>NW_026652280.1:126683502-127386279 GCF_009828535.3 Hylobates moloch
TCCCTAGTGAGATGAAACCGGTACCTCAAGCAGAAATGCAGAAATCATCCGTCTTCTGTGTCGCTGGGGCTGGGAGCTGGAGACCGGAGCTGTTCCTATTCGGCCATCTTGGCTCCACCCTCCCACCTTCTTAATTCTTAATATTTGCCACTTGATCTTAAGGTAGTGCTAGTTTTAGTTTATATGTCTTACATTTTTTGTGAACATAAGCATCTTTTACTGTAACTTTTTATCATTTTATTTCTTCTATGGATTATTTTTTATTGTCTTTTCATCCCTGTTTCTGTGTGGTTTTTTTTTTTTATTTTTAGATGGAGTCTCGCTCTGTCGCTCGGACTGGAGTACAGTGGCACTATCTCGGCTCACTGCAACCTCTGTCCCCCAGGTTCAAGCAATTCTCCTGCCTCAGCCTCCTGAGTAATTGGGATTGCAGGCGCATGCCACCACCATGCCTGGCTAATTTTTGTATTTTTAGTAGAGATGAGTTTCACTCTGTTGGTCAGGCTGGTCTTGAACTCCTGACCTCGTGGTCCACCCACCTCGGCCTCCCAAAGTGCTGGGATTACAGGCATGAGCCACCACACCCCTTCCAAGTAGTGGTTAACATGTGCCACAATGCCAGTAATTTTTGTTTTTTAGTAAAAGGGTTTCACCATTTGGCCAGGTGGTCTCGCTGCCTTCCTCAGCCTCCCAAAGTGCTAGGATTACAGGCGTGAGCTGCTGTGCCCGGCCTTATAGCTTCTTTAATATTACCGTTTATTGTTGTTTTTATGTACTTTACTAGATGCTTGCTCTTAAGAGTACAGCTTGATGGTTTTTTTAAATGTGTAACTTTCACCCAAATTAAGATACAGAAATTGGACCACCCCTCTAGGTTCCCTTGTATGGCTTCCTAGTCCTAACAATAGTCCATAGGAAGTTATCATACTTCTGACTTACATCATCATTCGTTAATTTTGCCAATTCTTGAACTTTGTGTAAATGGAATCATATTATGTTTGCATATGGCTTTCTTCACTCAGCATATTTCTGAAATTCACCTGTTTTCTATTGTTTCTTTTTATTGTTATATGAATCTGCCATAATCTATTTTCCTATTGGTAGGCATTTGAGTTGTTTCTGGTATTTTGCTATTATTAATTAAACTGCTATGAACATTCTTGTACTTATCTTTTTGTGGACACATGTACTCATTTTTCTTTGATATATATCTATGATTGGAATGGCTAGGTTGTAGTATATATAGGCATATGTTTAGCTTTAGTAGAAACTACCAGTTTCCCAAAGTAGGTATACCAGTTTACATTGCCATTCTATGGATATGTAATACTATCTGATAATAATGAACACTTCTTCATATACATATTTATCACTTGAATATTCTTTTTTCAAGTGCCCATTCAAGTTGTTAGCATATTTAATTTGCCTATTATTAGTATTATTATTGATTTGTAGGAATTTGTATATTCTGGACATGAGTCCTTTGTCAGATGTATGCATTGTGAATATTTTCTCTGTCTATAGCTTGCCTTTTCACTTTTTATTGGTATAAATCAAGGATATACACCTTATCTATCATGTATATTATAAACATTTCTCCCAGCCTGTCATTTGCCAGCATCTTTTGCCATATATAGTTTTTTTAATTTGAATGTCATCAAATCTCTCAGTCATTGTCTTTATGGCTTAAGATTTTATTTCACATTTGGAAAGTGTTTCCCACCCCAGGATTATGAAAAAATTCTCCTATGTTCTAATATTTGTTTAATTTTCTTTTTATATTTAGCTTTTTAATCTACTTGGAATATAATTTTGTGGAGTATAGTGTAAGGTAGAATTTTTTTGACATATAGTCAGTCATTGCTCCCCAATGATTTAAATTACTACCTCTATTATTTTATTTCATTTTTATTTTTTAGAGGTAAGGTCTTGCTCTATTCCCCAGGCTGGAGTGTAGTGGCACGATCATGGCTCACTACAGCCTCAACCTCCAGCGATCATCCTGCCTCCGCTTCCAAAGTAGCTGGGACTACAGGCATGTGTCACCACACAGGCTGATTTTAACATTTTTTTGTGGAGATGGGGTTTCACTATGTTGCCCACGGTGATCTTGAACTCCTGGCCTCAAGTGATCCTCCTTCCTTGGCTTCCCAAAGTGCTGAGATTACCGGCATGAGCCACTGTGCCTGGTACTACCTTTATCACATACTAAATTTCTTTATGTACTTGGGCTTGTCTTTGGACTGTTGTTAAGAACTGATCTCATTTTCTCGTTCAGTGGAGAGATATATCTCTTCATTTATTAAGGTCTTATTTGTTGGAAACAGACTTATTGACTCTCTATCTCTCTCCCTTTTTCTCTTTTCTCTTTTTCTTTTGCAGTCTTGTTAAACAGTGTTTTTGGCTAGGGACTTTACAGGTTTTTACTGCATAAATGAGACCATCAACTCCCTACCAGTACCACTGTGGTTAAATTTATAATTGTTTATCAGTAGTGTATTTTTTTTTCATTTTATTATTATTATACTTTAAGTTTTAGAGTACATGTGCACAACGTGCAGGTTTGTTACATATGTATACATGTGCCATGTTGGTGTGCTGCACCCATTAACTTGTCATTTAGCATTAGGTATATCTCCTAATGCTATCCCTTCCCCCTCCCCCCACCCCACAACACTGCTCAGTGTGTGATGTTCCCCTTCCAGTGTCCATGTGTTCTCATTGTTCAATTCCCACCTATGAGTGAGAACGTGCGGTGTTTGGTTTTTTGTCCTTGGGATGGTTTGCTGAGAATGATGGTTTCCAGTTTCATCCATGTCCCTACAAAGGACATGAACTCATCATTTTTTATGGCTGCATAGTATTCCATGATATATATGTGCCACATTTTCTTAATCCTGTCTATCGTTGGACATTTAGGTTGGTTCCAAGTCTTTGCTATTGTGAATAGGGCCACTATAAACATACGTGTGCATGTGTTTTTATAGCAGCATGATTTATAATCCTTTGGGTATATACCCAGTAATGGGATGGCCGGGTCAAATGGTATTTCTAGTTCTAGATCCCTGAGGAATCATCACACTGACTTCCACAATGGTTGAACTAGTTTACAGTCCCACCAACAGTGTAAAAGTGTTCCTATTTCTCCACATCCTCTCCAGCACCTGTTGTTTCCTGACTTTTTAATGATCGCCATTCTAACTGGTGTGAGATGGTATCTCATTGTGGTTTTGATTTGCATTTCTCTGATGGCCAGTGATGATGAGCATTTTTTCATGTGTTTTTTGGCTGCATAAATGTCTTCTTCTGAGAAGTGTCTGTTCATATCCATCGCCCGCTTTTTGATGGGGTTTTTTTTTTCCTTGTAAATTTGTTTGAGTTCATTGTAGATTCTGGATATTAGCCCTTTGTCAGATGAGTAGGTTGCAAAAATTTTCTCCCATTCTGTAGGTTGCCTGTAGTTTCTTTTGCTGTGCAGAAGCTCTTTAGTTTAATTAGATCCCATTTGTCAATTTTGGCTTTTGTTGCCATTGCTTTTGGTGTTTTAGACATGAAGTCCTTGCCCATGCCTATGTCCTGAATGGTATTGCCTAGATTTTCTTCTAGGGTTTTTATGGTTTTAGGTCTAACATTTAAGTCTTTAATCCATCTTGAATTAATTTTTGTATAAGGTGTAAGGAAGAGATCCAGTTTCAGCTTTCTACATATGGCTAGCCAGTTTTCCCAGCATCATTTATTAAATAGGGAATCCTTTCCCCATTGCTTGTTTTTGTCAAGTTTGTCAAAGATCAGATAGTTGTAGACATGTGGTATTATTTCTTAGGGCTCTGTTCTGTTCCATTGGTCTATATCTCTGTTTTGGTACCAGTACCATGCTGTTTTGGTTACTGTAGCCTTGTAGTATAGTTTAAAGTCAGGTAGCATGATGCCTCCAGCTTTGTTCTTTTGGCTTAGGATTGACTTGGCAATGCATGCTCTTTTTTGGTTCCATATGAACTTTAAAGTAGTTTTTTCCAATTCTGTGAAGAAAGTCATTGGTAGCTTGATGGGGATGGCATTGAATCTATAAATGACCTTGGGCAGTATGGCCATTTTCACGATATTGATTCTTCCAACCCATGAGCATGGAATGTCCTTCCATTTGTTTGTATCCTCTTTTATTTCATTGAGCAGTGGTTTGTAGTTCTCCTTGAAGAGGTCCTTCACATCCCTTGTAAGTTGGATTCCTAGGTATTTTATTCTCTTTGAAGCAATTGTGAATGGGAGTTCACTCATGATTTGGCTCTCTGTCTGTTATTGGTGTATAAGAATTCTTGTGATTTTTGTACATTGATTTTGTATCCTGAGACTTTGCTGAAGTTGCTTATCCGCTTGAGGAGATTTTGGGCTGAGACGATGGGGTTTTCTAGATATACAATCATGTCATCTGCAAACAGGGACAATTTGACTTGCTCTTTTCCTAATTGAATACCCTTTATTTCCTTTTCCTGCCTGATTGCCCTGGCCAGAACATCCAACACTATGTTGAATAGGAGCGGTGAGAGAGGGCATCCCTGTCTTGTGCCAGTTTTCAAAGGGAATGCTTCCAGTTTTTGCCGATTCAGTATGATATTGGCTGTGGGTTTGTCATAGATAGCTCTTATTATCTTGAGATACGTCCCATCAATACCTAATTTATTGAGAGTTTTTAGCATGAAGGGTTGTTGAATTTTGTCAAAGGCCTTTACTGTGTCTATTGAGATAATCATGTGGTTTTTGTCTTTGGTTCTGTTTATATGTTGGATTACATTTATTGATTTGCATATGTTGAACCAGCCTTGTATCCCAGGGATGAAGCCCACTGATCATGGTGGATAAGCTTTTTGATGTGCTGCTGGATTCGGTTTGCCAGTATTTTATTGAGGATTTTTGCATCAATGTTCATCAAGGATATTGGTCTAAAATTCTCTTTTTTTGTTGTGTCTCTGCCAGGCTTTGGTATCAGAATGATGCTGGCCTCATGAAATGAGTTAGGGAGGATTCCCTCTTTTTCTATTGATCGTAATTGTTTCAGAAGGAATGGTACTAGCTTCTCTTTGTACCTTTGGTAGAATTTGGCTGTGAATCCATCTGGTCCTGGACTCTTTTTGGTTGGTAAGCTATTGATGATTATTGCCTTAATTTCAGAGCCTGTTGTTGGTCTATTCAGAGATTCAAGTTCTTCCTGGTTTAGTCTTGGGAGGATATATGTGTCAAGGAATTTATCCATTTCTTCTAGATTTTCTAGTTTATTTGCGTAGAGGTGTTTATAGTATTCTCTGATGGTAGTTTGTATTTCTGTGGGATTGGTGGTGATATCCCCTTTATCATTTTTTATTGCGTCTATTTGATTCTTCTCTCTTTTCTTGTTAGTCTTGCTAGCAGTCTATCAATTTTGTTGATCTTGTCAAAAAACGAGCTCCTGGATTCATTAATTTTTTGAAGGGTTTTTTATGTCTCTATTTCCTTCAGTTCTGCTCTGATCTTAGTTATTTCTTGCCTTCTGCTAGCTTTTGAATGTGTTTGCTCTTGCTTTTCTAGTTCTTTTAATTGTGATGTTAGGGTGTCAATTTTAGATCTTTCCTGCTTTCTCTTGTGGGCATTTAGTGCTATAAATTTCCCTCTACACACTGCTTTGAATGTGTCCCAGAGATTCTGGTATATTGTGTCTTTGTTCTCACTGGTGTCAAAGAACATCTTTATTTCTGCCTTCATGTCATTATTTACCCAGCAGTTATTCAGGAGCAGGTTGTTCAGTTTCCATGTAGTTGAGCGGTTTTGAGTGAGTTTCTTAATCCTGAGTTCTAATTTGATTGCACTGTGGTCTGAGAGACAGTTTGTTATAATTTCTGTTCTTTTACATTTGCTGAGGAGAGCTTTACTTCCAACTCTGTGGTCAATTTTGGAATAGGTGTGGTGTGGTGCTGAAAAGAATGTATATTCTGTTGATTCGGGGTGGAGAGTTCTGTAGATGTCTATTAGGTCCGCTTGGTGCAGAGCTGAGTTCAATTCCTGGGTATCCTTGTTAACTTTCTGTCTGGTTGGTCTGTGTGATGTTGACAGTGGGGTGTTAAAGTCTCCCATTATTATTGTGTGGGAGTCAAGTCTCTTTGTAAGTCACTAAGGACTTGCTTTATGAATCTGGGTGCTCCTGTATTGGGTGCATATATATTTAGGATAGTTAGCTCTTCTTGTTGAATTGATCCCTTTACCTTTATGTAATGGCCTTCTTTGTCTCTTTTGATCTTTGTTGGTTTAAAGTCTGTTTTATCAGAGAGTAGGATTGCAACCCCTGCCTTTTTTTGTTTTCCTTTTGCTTGGTAGATCTTCCTCCATCCCTTTGTTTTGAGTCTGTGTGTGTCTCTGCACGTGAGATGGGTTTCCTGAATACAGCACACTGATGGGTCTTGACTCTTTATCCAATTTCCCAGTGTGTGTCTTTTAATTGGAGCATTTAGCCCATTTACATTTAAAGTTAAGATTGTTATGTGTGAATCTGCTCCTGTCATTATGATGTTAGCTGTTTATTTTGCTCGTTAGTTGATGCAGTTTCTTCCTAGCCTTGATGGTCTTTACAATTTGGCATGTTTTTGCAGTGGCTGGTACTGATTGTTCCTTTCCATGTTTAGTACTTCCCTCAGGAGCTCTTTTAGGGTAGGCCTGGTGGTGACAAAATCTCTCAGCATTTGCTTGTCTGTAAAGTATTTTATTTCTCCTTCACTTATGAAGCTTAGTTTGGCTGGATATGTCATATCCTGCCACCTTACTAAATTTACATACTGTTTCTAAGAGTTTTGAAATTGATTCTCTTAGGTTTTCCAGGTAGATTTATAAACTATAAAAAATAGTAATTTTTTCTCTTCCTATGATTAGTGTCCTTTTGTTTGCTTGTACAGAAAAATAATAGTGGAATTTTTATCTTGTTCCAGTCTTTTTTGGTAAATAACTAAAATATCTCACTGTTAAATATGATGTTTGCTTTGCATTTGAGAGAGAGGGTTTTCTTTTCTTCCTTGCTACCTAAGAATTTCAATTCAAAGAGTGCTAAGTCAGATAAAATGAGTTTTGGGATCTAACCAAATAATTACATCATTTTTCCCGTTTAATAGTGTAATAAATTATAACAACAGATTTCCAAAGGTGGAATCATCTTTGCATTCATAGAATAATACTTAAATAGTCATAGCAATTTTTAATAAACTATTGTATCAATTTGCTGTTATTTAACTTGGGATTTTTGTATTTTTGTTTATTTAATTTTAGAGACAGAGTCTTGCTCTGTTGCCCAGGCTGGAGTGCAGTGGTGCGGTCACGGCTCACTGCATCCTCAACCTTCTGGGCTCAAGCTACCCTCCCACCTCAGTCTTTGGAGTAGCCGGGACCACAGATACAGACCACCAGGCCTAGCTAATTTTTTTTTTTTTAAGAGATGGAGTCTCACTATGTTGGTCAGGCTGGACTCAATCTCCTGGCCTCAAGTGATCCATCCACCTTGGCCTCCTGAAGTGCTGGGATTACAGGCATGAACCACCATGCCTGGCCCAGGATGTTTGTATTTATATTCATAAGTGACATTGGTCTGAGATTGTCTTTTTCCTGCACATCATAGTTTGCTTATTGCAAATATGGGTTATAGACTATGGTATTAGAATTATGCTAGCCTCATGAGATGAATAAGGACATTTTTCAGTTTTCTTTATTCTTTGAAACAGTGAGATAACAGGGAATTAATCTGTACCTTGAGGGCCTGATACAATTAGCCTTTTAACACCATTTGGATCACGCACCTAGTTGAAGCATTTATCTTTTTCTTTTCCAGTTTTCTCCATGATTATTGGTCTGTTTAAATTTTCTCTTTTTTCTTGAGTTTTGCTAATTTATATTTTCTTTAAAAGCCATGTGTTTCATCTATGTGTTTTTATTTTTAAAATGTATTTTTTTTTTTTAGTTTTGAAGATGGAGGTGTTGCTATGTTGCCCAGGCTGGACTCAGACTCCTAGGTTTAGGCAATCCTCCTGCCTCAGCTCCTCTAGAGTAGCAGGGACTACTGGTGTGTGCCATTGTATGTGGGTGCTATCTATGTGTTTAAATATATTAGTACAATATCGTGCATATTGTCTTGTGATTTTTAAAATCTCCATATTATTTCTCTTATGTTCTTAATTTGTTTTGTTTACTGTGGCTAGATGGATTTTCTATTGTTTAGTGTTTTTGAAGAACTAGTTTTTCGTTTCATTAATTAGTTCTACACTGTTTCTCCCCCTATTTCGTTAATTTCTGTTTACTATCTTTTTTTTTTTTTTTTTTTGAGACCGCGTCTCACTCTTGTCACCCACGCTGGAGTGCAGTGTCATGATCTCAACTCACTGCAAGCTCCGCCTCCCGGGTTCACGCCATTCTCCTGCCTCAGCCTCCTGAGTAGCTGGGACTATAGGCGCCTGCCACCACGCCTGGCTGATTTTTTTGTACTTTAGTAGAGACGGGGTTTCACCAGGATGATCTCGATCTCCTGACCTCGTGATCCGCCTGCCTTAGCCTCCCAAAGTGCTGGGATTACAGGCGTGAGCCACCAGGCCTGGTCTTTTTTTTGGCTCGATTTTCAAGCAAGTTGTGTTCTTCTTGACGTTGTTGTTCGATTCAGGGGTACATATGCAAGTTTGTTACTGGGTATATTGCATAATACTGGAGTTTGGGCTTCTATTGAACTCATCACCCAAATAGTAAACATAGTACCCAATAAGTAGTTTTTCAGTCTCTACCTCACGCTATCCCTCCCTCATTTTGGAGTACTCCTTGTCTATTGTCCATGGAAACAAGTTAGATCTAAAAGTTTCTTCATAAGGGCATTTGTTTAAAACTCCAGAGTGACTGAAGGATTTGTTTGCATTTCTATATTGCACTTTCTAATAGGATTGTTAGGCAGTCCTTTGGGACTTTAAAACCAGGTCAACACTTCTCTTCCTGCTAATAGATAATGTAAAACTTTAGTGTGCGTGGGAATCATTTGAAGGGTGCATTAGAATGCAGATTGCTGGGCTTTATCCCCAGAGTCTTTGATACAGTTAGTCGGGGGTGGATTCCAGGAACTTGATTTCCTGATAGGTTCTTAGCTGATACTGATTATTCTGTTCAGAGGACTGTACTTTGATAAACACTGCCATCGGTGCTGTTTCTCAAATTAGGCCAATTTTGTGATTATATAGAGATCTGTTGAGGCATGTAAACTGCCTTCTACTATTAATGATGGTTTCTACAAATGTTATAGGGAAAAATGGCTGTATTATCTATATTTGTCACTTATCTATTCAAGTGGACATTAAACCTGTGTTATCTTTAAGGCATTTTAATAGGGCAAATTTGATTCCTGCATTTTTTATTTTTCTTTATGTTCACACTTATTTCTCATGTTTTCTTTATACCTCCATTTAAAAAAATATACTGAGTAATCTTAATTGTTTCTACACTAATTTCTTTGTAGAAGCTTTTTTCTGTGAGGAAAGTCCTAGCAACACGTAGAATCACCCATCTTCCTTCTATTTCTTGTATTATTTTCTTAATTGTGACTTCTATATTTCATCACTTCTTCATAGAATTTTTTATTAATTTTTGTTTTCCCATTCATATCATTATAATTCCATTCCCAAAACATTTTTCTCATCTAATGTTCTTCCAAAACTACTGTGTGCTTTTCCGATTTAAGCCTCTATAGAATATTCATTTGAAAAATATTGCTTCCACTTCTACAAATTCTCCCTTTTCTATTGGACTCTATTATTCTGAAACTGTCCCTCCAATGATTATTTTTTTTCCTCCAGAATGGAAATTTTTTCATGTATTTTTTTCTAAAAATAATGAAACGATTCAGAAGTGAATGAAGTAGAAAATGTGAACTTTATAATGCTAGTTCTCATGCTTTTTTTTAAACAAAAATCTCCAAGGTTCTGATGATCACTGGAATAAAAACCAGTTCTTTATTTTCACTGCTTTTGGCCTCTATTGTCTTTAGTGTCTTTGATTATCCTCTTAGACGGTTACAGTTAGCATCTTTACCAGTTTGCTCTGATTTTTCTTCTTGGTTGCTTCTTCAATGTTTTCTTCCAAGATGGCATTTTCAATTTTATATGGACTGCTTCCTGTTTTATCTCTTTTTGCTCCTTCTCCTCTCCTTTTCAGCTTTCTGAAAATGGGGAAATTCCTGAAGTAGTAATGTAAAATTCCTAAGGTATTTTATGAGAGGGACACTCCCCTGTACTAGTGCTAAGAATTTTGAATGGGTATAACTTCTCTGGGATACAGTTTTGGAACTTGCATCAAGCTTTATATTTGTTTATATTCTTTATTCTATAATTGATCATAAAGAAATAATCTGAATTTTAGATGTATGTCTGTACAAAAAAAAATCATTTTATTTATAATTGTGAAAAATTGGGAACTAAATGTCCGTAATAGGGCAGAAGTTAAATGAATTATGGAGTAGCCATGGATGGAATGTTGTGTAGCTATTAAAGACTTTACAAATAATTTTTTAATGATATGAGAAGGTGCATATGCTAAGGGATTAAAAAGTGTGATTAAATTGTATAAATAGCTTGATATTCATTCATTAAATTTAATATGTATATTGTGTGTTTATGTGGATGTCAATGTAAGTATATAAATGAGTGGAAGACACTACTTCTAAATATTAGGAGTGATTTTTCTGGATGGGATTGTGGATTATTTGTGTTTCCTTTTTGCCCATAAGAGCATATATAACTTTGATAACCACAAAATATGCTTTATTTTCAAAAGATATTTAGGATTTGATAGTGTTCGTTAACAAAAGTTACTAAGATAGGTTTGTGATACGATTCAGACAGGCACTAAATATTGCACAGTTATAACCATGTTCAAATTTTATTGTTGGTAAAAATGACTAAATATAAGATTGGACTAATGAACCAACCTTGCTCATTTTACAATTTTAGGTGTTTTTCCATTATAAAGCATATATATGAATATGTATTATTAAAAACTGAAACACTGTGATGGTGTTTAAAGCAAAAATCTGCTTTTTTTTTTAAATACACAAGTAGGTTCATCTGTATACAGTATTTGCAGTTTGCTTTTTTAACTTATATATCATCTTCCCTTAACTTGAAGACTGTTGCATCTAAACATGTATGGATTTAGAAGAAGCAAAAATTATGAACAAGATCATGGTGGTAAATTTGCTTTTGTTGACCTTGCTTTCTCCGTCATGAAATTCATAATTGAAAATAGACCCTTTTCAGAACAGGGATCTAAAGAAAGATGACAAAATTAAGAGAAAAAAAAAGAAAAAATAAGAAATTACAATTTCTTTTTGTTCAAATCTTTCTGTATTTGTATTTCTGATTTTTTTCTTTGAATTTTGGTGCTGTATTTTTATTATATCATAGGCACAGGTTCAATATCAACAGCAGCATGAACAACAGAAAAAAGATTTAGAAATCCTCCATCAACAAAACATCCACCAGCTGCAAAACAGACTGTCTGAGTTAGAAGCAGCTAATAAAGACTTAATCGAAAGAAAATATAAAGGAGACTCCACTATTAGAGAACTTAAAGCAAAACTTTCTGGTGTTGAAGAGGTATTGAATTTTTTTTTTTCTCTCCCAATTTAAGAGAACGTTTTGATTTGGTTATTTTAATGTGGTTACTTGTGTGAGTGGTGTTCCTCTGAATGCTTTGTAGAGTTCTCTTGTGGCGTTAGGGTAATCCATTCAGACAATGCGAAGAAAATTGAGAATTTGAAATTTGATAAAAAGCCTAATTCGTAACAGAACTGAGGTACGCTTGAATATTTTTAGTTAGGGTCTTGAGAGCAGATTACTGGCACAGATGTCAGATTTATCAATGTGTTTTTTAATAGTAACACAGCACCTGTATTTCATAGGGTACTGTGTTGACAGGGCTGGGTTTTTTTTTTCCTCAGCCTGCTTAACATGTATCAAACAATTACATGAATTTAATATCTAGTAATAATAATGGAGTACTCTGGCCTTTGAGGGGTGGAGCCAAGATGGCCGAATAGGAACAGCTCCGGTCTCCAGCTCCCAGCCCCAGCGACACAGAAGACGGGTGATTTCTGCATTTCTGCTTGAGGTACCGGTTTCATCTCACTAGGGAGTGCCAAACAGTGGGTGCAGGACAGTTGGTGCGGCACACTGTGCGCGAGCCGAAGCAGGGCGAGGCATTGCCTCACTCAGGAAGCACAAGGGGTCAGGGAGTTCCCTTTCCTGGTCAGAGAAAGGGGTAACAGACGGCACCTGGAATATCGGGTCAGTCCTACCCTAATACTGCGCTTTTCCAGCGGGCCTGGAAAACGGCACACTAGCAGATTGTGTCCCGCACCTGGCTCGGAGGGTCCTGTGCCCACGGAGTCTCGCTGATTGCTAGCACAGCAGTCTGAGATCAAGCTGCAAGGCGGCAGTGAGGCTGGGGGAGGGGCGCCCGCCATTGCCGGGGCTTGCTTAGGTAAACAAAGCAGCCCAGAAGCTCGAACTGGGTGGAGCCCACCACACCTCAAGGAGGCCTGCCTGCCTCTGTAGGCTCCACCTCTGGGGGCAGGGCACAGACAAACAAAAACTCAGCAGGAACCTCCACAGACTTAAATGTCCCTGTCTGACTGACAGCTTTGAAGAGAGTAGTGGTTCTCCCAGCACACAGCTGGAGATCTGAGAACGGACAGACTGCCTCCTAAAGTGGGTCCCTCACCCCTGAGCAGCCTAACTGGGAGGCACCCCCCCCAGTAGGGACAGACTGACACCTCATTCGGCCAGGTACTCCTCTGAGACAAAACTTCCAGAGGAACTATCAGACAGCTGAATTTGTGGTCTCACGAAAATCCGCTGTTCTGCAGCCACCGCTGCTGACACCCAGCCAAACAGGGTCTGGAGTGGACCTCTAGTAAACTCCAACAGACCTGCAGCTGAGGGTCCTGTCTGGTAGAAGGAAAACTAACAAACAGAAAGGACATCCACACCAAAAACCCATCTGTACATCACCATCATCAAAGACCAAAAGTAGATAAAACCACAAAGATGGGGAAAAAACAGAGCAGAAAAACTGGAAACTCTAAAAAGCAGAGCACCTCTCCTCCTCCAAAGGAGCGCAGTTCCTCACCAGCAACGGAACAAAGCTGGATGGAGGATGATTTTGACGAGTTGAGAGAAGAAGGCTTCAGACGATCAAACTACTCTGAGCTACGAGAGGAAATTCAAAACAATAGCAAAGAAGTTAAAAACTTTGAAAAAAATTAGAAGAATGGATAACTAGAATAACCAATGGAGAGAAGGGCTTAAAGGAGCTGATGGAGCTGAAAGCCAAGTTTCGAGAACTACGCGAAGATTGCAGAAGCCTCAGTAGCAGATGCGATCAACTGGAAGAAAGGGTATCGCTGATGGAAGATGAAATGAATGAAATGAAGCGAGAAGGGAAGTTTAGAGAAAAAAGAATAAAAAGAAATGAACAAAGCCTCCAAGAAATTTGGGACTATGTGAAAAGACCAAACCTACGTCTGATTGGTGTACCTGAAAATGACGGGGAGAATGGAACCAAGTTGGAAAACACTGCAAGATATTATCCAGGAG
Organism: Hylobates moloch; assembly: GCF_009828535.3. Taxonomy (NCBI): domain Eukaryota; kingdom Metazoa; phylum Chordata; class Mammalia; order Primates; family Hylobatidae; genus Hylobates; species Hylobates moloch. The sequence goes on from NW_026652280.1 coordinate 126,697,134, forward strand.
AACTTCCCCAATCTAGCAAGGCAGGCCAACATTCAGATTCAGGAAATACAGAGAATGCCACAAAGATACTCCTTGAGAAGAGCAACCCCAAGACACATAATTGTCAGATTCACCAAAGTTGAAATGAAGGAAAAAATGTTAAGGGCAGCCAGAGAGAAAGGTCGGGTTACCCACAAAGGGAAGCCCATCAGACTAACAGTGGATCTCTCGGCAGAAACTCTACAAGCCAGAAGAGAGTGGGGGCCGATATTCAACATTCTTAAAGAAAAGAATTTTCAACCCAGAATTTCCTATCCAGCCAAACTAAGCTTCATAAGTGAAGGAGAAATAAAATACTTTACAGACAAGCAAATGCTGAGTGATTTTGTCACCACCAGGCCTGCCCTAAAAGAGCTCCTGAAGGAAGCACTAAACATGGAACAACTGGTACCAGCCACTGCAAAAACACACCAAATTGTAAAGACCATCGAGGCTAGGAAGAAACTACAGCAACCAACGAGCAAAATAACCAACTAACATCATAATGACAGGATCAGATTCACAGATAACAATATTAACTTTAAATGGAAATGGGCTAAATGCTCCAATTAAAAGACACAGACTGGCAAACTGGATAAGGAGTCAGGACCCATCAGTGTGCTGTATTCAGGAAACCCATCTCACGTGCAGAGACACACATAGACTCAAAATAAAGGGATGGAGGAAGATCTATCAAGCAAATGGAAAACAAAAAAAGGCAGGGGTTGCAATCCTAGTCTCTGATAAAACAGACTTTAAACCAACAAAGATCAAAAGAGACAAAGAAGGCCGTTACATAATGGTAAAGGGATCAATTCAACAAGAAGAGCTAACTATCCTAAATATATATGCACCCAATACAGGAGCACCCAGATTCATAAAGCAAGTCCTGAGTGACCTACAAAGGGACTTAAACTCCCACACAATAATAATGGGAGATTTTAACACCCCATTGTCAACATTAGACAGATCAACGAGACAGAAAGTTAACAAGGATATCCAGGAATTGAACTCAGCTCTACACAAAGTGGACCTAATAGACATCTACAGAACTCTCCACCCCAAATCAACAGAATATACATTTTCTTTCAGCACCACACCACACCTATTCCAAAATTGACCACATAGTTGGAAGTAAAGCTCTCCTCAGCAAATGTAAAAGAACAGAAATTATAACAAACTGTCTCTCAGACCACAGTGCAATCAAACTAGAACTCAGGTTTAAGAAACTCACTCAAAACCGCTCAACTACGTGGAAACTGAACAACCTGCTCCTGAATGACTATTGGGTACATAATGAAATGAAGGCAGAAATAAAGATGTTCTTTGAAACCAATGAGAACAAAGACACAACCTACCAGAATCTCTGGGACATATTCAAAGCAGTGTGTAGAGGGAAATTTATAGCACTAAATGCCCACAAGAGAAAGCAGGAAAGATCCAAAATTGACACCCTAACATCACAATTAAAAGAACTAGAAAAGCAAGAGCAAACACATTCAAAAGCTAGCAGAAGGCTAGAAATAACTAAAATCAGAGCAGAACTGAAGGAAACAGAGACACAAAAAACCGTTCAAAAAATTAATGAATCCAGGAGCTAGTTTTTTGAAAAGATCAACAAAATTGATGGACTGCTAGCAAGACTAATAAAGAAGAAAAGAGAGAAGAATCAAATAGACGCAATAAAAAATGAAAAAGGGGATATCACCACCGATCCCACAGAAATACAATCTACCATCAGAGAATACTACAAACACCTCTATGCAAATAAACTAGAAAATCTAGAAGAAATGGATAAATTCCTCGACAAATACACCCTCCCAAGACTAAACCAGGAAGAAGTTGAATCTCTGAATAGACCAATAACAGGTTCTGAAATTGCGGCAATAATCAATAGCTTACCAACCAAAAAGAGTCCAGGACCTGACGGATTCACAGCTGAATTCTACCAGAGGTACAAGGAGGAACTGGTACCATTCCTTCTGAAACTATTCCAATCGATAGAAAAAGAGGGAATCCTCCCTAACACATTTTATGAAGCCAGCATCGTCCTGATACCAAAACCTGGCAGAGACATAACCAAAAAAGAGAATTTCAGACCAATATCCTTGATGAACATTGATGCAAAAATCCTCAATAAAATACTGGCAAACCGAATCCAGCAGCACATCAAAAAGCTTATCCACCATGATCAAGTGGGCTTCATCCCTGGGATGCAAGGCTGGTTCAACATACGCAAATCAATAAATGTAATCCAGCATATAAACAGAACCAAAGACAAAAACCACATGATTATCTCAATAGATGCAGAAAAGGCCTTTGACAAAATTCAACAACCCTTCATGCTAAAAACTCTCAATAAATTAGGTATTGATGGGACGTATCTCAAAATAATAAGAGCTATCTATGACAAACCCACAGCCAATATCATACTGAATGGGCAAAAACTGGAAGCATTCCCTCTGAAAACTGGCACAAGACAGGGATGCCCTCTCTCACCGCTCCTATTCAACATAGTCCTGGAAGTTCTGGCCAGAGCAATCAGGCAGGAGAAGGAAATAAAGGGTATTCAATTAGGAAAAGAGGAAGTCAAATTGTCACTGTTTGCAGATGACATGATTGTATATCTAGAAAACCCCATTGTCTCAGCCCAAAATCTCCTTAAGCTGATTAGCAACTTCAGCAAAGTCTCAGGATACAAAATCAATGTACAAAAATCACAAGCATTCTTGTACACCAATCACAGACAAACAGAGAGCCAAATCATGAGTGAACTCCCATTCACAATTGCTTCAAAGAGAATAAAATACCTAGGAATCCAACTTACAAGGGATGTGAAGGACCTCTTCAAGGAGAACTACAAACCACTGCTCAATGAAATAAAAGAGGATACAAACAAATGGAAGAACATTCCATGCTCATGGGTTGGAAGAATCAATATCGTGAAAATGACCATACTGCCCAAGGTAATTTATAGATTCAATGCCATCCCCATCAAGCTACCAATGACTTTCTTCACAGAATTGGAAAAAACTACTTTAAAGTTCATATGGAACCAAAAAAGAGCCCGCATCGCCAAGTCAATCCTAAGCCAAAAGAACAAAGCTGGAGGCATCACGCTACCTGACTTCAAACTATACTACAAGGCTACAGTAACCAAAACAGCATGGTACTGGTACCACAACAGAGACATAGATCAATGGAACAGAACAGAGCCCTCAGAAATGATGCCGCATAGCTACAACTATCTGATCTTTGACAAACCTGACAAAAACAAGAAATGGGGAAAGGATTCCCTATTTAATAAATGGTGCTGGGAAAACTGGCTAGCCATATGTAGAAAGCTGAAACTGGATCCCTTCCTTACACCTTATACAAAAATTAATTCAAGATGGATTAAAGACTTATATGTTAGACCTAAAACCATTAAAATCCTACAAGAAAACCTAGGCAATACCATTCAGGACATAGGCGTGGGCAAGGACTTCATGTCTAAAACACCAAAAGCAATGGCAACAAAAGCCAAAATCGACAAATGGGATCTCATTAAACTAAAGAGCTTCTGCACAGCAAAAGAAACTATCATCAGAGTGAACAGGCAACCTACAGAATGGGAGAAAATTTTTGCAACCTACTCATCTGACAAAGGGCTAATATCCAGAATCTACAATGAACTCAAACAAATTTACAAGAAAAAAACAAACAACCCCATCAAAAAGTGGGCAGAGGACATGAACAGACACTTCTCAAAAGAAGACATTTATGCAGCCAAAAAACACATGAAGAAATGCTCATCATCACTGGCCATCAGAGAAATGCAAATCAAAACCACAGTGAGATACCATCTAACACCAGTTAGAATGGCCATCATTAAAAAATCAGGAAACAACAGGTGCTGGAGAGGATGTGGAGAAATAGGAACACTTTTACACTGTTGGTGGGACTGTAAACTAGTTCAACCATTGTGGAAGTCAGTGTGGCGATTCCTCAGGGATCTCGAACTAGAAATACCATTTGACCCAGCCATCCCATTACTGGGTATATACCCAAAGGACTATAAATCATGCTGCTATAAAGACACATGCACACGTATGTTTATTGCGGCACTATTCACAATAGCAAAGAGTTGGAACCAACCCAAATGTCCAACAACGATAGACTGGATTAAGAAAATGTGGCACATATACACCATGGAATACTATGCAGCCATGAAAAATGATGAGTTCGTGTCCTTTGTAGGGACATGGATGAAACTGGAAAACATCATTCTCAGTAAACTATCGCAAGGACAAAAAACCAAACACCGCATGTTCTCACTCATAGGTGGGAATTGAACAATGAGAACTCATGGACACAGGAAGGGGAACATCACACTCCGGGGACTGTTGTGGGGTGGGGGGAGGGGGGAGGGACAGCATTAGGAGATACACCTAATGCTAAAGGACGAGTTAATGGGTGCAGGAAATCAACATGGCACATGGATACATATGTAACAAACCTGCACATTGTCACATTGTGCACATGTACCCTACATAGGTGGGAATTGAACAATGAGAACTCATGGACACAGGAAGGGGAACATCACACTCCGGGGACTGTTGTGGGGTGGGGGGAGGGGGGAGGGACAGCATTAGGAGATACACCTAATGCTAAATGACAAGATAATGGGTACAGGAAATCAACATGGCACATGGATACATATGTAACAAACCAGCACATTGTGCACATGTACCCTAAAACCTAAATTATAATAAAAAAAAAAAATAATAATAATGATAATGGTAATAGTAAAGATAATAGTTAATGCTTACAGAGCATTTTCTATGTGATAGGTACTGTTTGAAGTGCTTTGCATATATTAACTCATTTTATTGTTATAACAATTATTTAAGGTAGGAACTATTATTAGCTCTGTTTTACAGATGATGAAACTAAGGCACAGAAAGGTTAAATAAGTTGCCTAAGGTCACATAGTCAAGGAGTGGAAGAACAAGGGTTAGAACTCATCTATTATTTGACTGTCTTTAATACTACCTCGTTCTTTCAGGCAACAGAGAAATTTTATTTTATTTTATTTATTTAAGTTCCGGGAGACATGTACAGAATGTGCAGGTTTGTTGCGTAGGTAAACACTTGCCATGGTGGTTTGCTGCACCTATCAACTCGTCACCTGGGTATTAAGCCCCACAGAAATTTTTTAAATCTTGCTATAGTGCCACATTTGTTGTTGCTTTGGCATTGATTACAGGCTTCTTTGTAGCATTATATATTATTGTCGTATGAATTATTAGAAAATATATGTAGATTTTGTCTATATTTAAATACCAAAGTTACCAGTGTTATTCTAGCTCACAAGACTTCAAACTCTATTTTACCAGTCTCATGCTTAGAAGCTCTAAAGCCTGATCAGTTTTGTGTTCAGATCCTCATATTGTTTTGCCCCAACAATAGATGTCTTCAGTTTTTCCTGCATACACTCTTCATACTGGTTGTAAAGCATTTGAACCTTGATGGTACATTGGTAGTCTAAATGCTTCAGTATAATGCTCTGATTTCATCATTCTCAGCCCTGGAATTGGTCATTATATAAACAACCTCACTGCGTTGATTTTTATATGATCTAATGAAAATATTTCCTCCAAGATTTTCATATGACTTGCAAATTGTTAGTTCTTGGAGCTTTTTTTTTTTAACCGCTGAGTATTCAGTTACCTATTTTAAGTAACAATTTTTAGGCATTAGTGCCCTAAAAATAACAATTGCCACCATTTATTGAGTTTTACTGTGTGCCAGCCAAAATGCTAGGCAATTTACATAAGGATTTTTATGAAGGTTAAGTGAAATAATTTATTAAGTATTTGTTATTTCTGTTTTACAAATGAGGGAACTGAGATTTAATTTAGGGAGTTTCAGTAATTACAAGATCACACAATAGAAGAGCCAGGATTTGAATTTTGTTTGATACTAAAGTTTGTGCTCCTAAAACCACTATAGTCACAATACCGTATAATTATTTTTGGAAACTTTGTTAAGAACTAAAACTGTCTAGGAATACTGTATCCTGGACTTTAATATATCAGCAGCATTTGGGTTGATATTAGCTGATTGAGAAGAGATCTATGTAGATTTTTTAAAAATCTATTTTTAATGAACAATTACAGTTTATTTGACTTGAAAGAGTGAACAGAGAGATGCAGAAATGTTAACATTTATTGACATGGAAAGAGATTTGTAATACGTGAAGAAGGTAGATGATAAACTGCAGAGTATCAGCCTTTAAAAAACAATCTGTACATGTAAGCAACAAAGAAAAATGTGAATTCTAGATTGTGGCTCTCACCCTTGGTTACCCTTGGAATCAGTTGTGGAGACATCAGAAAATTATTGTTAAAAGTTTTAGTTACTGTAATTTATTCATAAATTAGAATTATTTTATTTTCCCTTGATATGATTGAATCAGATAGTAGAATATTTTACAATTATATCCCAGATATATGCTACTGTACCATTAGAAAGACATTCATGCTTTTAAAAAAAATCCGTACTAAAACTTTAAAATTATTAGACTTTTTTTAATATGTTAGACATCTTAATTATAAATAACCAGATGAGCAACTTCCTTTTTTCATAATGCTTAATTTCTTTTTTTTCCCGTTCTAGGAGCTACAGCGGACTAAGCAAGAAGTCCTCTCTTTGCGAAGAGAGAATTCTACACTAGATGTTGAATGCCACGAGAAAGAAAAGCACATTAATCAGCTACAAACAAAAGTGGCAGTTTTAGAACAGGAAATCAAGGATAAGGACCAGCTTGTTTTAAGAACAAAAGAAGCATTTGATACAATCCAGGAACAAAAGGTCTACTTTTAAATTTTTCTCAGAAATTGATAATCATATTTATAAGTAAACACAAATGTCCTAATTATTCATGTTTTTAAAAAATATATCAGGTGGTTTTAGAAGAAAATGGTGAGAAAAATCAAGTACAACTAGGAAAGCTTGAAGCTACAATAAAATCATTATCTGCAGAACTTCTGAAGGTTTGTTTTAAAAATTTTATAGACTAATATTTCATTAGATTGCATAGAAATATACATATGAAGCTCTTTTATAGGCAAATGAAATTATCAAGAAGTTACAAGGGGATCTGAAAACTTTAATGGGTAAGTTGAAATTGAAGAATACAGTTACTATTCAGCAAGAAAAACTCTTGGCTGAGAAGGAGGAAAAATTACAAAAGGAACAAAAGGAATTACAAGATGTTGGACAGTCTCTTCGAATTAAAGAGCAAGAGGTAGTTAATATTTTAAATTTTTGTGTTGTAACTATATTTTTTCCTCATTTATTTTTAAAATTTATGCTTTGTTACATTAACATGGCTTTGGTCTTGTTTTTTTTTCAACAAAAGAACATGACTAGATTCAATAGATGTTAATAACCTGTTTCAGTTTGGGAAGTTAGTTATCATAATTCAGATACCTTGATTGCTCATGTATGTCTATGTTTGTATACACACGTAAATATTTTATTATATAATTGAGCTAATTCCTTTATTCTCATTTAATATTAGTAGTAACCATTTATGTATTTAGTTAATAATAATACATTCTTCAGTTTTTATTTAACCTTTATTTTGCTTGACTTATTGTGATGATTGATATATTTCAGGTATGCAAATTACAAGAACAGTTAGAAGCTACAGTTAAAAAACTTGAAGAAAGCAAACAACTTCTAAAAAATAATGAAAAGTGTAAGTATGTTACATATTAATGTAAATGAGGTTTGTAGTTTTATTCTTTTATATTTTTGAGACACGGTCTCACTCTGTCACCCAGGCTGGAGTGCAGTGGCATGATCTCAGCTCACTGTAGCCTCCACCACTTTGGTTCAAGTTATCCTCCTGCCTCAGCACCCCAAGTAGGTGGGACTAAGGTGTGCACCACCACACCCAGCTAATTTTGTGAGTTTTTTTGTAGAGACGAGGTTTTATCATGTTGCCCAGGCTGGTCTAGTGATCCACCCGCCTCGGCCTCCCAGATTGCTGCGTTTAGGTTTACAGGTGTTAGCCATCGTGCTCGGCTGTAGTTTTATTCTTAATCTGAAAATTTTATTCGAATTCATAAAAGTAGACATTGGCCAAAATGTAAGTAATTTCTGCTTTAAATATACTGTCATAATGCCTTTTCTATAATAAATTTATACCATCTGCCCAGTAAAAGAGTTATCATCTTTATAAAGAAAACCATATCCCATAGGTCAGTAACCCACAATTAAAACTGTTGAAAATGTTGACTGTAATTTATTGTTTAAATTCTTCATTACTCCTTTTTTTAATAGCTGTGTTTACCTAATAATAACAATATGAATTGTTTGAAACCAAAACATAAAATTAAGATTTTAACATTTTCTCAGTTTATACTACTGGGTATCATACATAAGATTGTGAATTTTAAGTAAACTGTAAGATATTCTAGAAGTGAAATCTTTCAAAGAGTTGCTTGACTAGCAGAAATATGTGCTTCGGAGAGTAATACAATAAGGAGTCCTATGTGGCAGCTTCTAAAATAAGAAACTTTAATGACAAAAATTTAGGTGAACCTATATTGCTCTCCTGTGATGTCAGGTAGTTGTAAAAACTTATAATTAAAAAATCTTAATATAATTTTTAAATGTTTAAGATGATTAGAAAAATAAAAACAGTCAATATTCTTTACCTTGCTTCTTGTTCTTTTATTTAAGTAATCACGTGGTTAAATAAAGAACTAAATGAAAATCAGCTAGTGAGAAAGCAAGATGTATTGGGACCTTCTACTACTACGCCTGCACATTCTAGCAGCAACACAATCAGAAGTGGAATTTCTCCTAACCTGAATGTGGTAAGATTTAAAACAAGATGTGAGTGATCTTAGTGAATTTCCCAAAACAAAAGTATTTCCAGATTGTTACGAAGTTTCCATGATTTAAGGTACTGGTACCAGTACAAAGTGGAGTCTTACAATTACCAGCACTGAAATAGAGTTTAAGTTGCCCCTGGAAGTGGAACAAAGGCACACTTGCTCTGAACAAAGAGGCTGAGTTTCAAGAGCACACTTCTTTTTTTTTTTTTTTTTTTTTGAGACGGAGTCTCGCTCTGCCGCTCAGGCTGGAGTGCAGTGGCGAGATCTTGGCTCACTGCAAGCTCTACCTCCCGGGTTCACACCATTCTCCTGCCTCAGCCTCCCGAGTAGCTGGGACTATAGGCGCCTGCCACCATGCCCAGCTAATTTTTTGTATTTTTAGTAGAGATGGGTTTCACAGTGTTAGCCAGGATGGTTTTGATCTCCTGACCTCATGATCTGTCCACCTTGGCCTCCCAAAGTGTTGGGATTACAGGCGTGAGCCACCGCGCCTGGCCAACAGCACACTTCTTTGTAAGTCTTGACTGGATATTGAAATCTTTCAGTGCTAACTAAAGTAATACCAAATATACTGAAAAACTTGAAAACACAACGTAAAACATTTAGGAGACTTCAAGAAGAGAGAATTCAGGGTTTAGGCTTAAGCATAGACTGAATTCTATCAGAAAAAGAAAAGAAAGTAAAAAAGAAAAAAGTCCTATTAGCAGGCTTGTCACCTTTAGATTCTACAAGAAACTGGTTATGAGATATAAGCTTTCTAGCTCCCAGGACCAGATTTTTTTCTTTTTTGAGACAAGACCTTGCTCTTTTGCCGAGGCTGGAGTGCAGTGGTGGGATCATGGCTCATGGCAGCCTTGACCTCCTGGGCTCAGGCAGTCCTCCCACCTCGGCCTCTCAAAGTGCTGGGATTATAGGTGTGAGCCACTGTGTCCGGTCCTGCTTTTTTTTTTTTTTTTTTTTTTTTTTTTTTTTTTTTTTCCCCTGAGAAAAAAGGGAGGCTGGGTACAATGGCTCATGCCTGTAATCCCAGCACTTTGGGAAGCTGAGGTGGGTGGATCACCTGAGGTCAGGAGTTCAAGAGGTCAGCCTGGGCAACGTGGTGAAACCCTGTCTCTACTAAAAATACACAATTCAGCTGGGTGCAGTGGTGCATGCCTATAATCCCAGCTACTCGGGAGACTGAGGCAGGGGAACTGAAAGGGGCCGGGCAGAGACCAAACTACACCGGTCGCGGTCAAGAGATCTTTATTGGAGGTATTGAGCGGCACCACGTGAGGAGAAAGAAGAGAAGAGAGAGAAGGCTGCTGTTGTGCTGGGTTTTATATCCCTTGGGCCTACATGGATTGGGCTAGGGGCGGGCCCAAGGGGAGGCGGGAGATGCTTCTTTCTGATTGGCCCTCCTTTGGCGGGTTCAGACAGTGCCCGGTCAAGGAAGGGAGAAGAACCCGGAACCGGCCCCATCTTAAGGTATGGCGCCATTTTAAGGTACCCCATGTTACGTAACAGGAACTGCTTGAACCCAGGAGGTGGAGGTTGCCATGAGCCAAGATCACGCCACTGTACTCCAGCCTGGGTGACAGAGTGAGACTCTGTCTTGTATCTCCTACAGCTCTCAAAAAGAAAAAAGAGAGAATAAGAAAAGCAGCTTCTTACATTCAGAGGTGATTTGGTACTATCTGATAGTTAGGCCTAGGTGCTGCTAGGAGCTTGCCTAGCATCCACACATAGGCCTTGGGGCTCTCCTGTTGAACACAACAATTTCATGGAATATTAACATCAGGCAAAGTTACTCTGTGACTCTGTCAATACAAAAACAAGACTGTTTCATAATCATACCTGAACACAGACGAAAATGTGAACATTGCTAAATCACAGATACGGTCCATAAGCATCCTCATATCCTGGCTAACATGAATGGCTGCTGCTGCTTTAATTACAGCTTTGACCTTAATACATTCCTCTTGCCTTATTAGATAGGATTTATTCAGATACCCAGTAATACATTTATCCCCATTTCCCAGTAGCTTCCAATCCACAGCAAAGCACCACTTAAACTTTTTCTTAAATCACCTAACATGTGTCTAAATCCAATAAATAAGTCCCTTTTAATACCCACTTTTGGAGATACCCATGTTTCTTCATGGTGTGTAGTTTCCCTTGTTGCAAGGAGCAATAAATCTAGCTTGTATATCTATACATGGGTTCCTGGTGGCCTTTGGCTGCAGGACATTGGCAGAAGGTTTAAAATTCAGATTCCTAATTGAATTTTTAACCTAATCTACTCTGGTAAGTCAGAGTACTGGATGTCTAAAGAAGGGGAAAGATTGCTGTTAAATTGGAGAAAGGTGCAGAAAGAAGTGCCTGGGGCTGAATTACAAACTTAAAAAAATTTTTTTGACTGGCTTAAAATTTGAATGACTGATGATAGCTGTGTGAAAGGTGTTTTTTTGTGTGCATCCATTAGTGTGCACAAATGCTTCTCAAGATTTGTGTTACAACTGGCCTCAGTATAAAAATAAACTTTTTCATAACGTTGGTAGAATATGTGGTGCCAGTATATTGAAAATTAGTGGCAAAACCAATTATTGTCTCAATTAGTCCATTTAAGAACACTGATCTTGTTATTATGCAGTCTGACAGAAAATTATTTTTATTTTATCTCTGATTGGCCTGTTGATCTCCAGACTCCCCCATTCCCACCTTTTTTAGGAGACTTAGAGTGAAACAAGTTGGTTCAGAAGCTTGGCTTTAACGTTGTACAAAGGCAGGCCCAGTAGTTTGTTTTATCCAAGCTTGCACAGCTACTTTGAAAAGCCCTCTAGTTCAAAGTTATCCTAGCCCCATGGTAGGTAATAAAGCAGAGTTTTGTGGTGTGATAAACAAGACTGGCCTCTGAGATAGTGCCCTTAATTATTAGTTATTATAACAGATGCTAATGCCACCTGATCAACAAATACTATTTAGAATTAATTTATCATCTTTAATCATCTTTATGTTTTTATTTTTAGGTTGATGGTAGACTGACTTACCCAACCTGTGGGATTGGTTATCCTGTCTCCTCTGCATTTGCATTCCAGAATACCTTCCCTCATTCGATATCTGCCAAAAATACCAGCCACCCTGGTTCAGGAACAAAGGTAGCCAAATTAACTAATACTTGTTCTGGGAAAAAATATAGCAACCTATTAGTATACAAGCATTTCACATCTTTTAAAAGTTCATTTATTCTTTGGTCAGTTGTTAAGTAGTAGGTAGTGTATTAGATAAGTACATTACTGAATATCTAGTATCTATGTGTACAGGAAATATATGCACTATATATTTCTTGAGTCACTGTAATTTCTAAAATCTTGACATCAGTCTGTTTAAACCTCACTTATTTCTACTCAACCTCTCCTTTTTTTTTTTTTTTTTTTGAGACAGAGTCTTGCTCGGTTGTCCAGGCTGGAGTGTGGTGATGTAATCTCAGCTCACTGCAGCCTCTGCCTCCTGGGTTCAGTGATTCTCATGCCTCAGCCTCCTGAGTAGCTGGGATTACAGGCATGTGCCACTACACCTGGCTGATTTTTTTTTGCAATTTTAGTAGAGGTGAGGTTTCGCCATGTTGGCCAGGTTGGTCTTGAACTCCTGGCCTCAAGTGATCTGCCTGCCTTGGCCTCCCAAAGTGCTGAGATTGCAGGCCTGAGCCACCACGCCTGGCCAGCCTTTCCATTTTTATTCATTCTTCTACTTGTATCTCCTACAGCTCTCAAGCCTGACTAGGATTTCTGACTTCATACTGTTGGAGTCTGAACTATGATTTGGAGTTCATTGCTAGAATTTAAAGGTCTGGTAGGGCAGGCTTAAATCAAATTCTAAAATTTAGTTCTGACAACATTATCTCAGATAAGATATGACTAGCAATCCCCCCAACCCTTGATTTATTTGTTAAGGCTGTCTTCTACCTACTTCTTTTTCCTAATTTTTATTATTATCTTAGATTTATATATATTTTTTGTGTATTATAATTTTGTTTTCACAATAATTTAATCCACCCAGATCAGTCACTGCTTTTATTTTCATTGCTAACTTCAGATCGAGGTTTATTTTTTCTTAAATAATGAGACAAATAAACATTTATGAAAAAATATTTTATAAAAGATAAATTTGAGGACTTTGGTATTACGAACTATCAAATTAGGTCTGGGCTACTCTAAAAATAAGTTGGCTGTGTTGCTTAGGCATGTGCTTTTTTTAGCCATAGCCTTATTATTGACAGGAGGTATGGAGAATTCTCAGTGAAATGAGAATTAAGCCTGAGTTTTTATGCCTGGAATACTGTTATGTAAAGAATACATAGATGCATATAATTGGCTCTTCTTGCATTGCTTATTAAGGAGAATTAGATATGTGCATTCAAAGGAATGCCTATTGTTTTATTATCAGTATCAGTATACTCAAGTGTGGTTGCATCTTGGGATCATTTTTTTTCTTTAGAATTATAAGTGAATTCACAGTTGTTTTTTATTTTAAACAACTTTCCAGGAATATATATATAATGTCCAAAATGAGGACAAGAACTACTACTAGAGACAATTGCCTACTTGGTAGGACTAAAGATGACTTATAAAATAATACTATCATTCTTATAGGTCTTGTGGAATCAGAGGAATCATTATAATAAATATGTTCTTAAATACAGGAGCAAGACTTTCAGTGTTTCCTGTATCGGTGATCTCCATATTCTTTTAATTATGTATCCCTAACAGGGAAAAAAAAACCCTAAAATAAACAGAACAATTTGTGCTCTCATCTCCAATACGTTAATGTGTATTTATTTGTGAATTTATGCATATACTACTGAAATACTATATTATATGCCGTATAATTATTGGTTAAGAAAGCGGAATCTGATGTTAGGATTTAAAACCTGCCTCTGTCGACGTGAAGTTGATCAAGCCACTGAAAAACAAACAACATTCAATTCTTACACTTCAGTTTTCCCACTTATAAAATGGAGTGATAATTTTCTCTACCTTACTGGATTATTGAGTTAAGTGAATTAATGCATTTGCTTAGAATAGTACCTGGTTCATAAGTGCTCCATAAATGTTATATTATTAATAATAAAATATATTCAAAAATAGAAATTAAAGAATGAGACTAAAAATGGATGTAAATGAAAGTTGTAAGATTTTCTTCTCAGACCTCAATGAATGGTCCTAATTACTGCCTACTTTGTCCTCCCCTACTCAAAGACCCACTTTAAAGCACCAAACACCACCTACTTTGGTGATCATTGATCTAGGTAGTTTTGTTCTAGCAGCTATGTTGATTAAAACGTGTACTTTTGAATTACAGTTTTTAAAAATCACCCTTTTATTTTTGATATTGAACCTGTGATCTTCCTGATGTCTTAAAATGTTACTGTCAAGATTGAATACATTCAAGGAGATGTTTAACTGTGGGGACGTAAAATAACATGAGAAATTTGGCAAGAAACAAAATAATGCTGAAAGAATATGTGAGAATATTTAACAAGATTGTGCTGTGTTCTGACAAATAAAACAAATACTTGATAATTTTAAAGCAAGATACACAAAACTACTTGTTTTTTGTTTTATTTTTGAATACAATGATAGCCAAAGATTCATTCATTGAACAAGTATTTAATGAATGTCTATTATCTGCTGTGGCCAGGCATAGTTTTAGTTGCAGGAGATGACAGCAGTGAACAAGACAAATCCCCGACACTGTGGTGCTTACATTTTGTGGTGAAACACCAGTAGATAGTAAATTGTAATGTCTTTCAAGCTAAACTGTTCATTCATTCATTCATTTATTCATTTATTTTTGTGACAGAGTCTCACTCTGTCACCAAGGCTGGAGTGCAGTGGCATGATCTTAGCTCACTGCAACCTCCACCTCCCAGGTTCAAGTGGTTCTCATGCCTCAGCCTCCTGAGTAGCTGCGATTACAGGTGTGCGGCACCACACCTGGCTAGTTTTTGTATTTTTAGTAGAGACAGAGTTTTACCACGTTGATCAGGCTGATCTCTAACTCCTGACCTCAAGTGATCCACCTGCCTCAGCCTCCCAAGTGGTGGGATTACAGGCGTGAGCCTCTGTGCCTGGCTTGGGTTACATTCTTGATCTTCAAGGTCAAACTTTCATTGAGGAGATTATGAAGTATGTGAGGGATTTTCTGCAGTGAGGAAGGGGCCAGATGATTGATTTATCTTTTTTCTTTTAATCTGGTTGAAAGGCTTAGGGAGACAATTCTGTTTACTGTTAAGGACCAAGAAACAAAGTCTGGAAATGCCATACACGACGGTCATGAACTACAAAATAGTAGTGGAGTGGAGAGGAGACACAGTAATACGCAGCATTATTTTGAGTGAGCTCCAGCTTTTCATTCTAACCCTTAAACTGAGGAGAAACAGCTGTCCTTTTTCATTGAATCTGCAATAGAATGGAAATGTGACTCAGTTTATCAGGTCCCACAGAGCAGGTAGAGTAAGAGACTATTTTTTTTTTTTTTTTTTTTGAGACGGAGTCTTGCTCTGTCACCCAGGCTGGAGTGCAGTGGCACGATCTCGGCTCACTGCAAGCTCTGCCTCCCGGGTTCACGCCATTCTCCTGCCTCAGCCTCTCCGACTAGCTGGGACTACAGGCACCCGCCACTATGCCCGGCTAATTTTTTGTATTTTTAGTAGAGACGGGGTTTCACTGTGATCTCGATCTCCTGACCTCGTGATCCGCCCGCCTCAGCCTCCCAAAGTGCTGGGATTACAAGCGTGAGCCACCGCGCCCGGCCAGTAATAGACTATTTTAAGCTGGTTTGGGGAGCCCCTATCCCAAGCACAGAGTGGATGCTGAAGGTTGTTACCGGCATCCACTGGTGGTGGCTTGTGGCTGGTCCTGGGCTCCCTGGGTCCTAGGCTTCTCTTGATTTTCAGTGATGAACTTGTCAGTTGGCCAATGTGGACCTGTTGACAAATTACTCTGAATTACTGTAAGGTCTCTTTTGGCTTTATTCTCTAGGGTTTGAGTTTCTACAGGAACCTTTACATTTTTATTTGCTCGGAAGGAATCTCTTATCCTCCTGACATTCTGTAATTGTAGGTGCTGAAATGCTTGTTTTCTGTCAGTGTCATCCAGTACAGATCTCTAACATTTGTGTGTGACTGGAGGCTCCCCAAGGCCCTGTTGCCTCAATTTCTTATCTTGATAGTGTTTGGCCCACAGTGTGTATTCAGAGACAGATTTTGTGTACAGATAGCATTATTCAGTTTGGTTAACCATCTAATTCACCTAGATGGTTTAAATTAATTTTTCATTTATTTGGTATTAACTGTTTTTAAATATAATGTGTAAATATGGGAAGCTTCAAAAGGTACAAGAGGATGTACTATCTAAAAGTCCCTACTGTGGTCCCCAGTCCTCTTCTCAGAGAAAAATACTGTTAGGAATTTCTTGTGATATATTCCAGAAATATTCAGAGCATATATAAGACCATATGTATGTGCATGTATATGTATATATGTTCAAATGTATGAGTGTTTTTATATATAAACATAAATAGTACTTGCCAATTGTTCTGTGCCTTGCTTTTTTCATTTAATGGTATTATGGAATAGGTAACTGCAATGTATGAGAATGTAAGTTTTTGTTTCTTTTTAATGACTTCATAGTATTCCAGTATACGGATGTACTATAATTAATACTCTATTTATGGATGATTAGATTTTTTTAATCCAGATGCTCATACAGTGCTCCAGCAAATATTTTTGTACATACATCTCGGTGGCCTGGTACTAACAGATTTATAGGATACATTGTTAGAAGTAACTGTGTCAAAGGCATTTTTGCATATCTGGTGACTAAAATAGTATCTTATTGTAATGTTAATTAACATTTTCTTGATTAAAGTGAGAAACGTCTTTTTATATATTTATAGGTTATGTTTCCTGTTCTGTAAAACTCCCGTTTATTCATTTTTGTTTTTCATTTGTTTGTTTTAGAGATGGAAATCTCCCTGTGTTGCCCAGGCTGGCTTCGAACTCCTGGGCTCACCTGATCCTCCTGGCTCAGCCTCCTGAGTAGCTGGGACTACAGGCACGCACCATTGTGCCTGGCTCTTTCTTTTATTCATTTTTTTTGTTTTGGAGGTTTAACATTTATAAAATGGTTTTATAAGTGTTCTTTACATATTCTGGACACTAGTTTGCCGTTGTTTTTAATGTGCTATTTTGTAATTTTTGGTTTGTTTTTATTCTTCATTATACTTCCTTTTTAAAAATTTAAAGGTTATTAAGGTAGAATTTACATACCATAAATCCTTCCACTTTAAGATTAGTTCAGTAATTTTAGTCAGCTTATAGAGTTGTGAAACTATACCACAGTTCAATATTAGAACATTTACATTACCCTAAAAGTACCCTAGTGCCTGTTTGCAGTTTATCCTTACTCCTCCTTCTAGCCCTAGTCAACTACTGATCAGCTGTCACTATAAAATTTGCTTTTCTAGGCCGGGCGCGGTGGCTCACGCTTGTAATCCCAGCACTTTGGGAGGCCGAGGTGGGCGGATCACAAGGTCAGGAGATCGAGACCACGGTGAAACCCCATCTCTACTAAAAAAAAAAAATACAAAAAATTAGCTGGGCATGGTGGCGGGTGCCTGTAGTCCCAGCTACTCGGAGAGGCTGAGGCAGGAGAATGGCGTGAACCCGGGAGGCGGAGCTTGCAGTGAGCCGAGATCGCGCCACTGCACTCCAGCCTGGGGGACAGAGCGAGACTCTGTCTCAAAAAAAAAAAATTTGCTTTTCTGTATTTCATATGAGTAGAATCATACAACATGTAGTTTGTGTGTCTGTTTTCTTTTTTTTTTTTTTTGAGATAAGATCTCATTCTGTCATCCAGGATAGAGTGCAATGGCACAATCATGGCTCATTGCAGCCTCGACCTCCCTGGGCTCAGGTGATCCTCCTATCTTAGCCTCCTGAGTAGCTGGGACTACAGGTGTGTGCCACCATGCCCAGGTACCTTTTTTTTGCATTTTTTGTAGAGATGGAGTTTCACCATGTTGCTCAGGCTGGTTTCGAATTCCTGGGCTCAAGGTATCTGCCTGTCTCAGCCTCCCAAAGTGCTGGAATTACAGGCGTGAGCCACCATGCCTGGCCCATGTCTTTCCTTTTCACTCAGTATACCGTGTTTGAGGTTCATCCAGGCTGTAATGTGTATCAGTAGTTCTTTTCTTTTAATTGCTCAGTAGTATTTCATTGTATTGATATGCCACAATTTGTTCATTCATCAGTTGATGGACATTTGAGTTGTTTTAAGTTTTTGGATGTTACAGATTAAGCTGCTGCGAACATATGTGTACAAGTCTTTGTATTTGTTGTGGGTGAGTACCTACGAATGGAATGGCTGCTGGCTTATGTTTGATTTTTAAGAAATTACCAAACTTTTCCAAAGTGGTTTTACCATTTACCACCAGCAGTCTGAGAGTTCAAGTTGTTCTGCATCCTTCCAACAGTTGATATAGTCAGTTGTTTAATTTTAGCCATTCTGATACATGCATAGAAGTACCTCATTGTGATTTTATTTATTTATTTATTTATTGAGACAGAGTCTTGCTCTGTTGCTCAGGCTGGAGTGCAGTGGTGCAGTCTCAGCTCACTGCAACCTCCACCTTAAGGGTTCAAGTGATTCTCATGCCTCAGCCTCCCGAGTAGCTGGGGTTACAGGTGCACGCCACCACGTCCAGCTAATTTTTGTATTTTTTAGTAGAGACAGGGGTCACCATTTTGCCAGGCTGGTTTTGAACTCCTGACCTCAAGTGATCCCCCTACCTCAGCCTCCCAAAGTGCTGGGATTACAGGCATCAGCCACCGCACCTGGCCCCTCATTGTGATTTTAGTTTGCATTTCCCTAAAACCTAATGAGGTTGAGTATCTCTATTCATGTGCTTATTTAACATCAATATATCTGCTTTGGTGATATTTCTATTTGAATCTTTTGACCATTGCTAAACAAGGTTGTCTTTTTATTGAATTATAAGTTCTTTGTATATTCTGGATACAAGTCCTTTATCAAGTATATGATTAGCAAATATTTTCTCCCAGTGGCTTCCCTTTTCATTTCCTCAATGTGTCTTTTGAAACACAAAAGTTTTTAATATTTGATAGAGTGCAATTTATCAAACTTTTTTCTTTTGTGGATCTTGCTTTTGGAGTTGTATATAAGAACTCTGTCCAACCACAGGTTGAAAACATTTTCTCCTTTGTTTTCTTCTACAAGTTTTATAGTTTTAGCTGTTACATTTAGATCTATGATCCATTTTGAAATAATTTGTGTGCATGGCTTGAAGTAAGGATCTAAGTTCATTTTCCCCCCCGCTCTGGATATCCAGTTCTTAGTACCATTTATGAGAAGTCTTTTTCTCTGTTGAATTGTCTAAGCATCTTTGTTGAAAATCAGTTGACCGTGTAAGGATTTATTTCAGGATTCTCAATTCTGTTTCATTGATTTTTATGCCTATCCTGTGCCAATATCACAGCATCTTAATTGCTATGACTTTATATTAAAAGTTTTGAAAGTGAGTAGTATAAATCTACAGACTCTATTCTTCCTTTTCAAAATTGTTTTAGATCTTTTACATTTTCATGAAAATGTTTGGTCACCTTCTCAATTTCTGCAAAATGGTTTGTTTGGATTTTGATAGGTATACAAGGAATTTATAGGTCAGTTTTCAAAGAAATGCTGTTTTGACAGTATTTTGTCTTCCAATCCATGAATATTAAGAGTCTTTCCATTTATTTAGATCTTTCCTTTCTCTCAGTAATGTTTTGCAGTTTTCAATGTATAAGTCTTGAATTTCTTCTGTTGAATTTATTCTTAAGTGTTTTATTCTTTTAGATGCTATTGTGGGTATAATTATTTATTTTTCAGAATATTCATTGATGTGTAGAAATGTATGTCATTTTTGTATGTTGATCTTGTATTTTGAAACCTTGCTAAACTCATTTGTTATACTCATTAGTGGTTTTCGGTAAATTCTGTTGGATTTTCCACATAGACAGTTATGTCATCTGAAAATAATGACAGTTTTACTTCTTCCTTTCCAGTGTGGTTGCTTTTTATTTATTTTTCTTGCCTTGTTGTAATGGCTAGAACCAATAGTACAATTTATTTTTATGTATTTATTTTTTGAGACAGAGTCTTAGTGTCAACTAGCCTGGAGTGCAGTGGTGCATTCTTGGCTCACTGCAACTTCTGGCTCACTGCAACTTCTGTCTCCCAGGCTCAGGTGATCATCCTACCTCAGCCTCCCTAGTAGGTGAGACCACAGGTGCATGCCACCATGCCCAGCTAATTTTTTGTAATTTTGGTAGAGACAGGGTTTTGCCATGTTGCCCAGGCTGGTCTTGAGCCCCTGAGCTCAAGTGATCCACCTGCCACGGCCTCCAAAAAAGTGCTGGGATTACAGGTGTAGGCCACTGCACCCAGCCTATAGTGCAGTTTAAATAAATGTGAGAGCAGACATTCTGGCCTTGTTCCTGAGCTTCAGGGCAAAGCATTCAGTCTTTCATCATAAGCATATTAGCTGTAGGTTTTTGCTAGATGGCCATTTTTCAGAATAAGGGAGTTTTATTCTATTCCTAGTTTGCTAAGAGCTTTTACCATGAAAGGTTGTTAAATTTTGTCAGATGCTTTTTCAATTGATATGGTCATGTGGCTTATCTTTTATCAGCTAACAGATTGTATTGATTGTTTAAGATTATATTAGCCTTTCATTCTTGGAATAAACTTCACCTGGTCATGGTGTATTCTTTTTATATATCGCTGGAGTTAATTTTCTTTTTCTTTCTTTTTCTTTTTTTTTGGAGACAGAGTCTCTCTCTGTTGCCCTGGCTGGAGTGCGGTGGCGTGATCTCGACTCCCTGCAACCTCTGCTTCCTGGGTTCCAGCGATTCTCCTGCCTCCGCCTCCCGAGTAGCTGGGACTACAGGTGCCTGTCACTGCACCAGCTAATTTTTGTATTTTTAGTAGAGACAGGTTTCGTCATGTTGGCCAGGCTGGTCTTGAACTTCTGAGCTCAAGGTCAGAGGTGGGTGATCCGCCCACCTCGGCCTCCCAAAGTGCTGGGATTACAGACATGAGCCCCAACACCCAGCTTGGAGTTAATTTTCTGATAGCTTGATTTTGTGTCCATGTTCATAAAGGATATTGGCCTGTAGTTTACTTTTCATGTACTGTCTTTAAAAATTTTAAGTCAGGACAATACTGGCCTCATAAAATGAGCAGGAAACTATCTTTTCTCTTTTATTTTCTGGCATATATTGTATAGAGTTGCTTTATATTTTCTTTAAATGTTTGGTAAAATTTTCCAGTGAAATCATCTGTGTCTGGAAATTTTTTTGCCAGAGGCTTTTTTCAGCTGTGAATTAATTTTTTTCAATAGCTATAGAATATTTGGGTTATTTATTTCTTCTTGGGCCAGTTTCGATAGTTTGTGACTTTCACAGGATTAAATCATTTAATCTAAATTTTAAGCTATGTGTGAAGAGTTGTTTGTAGTATTCCATTATTATCTTTTTAATGTCTATAGACTCTGTTGTAACATCCTCTCTTTCATTACTTATAATGGTGATTTTTGCCTTGTCTCTTTGAAAAATCAGTTTGGTAAGAGTTACCAGTTTCATGGATCTTTTCAAGGAACTGGCTTATGGTTTCATTGGTTTTTCAAGTTACTGATTTCTCCATTTTAATATTTTTTCTCTTCTAACTGCCTTGAGTTTGTTTGGTTTCTTTTCTTTCTTAAGGTAGAAGATTATGTTCCGTTTTAAGAGTTCTGTGTTAATCTAAACATGTAATGCTATACATGTTGTTCAGTCTTGCTTTAACTGCATTTCACAAATTTTGGTATTTGTATTTTCATTTTCATTAAGTTCAAAATATTTTTTTTTTCTTTTCTTTTTTTTGGGACAGGGTCTCACTGTGTCCCCCAGACTAGAGTACAGTAGCATGATCGCAGCTCCCTGCAGCCTCACCTCCTGGGTTTATGTGATTCTCCCACCTTAGCCTCCTGAGTAGCTGGGACCACAGGTGCACACCGCCATACCTGCCTAATTTTTGTATTTTTTTGTAGAGACAGGGTTTTGCCATGTTTCCCAGGCCGATCTCGAACTCCTGGGCTCAAATGATCTGCCTGCCTTGGCCTCCCAAAGTGTGGGGATTACAGGCATGAGCCACCACGCCCGGCCCTATTCTTTTCAAGTACACATGGAACACTGACCAAGTTAGACTATGTCCTTAGTCCTAAACCAGTCTGGAATCAAACTAGAAATCTATAACAGAAAGATATATGGAAGATTTGAGGGAAATTAGAAAATATTTTGGCCAGGTGTGGTCACACACACCTGTGGTCCCAGCTATTGGGGAGGCTGAGGTGGGAGGATCACCTGAGCCCAGGAGGTGGAGGTGGCAGTGAGCTGTGTTTGCACCACTCTGCTCTGTCCTGGGCAATAGAGTGAGAGGTCTCACAAAAAAAAAAAAAAAAAAAAGAAAAGAAAAGAATAGGTATTCTGTTTTTGTTGGGATAATGTTCTTTAAATATATCTCTTTGTATTTTTATTTTAGTGGTTGCTCCAGGCATTATAATATACATACTTCTCATAGTGTGGAGAATTAATATCTTACCACTTAAAGTAGAATATACATACCTTGCCACCATACAGTCCCTTTGCCTTTCCCCCCTTATGTTTTCATATTTCGTATGTATTGTATCTGCATACATTGGAGACATTATCAGACAATCTATAATTTTTGCTGTCCTCCATTATACATATTTAAAACTCTGGAGTGGGCTGGGTATGGTCCCTTACACCTGTAATCCAAGCACTTTGGGAGGCCGAGGCGCGTGGATCACAAGGTCAGGAGATCGAGACCATCTGGCTAACACAGTGAAACCCTGTCTCTACTAAAAATACAAAAAATTAGCTGGGCATGGTGGTGGGCGCCTGTAGTCTCAGCTACTCGGGAGGCTAAGGCAGAAGAATCACTTGAACACAGGAGGCGGAGGTTGCAGTGAGCCGAGATTGCGCCTCTGCACTCTAGCCTGGGTGACAGAGCGAGACTCCGTCTCAAAAACAAACAAAAAAAACACAAAAAACAAACTCTGGAGTGGAGAAGTCTAGTTCATTATATTACCCAGGGTTTACCATTTCTGTTGTTCTTGTTGTTCTCTTCCTTCATTCCTGGTATTCTAAGTTCTTCTACAGTATAATTTCCCTGAATGATAGAACATTCATTAGCATTTCTTTTAGAGGAAGTTTTCTGTCAATTCTTTTTCTTCCCCTGGGAATACCTTTCCTTTACCTTTCCTGAATGATATTTTCTCTTGATACATAATTCTGTATTCATAATCCTTTTCCTTAAGCACTTTAAAACTGTTGTTCTGCTTCTTTTAGGATTCCATGATTTCCAATGAGAAATTAGCAGTAAATTTGAATCGTTCTCCTGTAACTAGTGCATCATTTTCTCTGCCTGCTTTTAATATATATATGTATATTTTAGTTTTTCACAGTTTAACAATGATGTGTCTGGGCATGGATTTTGAACTTATTTGACTTTATCCTTTTGGGGGTTTACTAAGCTTGGTGAATCTTTTCCCAAATGTTTGAAGTATTCAGACATTATTTCTCCAATTTTTTTTTTTTTTTTTTGAGTCAGGGTCTCGCATTGTAGCTCAGGCTGGAGTGCAGTGGTGTGAACAGAACTGATGGCAGCCTTGACCTCCCAGGATCAAGCAGTCCTCCCACCTCAGCCTCCCATGTAGTCATATATATTTTTTTCTGCAGAACACTCTTCTTTCTTTTAGGACTCAAAAGACATGAATATAAATCTTTATTTTTCTAAAGGTCCACAACTTTTGTTCTTTTCTTCCATTCTTATTTTTTCTGTTTTTCAGATTTGATTATTTCTATTGATCCGCCTTCAAGTTTACTCTTTTCTCTGTCCATTCTACTATCAAGCCCATTCATCGTTTTTTTTCTGTTCTAAAATTTCCATTTCATTTTCTTTCCTTTTTTTTTTTTTTTTTTGCTGAGACTCTTTTACATTCATTTGAACAGTGTTATTAGAGCATGGTTATAATGGGTGATTTGAAGTGGTTTTTCTGATAATTCCAGTATTTGTGTCATCTTGGGGTTGACTTCTTCTGGTTTATCTTTTCCCTTATGAGTTGCTTACATTTCCCTAGTACTCTGTTGAGTGATTTCGGATTGTATCCTGGACATTAGAATATTGTGACATCCCAGATCTTGTTTAAATCCTGAGGAGAATGTGATTTTTTTTTTTAAGCAAACAATCAGTCTTGTTAGGTTCAAGTTCTGATTAGCCTTCTTTAGGTTGTGATTCTTACGTCAGTTCAATTTTTTTTTAAAGACAGAGTTTCACTCTGTTGCCCAGGCTGGAGGATAGTGGCACAGTCTCGGCTCACTGCAATTCGGGGTTTAAGCAATTCTTGTGCCTCAGCCTTCCGAGTAGCTGGGATTACAGATGTGCACCACCACGCCCAGCTAATTTTTGTATTTTTAGTAGAGATGGGGTTTCACCATGTCAGGCTGGTCTCAAACTCCTGGCCTCATGTGATCGACCCACCTCAGCCTCCCAAAATGCTGGGATCACATGCGTGAGCCACCATGCCTGGCTGTTAGTTCAAATTTTAAAGACTTTGTCATGTCATGCTGTTTGGATCTGTCTCAAGTGTGCTATTCTGTGACCTTGGCAGTAGTTTACCCCATAGTTCAGTTCCCAAAGCCTTTGGTATGCTGATTAGGGTCAGATTTGTACAGCTCATAAGTGAGCCTAAGAGTTTATATACCACCTTATAGGATTTCTCCCTTGAGTTTTCTCTCCATGATTTCCTCAGAATTTTCTGTGCCCTTAGGGTCCCCCTTCCTGGTCTTCTGGTTAGAAAATATAGGCCTAGGTTTCCCTTCCCTGCTATGCAGTTCCTGTAATTGTATCTGCATCTGTTATCAAGCAGCAAGAGGACAAAGAGAGTAGAAAAGTGGTGAAGATGTTTCCCCTGTTAATGAGGCCACAGTGCCTTTGGTAGGAAAATATGATTCCCCTCCTTCAAAGTTTTAATTATCGCCTTGCCACTGTTGCTGTCACCATTACCTCTGGCACTTCTGCTTCCATATAGTAGCCTGGGGGTTGGAGCAGGAAAGAACACAGGGAAAAATGAAAAGAAAGGGATTTTCTTTCCTCTCTTTGACCCTTAGGAGTTTCTTTTTTCATATCTCAGCAGAAAAATGAATCTACCTTGATATTAATATTGTATTCTGGCTGTCTTACGCCTAGTATTTACATGAAGTATCATTTTCTATTTTTTTTATTTTCCAGCCTGTGTCTTTAAATGTGATTTCTTTTAGATATTTATAATTGACTCATTTTAATCCATTCTGACATTCTGGCTTAAACAATTTAAAATGTAATGCATATAATAAGTTTTACCATATCATGATTTGTTTTCTACATGTCCTGTTTCTTGCCTCCTTTTTCTGCTTTTTTCCTGCCTTCTTTCTGGTTAGTTTTGTGCATTTTATTTCATTTTTCATTTTATATTTACTCTTGGCTTTCTTTTATTTTCTTTGTGTTTACTGTAGTTTACAATATACAATTTCATCATCTACCTTCAAATATTATTATACTACTTCCCATGTAAAATAAGACTGTTAAAATAATATACTTCCATTTCTTCCCTTCTTTTTGCTACTGTTGTCAAAGTTTTACTTCTGTCTTTGTTATAAGCTCTACTTTTTTTTTCTTTAAACAATCAAGTATATTTAAAAGACATTAAGCAATGAAGAAAAATCTCCTTGGTTAACCCATACATTACTGTTTACACACACTTTTTTCCTTTATGTAGATCTAAATTTTCATCTGGTATTATTTTCCTTTCTCTTCAGTAACTAAGATCTCTTATAGTACAGGTTTTTAAGCCTTCTTACAGTGCAGATCTGTGAGGAATTAATTCTTCTTTTGTCTCATAATGTTGTTATTTTGACTTCATTTTCTCTGAGTGTAGAACTTTAGGTTGACAAGTTTTTTTCCTATCTGTATTTTGAAGATGTTATTCCATTGTTGCCTGGATTGAATACTTTCCGGCAAGATGTCAGTAGTCATGTTTATCTATAATGTTTCCTTTATATAAAGTGACCTTTTTCTCTGGGTGCTTTTAAATTTTCTCTTTATCATTAATTTTCAACAAGTTAATTATGCCTTGGTGTGGAGTTTGTGTATTATTGTCTAATTGGGGTTTTCGTGAAGTTCTTAAATAGGTGGGTTTGTAGTTTTTATCGTTTAGGAAATTCTAGTCATTATTCACATTTCTTTTTCTGTTCTCTTTTTTGGTGTTCCTCCTTGGTACTGCAATTATACGTGGTTGATTACATGATACTGTCCCAGGGAGACTTAGTTTATTTCATTATTATTTATTTCATTTTATGTAGATTCTGATGCTGTGTCTTAAAGTTTATTAGTCTTTTCTTCTGCAGTGTATAATTTGCTGTTAATTTATTCAGTGAGAAATTTTCATTTTATATATTGACTATTTTATGTCTGGAATTTTCATTTCACTCTTTTTTATATCTTCAGTTTTCTCATACTTTTTATTTCCATTAAGTTCTTACACAGTTACATTTGTGTCCCTGGTCTATAATTTCTGCCATTTCTGAATCTGTTTCTGTTGGCTAGTTTTTCTGAGTATGACATCTTATTGTTATCTTTGTAATTTTCGATAAGTGGAACATTGTGAGTGTTACATTGTTGATTGTCTGGATTTTATATTTCTTTAAAGCATGGCGGGCTTTTTTTTTTTTTTTTTTTTTTTAGAGACAGGGTCTTGCTCTGTTGCCCAGTCTAGAGTGCAGTGATGTGATCATAACTCACTGTAACCCCAAACTCCAGGGCTTAAGTGATCCTCCTACCTCAGCCTCTCATATATCTGGGACCACAGGTGTGCACTACTACACTGCTGGAATTACAGGCAGGAGCCACCACACTTAGCCAGAGCCTGTATTTTTATGGTGTAGATTTATCAGAAAACAAATTTAACCACCCATCTCAATATAGAACTAATTCACCCTGGTAATGGTGGCTCATCCCTGTAATCCCATGATTTTGGGAGGCTGAGACGGGAGGATCACTTGAGCTGAGGAGTTTGAGACCAGCCTGGGCAACATAGTGAAACCCCATCTCTACAAGAAATAAAAAATTAGCCAGACTTCGTGGCGTGTACGTGTAGTCTCAGCTACTTGGAAGGCTGAGGTGGGAGGATCACTTGAGCCCAGGAGATTGGGACTGCAGTGAGCCGTGATTGTGCCACTCTACTACAGCCTAAGCAACAGAGCGAGGCTCTGTTTCAAATCCCCCCTCTGCCCAAAACTGTCTACGTCTATATAACTCACTTACATGAGATGTTTTTCCTTCTCACAGGTTCAGTTTAATTTGCAGTTTACAAAACCAAATGCATCACTAGGAGATGTTCAGTCAGGAGCAACTATTAGTATGCCTTGCTCAACTGATAAGGAAAAGTAAGTGCTTAATGACATAAAATTTAATGTTTGCAATTTTGAAGGCCATCTTAAAGAATTTTTTATCAGTGCTTGAGAGCTGTGATGCCCACCTGTTTACCTGAGACATTTCAAGTTACTGATCATTGGAATTTAAGTTGAATCACTCTCAGCTATAAAAAAGATTTATCATATTTTTTGTTTCCTCCTCCAACAATCTACTCATTTTTTTTTAAATGTGGGATATGCTTAGATAGTAAAATTTTATTTGTTGAAAGAGATTTTCCTACGTAACTGACGACTGGTCTTTCAAATATTCTCAGACATATTCATAGAAATTTTTAAAAATTCCTCATGGTCAGCTGTTTTTGTTTTCTTATATGGCTACGTCTGTCCCTGGAAGCTCTCCACTTTTCTGATTTATTGCTTTCAGTATAATCTAATCTAAAATACCAGCTAGTTAATATGCTAGAAATATACAGAGAATGAGTAAAAAGGTTTGTGAGATTTTCCCATAGATAACAAAAATAAGCTTTAATGCCATTTTGCGACTTCCGTTCCCTATTTTTTTTTTTTTTTTTTTTTTTTTTTTTTTTTTTGAGACGGAGTCTCGCTCTTTCACCCAGGCTGGAGTGCAATGGCGCGTTCTCGGCTCACTGCAGGCTCCGCCCCCCGGGGTTCACGCCATTCTCCTGCCTCAGCCTCCCGCGTAGCTGGGACTACAGGCGCCTGCCACCTCGCCCGGCTAATTTTTTGTATTTTTAGTAGAGACAGGGTTTCACCGTGTTAGCCAGGATGGTCTCGATCTCCTGACCTCATGATCCGCCCGCCTCGGCCTCCCAAAGTGCTGGGATTACAGGCGTGAGCCACCGCGCCCGGCCCGTTCCCTATTTTTTAAACAGGGTTTACATAGTGAAGTCTGTTGATTCAATGACTTGTGGTTAAATCAAACCACTCATACAGGCAAACTTTTCTCTCTGGGTAGACTTCATGTTTGTAATTTATTATTACTAATACAGTTATTTATTCAATTTAATGGCTTTAAGGCCTGTCTGCCGATACTCATTATCATGAGCTATCACCATCCCAGTTATACATTACAAACTAAATTACTAATGTATCTCAAAGAGGGTTCTTATCCCCAGCTCTCTAGCTTTTATTCATTGGATCATGATGTGTTAAAATACTTAAAATGTTTGTGGCTGGTCACAGTGGCTCACGCCTGTAATCCCAACACTTTGGGAGGCCAAGGTGGGTGGATCACTTGAGGCCAGGAGTTCAAGACCAGCCTGGCCAACATGGTGAAACTCCATCTCTACGAAAAATACAAAAATGAGCTGGGCGTGGTGGGCACCTGTAATCTCAGTTACTCAGGAGGGTGAGGCATGAGAATCGCTTCAACCCAGGAGGCAAGAAGTTTGAGTGAGCCGAGATTGCGCCACTGTGCCCCAGCCTGGGCGATAGAGCAAGACTCTGTCTCAAAAAAATAAATAGAAAAAATAATAAAAGTTAGTATTTGTGAGCCTCCATTTTTAAAAAAGATCAAAATTCACTTGTTCACAAGGGAGAGCACCTTGAATTCCTGTTAATGGTAGAATATCATAATGTTTGATATATTTAATTCATTACAGGCCAGGCATAGTGACATACACCTGTAGTCCCAGCTACATGGGAGGCTGAGGCAGGA
This sequence comes from Hylobates moloch, assembly GCF_009828535.3. Lineage (NCBI taxonomy): Eukaryota > Metazoa > Chordata > Mammalia > Primates > Hylobatidae > Hylobates > Hylobates moloch. The sequence continues at coordinate 126,726,298 of NW_026652280.1, forward strand.
GGATCACTTGAGTCTAGGAGGTCGAGACTGCAGTGAGCCATGATCCTGCCACTGCACTCCAGCCTGGGTGATAGAGTGGGGCCCTGCCTCAAAAGGAAAAAAAAAAAAAAAGCCAGACATGGTGGTACATGCTTGTAGTCCGAGCTGCTTGGGAGGCTGAGGGATCACTTGAGCCTGGGAGTTGGAGTCTGTAGTAAGCTATGATCAGTCACATCACTGCATTCCAAACTGGGCCTCAAAACGAGAACCTGTCTCAAAAAAAAAATCAAATCATTATAGACAGAGCAGTTTTACTAGCAGAGAATATGACAATCGTATTTGTAGTATGAAGTCAAACATAACCCTCCATAAAATTAGGACTGTTCAGTGATTTTGAGTTTTTTCTGGTTCTTTTATTTGTCAGCTAGCAAAAAGTGGCACCGGGTATCAAACTTTAAAGAAAAAAATAAAATAGAAAAAAGGTCTGTTCACCCACTTATTTCTCAAAATTGGGTCAAGAGTAACCATCATTTAAGGATTGATTTACTCTCATTGTTTTGCAAGAACCTGTAACTTCTTATTACAAGTAATACTGGGGAAACCGTTAACACTGGATGTACTTAGAAAAGATGGCAGTGGTAGAAAGGGGAAACATACAGAATGCCCTTCTTTCTCCCCCAGATTTTCTTATTTGTATTAATTTGACCAGAATTTATTATTATGTAATGTGTATTAATATTTGATCATGACTACTTTGGAACACTAGAAAATTTTGAAGAGCTTTTGGTCAAAGGAAAAAGAAATCTTATTTTAAATATGAGTTAGAAATTAATAGTGTTACTCTCAAGGCATGTATTTTTCTGTCATGTATCACTTACGTGCTAGTATTTAAATTTTTATAGCACTTGTAGAATTTTCATTTTTCCCACCATCCTTATCCCAGCTTTTAAAATTTTATTATAATCTACTCTTTACTGAGGATACTTTGGTTTATGTATAAAATTACCATTTGCTTAAGAAACCAGTGAAGAATGTGTTCCGAACAAACCTAAGCTATAAATAAAACTTAGTTACATTATCTTATATATATGTATACATGAGATAAACCTTCAAAATTAATAAAGACTTTGTTAAATAAGTTAATTACCATTTTCTTTTTAAGTGGTGAAAATTTAGGGTTGGAATCCAAATACCTGAAGAAAAGGGAAGACAGCATTCCTTTACGTGGACTCAGCCAGAACCTTTTTAGTAATTCAGGTAAGCAGGGATTTCTGTACTCTATAGTTGAATTAAATGTAATGTATGAAGACTTAATGAATACCAGTAACCATTTTCTGTCCTCATTTGCAGACCATCAGAGAGATGGCACTTTAGGAGCATTACATACATCTTCCAAACCCACAGCGCTCCCCTCTGCATCTTCAGCCTATTTCCCTGGGCAGTTACCAAACAGTTAATTCTAGTGTCATGTTTTACTTTTTATTGGTATTTTAGAAACTCAGGTGCTTAAAAAAGTATGTCAACACAAACCAAATCCTAAAATAGCAAGTTTCAAATTTTACCTGAGCTGTTAGACTAGATACTTTAAGTACTGCTATCTTTTATGGCAGTTTATAGGAACAAATTTGTACTTGGGGATTGGTAAACATTGTGAGTAAATGACATTTTTTGGTTTGTGAACATGGTGTTTTATAGATTAATATGAATTTTATTAAGCGATTCTTTAGAAATTCAGTTCTAAGGAAAGAGTTGATCCTTGTAAGGGAGATTCTGATCATATTAAAAATCTGGGTAAACTAAAACCTGCTCATAACCTCAAAGTATGCAACCAAAGAATGCTAATTCATTTTATCACTTTCATTGGTAAAACTTTTAACACCTGAAAATTATGAGGGAAAATGATTACCTCTTGAGATATATTACTGATGACATTTAAAGGGAAAAGTCCTAAATTTACCTTAAATAACTGAAATGAATTAAAGCATTTAAATTTGCTGTTGAATCAAATAAATTTGATATACTTAAAATAATTTGGACAGTGTATTTATGTGACCAGATTAAGTGCTTTAGTCATTTGAGCTGACAAGTTTTTAAAACTTCAGTGCTTCCTAAATGTTTATACTCATCTAGTTTTTCTCAATTTGTAGTTTTATTATGCAGTTAAATCTTTATCAGTGGACTTTTAAAACTTGGTACTACTACTGAATCTACTATATCATGAATATTCATTTATCTTTATAGTATCGGAACTTGAGTTGATTTCAATGTTAATAAACTAGGCAAAACAAATAACTGTTAGAAGGTACAATTTTCTTCTCTTCCCTGTAACTAAAAGTTTTAAGAATTGTTCCTTGGGGAAAAAATTTTTTAAAATTCACCTAGAGTCATAGGGCCTCATTGTTTTCTTATTGACAAACAATACCTGGTAGCATTCTCTAAAGAGTCTTCTAGATCAATTTTTGTAAAGTACTAATGCTCATGTGATAATTTAAAATTATTTTCAAATACTTTATTACACAGATGAAGAAACATTTCAAGATATTAATGATGTAATAACGTTACTGAGTTCCATGGTAAGAAAGAATCTTTGCTAACTTTTTTTTACGAAGCCGGTATCTTAAAACTATTGGCAATTGCAAGTGTCTTTAAACTAGGGATCTAATCTGAAAATTCAGTAACTAGTATTAAGCAGTGATACTCCCCCTACCTCCCCCATTTAGATACACTACTGTATTAGTGAGAATACTTGGTACAGTAACTTGAACGCACTTGCTATTCTGGAAAGAAGCCTCTTGGTGATTTTGGAAGGGGCTTTGTTGTAAATACTATGTAATATATATAAAATATTGTGACAGGTTTTGGATGGGATGCATGACATACAGATAGCTCTCTTCTTTTAAATATAGATATCTCTTTGCATATATACACAAGGAAAGTTGAATTTTCAGGAGAGATCATGCTGATAACTTGCAAATTTGTTTGTATTAAATGTATATAGACTTCCAAGTATGCTAATTCTTTACCTCCTCAACTTTTAATTGCAGTTGTTTTACAGTGTAAAATTGTACATGTGTTAATAATCAAAGTGTTGCATTTAATGTTATTTCTGTAAACTCTGAGCTTTGTTAATAAACTATTATACAGTACCTACACTTTGAAAATCAAGTACTTCAAAACGCATACTGCGTTTTTGTTTCTTTCCTCTTGTCTTCCTTGAAGAGCGTTTTTTAGTGAGGGAAAAGAAATGGATGCAAAGAAAGAAAGAATAATGCTTTGATTTGTTACTGTAAATATGAATATGGTAACAAAGCCAAAACAGGCTCTATAGGAACTCACAGATCAAGACTGTTTTTTAAAAAAAAATCATTAAAATATTTAACTTTATTAACAGAATATTTACATTTCTTTTAAGACCTTATTTAACCATAGTGAGTGTTCCAAGTTTAAAAAGCATTAAGCAATAACCACACACAAGATGAAAACAGTGTAAACTATACAGTACTTTATATACAATTTTTACAAAGTAACACTTTTTTAAATAATATAACTGGACACAAAAATATACACTTTAGAGAAATTCACATCAGTAATTGTATAAAGCTCTCCTCTAGGGTCCTGAAAATTTAGGACAAACATTAGCTCTGTAAATAAAGTGTTACCGTGACAGTCCTGAAAGGCCACTATATATATTTATCTACATATAGATATCACATTGACGTTTTCAAGGCTACCAGCTTTACTATATAATTTTTAGATTATGTATTCAAGTGTTGAGGTGCTTATGATTATGCAAACATTAAAAGAATAGTGGTATAAGAAGTAGCTGGGGAATGAATTTGAGCCAGCATTTAGGTTACAGGCTCTAAATACCCCAATTTAAATTCTAAATGGCTGATACTTTCTCACTTCAAAAACAGTAGTGAATAATGTTTAAAAGTACTGCAAAGAAGCTCGAAACATGATTCAGATTTAGTAGTTTTCTTAAGAGTTTTTTTTTTTTAAATGCAAACAAACAATTCATTTACCATTCCTTTGTTTTAGTGCATCTGCATTAAGGCTTTGAATTATTTGACCCAAGATTTTACAATATTAAAATCTGACTCAAAATTTTACAATGTTAAAACAACTAGGTCCACAACCATACTACCTACTCTGTCTCACTGAGTCAGCATAGAGTTAAAGCTCAACACCTTAAGGAAATGGTAGCAGAGACATTTGCTAATATCTAAGAAGTTACATATATAGTTTTTAATTAAAGGATGTATAATAAAACAAATAGCTTAGTGGCAAGAAATTGGTGCTAATAAACAAAAGGTTTTTCAAAAGAAATTGTAACATCTTTGGAAAACTGTCCGGTTCTTTAAGTTCCCACTTCCTTTAGTTCCCATGGAGTTCATGCAGATACATTTCTTAAGACAATCTTAAAGTACACTGTGGATGGAAATGGAATGTACATCCAGAACTAGAGGTGAAAACTAAGACCTGGGTGCTGATAGAAAAATCTTCCTGATTTCGGTCGTCACACATTTGTGTCCTGGAGTAAAGGTTCTTTGGCCTCTCCTGGCGCTTGTGTACTATGAGGATGGCTGTGACTGCCACAGTGCTTTCTCCAACTGCTGGACCTTAAGCTTAAATTGGTATGTTCCGGAATAAACAAGGCAACAAGCAGAGCCAGCAGTACTGAACAGGCTCCAAATAGGAAGGGAGGGCCAGGGATGATGGAATTCTGAGGAAGAATAAAGTAATTAGGATTTTTACACAAATATTTTTACTCATAAGGAGAAACTACATACCTTTTAGTATTAACTTATGAATTACAAGCTAATTGCTCTTCTCTTTATTAAAGCCATAATTATAGAAGGCATTCCCTTTTTAGGAGAAAAGAGATACTATCACATTCTCTCTAAAATTCTGGGAATAACAACTGGCAAAATAGCCTATGCAAAAATATTACATCATTACTTTCAGCACAAAATGTGAACACAGCTATTCCATGATTAATTTGTTAGTCCGAGGGGAAAACGTTTATAGAAAGATCTCAAAAATCAGGCTGCACGTGTTGGCTCAAGCCTGTAATCCCAGCACTTTGGGAGGCTGAGGCAGGCAGATCACTTGAGGTCAGGAGTTCGAGACTAGCCTGTTCAACATGGTGAAACCTCGTCTCTACTAAAAATGCAAAAAAAAATTAGCCGGGCATGGTGGTATATGCATGTAATCCCAGCTACCCGGGAGGCTGATGTTAAAAGAATCGCTTGAACTCGGGAGGTGGAGGTTGCAGAGAGCCAAGATTGTGCCACTGCATTCCAGCCTGTGTGACATAGTGAGACTGTCTCAGAAACAACAACAAAAAAATAAAATCAGGTAGCATACAATATTTACTACAGTAGCAAAATAAATTACCATTTCTTTGTTTCAAGAAGGCAATTATAATATCAAGTGACTGGAAGTGAGAAAAACACAGGTTACCAAGAAAAACAGACCTTTGTTTTAGCCCAAAATTACATTCATTCTTAGCAGAAACTTGCACTGCCAGTTTTGTGTATAGCCCACAAACATTCTTTTATTTAAAAGTAGTCTTAGTGGGTTGGAAGATTAGTACAGAACTCTGCTAAATAAGCCAGGAAACTGATGAGCTGCTAATATTGGCCAAAATGATCAGCACTGTTTGGCATTAATTTTCAGTTGAAAGGAGGGAAATATAGCAAACAAGTGAACAAAGGTTATTTACCATAAGCCTGCCTTTTGTATGAAAAGTCAGTTAACATACAGAACTGTGATATTAGAAAAGTTTCAAAAGAGAGACCAGTAGTAAAGAGAAATGGTTTGTTACATATGCCACTGACAAACTAGGTACTTAAAATTTTTCATTCTCAAGTGGAAAAAATATGCACAGCCAATTTTCACAAGGTGGTATGTAGAAGAAGAGTCCCTTAAACTCTGGTTCTTAAGCATTTTATTCAATCTCAAATAGAATCTCACATAAAAGCTTTCATGACCAAAAACCAGTATCCTTTAATCTAGCCAAATGAACCATACAATTTGATCATGTTGAATGAGAATTACCTGTTCAAAGTGGTGCTGAGGGCTTGTGTTTGTTCCCAAGTCTGTTCCTGTTATTGGCAGTTCTTTAAGTTCCACATGGAATATGTAGAAAATGAATCCATAGAGGGCCGGTCCCAGACCATTGCATAATCCTCGAATTCCTGTTATCATTCCTTGAACGACACCTACATTGTTTAAACAAATTATCACTTAGTAAACTACCTATTTTTTTTTCCCTACCCTAGAACCAGTACAAATATGAAATCACTTAATCTAAAATCAAGGTTCTTATCAGACACTAGCAATTTACAGCAGTGTCATTAAAAACAATTAATATTTAGAAGCTATCAGCTCTACGAAGTGTAGTAAGCTGTCCTATGCAAATATGTGCTCCGATGTACCCATATATAGGTCTCACATAGAAACAAGTGGGCAAAACCACTTTATTTCCCTAGATTACAGCCTTCAAAACATGGCTGGTTAAAAATCAGTCACGAGTTCACAACTACAAATGTTAAAATTTCTCTGTCCCCAAGCAACTACTTAAGACCCCTTTTAGTCAAAAAAAAAGTGGGGGGGGGTCACCCTGGCTGGAGTGCAGTGGCATAAACTTGGCTCACTGCAGCCTCAACTTCCTGGGCTCAAATGCCTGGCTAATTTTTGTACTTTTTGTAGAGATGGGGTCTCACTTTGTTGCCTAGGGTGGTGTTGAACTCAAGTGATCCTCCTGCCTCAGCCTACCAAAGTGCTGTGATTACAGGCATAAGCCACTGTGCCCAGCCAAAATCACACTTTTTTTTTTTTGAGAGGGAGTTTCACTCTTGTTGCCCAGGCTGGAGTGCGGTGGCACGATCTCGGCTCACTGCATAACTCCGCTTCCAGGGTTCAAGTGATTCTCCTGCCTCAGCCTCCCGAGTAGCTGGGATTACAGGTGTGCACCACCACGCCTGGCTGATTTTTTTAGTAGAGACGGGGTTTCACCATCTTGGCCAGGCTGATCTCGAACTCCTGACCTTAGGTGATCCACCAGCCTTGGCCTCCCAAAGCGCTGGGATTACAGGCGTGAGCCACCGCACCCGGCCAATAACACTGTTTTCATAGCATTTGATTTTTGTTTCTCTCTCTTGGATCTTTTCTCTAATTTAAAATGCAACTTGCTTTCGCCATAGGCCTTTTCTTCCTCATTTATCAACCAAGTGACAACTGCCACTGTTTTGCAGTGCCCCTTTTATCCTTATGACTAGACAAAACATACCCTTTTCAAAGAAGTATTCCTCATCTGTTAGCATCCCAAGAATTAAATGTTCCCACCAAAAAAAAAAAAAAGAGCATATGACATTAAAGATGTTGCTGTTACATATCTTCAGATGACTGAAACTATATGATTTCTCTTTTTTTATTAGAGATGGGAGTCTTGCTGTGTTGCCTAGGCTAGCTTCAAACTCTTGAGCTCAAGTAATCCTCCTGACTCAGCTTCCCAAGTAGCTGGGACAACATTCATAAAAGGTCTGTGAATATATCCCACAAGGTGTCTAGCACAACACAGCAAAAACTTAATGTTTAGTTAATATTCTGTGGCCAACCTTCATCAGTAAATTTTTTTGAGACAGGTCTCTCAAGGTCTCTCACTGTCGCCCAGGTTGGAGTTCAGTGGCCTGATTTTGGCTCACTGCAACCTCCATCTCTGAGGCTCAAGTGATCCTCCAACCTCAGCCTCCCAAGTAACTGCGACTACAGGCATACACCACCCTGCCCAGCTAATTTTTGCATTTTAGCGATGGGGTTTCCCCATGTTGCCCAGGCTGGTCTCCAACTCCTGAACTCAAGCAGTCTGCCTGCCTCGGCCTCTCAAAGTGTTGGGATTACAGGTGTGAACCACCATGCCCAGCCTCATCAGTAAATTTTCTATGAACAGAACAGATAAGCCACATATTCTAAGTGAGAGAAAAGGGAATATGTACCTACCAAAGGATAAATACCCTAGAATCTGCTTTTCCTGTTTATATCAAAAGCAATTTTAAAAATCTCTACCCTGAAGATATACTTATGTTTCAGTACATAGGAGACAGAACACAGGATTAGAACATTCTGTACTTTTAAATAATTATCGCTAGTTCCTATCAACTCACCCTGTTGATCAGCATCAGCAGTTCGTGAAACAAGTGCACTGACAGCAGGAAAGGTGATGCTAGACATGGCTGCTACTGCCCCAGCAGCCCACATCATCCTATAAGGAAAGCAGCAAAACAAAAACAGTAAATTCTTCTCCACTGTACCTGAAAGTCAAACATGCTTAAGTAATTCTTACTGTGAAATGGCCGTAGAGAAAAGGCGAACTGAACTTGCTTACTAGGTGACCATGGGCAAGTCGCTTAACAATCTGACCCTGTATACAAAGACAGCAACTTAATTCAAAAGAGTGCTGTGAGGGTGTAATGTAAGATCGGGTTATCATGTTCCAAACTGTAAAATGTGCTGGGTATTATTTCTACAGGCAATTGAGAGGTTATATTGAGGATAATGTATAATATAGATGAAGAAACATCATCAAATATTTCCAAACACATGAAGCCAACAAGTCTTTAGCAAAGTTCTTATGGATTTATGAAGATATCGCTGATTTGATCTAATCCTTAAATTGTAAAGAACAAGTAACTTGGATGTTCCTGGTTTGATGTTTAAAAGAAATGTTTTAGGTAATTTCAATTGTGAGCACCTCTTTGCAAAGGCTAGTTTGGAGAACAGATCATCACACTCTTGATGCTTACTTATATCCAAGTCCAAACAGAGACGAGGCAGTCAGTTGTTTGAAATTTTAGTGCAAACCATGGAGTTCAATGTTGTAATGCCTGAGCACAATAATACTATCTACGTGGGCAGCCTGACAACAAGCGTCACTACTCAACTCCCCTGCAGGAAACCCGACTGGTCAGAAAAGCTGAGACACAGCATGAAGCTGGCACCAAAATAACTGGATTGTTTTCACTTCTGGTTTGCTATCAGTAATGATCACTGGTTATACAACTTTCTTTTTCCTAACCAGAAAAACAAAAAATGTAAATAACTTTCAGGGTCTTGTTGCTATGGGATTACATACTTTTTCCTAGTAGCAGACTGATTTAGATTAAATGCTCCTTAAAGATTGGAAAGCTGTATAACCTCATTCAAAAATTCGGCCTGTCATTTAGCTATAGAAGTTCACCTTTTTAATCTTCAAGCCATTCTAGGAGAATATATAAATGTACAAGTGGCAGACTTATATTAGACACATTTTGAAAGATAAAAAGCATAGTATGAGACAGATTACAGTCTACCCCTCAGTTGAGAAGCAAATAAAAACAGAAGGGCTAACACCAAAATTAAAAATATTAACATTAAAATATTTATACTTACCAAGGTTCTGAACCAAAGCCATACCATGCCAACTGTAATATTTGAAATCCTAGACCCAATAAAATCGTGTTCTTATTTCCAATTGACCTCATAAGTAAACTCAAGACTATGGTCTGGAAAAAAAAAAAAAAGATTTCTCGGAATAAAGTTTTAAAAAGTGACTTCTTTCAATCTACACTATAAAAGGGCTATTGGTACTTTTCCACAATTTGGCTGATTTTCAACAATAATTGCCCTGAATATGTCTGAGATCACTGGTCCAGGTCACATAAGCAGATGAAAAGTCCCTCTGCTGACATAGATCCAGACTGAGAGTTAGAAAACTGAAACATGAAACTTCCTATTCAGTACATTTCTACTGAGGACCACTTAAATCAGTAGTTGAAAATGGAAGGGTCAAAAGTTCTAACTAATGATTTGGAGATCCCCATTATATAATAGCCTTAAAGCTTGTTTAGGTCCAAGTTAGTCTAAAATGCTTATTTCCACAGCTAAAGAAAAACTAACATAGAACAATGATTACCCATATATTATTTACCTAAGTTAATCTATTGTTGAACTCATGATGCCTTTTATAAACAGTAAATTAACAAGCTTGATTTGGGATAAATGCAGTATACTACACCGCAGACTTTAGAAAAACAGCCTGGATCATAATCTTGGCTTTGTGTGGCTCTCAGCAAGTCACTTCACTTTGAGCCTCACTTTTGTCTCTTTCCAAATGGGGATAACAGCACCTATTTCAAAACCTTGTCATGGGAATTAAATGAGATATATTTACATAAAGTTCTTAGAATTGTGCCTGGCAATAGTCAGCGGTTAATAAACGATATTATCAGTGGGTGGGTTTTCTTGTGCCTCCTTTTTCTTTCAAAGTCAACAGAAGTTCAGCAGTGATTTGGGAACATTAGAAAAATTTTTTTTGCTATTCTAACTAACGTTTTTAATATACTACATAAGATAGCTAGTAAGTCCATAGACGAAGTAAAAATAATTCAGGAAATCACTATTTTATGATGGGCTGACACTTTAAAACTCATAAAATATAAGTTTTGAATTCTTTAAATTAAGATGGCCATTTAAGAATTTAATCACAAATATGCCAGTGAAAAGCAAATGATTCTTTCAAGGATTTTTGAGCAATTAGAACTCATAGCTTTCTTCTCTAAGACTTTCACTTAAATCATGTGAGTATAAGACTGAGTTCCACGTAGAATTACATTCTTCGGCAACCAAACCAGAAAAGGAAACTTGCCCAGAGCCAGCAGTTAGCTGAGAAGAACTTCAACTGAAAGAAACATTTAGGCCGGGCACAGTGACTCATGTCTGCAATCCCAGCACTTTGGGGGACTGAGGTGGAAGGACTGCTTGAACCCAGGAGTTCGAGACCAGCCTGGACAACACAGGGAGACTACATCTCTACAAAGAATTGAAAAATTAGCCAGGCTAGTGGCATGCGCCTGTGGTCCCATCTACTCAGGAGGCTGAGTCCAGAGTATCACTCGAGCCCAGGAGGTCGAGGCTACAGTAAGCCATGATCATCACACCACTGCACTCCAGCCTGGGTGACAGAGACCATCTCAAGTCACCCATGACTTGTGGGTGGGAACTGGTGGCCAATATTATAAAAAATAATCAGAAAGATTAGAAATGATTAGCATTCTAATTAGGGTTAGAAATAATTAAAAATGATTTTATTTGTGGACTATATCAGAGACTGGCTTTCAATTAATTACGAAAAAGGAAACCGTAAGTATACCCAAAGCTCTGTGGCCTCCAACTGTCTGAGAAGAACAGGGAACTATAATGCAAAGTTGAAGAACTTCTGGGAAACCACTTTTAAGAACATCCCTGAAGGTAGCACTTTCATCTAAAAAGCTGTGATTCTTTATATGGCTCTAGGAACTCACAGAGCAGAAAACATTTGTTCTCATCATTCATTGAGATGACGATGAGCATTACAAGGAAGAAATGCTGTTAAAAAATAGATTTCACTTATGATGAAATCCCTGGCACTTCAGCCAAGAGACAGGGCAGTTAGAAGGCTGAGCATCAACTCCCAGCTCAGTGGGAACAGGATGGCATGGGCCAGCCATGTACCCTGGAGCACGTGTTCTTTCAGGAATGCTAGTCTAAGAAAGCTGACACTTCTCAAGCAGAGATCATTAATATTACCAGAAAGTACTTATAAAATGCAGTCATCTCCTAGCCCTTCAACCAACCCATTTAGCCAGTAAGTACTTATCTACAGAAATGAGTATCTTCCCCTTTGTGGAAAGCTGTTCTCAAAGAATAAATCCCAGTTCAATAAAAAAGGCTTAGAATGCATTATTAGCCTCATTTCCTTTTTATAAATGAGATTAACTGGAGAATATATTTTCTTTTCTTTTGGGGTTTTTTTTTTTTTTTTTTTTTTGAGACGGAGTCTCGCTCTGTTGCCCAGGCTAGAGTGCAGTGGCGCGATCTTGGCTCACTGCAACCTCTGCCTCCGGGGTTCAAGCGATTTTTCTGCCTCAGCCTCCCGAGTAGCTGGGACTACAGGTGCCCACCACCATGCCTGCTAATTTTTGTATTTTTAGTAAAGACAGGGTTTCACCATATTGGCCAAGCTGGTTTTGAACTCCTGACCTTGTGATCTGGCTGCCTCGGCCTCCCAAAGTGCTGGTATCTCAGGCGTGAGCCACCACACGCCCACCCTTTTTTTTCCCCCCGAGATGGAGTTTCGCTCTTGTTGCCCAGGCTGGAGTGCTGTGGCACAATGCTGGCTCACTGCAACCTCCACCTCCCAGGTTCAAGTGATTCTCCTGCCTCAGCCTCCCAAGTAGCTGGGATTACAGGCACGTGCCACCATGCCCAGCTAAATTTTTTTTGCATTTTTAGTACAGATGAGGTTTCACCATGTTGGCCAGGCTGGTCTCGAACTCCTGACCTCAGGTGATTCACCCACCTTGGCCTCCCAAAGTGCTGAGATTATAGGTGTGGGCCACCGTGCCCGGCCAGGAATATATTTTCTTAAGGCCATGAGATGAGTCATTAAAATTGGAAAACAACTGAGATACACCAATCCCCCTTTCCTGGGGTAATGTCCTATGTGCAGAATTACTGCAGCAGGCCCACTGCTGTGAGAACCTCCTCTTGGACTCCTTCCCCTACAGCCTGTCTTGTGACCCAAAGCCCTAAAAGACACTGATAGTTGTAACACTCTAACTGGGAACACTGATTTTCTTCCTGAAGGCAGGAACTTTTCTCTTATTTACATTTATATCCCCAGCACCCAGTAAGTTCTTAATAAGTGTTTATGGAAAGCATGCATAATTCTAAATGTTATAATATTCTCAATAATATTAATAATAATGGAACAAAATACCTAATATATAAGTGTTCTTGAACAGAAAAAAATTTTGGTGTCCCTTAACTCGCATTTTGAAGATGACAGCACTGAGTCCCAAAGGTTAAATGACTTAAGCAAGATGGCATAGCTGATTAACAGCTAAGCTAACACTAACATCAGCTTTGGTTAGTCTGTCAACAAATATTTGCCAAATTCCTAATAAGACCAACTCTTATTCTTGGCCTGAAGACACATGGGTGAGTAAGTCAAAGTATCCATCAACACAGAGACTGCCTCCTCGTGGAGGAAAGATGGCTATGAGCCTGCTTATTTAACAAGATATTCCAGGTTGTAGCTGCTATGAACAAAATAAAATAGGGCAGTGTGATGGAGATGCTGCTTAAACCAGGATCCAAGGAAGGCCTTTTGAAGTGAGAGCTGACTAAGGGGAGAGAGGTAGTTATGCAAAGATTTGGGGAAAGAGAACACCCCAAGCAAGGCTGACAGGAAGTGCAAAGGCCCTGGACTGAAACAGAACATAACCATGTGGAGAGTGGAGGAAAATGACATAATGAGGAGTCTAGATTTTATTCTGCTCGCAAAGGAAAGTGAGTTATAGTTAAGATGCGATTAAATTTCCATTTTACAAAAATCACTCTGCCAAGTGCAGAATGAACTATAGTGAGGCAAGATGGAAGCAGAGAGACCAGATGGAGGATAGGGCCACGGCTCAGATTGGGTTCCTACTAATGGAGAATATCAGAAACGCTCTGATTCAAGATATATTTTGGAGAGAGGGGTGATAGGAAGTATCATTTGATGGGCTGAATGTAGGCTAGGGAGAAAGGATTCATGAATGTTGCTAAGGCTTCTGGCCCCCAAAACCAGGCAGTGGTGAAGCCACTGAATGAGATGAGGAGCATAGGGGTGGTGGGCAAGGGATGGGACCCAGATTTTAATTTTGGCCATGTTAAGGCTGAGATACCCAGCCAATGTGTCATATAGGAGCTCAGGGACTGGACTGGAGGAGTAAGTGTGGGAGTCACCCCCACAGAGAGGGCTGGATAGGAAAGCACTGAGAAAAAAGAAATGTGTAGAACTATTTCGATGTTCTCATGTGAACACTTACTTAGTGCAAGTGTTAGGAACTCTTATACGTACCGGTGCCCAGGAAGTAATGGTGCTGATGACAAACCAAAAAGAAAAGATTCCAAAGGGGACAGCAACTACTTGGCTCTCGCTGGAAGGTTGGCCCACACCCGGTTACCAGATCTAATCATTTTGGGGGAGAAGCTACATAACCATAATTTCACATAACACTTCCCAATTTTAAAGTGCTTACTACTAATTTTTAAAGTTTTTTTTCTTTTTTTTTAACGTTATGGAAAAAAACCAATGACCTTTAGTTTAGCACCTCCTGGCAGTTCAGGGTGCTAGGGTGACAAAAATGAATATGATATAATCCTGACCTCATGACCTACTCAGAGGTCCGCTAGAGCTCACAAACTAAGGCAATAAACAGAGAGAAAATCTCTACTACGCTGTATTCTGTACAATGATAGAGATATGCGCACATGAGCAAGGGGACCCAGAAAAGGGATACTTAGGGTGGAGGAAGGGGAGGCAGCAAGAATAGCAGGAACAAAAGCACATGGGTAAGAAATAAAGCAAATAGGCATAAATGGAGAGCTATTAGCAGCTCCGTGCTGCTGGAGAGGAGGGAGAAATACACTGGTCTTTCAGTGGTTTGGAAGGTCAACAGGGGACAAGTCATTCTTGATTGTATATTTCTGCATAAACGAGAATACAAGATCATTCTTCTACCTTTGAGGCTATACATGTAATAATATAGTAGCTCATATATAATGACATAAGGTGTTAATTCTTACTTCTACATAAGCACCAAAACCTAAGTGGTCACTTAAGGACCTTGTTCCTCATAGACTGTGTCTGTCATGCTGTGTCAGCAATGGTGGTTGAAGGGTTGCTTGCACCTTTGCGGTCTTACTGCCTTCAGGGCTCTGCTGCTGCACTGATCTTTCCAATACAAATCCAACTACATCCCTCTCCTTTACCTGTCTGCCCTGCCAGGGTCTGCACTCTCAGAGACTGCTTTTCATCTTGTAACCTAGTGCCAGGTGCCATCTGCTGAACAGAGGAAAAATACCCTCAAAAGCACCCTCCACTCATCACTAGGTCTGCAGTGTCACTGACTAAATTTATTAGATGCATACAGCTCCCATGGTCATTTAAGTAAGAAACAGAACTTAAGACCTTATAGCTATCAATCTCGTATGTGTCATTACAGTATTAGTCTGCTCTCTTCATCTAAATCTTAAACAAAATGTTAGCAAATCTAATGTTGGCAATGTATGAAAAAGATACCCATGACCAGGTTGATCACATCTATTGCGAGGCTGGGTTAATCTTTGATAATTCATCAAGTTCTACACATACTGTGTATTTTCCTTACACTTTTTTTTTTTTTTTTTTTGAGACAGGGTCTCATTCTGTTGCTCATACTGGAGTACCAGGGCACAACTGTGGCTCACTGCACCCTGCACCCGCGACCTCCCAGGACCAAGCAATCCTCCCATCTCAGCTTCCTGAGTAGCTGGGACTACAGGCACACACCACCACACTGGGCTTTTTGTTTTTTTTTTTTTTTTGGTAGAGATGGGGTTTTGCCAAGTTGCTTGAGCTGGTCTTGCTCCTGGGCTCAAGCGGTCCCCGACCTTGGCCACCCAAAGTGCTGGGATTACAGACATGAACCACCACACCTGGCCTCAAAAACTTTTTTTAAAGCCATTTTTATATAAAGGCTACAGTACATTTTCCTCCAAAGTTGAAAAGCACTTTTCTCATGGCTAGGAATGAATATTTAAATGCATTGTTTTTCCAGACTGATGCATTGTTTTTCCAGATTTTCTGAAGCTAGAAATAGTACTAATACTCAACACCAAGTATTACGTATGTGCAGAGGCTTGGGGAGGCATATAGGATTTAAATTTGAAATTTGTTGCTAAACTCAACCAAAACAGAATGAATCATGAGACCTGCAGAAGGAATCCTACTTGAGAAATGGTGAACCATCCAAGAGTCAATTAAAAATACCCTAGAATAAAACTAAGTTGTAATCTAGTAGATTACATCTAAGGTGAGAAACAGTATTAACTTATACTAGATTGTCTTTATAGTGTCTTGGAAACAGCCAAATAGCAAGAAAGGGGGTGGGGCTTTTTCACAGAAAGGAGGATGTTCTGTGATGTGAGAGAATTATGGTGGTCACTGGAGAAAAATAGTATTCTTACTGTTAAACAGAAATAGTTTGGAAGCCAGGATGAAATATCCCCTCAGAAAATCCAAATTCCTGCGTTGATTAATATCTTATTCATCACACAACAACTGTTTACCAACTGGGCTGCCAAGATACACACTTTCATGTCATTCTGCTGCTCAAAACCCATCAATGACTTCCTATCTTACTCAGTCTTACGAGGACCTGTAAGCCCCGCATGATCTGGTCCCTCACTACTTCTTGGACTTCAGTTTCTAAGATGCTCTCAACTGTTCACTCAACTGGAGCCGCACTGGCCCCCTGTTTCTTACACAAGCCAGCTACAGTCTCTCCTGAGAATTTTGTTTGTACTGTTTAGAATCCTCTTCTTCCAGATAATCCTACAGCTTGTTCCTCATACCTTTGGGTGTCTGCTCAAATGTCACCTTGCATTAGCAAGGTCTTTTCAACTATGCCCCCTGTGCCCTTAAGACCTTTCCCCCAAGTCACTCTCTATATGACCCTTAGCTTTTTTCTCTGTAGTTCTCAATACATCTGATATGTTTACATTGGTCTTATCCCACCAGAATGTAAACTCTACAAGAGCAAGAATTTAGTTAAGTTCACTGCTGTATCCCCAGTGCCTGACACACGGTAGGTATTCAATAAATATTTGTTGAATGAGTGAATAAATAGGACAAAGGACTAACAGACATGAAACTTCTAACTTCATCCAGGCATATATCCTAGTATACATCAATAAACTAGCTTTTACATTTATATATCCTATATTAATATGTGTCAGTCCCAAAAATCTGATCAACACTAGCTACACAAACAAACTGAATTTCTGAACCTATCAACCTCAGACTCTTGACTTTGTTGATTCCACCAAGATACCATCACTATATGAGGCCCCAGTTTGGACGGCCAGCCAGGGTCACTGTGACATCACTCTAACTAAAAAAAGAAACTCACCTGTGCAATAATGGAAAGAATGCCAAGGACTGCTATAAACGCTGCAACACTTTCTGGTGAAAACTTCATTATCTAGAAGGGTTTCCAGAAAAGGTAACATTAATGAATACAAATGTATACCAGACAGAAAACTAATGCAGCTACTTGTATATTAACATTAAATGGGCCAGAAAAAAATAAACGTACTTCATTTATAAACAAATAATTCCTCAGAGGAAATACAACAAATCTTAACATACTAAAAATGCCTACTTATCCATGGTGAGTCCCTCAATGTGGATATACTAAATTGGAGATACTTATCAAGAACTGAGAATCATTTTACAAATAAATATTGCAGTATTTTGTGCATTTTACATGTATTGGTTAAAGGCTTGATCTCCATCTAGTGAGACTAGTGTCAAGGAGAAAAAAACTTGTTTTTGCTCTCATTTTGGCTAGCTGCTCTACTTACATATGCCCTAAATCACAAAGAAGCTGGAGCAGGTGAAGGGGTTAAATCATCCCATCACTTCTATAACCAACAAATAAACTCAAACCACCTATATGGACAGGGAAAACTATCTTTCTCCCTAAGCCAAATATCTTAATATACCAAATACCCCCATAAGAAATGCATAAGGAACATCAACCACACGGAATAGGAGGTTAAGTCTAGTGGACCAAATGGTATTCATTTTTTTTTTTTTTTTTTTTTAATTTTGAGACGGAGTTTCACTCTTGTTACCCAGGCTGGAGTGCAATGGCGCAATCTCGGCTCACTGCAGCCTCCGCCTCCTGGGTTCAAGTGATTCTCCTGCTTCAGCCTCCCAAGTAGCTGGGATTACAGGTGCCCGCCACTACGCCTGGCTAGCTGTTGTATTTTTAGTAGACATAGGATTTTGCCATGTTGGCCAGGCTGGTCGCGATCTCCTGACCTCAGCTGATCTGCCCACCTTGGACTACCAAAGTGCTGAGATTACAGGCGTGAGCCACTACACCAAGCACAATGATACTCATTTTTAAAGGCCACTTCTATTATAGTTCTCTCAAGATTAAATATTTTTATTAAAGCACTAGACAATGAAAGAAAAGTCCACCTTAGTGGAAGAGGATTTTACCTGTCTGAGGTATAAAAAAAAGCTGGAATATTGGCCTGCCTCCGGTAGGTAGGAGAGAAACACCGTAATGCAGATCAGCAGCACTATGGAATCTTGGCCGACTTTTTTTAAGGACTAGAACAAGAAAAAGATTGATTGATATAAGGTTTTCTACCAAAACCACTGAACTATTCTTAAGAATACGCAGAGATTCCTTTTAGAAGTGTACGCATGGACAACTAGTTGTCCTTTTTATTTATTTCATATTCCCCAAACTATTCTGAAAAGTATTTCAAATGTTAAAAGAAAAACCCAAGATGTTTTCCCAAAAGAAATATCCACAACAAAATATTAATGCTGCACTGAATCATGCACTTTTTTATCAAGGAGAAGGAAAAAGTATAAACTTACCGCAAAAGGGTCAGCTTGTTCCCAGGAAATGGGTGCTCCCCAGGATGCCGGCCGCATTTTCTCAGGCAACGACTCTGGCACCGCAACAAGGATAAAACAAATATCTAGCAAAGCTATTGCTGTAGCTAAGACCACCACCAAGCTGTCCCCATATACTCGGCCAAGATAAGCTCCAATTGCAGGACTGGTGACTAAACTTGCAGCAAATGTTGCTGAAACCTGCAATAAATTAAGGATAGATAGAGATTAGTCAGGCTACCTTTTTTTCTTCAACACCACATAACTCCTTTCATAATCTTGATTTATGTCAGACCTTCTGTTGCTCACCCTCCCTTTTCTCTTCCTACCTGTGCCATTTATCTTTTTTTTTTATGAGGGCGAGAGCAGGGGAACTGGGTCTTGCTCTGTCGCCCAGGCTGGAGTGCAGTAGTGCCATCACAGCTCACTGTAGTCTTGACCTCTCAGGCTCAAGAGATCTTCCTGCCTGAAGATCTCCTGATGGGGCCACAGGCACACGCCACCACGCCCAGCTAATTTTGTTTATTTTTTATAGAGGTGGAAGTCACACTATGTTGCCCAGGCTAGTCTCGAACTCCTGAGCTCAAGCGATCCTCCCACCTCAGCCTCCCAAAGGGCTGGGAGTACAGGTATGAGACACCAAGTCTGGCCCCACTTTTCTTATACTCTCTCCTTTGGCAGGAAAAGTAAAGAATTAGATTCTTGCCTAAAAAACAGCCTGGGCAACATGGAGAAACCCTGTCTGTACCAAAAAAAAAAAAGAAAAAAGAAAAATTAGCTGGGCATGCTGGTGTGCACCTGTAGTCTCAGCTACTTCAGAGGCTGAGGTGGCAGAACTCCTTTGAGCCAGAAAGGTGGAGGTTGCAATGAGCCATGACAGCACCACTGCACTCCAGCCAGGGTGACAGAGTGAGACCGCATCTCAAAAATAAAATAAAATAAATGATAGCCTCTCAGGACACTGTCTTCAAACTTTCTAAGCCTTGGGGCCCTCTGTTCCAATAAATCCTACTGGCAAATTCATAGATAAAACAGATTTTTTTAAGAAGCCTGGGTGTGATGGTTCATGCCTGTAATCTCAGCACTTGGGTAGGCCAAGGTGGGAGGACTGCTTGAAGCCAGAAGTTTGTGACCAGCCTGGGCAACATAGCAAGACCCCGCCTCTATTTAAATTTTTTACCTCTTTTAGTTGAGGAAGGGTTGACAGCCCAGGCACTGTACAAACACCCCTCCTTGACTGCCAGTCATGCTGGTCCTTAGGGGAGGGGTGTCTAATCTTTTGGCTTCCCTGGGCCACATTGGAAGAACTGTCTTGGGCCACACATAAAATACACTAATAATAGCTGATGAGCTTAAAGAAAAAAAAAACCGCATAATGTTTTAAGAAAGTTTATGAATTTCTGTTGGGCCATGTGTGCAGCCTGTGGACCATGGGTTGGACAAGCTTGGTTAAGGGCATCTCCATAAACCCTTAAGTGCTCTCTGTGAAAGGAGTCTAAAATCCACTGCTCTAAGGAAATCCAATTTCATTGTGACTTTTCCAATATTAAAATTAAATGAACGTTTATCTTGATACATACTGAAGGGCTAGCTGAAATAAAGCTTAAAGACCTGGAGGTTCCTGTTCTCATCAATAATATGTTAAGCCCTGGAACAAAACTGAGCTTGATAATCTTTTTAGTTGGCAGGGTTAGGAAGAATGAAATCACAGATAAATTAAGAACATCTCTAAAACTCTGAGGAAGTCTATTTTTTAAGCCTGGTGAAGATGAAGATTAAAGTTGAAAAGGACACGAGTAAAGCAAACCTGTTAACTGCAGACATTTCTAGCCTACTGGACAACAGCCTACAAATTAGCAGATGTGACAGCAGGAAACACTTCATAAAAATAGCACTCTTAGTCAGGTGAAGTGGCACCTGCCTATAGTCCCAGCTACTCGGGAGGCTGAGGTGGGAGATCACTTGATCCCAAGAGTGAGTCCAGTCTGGGCAACATAGTAACACCCTGTCTGGAAAGGAAAGAGGAAAGGAAAGCAAAGGAAAAAGGAAAGGAGAAAGGGGAAAGAAGAGGAGAGGAGAGGAGAGAAGAGGAAAGGAAAGGACAGGAGAAGAAAGGAAAAGGGGAAAGGGAAGGGAAAAGGGGAAGGAAAGGGTTAAAAAAAGGGAAAAGGCTTAAGGGGAAAGGGGACAGGAAAGGAAAAGGAAAGAAAAAGAAAAAAGAAGGGAAAGGGAAAAGGAAAGGAAAGGGAAAAGGGGAAGGGAAAGAAAAGGGAAAAGGGGAGGGGAAAGGAAAGGAAAAGCGAGGGGAAGGGGGAAGGGAAGGGAAAAGAGGTGAAAGTGAAAAGGAAAGGGGAAAGTGAAAGTGAAAAGTGGAAAGGAGAGGGGAGGGGAGGGGGAAGGGAAGGGCAAAGGAAAAGAAAGGGAAAGGGAAGGAAAGGAAAAAGGACTATATTCTTTCAAAGCATAGAGATTAATGCTGGCATTTTATTCTGTTTCGATGCCATTTTTGACTTTTGGATGGAGAACTTAAACTTCACAAGAATGCTTACTTGCAACTCTTGCTTAAGGCAAGCAATTCAATTTTCAAAGGTCAATTATTTGAACAAGTACATAAAATTCTAGTAATTTCAAACATCTAGCTATCAATCAAATGTCCATCAACTGATGAATGGATAAGAATACACTACACAGCAATCAAAAAAACTACTGGCCAGGTGCAGTGGCTCATGCCTGTAATTCCAGCACTTTGGGAGGCTGAGACAGGCGGATCACTTGAGTTTAGGAGTTTGAGACCATCCTGGGCAACATGGTGAAACTCCATCACTATAAAACATACAAAAATTAGTAGTCCCAGCTACTCGGAAGGCTGAGGTGGAAGGATCACTTGAGGCAGGGAGGTAGAGGGGAGACAGAGGCTGCAGTGAGCTGTAACGGCACCACTGCACTCCAGCCTGGGCAACAGAGTGAGACCCTGTCTCAAAAATAAAAAAATTAGCTGGGCATGGTGGAATGCCTGTGGTCTCAGCTGCCTTGGAGGCTGTGGCAGAAGGATCGCTTGAGCCCAGGAAGCCAAGGCTTCAGTGAGCCGTGATCATGCCATTGCACTCCAGCCTGGGGGATACAGCAGGACCCTGTCTCAAAAAAAAAAAAAAAAGGAAAAGAGACAAAAATAGAACCTATTGATCTATAGTATCAACATGGATCAATCTCAAAAGATTATGCTAAGTGAAAGAAGCTAGTCTGAAGTTTCTAGAAAATGCAAAACCATGGTGACAGAAGCTAAATTGTTGGTTGCTTGGGGTCACAGGTGGAGCATGGGGATGGATGGCAAACAGGGCTGAGGGAACACTTTGGGCTGATGGAAATGTTCTATAACTGGGTTGTGGTGGTTTTTAAAATGGTATTTAATATATTCACATGTGGGCCAGGTGCCATGGCTCACACCTGTAATCCCAACACTTTGGGAGGCCGAGGCAGGCAGATCACAAGGTCAGGAGTTCAAGACAAGCCTGGCCAATATGGTGAAACCCCGTCTCTACTAAAAGTACAAAAATTAGCTGGGCATGGTGGTGGGCGACTGTAGTCCCAGCTACTGGGGAGGCTGAGGCAGGAGAATCGTTTGAACCCAGGAGGCAGAGGTTGCAGTGAGCCAAGATCATACCTCTGCACTCCAGCCTGGGTGACAGAGCGAGACTCCGTCTCAACAAAAAACAAACTATATATACACACACATACATACACATACACACACACACACACACACACACACATACATACATATAAATATATATATTCACACGTAGTGGTTATTTTGTTATTGCAGCCCTAGGTGTGGTTTCAGAGGGACCCAGATCTCAGCAGGGCTCTGGCACAAGTGTGGGGAAAGGGAAAATGGTTCTCACTATGAAGGTCACTGAAGACGTTTGAGGGCATTTACAGAGATCACATTTGTGACACAGTGAGCAAAAGTCAAGAGTACAGTTGTTTCATGTCATTTCCCTTCTCCTCAATTCTCTCCACTTGGTAGCCATTTCTTTCTGCTCAGAAAAAAGATCACAGGGGTCACCCCACACCCCCCAACCCCTTTTTTTTTGAGACAAGTCTCGCTCTGTGGCTCATGTTGGAGTGCAGTGGTGCGATCATGGCTCACTGCAGCCTCAACCTCTCAGGCCCAAGTGATCCTCTCACCTAAGCCTCCCAAGTAGCTGGGACTACAGGCACACACCACCACACCTGGCTAATTTTTAAAGTTTCTGTATAGATGGGGTCTCACTATGTTACCCAGGCTAGTCTCAAACTCCTGGGCTCAAACAATCCTCCTGCCTCAGCCTCCCGAAGTGCTGGGATTATAAGCCACTGCACCCGGCCCCTCCAACTTTTTTTTTTTAAGAGACAGGGTCTCCCTCTGTACCCCAGACTGGAGTGTAGTGGCATGATCATAACTGCAGCCTCAAACTCCTGGCCTCAAGCAATCCTCCTGCCTTGGCCTCCCAAACTGGTGGTATTACAGGCACATGCCACTGTGCCTGGCCACTTCCCCACCTTTTTTCTGCATCCATATTATTTCTAGAAGATTTAAGTGGTTTTTGTTTTGTTTTTTGCCAGAACATGCCTTAATACACAGAACCTCCAGATTGAAAATTGTTAATTTCAAAACTTTGGCTATGGGAAAATAAATTACGTCAAAAAAACCAAACCAACCAACCAACCAACCAACCAACCCCAAATTGGGTTATGGTGTTGTTTGCACAACAGTATAAATTTACTAAAATTCATTGAACTATACTCATAAAAAGGATAAATTTTATGGTATGTAAACTATAGCTTAATTAGACTATTTTTTTAAAATCCTGGCTATCATCAGCCTCATATCATTTAATGTTCCAAGTTTACAACTGAAATCATTAGTTCTTTTTCTTTTTACTTTTTTTTTTTTTTTTTTAAATAGAGACAAGGTTTCACCATGTTGGCAAGGCTGGTCACGAACTCCTATCTCAAGTGATCCGCCTGCCTCAGCCTCCCAAAGTGCTGAGATTACAGGTGTGAGCCACTGAACAAGCCAGAAATCATTAGTTCTTTTTCTAAGTTTCTCTCTGTAGGTGTTTCCTCCCCAAAAATCTTATGATTCTTCATTATAACGTCCTTTGAATCAGAAATCAGTCCGTTTTAAAACTAACTCAGCCCAACACAATATTCAGTCCTTATTTATCAAAAGGTATTTGTCTCACATTTACCGAAATGCATCACTGTCCTATTTCTGGCTATTCAGTAGTGATCTATTATTGTGCCTACGGTAGTCATTCTATTACTAGGCTTTTTTCCTTTAATTCCTAGATTTGATAGATGACAGATTATACTGCCATAATTTAGTTTACCAAAACAGCGTTCAGGAGTTGGCAAAATACCACTATGGCTCAAATCTGGCTAAGTGTTTCTTACGTTTTTAAAGAGTTTATAAACATAAATACACATGCAAAAAGAAAAGAATGAGACAGAGACTACACGTGGCCCACAAAGCCACAAAAAAGGTTTGCTGATCCCTGAGCTAGATGTTAGCCTGTTGTATTTTAGATTAGACATTAAATGAGTAGTGATTTTTTTTAACTCTTGACATACTAAATAATTCTTATTTTTAGGATTCTGTTAAAAAGAACTCTACAAGGTAAAATATACTATAATTTCAATTCTGACATGTGACTTATAAATATCTCCTAAATGAAAAGTATCAAAACTTACATAGCCTCGTACTGCAAAAAAATTTTAAATGTAGTCTAATGAATGATTTTATTACAAAATATATTTTATTCAAGAATCTTGTAATCAAAGGTTTGCACTCCTTATAATAATATTTATCTTAAAAACAAGGCATTTCTCAGCAGATACAAAAGGTATAGTATAAACATACATACCAGTCCATAAGCCATACTTCTTTCATGCTCTTGGGTTATATCTGCTACGTATGCAAATACCACAGAAAAGGTCACTGCAAAAACCCCAGAAACAGAGATAACAGCAAAGTACCACCTAGGAATGAAAGATAACAAGAAATGGTTAGAGCAATTACCATTGTTTTAATCTTCTTTCATTTTTATAAGTTAATTAAGTGTAAGAGCAGCTCATTTCAGTCAACAGCTTACTAGGATAGTTCATGGATTAACTATTCCATAAATATAAGCCACAGACATTATGAAAACACAGGGCTAGAAGGAGCCCTTCAATAGCAGCTCAGCTACTACAGGAATACTTAAAACTAGATCATGTATTCAGGCAAATCTTTTGACCAACTGTTGAACTGTTAAGTGGTTTTGCTTTTTCTGCCAAAAACAGCAACAAACTAAAGTCTATTATAATCCATTACTGTTTTTCACCACGACACTAGATAAAAAACAAAATCCAGTAAACAAGACTGAGGAACAAGTTTCTTCACATTTATTTTGAGCCTCTATATAGTAACTAAATGTTTTCCGTAAGTTATCTTTAGCTTTTCAAATGCTGGCAAAACAAATAACTCAGTTTCACACAGAAAAAACCTATATGGCAGTATTCAGTGTTCATAAAACTTAGAATAGACAGTTACTATGAACAGTGAACAAAATATTTAAAGAGTAAACTATATTTTGCTATAAATAATTCCAAAATAGCTGGGAATAAGAAGTTTCTATTGTAATACTGATGTTTAGTTTCTGAAAATCACGTATAATCATAATGAACTTTCAAAATATCATTCCACCAAGACTATCACTACTAAAATTTTTCTAACACACTGCTTAACACAGCAAATTCTTTTTCATTCCATGTTCAATCTTTGGTAAGATTGCATGTGCAGGAGTGGCCTTCATCAAAGGCTTGGTCTATTAGAGTTGTATCTCATCTACAAGAAGAAGATCCTGCCCCATATAAACCTTTGGGCCTTTGTAGATAACACCATGGAAATAAAGCCCATCCATGATGTAGAACTAACATTAATACTCAGGAGTAAAAAGAACATTAGTCAGAATCAATCTATAAATCTACAACCAAATTGGGCTCTGACTTTAGGACAATTACTCTTTTGTTAGCTTTCCTTCCCTTGCCTCCTGAGTGGAAAAAAAAAATGCTGATTTTAATCAAGGTGGCCTTGAGTCCAGACTCTTGTAACTAGGAGCAGCATATCCCTGAAATCTGACCAAAGAAATGCAAGCAGAGGTGGGATGGGAATTCTGTAAAGTTTCCTTAAAAGAAGGTGATGTGCTCTTCTTAGCAACTCCTTCCACCTTGCTATCAGTAGTATGACTTGATGGCTGGAGCTCAAGAAGCCGCTTTGTTCAGTGAGGTGAGAGATGAGGATGGAAGAACAGCAAGATAGAAAAAGTCTGCTCCACAGGAACTGCCATACCAGCTCCACACTGCTCAACTGCAGACCCTTTTTCACATGAAAAGAGAAATTTGATTTTTAAGCAACTATTATTTTGGGTTTTGATATACAGCAAAACCTATTCCTAACTAATATAGATAATGACAAACTTTGTGTCTGTTTTTAACATTCTATACAAGAAAAAAAGTTAGCAATCCTATCCAGTCCCCAAAATATTGTTTTGAAATTTGGGTTCTGGAAACCAAAATTAAGTTAGCCAGAAGTCTAGATGCCTCCAACAGTGTCATCTATTTCTAAAATCTTTATGAACTATTACCTACTATATTTTTAGAGGCCTTCTTATCTGTGTGAAAGAATAAATGTATTAGAAAAATAAAATTAAAACCTCATAACCAAGATGGCGCAAGTGAAAGAAATAAAGGAACATTAAGAAAACAATAGCTGAAAGTGATATTTAGTTGCTATAATCTAAATGTGCACGTACCATGGGCTGATCTTCATTAAAGGAATTGGGGCACATGTGAAAAACACTGTTAGCAGCAAGAAGGATTTTCGGCCCCAAACATCAGAAAGAGCACCAATAAGCGGGGCACTAAGGAATGACAACAAACCCTAAAAAAATTAAATAAAAAAAATGAATACCACACATCTATGAACATGAACCAAAAATAAATCATTTTACTCCTATAGAAAAATTTTCAACAACTTTGTTTCTAAAGTAAATATATCACAAACTTTTAAATAAATAATGAATTGCTTATCTATATATAATTTTAAAATTTCCCAAGATAGTTTAGAATCATCTGTAGGGCTCCAGGTAGGTACTAAATATGAACTGCTCTAATAAATTCTCAATCACAATAAATCCACAATAGCAATTCCATATGCTGATTACCTGTTTTTGTGTGTGTGTGTGTGTGTGTGTGTGTGTGTGTGTGTGTGTGTGTGTATTAAAAAAACAGCCTAATTACCTATTTAGAAAACTTGTCTGTCAAACTGAATCAAGAGTAAAGAATTTGAGTTGGGCACAGCAGCTTGCACCAATAATCTCAACACTTTGGGAGGTCAAGGGCAGATCACTTAGGTCAGGAGTTCGAGACCAGCCTGGCCAACATGGCAAAACCTTGTCTCTACTAAAAATACAAAAAATTAGCCGGGTGTGGTGACACGCGTCTGTGGTCCCAGCTACTTAGGAGGCTGAGGCAGAAGAATCGCTTGAACCTGGGAGGTAGAGGTTCTCAGCAGTGAGCTGAGATCATGCCACTTGCACTCCAGCCTGGGTGACAGTGTGAGACTCTGCCTCAAAGAAAAAAAAAAAAAACACGAAAAAGAGCAAAGAATTCATATAATAACCAACTCTTTACCCTACTGATACAGTTTTATCTTGATGGGGGTTTTTTAGTATAGTTTTTTCTTCTTCAATCTGTAGTCTTACAAAATCATTGAGATCTCTGGAATTAAAATGCCAACATAAAAACAGGGAATCTGTTATGATGTGGTTTTTTATTATGCATAATTGGCTATATTGTAGTTAGATCATATTGAAAACTCAAGTCTAGGAAGTATTAAATTATCTCTCAAAATATACTCCATCTAATTATAAAAATTAAGTTATTAATCAGTAAACAAACATATATTCGCATAGTTATATATACATAAGTATTTACGTATGTTCATCCGTGTATGTGTATGTGTATGTATGTATATATACACATATATATATGTATGACTGATCCTACCTTTACTCCTTGAATTAAGCCATTCATCAGAAATGTATGTTTAGGAAAGGTTTCATGTAATACCTAAAGAATAAAAACCAAAATAAAAATCACATGCTATATTTCAGTCTTAATTTCTATATTTACCTTTTTGAACATCCATTCATATTACAATCTGATTTATTTTACATATTCAGATTTGTATGACATGCATATGACCATTAATAACCAAATATTTATACGGTACTTACTATGTCACAGGGCACTAAATTGGGCACTTTACATATATTATCTCATTTAATCCCTCATAACAGCCCTATCAGAAAACTGATATGCAGAGGTTAAACATCTTGTCTAAGATTACAGTCAGTAAGTAAATGGCAAAGCTGAAACCGAACCTAAGAGATCAGACTTGAAAGCCTATGTTTTTACTCACTATGCTATGCTGCTTCCCCAAAATAACTGACTTACAATTCTCTTTCAGATGGACATATTATCTAGGATAGGAGATTGGGAAAATTAATAAGTAATTTTTAATTGCCACAAAGTAGATCTAGAAAGATTCTATAAAGAAAAAAAATCCCAACCTATGAAAATGTGTAAGTTATTCTATCCTTTCCAAGGCTTGTTCTCAAATCATGTGGTATCAATTTTTTGCAGTGGGCAGCAAGAGAACCACTGGAATGCATCGATTGAAAAGGCAATTCCAGGCAACTGGAAAAATAAACAACAGCTACCATTTTTACAGCCTATATGTACTCTTATTTAATCCCAACACTGTGAATTAGATAATATTATCACTTTACAGATGAGGCAACTGAGTTCCTGTTTGACTTAGAAACTAATGCTTCTATTATCCAATGCTATCGCTCAGTAAAAACAACAATGAGAATGAGAATGTGGGTAATAAGAAAGGTAGGGAAGGTCTTCCCTTTAAGAAGAAACATTATGCTAAATATACTTTCTGACATGTTGCAAGAACGTTTGTTTAGAAGGATCAGAATTGCTCCCCTTTCTTCAGTTATCCTTCTGCCAATAGCGAGAAACTTAACAAAAATGTGCTCATTTTAAGTAAAAATAAATTTAGAGGCCAGGTGTGGTGGCTCACATCTGTAATCCCAACACTTTGGAAGGAAAAGGCGGATGGATCACCTGAGGCGGGAGTTTGAGACCAGCCTGGCCAACATGTCAAAACCTCATCTCTACTAAAAATACAAAAATTAGCCAGGTGTGGTGGTAGGCACCTGCAATCCCAGCTACTCAAGAGGCTGAGGCAGGAGAATCACTTAAACCTGGAGGGCGGAGGTTGCAGTGAGCTGAGATCGTGCCACCGCACTCCATCCTCAGCAACAGAGTGATACCCTGTCTTAAAAAAAAAAAAAAAAGAAAGAAAAATTAAAAAAAAACCAGTCACAGACTGTATGTAAATGAATGGGTTTGACTGTGTTCCAATAAAATTTCATTTATAAAAATAGTACGTGATCTCCAGGACACTGGACTGGGCAAAGATTTCTTGATAATACTCCACAAGCACAGGCAGCCAAAGCCAAAGTGAGAATGGGCAAATGAGATCACATCAGGTTTAAAGCTGCACCGTAAAGCAAACAACAAAGTGAAGAGACAACCCACAGAATAGGAGAAAATATCTGCAAACTATCCATCTGACAACGGATTAATAACAAAAATGTATAAGGGGCTCAAACAATTCTGTAAGAAAAGAATTGAATAATCTGATTTTTAAAAAACGGGCAAAAGATCTGAATAGACATTTCTCAAAGTGACCAATAGATATATGAAAAAATGCTCAACCATCACTGATCATCAGAGAAATGCAAATCAAAACTACAGTAAAATATCATCTCACCCCAGTTAAAAATGGCTTTTATCCAAAAGATAGGCAAGGATGTGGAGAAAAGGGAACACTCATACACGGTTGGTGGGAATGTAAATTAGTACAATCACTAAGGAAAACAGTTGGAAGGTTCCTCAAAAAACCTAAAAATGGAGCTACCATATAATCCAGCAATCTCACTGCTAGGTATATACCCCTCCAAAAAAAGGAAATGAGTATATCAAAGAGATATCTGTACTCCTATGTTTACTGCAGCACTATTCCTTTTTTTGTTTGTTTGAGACGGAGTTGCGCTCTTGTCGCCTAGGCTGGAGTGCAATGGTGCGATCTTGGCTCACTGCAACCTCTGCCTCCCGGGTTCAAGCAATTCTCCTGCCTCAGCCTCCTGAGTAGCTGGGATTATGGTGTGCACCACCATGCCTGGCTAATTTTTGTATGCAGCACTATTCTTAATAGCTAAGATTTGGAAGCAACCTAAGTGTCCATCAACAGATGAATGAAAGGATAAAGAAAATGTGGTACTTCTACACACAGAAAAAGAATGAGATCCTGTCATATGCAACAACATGGACGGAACTGGAGGTCAATTATGTTAAGTGAAATAAGCCAGGCACAAAAAGAGAAACTTCACATGTTCTCCATTATTTGTGAGAGCTAAAAATTACAATTGAACTTATGGAGACAGAGCAGAATGATGGTTACCAGAGGCTGGGAAGGGTAGTGGGGGAGGGAGGGGATGGTTAGTGGGCACAAAAAAATAGAATAAATAACATCTAGTACTTGATAGGCACAACAGGTTGACTATAGCCATCATTTATTCTACATTTTAAAATAACTAAAATTTGGCCGGGCATGGTGGCTCACGCCTGTAATCCCGGCACCTTGGGAGGCTGAGGCGGGCAGATCACAAGGTCAAAAGATTGAGACCATCCTGGCCAATATGGTGAAACCCCATCTCTACTAAAAATACAAAAATTAGCTGGGTGTGGTGGCATGTGCCTGTAGTCCCAGCTACTTCGGAGGCTGAGGCAGGAGAATCGCTTGAATCCAGGAAGCAGAGATTGCAGTGAGCCGGGATCGCGCCACTGCACTCCAGCCTGGTGACAGAGCAACACTCCGTCTCAAAAAATCAAAAAACAAAACAAAACAAAACTTAAAATTGGATTGTTTATAACACAAAGAAAGGATAAATGCTTGAAATGATGGATATCCCATTTACCCTGATTTAATTATTATATACTATACGTCTGTATCAAAATATCTCAGGTACCCCATAAACATATACACCTATGTACCCACAAAAATAAAAAATAAAAATATTATTTAAAAATAAAAAAGGAAAAATGGCATGCCCTCTCTAATTGAAAAGAATTATTGGGAGGTCTTTGAGAAACTCCTAGCTCTTTTTAGAGTCCTACTGCATATATTAACTAAGTAGCTAAGTGATAATTAGGAAAAAGTTCAATTCAACATACTTGTGAAAAGGAATACACACACACACACACACACACACACACACAAAGAGAAAGTTGCCAGAAGCAACTACAAAAAAAAAAAGAGTGCAAAAAAGATTTAGTCCTCTAGCCATATTTTTCCAGTCCTTGTGCTAAAGGATAAGATTTAAACTCCTTAAGCTAGTATCTCAAAACTTTTTACGGGACTCAAATGTATTATGGTTTTCTTTCAATAATCACAAAGGGCCTACTGCAAGCCAAATCTTTCTAGGTATGAAGAACAGGTTTGGTGTTAGAAAGAATGAAGAACATTACGAACGTCTATAAGAAGTTTTATACTACGCTAGATCTTATCGCTAATGATTCACTTTGCCAAGCTGTATTCCATTCCAATCAATCTGTTCTCCTCACTGTTTCTGAAATATTCTATGCTTTCTAATATTCGTATTTTATACATGACATCCTTTCAATTTTGAATGTTCCCTTTCTTTATCTAGCCAACCCCCAACCCTTCCAAACTGTTCCTCTGCTACCTAACTTTTTTCTCCAAAGCAATTTCTCCTTTGGGGCCAATTTCCAACAAAATTTTAACAGACAAATATAACAAGTAATTCAAATGTTGTAAAGATTTTTGATGTCAGGATCCTTTAGCACTGGTCTTCAGAGGTGAACAGAGAAAATGTAACATTTTTCCAAAAAATTTTATGGATGTTAACTTTTATTTAACTTTAAAAATGTTGAAAGTAAATAATCCTTAAAATGTTAAACGCTTTGGGGCTGTTTCTGTAGCCAAGGACGCAAAACCATCTAGGTAGAAGAGATGCTAGTGGATTTTGAGTGTTCCATACATGGACTGTGTACCTAGGAGCTTGAACCATCAAACACTGGCCTATTATTTCCAGAGCCATAGGTCTGTCAAAAGGGTAAAGCCGGCCAGGCACAGTGGCTCACGCCTGTAATCCCAGCACTTTGGGAGGCCAAGGTGGGAGGATCATTTGAGGTCAGGAGTTTGAGATCACCCTGGCCAACATGGTGAAACCCCATCTCTACCAAAAATACAAAAAATTGGCCGGGGGCGGTGGCTCACACCTGTAATCCCAGCACTTTGGGAGGCTGAGGTGGGTGGATCACAAGGTAAGGAGTTAAAGACCAGCCTGACCAAGATGGTAAAACCCCGCCTCTACTAGAAATAAAAAAAATTAGCCAGGCATGGTGGCAGGTGCCTGTAATCCCACCTACTTGGGAGGCTGAGGCAGAGAACTGCTTGAACCCGGGAGGCGAAGGTTGCAGTGAGCTGAGATAGCACCACTGCATTCCAGCCTAGACAACAGAGTGAAACTCTGTCTCAAAAAAAATAATAAAAAAAAAATTAGCTGGGCGTGGTGACATGCACCTGTAATTCCAGCTACTGGGGAGGCTGAGGCAGGAGAATCTCTTGAACCTTGGAGGTGGAGGTTGCGGTGAGCCGAGATCACGCCATTGCACTCCAACCTGGATGCCAGATTGAATCCGTCTCAATGAAAAAAAAAAAAAAAAGGAAAGAAAAAAAAAAACCTGGTAAATCCACTCCTTGGCATTACAGATCCTTATACCTACTGTTATTCTCATCACTTAGCTAATATGTTACATAATCAAGCAATCATCACTGATTCTGACTGAACATCTACTATGACCAACCATATATTCATAACCTCTCAAAAGTGTTAGACTTCAATCTTTAAAAATATTTGTCAGTACAAAATCCTTCTTTTTAGCTAAATCCCCTTGTTGGTAGAGGCTCACCATCTTCCCCTGGGCAGATCTTCCACAAGACACAGCTTTTGTTTTTTGACTGTTCTATGAGAGCTTAAAAGTGAAAGATAATTGCAACACACAGTTTTTTTTTTGTCTTAAAATGTCACATTAGTTTTAAAAATTAAGAAATTAAGGCTATCATAAATCCCAAACCAGACATTCAAAATTAGTATGTCTAAAACTGGTTATCTGATTTAAAAAATACTTCAAAGAATATCTTTGAAATCTGAAATGCTGAAACAAACTATGATATAACTGTTGAGGGAGGGACAGGGAAATGAAAGATACTGACTTAAAATATAAATTAAATTATGTCTTCATCCTCATTTTCCTTTTAAAATGAATGTTAAAAACTTTGACTCTTGTGGCATGCACCATTTATAATCAGTTTCAAAACACATAAAACAGAAATGAAATGTTTAAAGATTAACAGACTTTTAAGAGGAGAGCCTTCTTTTACCCAGAAACCCACCTCTTTACACACCTCTCACACACAATGCTGGGGAGGAGTAGGAGGAGCACTGAAGCCCAAAAGAAAGACTGCCAACAAAGCCAACAACAAAAAAACAAAATTTGTATGCAAAAAGCCTTGAAATGAGTAAAACCTTTTTAAAAAGCCCATACTGAATTAATATATTGTTCTTAATTAGTGACATATACTAAATATATAACAGGGTCACTTCTAAAAAGTAGATATGCCAGGCTGGGCATGGTGGCTTATGCCTGTAATCCCAACACTTTGGGAGGCCGAAGCAGGTGGATCACCTGAAGTCAGGAGTTCAAGACCAGCCTGGCCAATGTGGTGAAACCCCGTCTCTACTAAAATATACAAAAATTAGCCTGGTATGGTGGCACGTGCCTATAGTCCCAGCTACTCAGGAGGCTGAGGCAGGAGAATTGCTTGAACCTGGGAGGTGGAGGTTGCGGTGAGCCAAGGTTGCACCACTGCACTCCAGCCTGGGCAACAGAGTGAGACTCCATTTCAAAATACATAAACAAATAAAATAAAATAAATAAAATAAAATAAAATAGAAAACAAAAATTAAAGATAATAAGAATATATTGGCCAGGCGCAGTGGCTCACACCTGTAATCCCAGCACTCTGGGAGGCCAAGGCGGGTGGATCACCAGGTTAAGAGATCGAGACCATTCTGGTTAACATGGTGAAACCCATCTCTACTAAAAGTACCAAAATTAGCTGGGCATGGTGGCATGTGCCTGTAGTCCCAGCTACTTGGGAGGCTGAGGCAGGAAAATCACTTGAACCTGGGAGGTGGGGGTTGCAGTGAACCAAGATCGTGCCTCTGCACTCCAGCCTGGCGACAGAGCGAGACTCTGTCTCAAAAAAAAAAAAAAAAGGAATATATTAAGCACATTAGTCTATGAAAAATGAATAAACAAGCCTTTCTAATTAAGGGAACTCCTTCCTTGTTCTTAAAAAAGATAGTCTCCCTTTGTCCAACTAGGAAAAAAATGTAAAAATTACACGAAAGATGACATACCTAAAAAAAATTTAAACAAGAAGCAAGTTTTTAAAATAGCTATACACACTTGAAATACTGATAACAAATTATGGAAACATCACAAAATGCCTTTTTTCACAGCTTGCTAACAGCTCATCCACATTTTGATCGCCCTGCTTAGCTAGTGGTTGGGCTGCCTGATAACCTCAACTATCTAAAACACGGGTACAAACAAGTTACTACCTGCGTTCCCCAAAAGACTGAGCACTGGAGGAGTCAAGGAAGCCTGGGTGCAAATATCAACGCTGCAGCTTACTGTCAGAGTAGCAATCAAATTGCTTAACTTTTCTAAGCCCCTGTTTCCTCATGTGTATTATGAGGCTAATATCTTGCTGATAAGGTGGTTGTGAGGATTAAAAATGATAATGCATTCAAAGCGGAATACACTAGGACTGTGCCTAACATAGTTCACTTTGAATACATTAAAGGACTGTGCCTAGATCCATCATAATATAAATACACGTGGACTGTTTACTATTACAAAGCTCAAGTACTTTAAATGGTAGGAGTGTTGATCTACCAGACAGATTTATATGTTAAATTGACAGATTATAAAAAGCACGCTGGCACATTACGAAAGCTAATGTAAAATCATGAGCCCAAAAAGTTATTACAGCACTTCAGTAACCCTTGACAAAAACAGGTTATTACAATTCAATGAAGTTATGAATGTCATAATCAACTTGCATCATCTGAGGAAGTTCCAAATCACTGTACTTGGATTATGAAGCCAGGAAATGTGTAAATTAATTTTTTAAAGATGTCTATCTGAAATTAGTAAACTAAAAAAAAAAACCCTCATTTTTTTATAGCAATACTCATAAATATGCTCTATATATTCAAAATGACTTTTTTTTTTTTTTTTTTTTTTGAGACAGTCTCACCCTGTATCCAGGCTGGAGGGCAGTGGTGCAATCTCGGCTCACTGCAACCTCCGCTTCCCGGGTTCAAGAGATTCTCCTGCCTCAACCTCCCAAGTAGCTGGGATTACAGGTGCGCACCACCACGCACAGCTAATTTTTGTATTTTTAGCAGAGATGGGGTTTCACCATGTTGGTCGGGATGGTCTCGATCTCTTGACCTTGTGATCCGCCCGCCTCAGCCTCCCAAAGTATTGGGATTACAGGCGTGAGCCACAGCACCCAGCTGGTTTTTTTTTTTTTTTGAGACAAGGTTTCACTCCTGTCGCCCAGGCTGGAGTGCAGTGGCACAATATCGGGTCACTACAACCTCTGCCTCCTGGGCTCAAGTGATTCTCCTGCCTTAGCCTCCCGAGTAGCTGGAACTACAAACATATGCCACCGTGCACAACTAATTTTTGCATTTTTTGTAGAGACAAGGTTTCACCATGTTGCCCAGGCTGGTCTCAACTCCTAAGCTCAAGCGATCCGCCCACCCAGCCTCCCAAAATGCTGGGATTACAGGCATAAGCAACTGCTAAACATCAATATTTTATGTATAGATAGTAACAATTACGCAGCTGTCAATAAATATATCAAGAAATATGCATTGTAAATGTTCTTAGGCTAGTTCAATCTACTTACATAATTTTTCTATTAAATAACTTTTTTTTATAAAAACCTTCATGAAAACATAGTATATTACTTTAAAACTCTATTCCTCTAGGATTTGATAAACTGTACATTTATCCTAATTACTCCTTTCAAGATGGTATAGATATTTACCATAGATAGTCCTTCCCTCATTCCATTCCCCTTATCTACACCAATGTAAGAAAACTGGCTATCTTCTGAGTTGTTTGGTTGGGCAGGGAGGTCTTTTCTAAAGTTTCAAACCTGGGAGAATTTGGGTAAAATCAGCTTAGATCTATTAAAGAATAGCCCTTCTAGGTACTTGGCCCAAATGAACAGAAACCTGTTTTTGGAAAATACAGTTGCATAAATGAACCTCAAAGTAATTATGCCGAGTCATGCAGGTCACAGACATCATCTTTCTTAAACCCGTCAGTTTACGAATCTCTTCCATTTTACTCAGAGTAGTGACAGAGCCCTTGCTTGAACATGTCCAGTGACAAGTCCAAATTCAAACACCTCCACGCCACCCCCCTCCCAAACAAAGGTAAGGGAGAGTTAATGGTTGGAAAAGACAACCAGTAAAATACTGGTGAATACTGAACAATACTGGTGAATACTGAACAATACTGGTGAATACTGAACAATACTGGTGGGAGAATTAACCATGCAAAGGAAAAAGGGGCACATTTTCCTCCAAAACTGAAGAAAAAGAGATTTTGGAGTCAGTGTTAAATAATTTAAAAGATTACTTACCACCAAGGTGGGTGCTGTCAATAGTCCCCAAGCAAAAAACTCCAAAAAGATGACGATAACCGCATGATAAACACTAGGAGAACCTATTCCTTGAGGCTATAAAAAACAAGATTTTTTAAAAAGTTAACAAAAAGTTAACAGTATATTCTGTAATTATTAACAATAACAATGATGTAATAGTCAAAAAATATTAAGAACATATATGTACTGGGCACTGTGTCAAACATCTGTACTCATTACCTCTGTCTTCAAAGTCAGAGGGACAGACAAGGCAACAACAAAATTCATTAGCATAAGCACAGTATGCAGTTGGAACATATAGAGTCCAAGGGAGCTTGGGAGGTGGGAAATATCAGACTTCCAGGAGGAAGGCTGAAAGGACACAACAGAGTTAGAGAGGCGGAGGTATAGGGTGGAAAAGACGGCTCAGCCTGTACAAACGTTCTGAGGCTTGAGGCATTATGGGTATCATATATCAAGTTCAGTACAACCAGTGCATGGGCTGCACGTTGGGTGTATTGCAAGACGAGCTACAGGTACTCAAAGACCAGCTTCTATGCTAAGGAGTCTATGTTTAATTCTGAAGGCCATGGGGAGCCACTAAAAGATATTAAGACTGACACAATCAGATGAAAGTTTTAAGATTATTCTGGCAAAGATGTAACCAAAAAAAAAAAAAAACAAATGAAGCAAGTGGCAAAAATACAAACACGATATCAACATGGCTCAAAAGCAGAACAATCCCCAAGGGAAAGTATGTAAGAGATTTGGGATTTGATATACATGAGAAAGAAAATACAAAATTAAGTTTATACTGCTGCCAGAGATGTCGTAAGACTCACTTCAGTATTATCACTCAGTGATTTCCTAAAGGATAAAATGGAGAAGCAAAATGCATCTAAAAGGAAGCTATTTGAATCAGCTCAAACAAGAGATGAGGGCATAAAACAGTGGCACAGTATGAATGTTGGAGGGGAGGGAACGGATTAAGGATTCAGGATTTGAAATTGGGAGGAGCTTGATAAATAGCAGAAGGGAGAATCAAGAACAACTTCCAAGTGTTTAGCTTGGTTGTCTAGCAGTTAAAGCTGGTGGCTTCCCAGCACTTTCCCCCATGAGGCTCAGATTTACTTCAGGTCCTATCTACAAAACTGCCCTCTTTACTTGAAACATTTGTATTGTCTGTGAGCACTGATTAAAACAATTAGCAGCAAATGTGATATCTGAAACCACCAGAGTAGATGAGATTATCAGGAGTGTCAAGTGTGAAAACAGCAGTGAGCTGAGACAGAAACCCAAGAAGCGCCAACATTTTAAGTAGGAGGCAGAGGAAAATAATGAAGGTTTTTCTTCTTTGACAAAGAAAAGAGGAAGATAAAAGGAACAGTGAGAAAAATATCAGGAGAGTGAAGAGAATACAGTGTCACAGATGACAGTGGAGCAGTTTCAGGAAGGAGGAGGTGATGACTAGTATCAAATGGAACAAGCATAGTAATATAAGGTCAAAAAATGGCCGCAGGAGGCCAGGCATGGTGGCTCATGCCTGTAATCTCAGCACTTTGGGAGGCCAAGGCAGGCAGATCACTTGAGGTCAAGAGTTCGAGACCAGCCTTGCCAACATGGCAAAACCCTGTCTCTACTAAAAATACAAAAATTGACTGGGCATGGTGGCGTGTGCCTGTAATCCCAGCTACTCAGAAAGGCTGAGGCAGGAGAATCGCTTGAACCTGGGAGGCAGAGGTTGCAGTGAGTTGAGATCCCACCACTGCACCCCAGCCTGGGTGACAGAGATTCTGAAAAAAAAAAAAAAAAAAAAAAAAAATTGGCCACAGATTTGATAAGCTTTAAACCTGTTTTGTTCACCATGTTCACCACCACATATACCCAGCCCCTAGCAGAAAGCTTGGTACAACTTCTCAGGGCTTAAAGCATGCTAATTTTTTAAAAATCAAAGTAGGATATAACATTGTATAGGTAGGGTAATTTCAACTCTGAAAAACAATAAATACTGACCTCAATGTAAATAAAATTGATATTGGGTAATGATTTTAAGTGATAACCACATTGTTTACTATGCTATTCTGAATTTTCCATATCTTTTCTAATAAGCATGCTTGCACTTTAGGAGGAAAATGCTTTGTTTATTTAAGAGAAAAATTACCTAAAACTAGCATGGAGAACAACAAAATAAACTATGGGACAATATGTCTGATGAACATTTTGACGCAAAAATCCTCAACAAAATACTAGCAAATCTCCTTCAGGAAGGAGGTTTAAAAAAAGATCATTCATCGGCCGGGCACGGTGGCTCTTGCCTATAATCCCAGCACTTTGGGAGGCCAAAGTGGGTGGATCACCTGAGGTCAGGAGTTCGAGACCAGCCTGACCAACATAAAGAAACCCGTCTCCACTAAAAATACAAAATTAGCCAGGCATGGTTGCACATGCCTGTACTCCCAGCTACTCGGGAAGCTGAGGCAGGAGAATAGCTTGAACGCAGGAGGCGGAAGTCGCGGTGAGCCAAGATCACGCCATTGCATTCCAGCCTGGGCAACAAAAGCAAAACTCCATCTCAAAAAAATTAAAAACAAAAAAATCATTCATCATGTTCAAGTGGGATTCATCCAGGTATGCAAGGACAGTCCAACATACATAAATCTATCAAGGTGATACATCATTTCAAAAGAATGAAGGAAAAAAATATGATCATTTCAATTGATGATGACAAAGCATTTACTAAAATTCAACACTGCTTCATAAAAACTCTCAAAAATGGTATGGAAGGAACATGCCTCAATATGATAAAAGCCATATATGACAGACACAGAGCTATCATGCTCAACAGGAAAAACCTGAAAGCCTTTCCTCAAAGATTTGGAACAAGACAAAGATGCCCACTTTCGCCACTCTTATTCAACAAGGTACTGGAAAGTACCAACTAGAGCAATTAGGCGTGAGTAAGAAATAAAAGGTCTCCAAATTAGAAAAGAGGAAGTCAAAATTGTCCCTCTTTACAGATGACATGACCTTATATAGAGAGAACCCTAAATACTCCACCAAAAAACTATTAGAATGGAAGCAAATTCATTAAAGTTGCAGGATACAAAAATCAGTACCATTTCTATATGCCAACAGCAAATACCTGAAAAAGAAACCAAGAAAATAATCCCACTTACAATAGCTACAAATGAAATACCAAAGAATAAACTTAAAGAAGTGAAAGATGTCTATAGACTATAAAACACTGATGACAGGAATTGAAGAGGACACACACACAAATGGGAAGATATTTCATGTTCATAAATTGGAAGAATCAATACTGTTAAAATTTGAATACTACCAAAAGCAATCTACAGATTCAATGCAGTTACTATCAAACTACAAATGACATTCCTCACAGAATTTTTTCTTTTAAATCCTAAAACTTATATGGAACCACAAGAGCCAGAACAGCCAAAGCAATCCTGAGCAAAAACAACAAGGCTGGAGGCCGGGCACAGTGGCTCACGCCTGTAATCCCAGCACTTTGGGAGACCAAGGCAAGCGGATCACCTGAGGTCAGGAGTTCGAGACCAGCCTGGCCATCAAAGTGAAACCCCGTCTCTACTAAAAATAAAAAAATTAGCCAGGCGTGGTGGTGGGCGCTTGTAATCCCAGTTCCTCGGGAGACTGAGGCAGGAGAATTGCTTGAACCAGGTAGGCAGAGGTTGCAGTGAGCCAAGATTGCGCCACTGCACTCCAGCCTAGGCGACAGAGCTAGACTCTGTCTCAAAAAAAAAACAAAAAAAACAAAAAGAGGCTGGAGGCATCACATTACTTCACTTCAAATTATACTACAAAGTGATAGTAACCAAAACAGCATAATACTGGTATAAAAACAGATACATAGACAATAGAGCACAATAGAGAACCCAGAAATAAATCTATGCATTTACAGTCAACTCATTTTTGACAAAGGCACCAGAGTATACATTGGGAAAAGGATAGTCTCTTAAACGGTGCTGGGAAAAGTGGATAGCCATATACAGAAGAACAAAATTATACCCCTACCTCTTGCCATGTACAACAATCAAATCAAAATGGATTAAAGACTTAAATCTAAAACCTGAAACCACAAACGACTGGAAGAAAATTGGGAATACACTCTAGGACATTAGTCTGAACACAGATTTTTTCTTTTTTTTTTTTTTGAGACAGAGTCTCCCCCTGTCACCCAGACTCGAGTACACTACTGTACTATGTAGGTCACCTGGGCGACAGAGCAAGACTCTGTCTCAAAAAATAAAAAATAAAAAATAAAATTAAATAAAAGTATAATTGGCATGTTCCTAACACAAAGAAATGATAAATGTTTGAGGTAATGGATACCCCAGTATCCCTGATTTATTATACACTGTATACCTGTACCAACATATGCTTGTATCAAAATATCAGATGTACCCGATAAACATCTGTATCTACTTTGTACCCATAGTCATTAAAAAATTCAGAAGTCCTAGTCAGAGTAATCAGACAAGAGAAAGGAATAACAAGCATGCAAATTGGAAAAGAGGAAATCAAACTGTCACTGTTTGCCAATGATATGATTGTATACCTAGAAAACCCTAATGACTCATCCAAAAAGCTCCTAGATCTGATAAGCGAATTCAGTAAAGTCTCAGGATACAAAATGACACAAATCAGTAGCACTGCTATATTGCAACAACGACCAAGCTGAGAATCAAATCAAGAACTCAATCCCTTTTGCAATAGCTGCAAAAAAAAAAAAAAAAAGAAAAAAGAAAAAAACACCTAGGAATATACTTAACCAAGGAAGTGAAAGATCTTTACAAGGAAAAGTACAAAACACTGTTAAAAGAAATCATAAATGACACAAAGGGAAACACATCCCATGCTCATGGATGGGAAGAATCAACATTGTGAAAATGACTATACTGACCAAAACAATCTATAGATTCAATGCAATTCCCATCAAAATACCAGCATCATACTTCACAGAACAAGAAAAAACAATCCTAAAATTCATATGGAACCAAAAAAGAGCCCACATAGCCAAAGCAAGACTAAGCAAAAAACAAATCTGGAGGCATCACATTACCTGACTTTAAATTATACAAAAGGCTACAGTTACCAAAAGCGCATGGTACTGGTATAAAAATAGGCATGAAGACCAATGGAACACAACAGATAACCCAGAAATAAAGCAAAATACTTATAGCCGGCTAGGCACGCCTGTAATCCCAGCACCTTGGGAGGCCAAGGCAGGTGGATTACCTGAAGTCAGTAGTTTGAGTCCAGCCTGGCCAACATAGAGAAAACTCATCTCTACTAAAAATACAAAAAGTTAGCCAGGCATGGTGGTGTGTGCCTGTAATCCCAGCTACTTGGGAGGCTGAGGCAGGAGAATGGCTTGAACCTGAGGCAGAGGTTGCAGGGAGCCAAGATCATGCCATTGCACTCCAGCCTGGGGAACAAGAGCAAAATTCCATCTCAAAAAAAAAAAAATCAGCAGAGTAAACAGACAACCCATAGAGAAAATATTTATGAACTGTGCATCTGACAAAGGACTAGTACCCAGAACCTACAAGGAACTCAAATCAGCAAGAAAAAAAAATCCCATCAAAAGTAGGCAAAAGACATGAATAGACATTTTTCAAAAGACATACAATCAGCCAACAAACATATGAAAAGATGCTCAGCATCACCAATTATCAGGGAAATGCAAATTAAAACCACAATGAGATATCATTTACTCCTGCAAGAATGGTCATAATTTAAAAATCAAAAAATAATAGATGGTGTGGATGTGGTGACAAATGAACACTTTCACACTGCTGTTGGGAATGTAAACTAGTACAACCACTATGGAAAACAGTATGGCAATTCCTTAAAGAACTAAAAGTAGAACTACTGTTTGATCCTGCAATCCCACTACTGGGTATCCACCCAAAGTAAAAGAAGTCATTATATGAAAAAGACACATGTACATGCATGTTTATAGCAGCACAATTCCCAACTGCAAAGATATGGAACCAATCCAAGTGCCCAATGACCAACAAGTGGATAAAGAAAATGTGGTCTATATACACCATTGAATACTTAGCCATAAAAAGGAATGAAATAATGTCTTTTGCAGAAACTTGGATGAAATTGGAGGCCATTATTCTAAGTGAGTAATTCAGGAATGGAAAACCAAATGTCGTATGTTCTCACTTACAAGTGAGTTCAGCTATGAGGACACAAAGGCATAAGAGTGATAGAATGGACTTTGAGGATGAGGGGGAAGCTTGAGAGGGATAAAAGACTACATATTGGGTACAGTATACATTGGTCAGGTGACAGGTGCACTAAAATCTCAGAAATCACCTCTAAAAAACTTATCCATGTAACCAAAAACCCACCTGTACCCCAAAACAATTGAAATATTTTAAAAAATAATAAATTTTAAAAATAAAGTGAAACTTGAATGGAAAAGGACAGGTATGCTGCATATACTTGTCCCTCCTGAACCACTCTATTGAGTTTCCCACGACTGGAAGGAAAAAATGTATTATTTATTTTTTAAAAAGCAGGGCAGTGGGAGGGATATTTCTTTGTTATAAAGTACTGGAAATTTTGAGACCTATATTATACCCATATTCATCTCTTCTTGATGTACCCTGGCTGAAACTGTCACCTGTTACTTTCACACTTCCAATTTAAAATAATGCTAAAAGACAATCAGAGTTCCTTATAATTGAAACTTTTAAATCATATAGACTTGTCAGAATGTTACCTGAAGAAAGCCATTCATTTTTTTACTTAAACTTTAAACTTTCAGTAGCTGCAAAGGAGTTACATTTCAGCTGTAGGAGAATTTCTGCAGACGGTCTGATTATGTTGGTATGCAAGTCTTCTAACTATATGAGGATGAACTGGATGCATATAGCAATCTGAAAAAAA
Organism: Hylobates moloch; assembly: GCF_009828535.3. Classification (NCBI taxonomy): domain Eukaryota; kingdom Metazoa; phylum Chordata; class Mammalia; order Primates; family Hylobatidae; genus Hylobates; species Hylobates moloch. Next base: position 126,769,731 of record NW_026652280.1, read on the forward strand.
CTGCGCATTAATTTATCTCCAAACACACCAATCTAAACCAAACACTGAACCATGGAGGTAAGGAGTTAAGTAATTAATGATGCTGCCTGCCACACACCTGCCAAAGACAATATAAACACCTGATGTTTCTAGGCTTTTTGAAAAGCACCACCGGGCCAGGCGCAGTGGCTCACACCTGTAATCCCACTTTGGAAGACTGAGGCAGGTGGATCACCCGAGGTCAAGAGTTCGAGACCAGCCTGGCCAACATGGTAAAATCCCGTCTCTACTAAAAAAATACAAAAATTAGCTGGGCATGATGGCACATGCCTGTAATCCCAGCTATTCAGGAGACTAAGGTAGGAGAATTGCTTGAACCGGGGAGGCAGAGGTTGCTGTGAGCCAAGATCACGCCATTGCACTCCAGCCTGGGCAACAAGAACAAAACTCTGTCTCAAAAAAAAAAAAAAAAGAAAGAAAAAGAAAAGCACCACAGGCCCTTCTCATTGCTTGCATGCTAGCAACCAAAGGTTATTTAACAGCTCTCTGGGTCTACAGAGGCCCCACATCCCAGAGAGCTTTCCTGCCACTACTTCAGCCATCCTTGCAGGTGAAGAGTGCAAAGGGTCAGAGCTTGGGTCCCACTTTTGAAATGGTTGCTGACTCCTATTTAATTAAAATCAGGGATGCCAAGAAAAAAAAAATCTGGTGCTCTGCTTATCTAGGGATATGCATTTCATTTTCAAATGATATATCAATTTTACTTTTTTCAGGTACTTCCGACCATGCAATTCACATATGCCTTACTTTCTATCAAATCTTTAAAGTCATTTTACCACTAACTTCTGAAAGAACTATACATTTTCCACTTTGTCAGAGATGTAGTCCCACAATTGTATTGCCAAAACAATAAAGATCATCTTTTAAAATGAGCATTTTAAAAGATAAGGAAAATTCAATTTGAATACTATAAATAACTCTTTAGCTCTTAGCCTCTAACAGGAATGCTTAAAAACAAGTGGTACTGCTTTAATAAAACAAAACAGAATTCTAGTATTTGAAAATGTCAGAAGGTATTTTTATTTCAGCTGTCTTAAATACCTACACTGAATGTTACATACATGAAAACTTGTAACTAAAAACTTTTTTTTTTTTTTTTTGAGACAGTTTCACTCCATCACCCAGGCTGGAATGCAGTGGCGTGATCTCGGCTCCTGCAATCTCGGCCTCCCAGGTTCAAGTGATTCTCGTGTCTCGGCCTCCCAGGTAGCTGGGATTACAGGCACATACCACCACACCTGGCTCATTTTTGTAATTTTGGTAAAGACCGGGTTTCACCATATTGGCCAGGCTAGTCTCAGACTCCTGGCCTCAAGTGATCCGCCCACATTGGCCTCCCAAAGTGCTGGGATTAGAGGCGTGAGCCACTGCCCCTGGCCTAAAAACTATTTCTATATATGGATACTTTAAAAGCAAATTCACTAATATGGTTACTTTCATCAGTGAAGTAGTATACAGTATATGATTAAATATTTACTGAATATAATCTGTGGAACTTATTCTTTAGTTACTTATGCTGTTTTCAAACAGAACAATTGCTCTTAAACTTTTGGGAAGTATGGACCTTTTGGGACTCTTCCAAGAAACACGTATAGCCAAAAGAAAATTTTGCAAACAACTTCAGGGTGAACAGACCCAGGTTAAAAACACGTAATATAGAATCACACACCTCAATGTAATTTATCTTAATTGTGTCTACCCACATAGGTAGCCTACTTGTTAGCTTTATCCTGGCCTGGCTTTTCAATCAGCTGAATGAAATACAATTCAATGAAATACAATTTCAATAAAAAAATTAGTAACTTATGATTAATCTGGCTCATTTAGAAGGATTTACTTCTTCAACCGTTGAAAACTACAAATCTGCTCTAATCTGTTCTAATTTTCAGACAAATCATTAACAACTCTTACTAGTTTTGTTCGTAAATATTTAAACCGGCCAAATAGGCTTACATATATGTCATTAGCAGGACAACGGGAAAGAATTTTATTAACATTGTTGAAAAGAAGAAATCAAAAGGGGATCAAATCAGTACCCTTGACCAGGTATGTGAAATACTGTTCACAACCTGTCATGTACCGACCATAGAGCCTCAGATATCTGAGTGAATGAATCTACCCATTGGCGGAACTTTATAAAAACTCTGAAACTCTGAGGTCAATAGCAATAGCACTAAAATATTCTATGATACGATGAATTAAAAAACACACAAGAACAGAGTATCAAATGGCAATTTTTTTCCCTTTCTTAAAAAATGTTCAGTCTGGGCACGGTGGCTCACACCTGTAATCCCTGCACTTTGGGAGGCCAAGGTGGGTGAATCATGAGGTCAGGAGTTGAAGACCACCCTGGCCAATACGGGGAAACCTTGTCTCTACTGAAAATATAAAAAATTAGCCAGGCATGGTGGCGCGTGCCTGTAGTCCCAGCTACTCGGGAGGCTGAGGCAGGAGAATCACTTGAACCCAGGAGGCAGTGGTTACAGTGAGCCGAGATCCTGCCACTGCACTCCTCCAGCCTGGGCAACAGAGTGAGAGACTCCGTCTCAAAAAAAAAAAAAAAATGTTCATAATAGTAGTCTGACCTATTGTAAGTAGAGAGGTAGACAAGCAACTACCATTTTACAATCATTTCTATAACTGCAATAGTTATACTTTTTAAATTTAAAGCTGGGATGGATTAAAATACAAATAATGCAAAATATTCCCCTGACATTTATTGAAATATATCCTCTGATTACGTATAAGAATAAACAAAATTACAATAAAAATTCATCTAGGAATGTGCTAGTACAAAATAGAAGTGTTTCTATCACTTTAAAATTCACATACTAGGCCCTGTGGGCTTCAAACATACAAAACAAAGCCCCTATTCTAAAGGAGTGCTCAGTGCTCTTGGAATAGAGAATGAAATATTAAGTGTATAAAGATGAGAAATGATAATAGCCCCCATGTTCACAGCCCTCAAGAAAAGTCTTCGTTTGTTCTATGTGAAACCTATTGCTGGTGCAAACATTTTATTTTGTGTCCCAAAGCAAGCTAAGAATTAATTACAACCTTAATAATAGGACAAGAAAGTTTAAAAACAATCTTTTCCAAAACTCACAGGATTTGGAAAGAAAGCGTCTGCTGTAAAGCAAATCAAACAAAACCCCAAAGAAAGTTAACAAAACTGAACTTTCCAAGGAAAAGGAAGCTGTTTCCTAATCACAGTTGCATTCTTACATTTTGCAAAAAAATACTGATCTTAAATATCACTTGGTCTTACAAAACACAATCCTTCATTGCCACTATTTTGTAGATTTTATGAAGAATGTAAAATATTGTCTCTTTCTAAAGGTAGACAAAGGCAACAGTATTTTTCTCCCCACATAGTTCTTACCTACTTGGTCAAAAGAGCCATGACTCTTCATAACCGAGCTAATCAAAGTAAGGTTTTAATTAATCAAGTTCAATAAAAAGAACTTGTGGAATTTCTAAGTTTCTTTTTTTCAATAAATGTCAAAGCTATAACATGTAATAAACGTTAAAGTTAAACTAAAAATATATTCCAAAGTCATTACATATGTCCCAAGTTTTCTAAACTTTGGCATATTGACTGGGCCGTGTTCTGAAATGTCATACAATTTTGTCACGTTTTTCAACTGAATTCAGCAAATCCTCAATGGTGGCCTACTTACGCATTTAGTACTGTGCTAGCAGTTGATCAGGGCTCCAATAAGATATAAACAGAAATGGAATTAATGGAACCATTTCTCCACACTTCAGTTAAGTGAAACATATATCACCTTTCCATTCTATTTCAGAACGCGGTATCAGCGGATGCAACAAAGACCACAGAGTGTAGCAACGGAGAAATGTTAGCATAAAAAAGTATAGTTTTTTTTTTTCCCCCAATTAAAAATCCTACGTCCCCTGCTGGTTAACTACAGCACACTGCAGAAAGTTTACTGTGATGACAACTGTTTCTAAAAAGCAAACCTTTCTTCCTTTCAAAGTGTCTTCCTCCGATCCTTAGGCCATGACTGATTCTAGCACTTCTGATCTTAAGGCACACAGTGATGACTTTTCTTTGAAAACTAGCAGGTTCGAATGTAGGCCCCAGGTGTCTGCCGTCATGCTTCCGACTCCGGGAAGTGAGGGAAGCCCACCTCCGGACAGGGTTTACTGTAAGCCGCCCAGACCCGGAGCACCGACGCAGAGACTTGGAAACAGAAAGCGAACGTACTACGGGGCCGCAGCGGGATCCCCGCGCCAGACGCCACCCCGTTAGCAACATATGGGAGAGCAGGGATGGTTCCCAGCCCCTTGACAAGCGCGGCGACGGCTCCGCGGGGCCTGTCGGCGACGGCGAGGCGAGGCTGCGGAGACGAGGGGCGCGGCGGGCGGGCGGACCGCCGGGGGAGCCCCGCACATTCCTCCCCGCGGCGGAGGCGCACGTGGGGTTCGAGGCCGCAAGGCCTGCAGAGGCGGCCAGAGCAGAGGGCGGCAGGTGCCCCGGAGGCCGCAAGCTCCAGCACGGGACGACGATTCCCGGAGCGGCGGCATGCGGGTCCGCGACCCCGAGGCACCGGCACCGCGGACAGGGTGGGGGAAGGCAGGGAGACACCGGGGCGCCTAGAGACGGCAGTGTTGGGGTCTGAAGGAGAGACCGGATGGGGGCCCCGAGGGACGCTCGCCGGCGCGGAACTCAGCTCACCGTGCCTCCGTCCTTAATGATGATCTTCTTGGCCAGCATGATACTGCGGTTCGCGGCCCGTTTCTTCTTCTTCCCCTGGGTCATTTTACCATCCTCGATTCCTGGCGCTGCTGCAGCCACTCCCGGGGCGGCAGGCCCCAGCGGCTAGTGCCGTCCCACCACTACTGCCGGGCCGAGCCACTCTGGGCGCCCGCCGCCATCTTGAGGGCCCGGCCTGCCTCCGGCGGCGCGTCACAATCGTGCGATCAGCCGACGAGCGCGCCCCGCCCCTCCCGCGTGATGCCGCCCCGCCTGCTCGCCGCCAGCCCGCTCTACAGTAGCCGCGCGGGCAGAGTAACCGCGGGCTCGTGTGGGTGCTGCTGGCTACCTGTACAACTCCGTGCTCCGGCGTCACCAGCCAGCTAAACCCTCGCAACGGTTCTGGGCGATAGGGGCCGTTATTGTCCCCCTTCTTCAGCAGATGAGGGAATTTGTTTCAAAAAGTTGTTACCAGCTCACGGTAACAGACGTCCTAAGCTATTAGCACAATCTCCAGCTGTGTTCTAATCAAGACAGGAACTGAAGGGAACAGTGAAAAAGAAATCATTTTCCATAAGTAATGGGTAACTTAAGAGATAAGGTAGTGTTTCAGAAACAGTCTTGTCCTTTTGGTGCTCAGGGACCCCCGCTAGAACTCAGCTGGCTCACGCTTACCTCCCTAGACCCAGGACCTTTTTTATTCCCTGCCAGAAAAAATACCTTATTTGACTGATGTCACCCTTTGTGGCCCTCTACGTTTTTACTATATTGTTTAAAAATAAATTTGATGGGAACATTGCTAGAAAGGGCAATTTACACAAGTGGAAGTGGACTTTAAAGTATCACGATGTTAAAATTAGATATTGATAACTACCGTGTTGTGTAATAGAATATCCTTTTCCTTAAGAGAAAAACACAAGGGATAGGGATACGCCGCATGCTCCCTACTCTCAAATGGTTAGGGAGTAACATGTATGTGTATGTATATATAGGTGGGGAAAAGAGAGGGACAAAGCAAAATGGCAAATGTTTAAAAGTATTGAAACTAGGTATGGTAGTTCTAAGATACGTTCACAGATTCAGTGATATTCCTCCCTGGAAGAGGTGGACTAATTCCCCTCTCCTTGAGTGTAGATTAGGCTTAGTGACTCTTGATAGATCAAAACAGAAGTGACTATTGACTTCAGAGGCTAGGTCATAAAAGGCACTGCATCTTCCTTTGCAGGTGTCTTTTTCATTCATTTTGGGGCTTGGAGCCTGGGGAAGCCTGCTTCCATGTTTTCAGGACACTCAAGCAGCCTATGGAGAGATCCAGTTGTCCAGGAACTGTATGTAGCCTCCTACCAAATGCCACGGAGTGAGTCACTTTGGAAGTAGATCCTCCAATCTTAGTCAAGCCTTTGGCTGACTACAATGCACGAGAGACCCAGAGCTAGGACCACCCAGCTTAGCCACTCCTGGAATCCTGACTCAGAAACAGTGTAGGATGAAAAGTACTTGGTGTAAGCCACTAAGCTTTGGGGTTATTTGTTACACAGCTATAAACAACTAATATATAGGGTAAAAGGAAAAACAGAGTAAACGAATGAGTTCTTTGTACTCTTTTTGCAACTTTTCTGTAAGTTTGAAATTATTTCCAAATAAAACGTTAAAAAGTAAATTTGATTGAATTTCCTGTTCCTTGTATTTTCATACTGACTAAAAATGGAAAAAAAACTAATTTCCATGGAAGGGAGAAGAAAAGCAATTTATAGCCTGATAGATACTTCTAATTATATTTTCCAATCAATAAGTATATTCATTATACTTGTTTTAAAACATATATTCTCATGTTGAAACTTTTTTTATTATTTATTTTTTGAGACAGAGTTTTGCTCTTGTTGCCCAGGCTGCAGTGCAGTAGTGCCATCTTGGCTCACTGTGACTTCCAGCTCCCAGTTCAAGTAATTCTCCTGCCTCAGCCTCCCGAGTAGCTGGGATTACAGGTCCCCACTACCATGCCTGGCTAATTTTTTTTGTATTTTTAGTAGAGATGGAATTTCACCATGTTGGCCAGGCTTGAACTGCTTACCTGAGGTGATGTGCCCGCCTCAGCCTCCCAAAGTGCTGGGAGTACAGGTGTGAGCCACCACACGTGGCCTATTATTATTTTTTGAGACAGGGTCTCACTCTGTCACCCAGGCTGGAGTGCAACGGTGCCATCATGGCCTCCTGCAGCCTCTTCCGAAACGATCCTTCTGCCTCAGCCGCTCAAGTATCTGGAACTACAAATGCACACCACCATGCCCGGCTAATTTTAATTTTTCTTTTGTAAAGACAGAGTCTGGTTATGTTGACCAGGCTGGTTTCAAACCTGGCCTCAAGAGATACTTGCTTCTACCAAAGTGCTGGGATTACAGGTTTGAGCCACCACACCTCGCCTGCAACTTTTTAGTTGACACCCAACTTGAAGTTCTTTAGAGAAAGTAATATGATAGATTTCATAATTCAATTCCCAGGAGCTTGTTTTGAATGGAAGTAGAGGGCTGATAATTTATTGTGTGGTTACTTTGATTTTCATAGTCCCTCAAAATCATACTTCATCTAGCTATACCAATTTTATCAGCCTTATGAACTGGTTATTGTTCAGTCATTCAAAAAATATTTACTGGGTGCCTGTGTCAGTGTTTTATTAGATGCCAGGGATACATCAATAAATGAGACACTATTTATCTGCACAGAGCTTACATTCTAGTGGGGGACACAGTTACAAAACAAAAGGAAGGTAATTGCAGATTGCAGTAAATACTGTTGGAAATAATGTAGTAAGAGAAATTTAACACATACTAAATGTCCAGAATGTCCCAGGCTTTGTGCTAGAAAGGCTGCAATGATAAACAAGAGAGATCAGTCCTGTTCTAATAGGCCTATTGTGTATGAACTTGTCGCTTTGTATGTGATTTGGGTTGTGAATACAGCTGGCCCTCAGTATCCTGTGGATTCAACTATCCTCAGAATAAAAATATTTTTTTAAATCCCACAAAACAAAAAAAAAGTTTAAAAATACAGTATGACTACACAGCATTACATTGTATTAAGTACTATAAATAATCTAGAGATGATGTATGTGGAGGATGATAACCAAATACTATGCCATTTTATGTAAGGGACTTGAACATCCACTGATTTTGATATCCATGGAAGTCCCACAACCAATTCCCACTCCCCTCCTCATATGGAGAGATGACCGTATTCACAAACTTTGCGCTAAGAGACTGGTATGTCAGGGTTTTTTGGTTAGGATCAACAGAAACTAACACTGGCTAACAAACTAGTACTTGCTAACGTAAGCAAAAGGGAATTATTTGGAAAGATATTAGAAGTTTTGAAAATTGATGAGAAGGCCAAGAATCAGGCTTAGAATCAAGCAGAAACCAATGTTTGGAAAGTTCATGAAAACAGTTCATGAGGCACCTTGAAAGGGAGTGGGATTCTTTGGAAAGAAAGGCAAGTGGCCAAAAGTAAAAGATTCCTAAAGAAACAAGATTGTATCACAGAATCCAAATCCCACCCCCACCATGCACAGTTTATTAAAGAAACTGCACTTCACCATGCTAACAGAAGAGGGTCCTCTTTAACTAAAAACTGAGTAAGTCACCCACATCCCTTCTACCCTCCATTCTATAGAGCCACCTGTTATTGCCGATTCAAGAAGATCCTACACATTTAATCACGAATAGAAAAGCCACCAAAAATCCATACAAGGCTATTATAAAAAACAGAAAATGAAAACTTTTCAATCAATAGAAAATACTACCTTCTAGAAAATATGAAGCAGAGGCAAATAATATACAACACTCCAACATGAATATCATTAAGTAAGTAATTGCACATATAAAAGAACACAGCAAATAAAAATTTTAAAACTCAATAGTAAGATGTAAAATGAGAGTTGAACAAACATAGGCAATATACTGAAAAGATAAAATCATCTAAAAATGAAAACTAAATCACAGGGTACCTGAGAGACACAAATAAAAGTAAAGTAAGAAACACAGAGAAGAGGAATAAAACAGCTATGAGAACAAAAATGAGATAAAAAGGATCAGAGATAACATAATATAGAAAAAATTATCTGGGCCTCTAGGTAAAAATCAACAACAAACAAAATGTCATTTCCAAAAGGGAAAAAAACCAAGTGGTGCCACACTTCTTGATAATAACATCAAGCAACCCAACAGTGAAGCACAAATTCAGACAAACTCAAGAAAAGGAAATGTTTGTCAAGGATCTTCTACATGGCCAAGCTGTACTTTAAGTATCTAGGCTTCAGAAGAAATTTTAAACATGTCACAACTCAGAGAATATTGTACAGTACTTACAAGCCCTCCTTGAATACTCTACAGAAGAGCTTCATCCAGCCAAGAGTTGACTGGAGAGACTTCAGGTAAGTATCAGTAGGGTATTAAATATACTTTTTAAAAATTTTAATTAATTTTATTACAAAGGTGGGGATTAGGATGGGAAAATAGTGTGTAAATATTATATGTTCTAATTAAAAAGAAATAAGACTACAGAAAATATGAAGAGATAATATATTCATTGACGGTCACATAGACAATTAGATAAGAGTCGAACATCATTCAAAGGTGTCAAATTAAATAATAGAGGCCTAGACAAGCAAACTGGGGACTCTAAATGCATTATATAAAATGTTATCAGTATAAATTAGAACATACAAACCTTTCTAAACATCCAAAGAAATTTTATAAAGACCCCATGTTGTGAAAGAGGCACAGTAAGTATAGCAATATGCATATTTGTTTGCTTTTTAAAAAGAAATACATGAAAGATAAATTGGAAAACTAAGAAAATACTTATAATAATTACTTAGATGGTTAGGAATGGAGGGATAGGTATGACAGCTAGATTTTTTCAGAGTACACTTTTCATATAAAACTTTTCAAAAAAATTTATCGTTTCTTTTTTTTTTCTTTTTTGTAGAGACAGGATCTCACTCTGTTGCCCAAGCTGGTCTTGAACCCCTGGCCTTAAGTGATCCTTCCACCTCGGACTCCCAAAGTGCTGGAATTACAGGCATGAGCCACTGCACCTGGCCATGTTGCTAAATTTTAATTGTAAATATTAATTTGAATTCATGATCTTTTAAAATTGTATTTCCTAGCTATGTCCACTAAAATGGCCTAGAAACAATGACAGCTCAGTAACAATGGATTCTATAATACATTCCATTCACTGGCTAGAAAGATTCCAAAGAAAAAATAACATAAATCCCACTCCCCTTAAAAGGTATAGGGCTCCTTGGAGAATTAGCTGATAATCCAAATTTGGAACAAGACAAATATAAGGTAAACCTCGGATTTCTTGTGCCTGAAGCAAATAAGGACTAAAAGACTAACGAGGTCATGTTTAAAAAACACAAGAGTGGCCGGGCGCGGTGGCTCACGCCTGTAATCCCAGCACTTTGGGAGGCCGAGGCGGGTGGATCATGAGGTCAGGAATTCAAGACCAGCCTGGCCAAGATGGTGAAACCCAATCTCTACTAAAAATACAAAAAATTAGCCGGGCGTGGTGGCAGGCACCTGTAGTCCCAGCTACTTAGGAGCCTGAGGAAGGAGAATCATTTGAACCCGGAGGGTGGAGGTTGCAGTGAGCCGAGATCGTGCCACTGCACTCCAGCCTGGGTGACAGAGTGAAACTCCGTCTCAAAAAAAAAAAAAAAAACACACAAGAGCTAGCTTGCTGTGACTTCCATGGGCTAGAGGCTCACAATATATATGAGCATCAAAAAGAACTGTGACGGATTGGCTATAATATATTGAGTAATTTTTTTTTAATTCATGAAGACATGGTCTTTTTTTTAAAGAGGGGTATTAGAGAAACAGGAGGGAAATATACATTTTTATTTTAAAAAAAGAATATAAACTAATAAATGCAGGAGAAATTTAGAGCACTAAAAAAATTAATCACCATTTTGCGCCCCAGTGTAATAAATGATTCAGTCAAGAATCATCAATTGATGCTAAAGCCATTGGGAAACAGAATATTCTCCTGGTGCTAAAACATTACTCCATAGATTACTAAGGGTGAAAAAATGACCTTTACCACGGGGAGAACTTTACAATAACCTTTACAATGGGTTAGTCATCATCTTAACCAAATAATCAATTACCAACATTAATAATGAGATTATCTGTGCCTTTTAATACAATATAAAATCTGTGAAATATTTTTACCCAATACATTTAACCTGAAGGTAATCAAACCTATAGACTCGACTTCCAGTTCAAAGGACATGAAAGGAATAAAGGGAATAAATCAAACCACATAATAGGAGCAAAGTAACTTTGGCCCTTCAAAGAGTACTATCATGGGGAGAAAAGTCATTAGAGGTAGCATTTTCAGTCTGTTGGTATAAAAAAGCCACTGAGGGGCAGGTGGTGGTGCAGGAAAGGGACTTCTAGACCAAAGGAGACAATCAAATACAAAGCATTAACCTTGATATTACCCTCGTTCCAAAACAAAAAAGCTATAAAAAATCATTTTTGAGATAACTGGGAATACAACTGACTCTTGAACAGCAGATTTGAACTGCATGGGTCCACTTATATGCAGATTTTTTTTCAGCCAAATGCAGGTGGAAAACAGTTATTTGCGGGATGTGAAACCCGCCCATAGGGAGGGCTGAATTTTCTTATACACTGTTTCCCCCTAAGGACTTGAGTGTGCCCAGATTTTGGTATACACGAGGTGGGGGTCCTGGAACTAATCCTCCACGTTTACAGAGGGGCAATTGTATTTGAATTTGAACTTGGATGAAGTGACCTGAATTAATTTAAATTTTCTTAGGTGTCATAATGGCACTGAGGTTAAGAAGATGTCCATATCATTAGGTCATGCATGCTGGAGTATGTAGGGGTAAAGTGTCCCAACAGAGATAAAGCTAGTGTGGCAAAATGTTAATAATGGTTGGATTTAGTTGGTATACCAATCTTTCAACTTTTTTGTATGCTGCAAAATGAAAAGCTGGAGAAAATTTAATTTTAAAAAAAGGTCTTTAACAATGTCGCATGTGTGAGTTCATGGAGGTAGCCCATGAGTTTTTTAAAGCTAAATTGGCACAATCTGTCATAGCATGATTGAAGCAATTAAAATGGCAATATTATAAAAACAAAATATTGAAAACAAAATGAAACTTGACACATGAGGGAAAGGGAGAAAAATAATATGAAATAATGGAAATTTGAGGCATTATGTATATATAACATCCAAAATAAGTGGCAGGTTTTAAAATTCTAGAATTCATAGCAATATGACTGGAACAGTTATAAAACGAAACATGGGCACACATCTTTCATGATTTTCTATAATTCTATCATCACTCAGGAAATATTACCCTGCCTTGGCTATATTTAAAAGACCTATTGACGCAGCATGCATATATTAAAAAAGCACTTAGCATCATCATTTTAAAATGCTGTATTTACTATCCAATCAGAATAAAATAAAACTTTAGCCTAAAGGGAAAAACTTAGTAAACCCTCAATTATTAGAAATCACGTTTGTACATGCAGTATCTTTTATTTATTTTTTTTTTGAGGCGGAGTATCGCTTTGTCGCCCAGGCTGGAGTGCAGTGGCGCGATCTCCGCTCACTGCAAGCTCCGCCTCCCGGGTTCACGCCATTCTCCTGCCTCAGCCTCCCGAGTAGCTGGGCCTACAGGCGCCCGCCATCGCGCCTGGCTAATTTTTTGTATTTTTAGTAGAGACGGGGTTTCACCGTGCTAGCCAGGATGGTCTCGATCTCCTGACCTCGTGATCCACCTGCCTCGGCCCCCCAAAGTGCTGGGATTACAGGCGTGAGCCACCGCGCCCGGCCACATGCAGTATCTTTTAAAAGAGCAAACACACACACAGAGGTTTTGTGTCTAAATCACACAAGTCTGATTTAGTACATTTAACTGAACCTCTTAAATTACATTTAAAGCTAGGGCGTCCAATCTTTTGGCTTCCCTGGGTCACCCTTAAAGAAGAAGAATTGTCTTGGGCCACATATAAAATACAGTAACTAATAATAGCTGATGAGCTTAAAAAAATTGCAAAAAAATCTCATACTGTTTTAAGAAAGTTTACAAATTTGTGTTGGGCCACATTCAAAGCCATCCTGGGCTGCATGCAGCCTGCGGGCTGCGCGTTGGACAAGCTTAAAGTATATTTTAACATGTGAATTTTCAGTGATTATCACTGAACACTGTAACAGTATTCATTATTCTTTTAAACCTGCAGTGAGTTCTACCTTTAAAAAGAGCAAAGTGTTTATCTAAGATAAACTGTATATTTCCAAAAGAACACCATGTTATTTGTTTTAAACAAATTACCTCTAACATTTTAGAAATCCTAAATGAATGAATGAAAATAAATGCATAAACGAAAAACACCTGATTCTCAGGTCCAAGGGAGGAAAATGTGATCCTAACACTAGTGAAGCCCTACTGCGAGCCAAAATAACAACTGGTATCAGGTTTTAGCTCTTCCTTATAATGGTGATAGGTAATGCCTAATTTAAAATTAGTTCAAAATTGTTTATTAATATACAGTACAGGTAAAAGGTTTATAAACCATGTTTTAAATTTATAGTTTAAAATAGTCCAGCATTTATAAAGTTGTCATTAAACATAAGAACTGAAAAGTAAATGACAATACTATGCTCTCTCTCTCTTATATATATATATATGTTCTTAACACATTATCTGATTATAAACATTTTTCCACACTAGATTCATGTTATGTTCAGAATCATTTGACAGATATTCTAAAATTAAAAATGACAATGTATAAATTAAAAGTCTCTGGGCTGGGTGTGATGGCTCATGCCTGTAATCCCAGCACTTTGGGAGGCCGAGGCAGGCGGATCACCTGAGGTCAGGAATTCGAGACCAGCCTGGCCAACATGGTGAAACCCCATCGCTACTAAAAATACAAAAATTAGTTGGGCATGGTGGTGAGCACTGGTAATCCCAGCTACTTGGAAGGCTGAGGTAGGAGAATTGCTCAAACCCGGGAGGCAGAGGTTGCAGTGAGCAGGGATCGTGCCACTGAACTCCAGCCTAAGTGACACAGCGAGACACCATCTCAAAAAAAAAAAAAAATTAAAAGTCTCTGAAAAGAAGAATTGTCATTGCTTGTATCATCCTCATCAATTCAGAAGGATGTGTATAGAGATGAATGGTCTTTGTGTAGTAAGAAATTTGGCCCATCCAAAGAAAGTTCTGGTGTAAGTCTTTGGGAGTTCTCACTGATAGGAATGTCTTTATTATTCACTGTGGGTTCCTCAGACAACACTTGACAGTTTATGCTAAGGAGATAACCTATGGTGAGGCCCTGAAGTCTTGATGTCAACCAGATCTCCAGGGAGGGGCAGACGTTGGAAAGAGAAGACAACTACATGGGCAAAAAAATCAACCAACCATGCCAACTAATAGAGCCTCTCTCAATAAAAATCTGGACACCAAAGCTTAGGTGAGCTTCCCTGAATGGCAATACTATGTATGTACTGTCAAACATTGTGGTCAGGAGTAGATAACACCTTCCATGACTCTACAAGAAAAGGACACCGAAAGCCTCAAGTTTGGACCACTCCTAGACTCTGTTTTATGTGTCATGTCCTTTGGCTGGTTTTAATTTGTATTTCCTTTCTCTGCAATAAATATGACTGTGAGTATAATAGCTTTCAGTAAGTTTTATCTTTCTAGCCAGAACTGAGGGTGAACTTGGGAAACCCCTGAATTTGCAATGACCAAAACACTCTCGGCCATAGTAGAAGCTCAAATCTTTGGTAATTGAAGGCAATTTATTTCTTCCTTGCTATTTTCTTTTCTGGAGTGTATATGTAATCAGTCCTGCCTTAAAGGAATTCTCTTTTTAAAAATAGTAAGAAAGACCAGCATGGGCTGGGTGTGATTGCTCACGCCTGTAATCCCAACACTTTGGGAGGCCAAGGCAGGCAGATCACTGAAGCTCAGGAGTTTGAGACCCATCTGGGCAACATGGCGAAACCCCATCTCTACAAAAAATACAAAAATTAGCTGGGTGTGGTGGCGCGCACCTGTATTCCCAGCTGCTTGGGGGCTGAGGCTCCTGGGAGGATCGCTTGAGCTTGCTCTGTCAAGGCTGCAGTGAGCTAAGATTGTGTTACTGCACTCCAGCCTAGGCGATGGGAGGAAGACCTTGTCTCAAAAACAAAAAACAAAAAAAACACAAAAACACCCCAAAAAACCCCACCAGTATGATTACTAATGCTGGCCACTATCAGTCTCTTTTGAAAGGCAGTATTGGCCAGGTGCAGTGGCTCATGCCTGTAAACCCAGCACTTTGGGAGGCTGAGGCAGGTGGATCACCTGAGGTCAGGAGTTTGAGACCAGCCTGGCCAACATGGTGAAACCCCATCTCTACTAAAAATACAAAAATTAGTTGGGCGTGGTGGCATGGCCTGTAATCCCAGTTACTACGGAGGCTGAGGCAGGAGAATTGCTTGAACCCAGGAGGCGGAGGTTGCAGTGAGATCACACCACTGCAGCCTAGGTGACAGAGCGAGACGCCATCTCAAAAAAAAAAAAAAAAAAGGTAGTATTATCTATAAGATTCAGATTATAAGATACTTTTGCATAGCACTGGAACTTGAGGATTGTGATATATTTCCAACAAAAGAAGCACTGTAATACAAAAAAGATTATTAAATATTTTTAGTTAGTGCTTTTCATGAGAGGTTGCCAAAGAAAAATATACATTTTAAAAATGCTGGCACTTTAGTGATTTTTTACAAAGTATTTTGTGTAAGGTTACTTCAGCAGTAGAGACAGGACTAAAATCCTGTATATTATCACAATTGATCTCCATGCATTCAATTGACGGTCATAATGGAAGCAATTATATTCAAATTATGAAGAAAATACATACCAAACTTCTATAATTACTTAACCTTGAGGCTAGCCTAGAGATATTTAAAACAAAAAATCTGTTAGGCTGTTATTAACATATAGAAAGATAAATTCTAACCAGTTTAAATAAACCCAGTCTTTTTTTGTTGTTTCAGTTTTTGGTTTGTTTGTTTTGTGAGACAGAGTCTCACTGTCACTCAGGCTAGAGTCCAGTAGTGTCATCATGGTTTACTGCAGCATCAAATTGCTGGGCTCAAGCAATCCTTCTGCCTCAGCCTCCTGAGTAGCTGGCCCCACAGGTGCATGCCAACATACCTGGCTAATTTTATTTTTAAGATTTTTTGTAGAAACAAGGTCTCCCTATGTTGCCCAGGCTGGCCTCAAATTCATGGGCTCAAGCAATTCTTCTGCCTTGGCTTCCTAAAGTGTTGGGATCACAGGAATGAGCCACTGCACCTGGCCAACCCAGTATTTCATGCTAGAGCATGGGCTAGAGAAGAGGAAGAAAGATCACATGTGACAGTGATAGAGATACTACAGAGCTAGAGAAAAATATCAGCAATTCATTTTTGATATATAAAGAGAGAAGGCTAATTCATAGGTTAGGTCATAGACACAGGTAAATAGGAAAATAAGGAAATATAGAAAAAGATTTGTATAGAGTTCTTTATGAAAATAATCTATTTCAATAAATCTATTAAATAGGTAATAGCTGGATACCAAAAAATGACAAGAGAAGTTTATCAATGAAAAAGCCATTTAACAAAAGACTAGTTTATACATTCCTTTGAATTATGTCCATAAAAAATTTAAATATACAAATGACATTCTTGAACCCAAAAGAATCTTTCTAAAGAAATGAAACACAGATATAGACAAAGTCAGGATCCAAATTATTTTAAAAAGTTTTTAAATTACAGTAAATTATATTTTATAATTACAAATGAAACAACAAACTGACAGTTTATACAATTGTTAAAGTTTCAAAAAGTTCAATGATGGAGCAATAGTATCACAATTTATTTAAGTACTGTTCACAAATGTTTATGCTTTTGTAATATACCTATTTTAATTTTGTTAATGAATTTAAAGAGCTAATGTTGAAATACCCAAAAAAATAGAAATGTATTTATTCTTAAAAATCCTAATTTTGCTCATGTGTCTGAAGTTGTGAATTACAGGAACACCCTCCAGAAAAATCAGGTATTTGGTAAAGCAAGGCACATAGGACCAGATTTTAATAAAGGTGCTTATTCTCTGCTCCTATAACTACTTTAAATAACCTGGAGATTATTAAGATGACTTTCAATATAGTATAAATAACTTTTATAAACCTTGTTTATGTAAAGCATCCACCCATGATAATTAAATATTATAATGTGAATGTGTAAATCAAATGAGTGATGCTAAACCCTTTAAGAAAAAACCCAACTCAGTTTAATGACTATACAATGAAATTTTTAAAGTTCAATAATTTGATATGTAAGAATAATCAGTATTACAGTAAGTGTAGAGAACATAATTAGTTTCCTTTCAGATTATATCTGAGAATCTAAATATCAAGCTACCTTTCCTTCCATGAAATTATGTGACATTCAATATAAATTGATGTAAACATTTAAGTTTTGCATCTCTAAACTATATATTCCACCATAAAAGTAGCCTACAACATCTCTAAAATCACTTATTAAAGAATTGATAATATAATACTACTGTGTTGAAACATCCATCTGTTGCATTTTAAACTCTTCTTCCCAAATACCATATTCTTTTTTTTTTTTTTTTTTGAGACGGAGTCTCGCTCTGTCGCCCAGGCTGGAGTACAGTGGCGCAATCTCGGCTCACTGCAAGCTCCGCCTCCCGGGTTCACGCCATTCTCCTGCCTCAGCCTCTCCGAGTAGCTGGGACTACAGGCGCCCGCCAACACGCCCGGCTAATTTTTTGTATTTTTAGTAGAGACGGGGTTTCACCGTGGTCTCGATCTCCTGACCTCGTGATCCGCCCGCCTCGGCCTCCCAAAGTGCTGGGATTACAAGCGTGAGCCACCGCGCCCGGCCCCAAATACCATATTCTTAATTTTTAAAAGAACTATCAATTGGCACTCTTCTCCCATGAGTTAGCACATTTTCACATTGAACAAAGTAGTTGCATGATAACAAATAAAAAGCATAGGAATTTAAATAATGAAGAAGTCATCATTATAAAAGCTTGATACAGTAAGGCCTGTGGAGGTCATCAAAACACACATCACACACACAAGGAAATGGCATTATCTGTATATGTGACATGATCCTAGGGCACAGATCTACCTTCTCATGTATGATTACTTTTTTATGAATTAAAAATTATAAACTACATAGCCCAATCTTTAATAAACATTTTCAAACCCACTAGAAAAGCAAAATATAAATTATGCCTGTCTAATAAAATCGTGCTTTGAAAATATACTTGACTACTTTGTCCATTTTTACAATTCTTGTTTACATTTTTATAACTTTCATTAGGAATTTTGAAAATTGTTTTGACACCTAAAAATGTGTTACCACTGTAACTAACATGTCTAATATCTAATTTGCTTGTATAATTTTTTTAATTATTAAAATAGAAACAGACTAAACCTGATTAAATGTGAATGCAAACTGCATTAATACATAAGTAACCAACCAATACTTCAATGTGAGCTAAACATAAATCATTATATTTCATCTTGAATTCTGTGCATTTGCAGGATTTAGATTTTACTTAGCAGTAAGTAATAATGTAAGTCTGAATATTATTGCAGTCTAAAACTACCATGATCAAAATGTGGTGAACTTAGTAAACAAATACTCTAAAGGGTGGTTACTGAAAATCATGTTGGGCATCCACAAAGTTTGCTTGGTACCAATTTGGAATCACCACCAAAGTGACTTTAAAGATTTGGTAGTTTTAAATGCTTTTAAACTTTGGATGGAATTGATGAGACTTGCAATCTGTAGACTATTACTGCAAAAGCAAGGTAACACTGCCAGTTCACGTTAGGCAAGTGTACCCAACAGTTTGTAACATAGTATTTTTGAGCCAAATTCTGTTTAATAAAATCCATAAGAGCTATATAAAAATACTTTTTTTTACAGTTTTTATATCTATTAGAACAGTCTCTAAAAATATATACAGTATAGGCCGGGCGCAGCGGCTCATGCCTGTAATTCCAGCTACTCAGAGGCTGAGGCAGGAGAATCCCTTGAATCAGGGAGTGGGAGGTTGCAATGAGCCGAGATTGCGCCACAGCACTCCAGCCTGGTGACAAAGTGAGACTCTGTCCCCGGCTGGGGTATGGTGTGACTTGGTCACTCAATTCACCTGGTGTTTCAAAAATCTCTGCCTCACCTCCCAATACTGGACTACAGGTAATTTTTGTATTATTAGTAGAGACGGGGTTTCACCATGCTGGCCAGGCTGGTCTCGAATTCCTGACCTTGTGATCCACCCACCTCGGCCTCCCAAAGTGCTGGGATTACAGGCGTGAGCCACTGTGCGCCCAGCCAGTAAAATACTTCTTATGCTCAGTAAGTAATTCTGTCTATAGTTAATAATGAAATTAAACCCATATTCAAATTATAGAAAGCATTTTTGCCCACCAAATCATCTTACCATTTCTAATATATTCTCTCTCCCTTGAACCAGCTTATTAAATAACTCATGTAATCTGCATCCTCAGCTCCAGT
The DNA here is from genome assembly GCF_009828535.3 of Hylobates moloch. Taxonomy (NCBI): domain Eukaryota; kingdom Metazoa; phylum Chordata; class Mammalia; order Primates; family Hylobatidae; genus Hylobates; species Hylobates moloch. The sequence goes on from NW_026652280.1 coordinate 126,789,130, forward strand.
GTTCATTAAAAAGGAAAAAAACCCACTATTTTAAAGCAAAATGGTGGCTCCTTCTCAGTAGCTTTTTTTTTTTTTTCTTTTTTTTTTGAGACAGACTCTCACTCTGTCGCCCAGGTTGGAGTGCAGTGGTGTGATCTCCACTTACTGCAACCTCTGCCTCCCAGGTTCAAGCGATTCTCCTGCCTCAGCCTCCTGAGTAGCTGGGACTACAGGTGCATGCCACCACGCCCAGCTAATTTTTGTATTTTTGGTAGAGACAGGGTTTCACCGTGTTGGTCAGCATAGTCTCAACCTCTTGACCTTGTGATCCACCTGCCTCAGCCTCCCAAAGTGCTAGGATTACAGGCGTGAGCCACTGCGCCCGGCCTTCTCAGCAGCTCTTGTGGGAACACAGAAAGGGAATTCAAAATTTGGCTACCTCTCCCACTCATGTGATCAGGGAAGAATAGGCTTATGAAAGACCTAAAAAAATCTTCCGAGCAGGCTTGGATTTAAAGTTATAGTGCTGTTTAAAATAATGTAATATGGCAATCTGGAATGTCTCCAAGAAAAGTCATTTTGGTCTGTCACTGACATCTGTACTATTATTTGTTTGAATGTTGTTTTTGTCAACAGTCGTAGATTAAAGAAGTTTTTACAGATCAATGAGTAAAATGTTCATTTAATAACTTTCTAACTGTATACAGTATATGCTTGATAGTTCAAAGTTCTCCAAATGTAGATACTACACAATAATTATTTTAAATTATTAAATGAGTTTTTAATCCTTTTAAATTACATTTTGAAAATTTAATGGCAATTACACACAAATTTAAAATAATATTAAGGATTTAATCTGATTTACAGAAATGAAATGCAATGAAGAGATTAAGGGCTAACCTCCATTACTATAAAATTCTCTGGCTACCATCTAGCACAGGAGCAACTGGATTGCTTTCAGCAGTCTTGAAGCATTAAAATATCTTAAAATTCATATGGAGAAATAGTATGTATCTCTACATTAAATTTAGATTTGATATTTATTCTCTGACAAATCAGACCCAGAATATTACTTTATTAATTTTTATATAATTGAACAAAAAACATTTAGCAACCCTTCATTTAGTAATCTTTTGTATAAATATAAAAATCTCTGGTAAGTGAAATGTTTTTTTCAAATTATACTTCTATTTTTTCACAGCTTTATAGGTAATTATAATTTTCAAACTTTAAATATTTCATGTGATTTGATATATCTGTACAGAAAGAGTAAGATAAAAACATTTAATAAGATTAAATCTAATTTGCAAAAATTGGTATCTGACATTTGTTGTGTGCTCTTGCAAAGAGTGCATAGGACATTTCTGCAGCAATCAAAAAAGTAAAATCTTTTTAAACTCAGATTTCAAGTTTCCTCTAATATTCCTTCTAATTCTAATCCCTGGAAATACTTTCAAGTTTTGATTTCTAGATGCAATGTGTTTTGTTACATATATACATATTTTATCCTTAAACTTTTAAAAAACAGTATGATCAGATTCAGCATGATGATATCTTCACAGACTCTGTAGAAGTCCTCTGTGCAAGATTAATGTCGAGATTCCTAGTGCACCATCGTGAAAAACCAGTTAAAGACAGTATACAACTATGCTTTAGTGGGATTTCCTGCAGGTTTGGGATCATAACCATATAAAAAAGTAGCTGTTATTACAAGGATGGCTCCAAGGAAAAAGACACTGAATAAGATGAAGACAAAATAAAAAAGAGAAAATCAGATTAAAAGCAGAACAAGTTCCTTCTATTTCTTTACTATAAAAACAATTATAATTTGGGGAAAAATGTTCCAGTAACACGGCTAACAAATCTTGAGTACTTACTACATTCCAGGTATCTGGCTAAGTGCTTTATATGCATTATTTCATTGAGTTCTCACAGCAAATCTATAAAGGTGTGTTAGTATTCATTTTTTACACATGAGGAAACAGTTTTAAAGAATTTAAATAACTTCTCTAAAGTCCCATAACTTCAAGAGGATTCAAACCCAGGTATGTCTAACTCTACAGCCTGCACTCTCATCCACTGCACTATACTGTCTTCCAAAGCAAAGATATTTTAAGTTCTGTATTTCACCTTAATAGGGATTTTGTATACAATACATTCAATAACAAAAGGTCTTAATTCTTTAGTTGAACATATGAAAGGAATATTTTATTCTGTCATGTTAACCAAGGTAAAGTTTAGTTTAAAATCCAAGATAATAATAAGCAAAACTCAAGACCAATTTTTATAGGATGCTTTACAAAAGGAAATTACATTAAATGCAGGGAGTTCTTGGTTTCCTCTTTATCCTATATATCTATAGATATAGTCTACTTTACGATAAATCAGAAACGAATTTAGACGGGATATATAAACTAGACTACAAATATTAACTTTTTTTTTTTCTTTTTAAAGACAGGGTCTCACTCTGTCACTCAGGCTCTGGAGTGCAGTGCTGTCATCATGGCACACTGCAGCCTCGACCTCCAGGGTTCAAGCAATCCCAGCTCAGTCTCCTAAGTAGCTGGGACTACAGGTGCAAACCACCACACCTGGCTAATTTTTCTATTTTTTGTAGAGCTGAGGTCTCACTTTGTTGCCCAAGCTGATCTTGAACTCCTGGGCTCAAGTGATCGGCCTCAGACTCCCAATGTGCTGTGATTACAGGCATGAGCCACTGTGACTAGCCGAATCTTAACTTTTATTTATTTATTTTTTTGAGATGGAGTCTCACTCTGTCACCCAGGCTGGAGTGCAGTGGTGTGATCTTGGCTCACTGCAACCTCCGCATCTCAGGTTGAAGCAATTCTCCTGCCTCAGCCTCCCAAGTAGCTGGGATTACTGGTGTGCACCGCCACGCCCCGCTAATTTTTTGTATTTTTAGTAGAGACGGGGTTTCACCATGTTGGCCAGGCTGGTCTCGAACTCCTAAACTCAAGTGATCTGCCCACCTCCGCCTCCCAAAGTGCAATCTTAACTTTTAATGTGTACATTTTAAAAAATGCTATTATAGAGACATAAGCTAGTTTTGGATTTAAAGTTTCTACTAATAGTCCAAAGCCATGCTCCTGTTTTTTTGTTTTTAATTGTCTGTAAACGAAAAATAATTACTAATCATTATTAAAAGGTCCTTCATAATAAGGTCTCTCCAAACTCATCCTTCCCACTTCATGCCACCCAATCTATAATTCAGCCACTCCACTCAGTGAACACAACATACACTTTCTTGACAGTGTCTTTAGAGATACTATTCCCTCTGTCCACAGTTTCCTTGCTTCTTAGAAAATGCTTATTCATAATAATTCAGGTCTAATGTCTCCAAGACTCACACCCCTAGGCAGAACTACCCTAGCATAACACTTACCACACTGTCATTAAATGATGCATTATTTACAAGTCCACTCCCCTGCTCAACCATGTGCTCTTCATTCACTGTGGTAGCCACAGTGCCTAGCATATATAGGGAGCTCAGTAATTATCTGTTATGATTAATAACTAGATTTGACTTGAGGCAAATGGTTAACTCTTCAAAAGACTTAAATGCAGTTATACATATAAGGTTATTAGGATAACATAAAACATCCTATAATGTATCTTGAAGAAATTGCTACCACATTAATATTGGTAATTATTAATTACTAGACACTGTCTTCATTAGTCATTAGGAACTATTCTATTCTTAGCTTTCTGGAACTTTGGAATGGCATGGACTGAAAGTTCATGCTCAACTGAAAGATTCTATGGTCTACCTTTGTATCCACTACAGGAATCCTTTCTATAATATCTTTAGCAGGATCTACTTGAATACCTAATACTGTCAGGAAACACCTGTTTCTCAAGCCAGCAATTTTTAGATGATTCTGAGAGAGAAAATTGTCTCAGAAAAAAAAAATTAGGAAAAAACTATCAGAATGTAATGATTACTTCAAGGATTTGAGCCCCCTCTAACAGAATTATTATATGTATACTTTCATTGTTACATTGATCATAATTATTCACATCTGTCTTTCCAATCACTTGATGGTCACCAAACCTTGATGACCTTGAAGACAAGAAATTGTGTCTCATTCATGCACTCCTTTTCCTGGAGCTAGCACAGTGGCCAGCAGGCACATAGTAGACACTTAATAAACTTTGATAAAAGAATAAGCAACCCTAAATGGAAGAATGGTAACACCAATAAGCAAAATAACAAGCACAAGAAAAATAATTTAGGGAAGTGGGTAATAGTGATATTGTAGCAGTAGAGATGTCTAACAGTCAATAGAATAAATGGATCTAGAGTTTAGGTGAAATCTGAACTTATCTTCCTAGAGAAGACAGATATGACGTGGCAGTGGATGAGATGGCCAAGAGAGTGAGCAAGGATTGACAAACTACCAAAGGGACAATCAGAAAGGCAAGTATAGGCATACCATTTCAGAGAAGCCAAACAAACAAACAAACAAAAACCCAGTTTCAGGAGGTGGAATGAGGCTAAAGGCAAATATATTATTACATTTAGGATAGAATTGAATGAAGATTGAGAAAATGTCACTAGATTTATTACTGAAAATGTATTCTCCACAAAGGTAAGATGCATAAAGATAGAGGGCTTAGTTATCTATTTTAGGAAAAAGAATCCATCTTCTCCATCTGGCTTAGTGTCCTGAGCATATTCTCAAAATATTCATTCATTCATTCATTCAATAATGGCAGTATCATTGTCTTTTCTCTTTCTATCTTCAACCCAACAAACCTTATATACTTCCTCAGAAACATGAATTTACAGGCAGGCATACATCTCATTGCCAAACTACTACTCTTTTGTCCCTCTATTGGTTTGCTTGTTCATTTATTTGTTTATTCTCGCATAATTCAAAGATTTAAGTATCTCGGCCTCACATAAGGTTCAATTTTTTAAAAAAAGTATGCTTTTAAAAGTAAAATCTAAAAATCTGCAAGGTGTAAACATTCTCAAAGTACATTAAAGCATATGATTTCCTCATCTTATGAACAGGGAATACGATTAAGATTACAAAATTAAGATACAAGTGTTGTTTGTCTAGTCTCACTAGCTAAGTGATTCATTTCCATACCCAGCTGAAAACAGAAATGCTTTTAAATTTTTGTCTCATAAGAACTACAGATCTCAACATGTATGTTCCAGACCTATTGCCTAGATTGCTAGAAAAGAATTAAAACTGTCAATGTTCAATATAAAGATATAAAAAGGATATTATATTTTTATAGTGCCAAATTCCATCCATAATCCTATTTCACTCTCAAAAACACAAATGAGTTCATCAAAGTGGCATATGCCTATAATCCCAGCACTCTGAGAGGCAGAGGTGGGAAGATTGCTTGAGGTAAGGAGTTCAAGATCAGCCTGGGCAACAAAGCACATCTGTAGTCCCAGCTACCCGGGAGGCTGAGGCAGGAGGATTGCTTGAGCCCAGGAGTTTGAAGCTGCAGTGAGCTACGATCATGCCACTGCACTGCAACCTGGGTGACAAACTGAGATCCTGTCTCAAAAATATGAACATATAAATAATAAAGTAATAAATAAATAAAAGATCCTTGGGAGATTTCAAAGTTTAGAGGTTGAGAAAATCAGGAGAGGAGTAAAGTTGGAGGAAAACCGAGAGTGGCATCCTGGAAACAATTAAAATATAATTCCACTAGTCTGGGATTATAAATTAAACAAAAAACTAGAATTTTCAGTGCTGTCTATAATGGATATTCATTACACTCAATTTTTCCTGATGCTATCTCCTCCCTTAGCATCCATAAAACTAGAGAGTACTGGGTCTCCTTCCTCACCTATAACTCCTCCTGCAATTCCTTTCCAGATTGCTCTTCCTGCTACCACCTAATTGAGTTTCCTCATAAGCCACATTCTCTATATAAACTATCTTCTTCAAGGAAGTCATGTAAATTCCATATTTTAAAAATGTCATTACATGACTTATTTTTATGACTTTACATGACTTATTAACCTTTTTATATCACTTTTTAACTTTGCAGGGAAAATATTCACATCTATTTATTGGGAAAATTCTGGCCAACCAAATTTGTATAAAAAACTTTTCAGGAGAAGACTTTCTTTCATGAATTTAATTTGAAATATTTTTAAAACATAGTTAAATAAATTTTTTAAATTATATTTCAGTGCTTCTTCAAATTTATCAGATCACCTTACAAAGAATTCTAATTTTTCTATATACTTTTGGGGATTTAAAAAAATAGAAAAGAATATTTTACCTGGTTGGCACAAAATCTTGAAGCCAAAAATAGGAGATCAATGTTGATAATATTATCGATAAAGAGGTTGCAAATCCTTTTAAAATATTATCTGCATACTTAATAACAGCAGCTATTACAAGGCCTCCAAGTGCCTGCAGAAGTTTTAAAAATATATTTTTTAAAACACACATATAAAACTGCGTTTCAAAACAATTTCAGTATTTAATAAAGCTTTTAAGCTTTTGTCCTATAAATTCAATCCCATTATAGTAAGGGATTTATTTTAAACATCTCTTACAACGAATAGACTTACAGGTTTTGTTCAATAGCCCTCTTATTTCAAAAGGCATTTAATAAAAGTAACTACCAGGACAATCTGCAGTTTGTTATAATGGACTTTGACCATATTACAAATAAAATGTCTATCATTATCCAATTTAGTAATTAAACATCACTTGTTTGGACAAATGTGAGAGGACTGGTCACTTTAGTGAAATATTTTTACTTTTGAGTAAAATTAGTAATCAGAGTCATTTTACAGCCTTTCAATAGCCCCTTAATTTGGCTTTTTTCCTATAGTTTCTCCCCTTTCAAATCCACCTCTCATTACTGTCACATTAAGTTTTCTAAAGCATAGTTTTAATTGTGCTTTTTCTTTAAGACTGTAGAAAGAACTTTCTACCTAATCCCTCTCAAATTCCCAATTGTAGCTACTTTAGTAATGAGGTTTTACTACACTACACAGTTTTGCTTTCTGCCAAAGACTACTTATCATTTTCCAAATCTGGGTTACCTACTGTAACAACTTTCAAAACACCTCTTCTATGATGGAAGCTTTATTTAGAGAAAGTCATAAATTATGTCAATTGAGCTTACTACAAATTAATGTTTCAGTCCCAATATTTCTTGGCAATGTTGTCATTCATCTATTTACTCCCTATTGAATCCTTCATACCAGTTACACCAAACATTTTTTATTTTTCTCATATCTTTAGCCCCTTTTTAAGGGAAGGGGACTTCTTCTGGTTGCTGGAATAAGAAACATCATACATAAACTCTCTTGACTCACCCTATCTCTGCTTCAAATTTTCTCTTAATTATTTTTTTCAAATTTTCACTTATCCTTGTTTCCTTTTCTGCTATCTTAAAAACAGAAGTATCCGGGCCGGGCGAGGTGGCTCACGCCTGTAATCCCAGCACTTTGGGAGGCTAAGGCGGGCAGATCACAAGGCCAGGAGATTGAAACCATCCTGGCTAACACAGTGAAACCCTGTCTCTACTAAAAATACAAAAAATTAGCACTCCAGCCTGGGAGATAGCAAGACTCCGTCTCAAAAAAACAAACAAACAAAAAATTAGCCGGGCTTGATGGCGGACGCCTGTAGTCCCAGCTACTTGGGAGGCTGAGGCAGGAGAGGCATGAACCTGGGAGGCGGAGGTTACAGTGAGACGAGATCGTGCCACTGCACTCCAGCCTGGTGACAAAGCGAGACTCCGTCTCAAAAAAAAAAAAAAAAAAAAAAAATAGAAGTACCCTACCTGCTTTTAAAACACAACTATCCTTTGCCATCTTCACCTTCCTTTCTGGAGCCTTGCTTCTTACGCTTCAAATATCTCTAGAAGAATAGGAGGCTCTAAGGATAGTGACTTGTATCTTCATTTTTATGTCCTCTAGAATTCTCCATATGTATTTTTTAAATACGTAATTAATTACTCAACCCTTGAACAATTCCAAGCTATATATAAACTGAATTTTACAGATGTTTTCCAATATGTAACTACAATATGAGGCTATGAAATGTCACAGAATTAAATATCTAGATCTGCTTCCTGGGTCTTAATAGCTGACCCAGACTTCCTGTACAATGATAAGACTTGTAGAAAAATCAAAAGTTATATTTGCCTTTAGCTTCAACTCTTTTATTCTTAAACTTGTATTTTCATTATGTTACATTTAAATACCACAAAGTTCATTAAAGACCCCTTTTCAAAATAAGATTTCATTACAGCATTAAGATCACTTCTATTCTCACTTCCTCGAATAAACTAGATACGAGAGCACTAACAGGAGGGACCTTTTCCCCTCACATCAGTATATCAGGAGCTACTTTGATTCTTTATATTAAAATAGAGTTTATTAGCATTAAATCTAAGACTTTAAATGCTTTACCTGAAGAACAACTACTATCCAGGTCAGTCGGTTATATCCCTGAAAAAATCCATTCTTTGATACCAGTTCTCCATCATAAATGTACACACCCATTAATCCAAATATACTTCCAAAGAAACCTAAAAAAAAGTAAAGTCTACATGATATATCATTTAGTTTGTCTGAAGAGATATATTTTTTCACTGACATTCCAAATAATTTTATACTTAACTTTTTCTTTTTGATAAAATTAGATTACTTTCTTGCTCTGTTGCCCAGGCTGCAGTGCAGTGGTGCAATGTTGGCTTACTGCAACCTCCGCCTCCCAGGTTCAAGCAATTCTCCTGCCTCAGCCTCCTGAGTAGCTGGGACTACAGGTGCGTGCCACCACGCCCGGCTAATTTTTTGTATTTTTAGTAGAGACGGGGTTTCACTGTGTTAGCCAGGATTGTCTCGATCTCCTGACCTCGTGATCCATCTGCCTCGGCCTCACGAAGTGCTGAGATTACAGGTGTGAGTCAGGCGCCCAGCCAAAATTAGATTAATTTCTAAAATTTTTACTTGGTTTTGTATACTTAACAAAAGTATACTTAGTACAATATTATGACTACAAGACAAAGACATACAAATGTAAAAAGACAAAGACATAGAATACAAAAAATAACAGACATTACCAACTTTGGAGCACTAAAATAATACAATGCACAAATTAGGTGACTACATGGCTAGCCCATTCAAATATGTGCAAATTGCTCACATTTGGAATATGTCATTGTTCTTCCATCTTCCTCTTGCTAGATCTAGATTTTTCATATATTCACATCAATACATACAAATATAAAAGCTCAGGCAGGGGGTACAATAGTTTTCCTTATTAAGAAGTTTTGAGAGTGGGCACAGTGGCTCACGCCTGAAATACCAGCACTTTGGAAGGCCAAAGCAGGAGAATCACTTGACCCCAGGAGTTTAAGACCCACCCAGGCAACATAGCAAGACTCCATCTCTACAAAAAAATTTTTAAATTAGCTAGGTGTGGTGGTGCATGCCTGTAGTCCTAGCTACTCAGGTGGCTGAGGTGGGACAATCACTTGAGCCCAGAAGTTTGGTTACAGTGAGCTACGATTCCACCACTGCATTCCAGTCTGAGCAAAACAGTGAGACTGTCTCTAAAAAAAAAAAATAAATAAATAAAAGTTTTGTTTTCAAAGTATAACTAATAATAACTAATATCCAAAAAATCACAGCTAAGAAATAGTCATAGAAATCATTAGATTCTGTGTTACTGAAGTTTCACTGTTAGAGAAAGTTAACTTGGTGAGAGCAGAAACTGTCTTGTTCATGTTGAATCTCACCTCAAAAACATATTCTATCACATGACTATTGGAATAAGAGATTCCCAGAAGCATTGCTAGGCTATAAATAAAGAAATTCATGCTTACAGGGACCACTTCTTATGGGTCACCTTTGCAATATATGCAGTTAAGGAGTGCAAGGGTAAAGCAATTTTTAAAAATGAAGTCATAACTAATCAAAGTATTCCACAATAGAAAGGAAGTGAAAAGGATGTGAAATGCTCTAAAATTCCATTTAAGTCAGCTCTATCCTTTTAATGTCTAATTTCAAACACGAAATTAATGCTGGCATATAATTACAAAAACACATCTGATGGTATTTTATATGACGGTATTATACATACATAAAATATGTATGTGTGTGTATATATATACACACACACACATATAAAATACCAACAGAAGAGTTTTATATATAACATATATATGTGTATATGTATATTTTGAGACAGGATTTCACTCTGTCATTTAGCAGGCTGGAGTGCAGAGGCACAATCACAACTCACTGCAGCCTCGACTTCTTGGACTCAAGCGATCCTCCCACCTCAGCCTCTCAAGTAGCTTGGACCACAGGCACACGCTACCACACCTGGCTAATTTTTTTTTTTGTACAGAGTTTTGTAGTGTTGCTCAGGCTGGTCTCCAATTCCTAAGCTCAAACAATCCACCTGCCTCGGCCTCTCAAAGTGCTGGGATTACAGGTGTGAGCCACTGTATACAGCCTTATATATATATATTTTTTTAAGAAACAGGGTCTCACTATGTTGCTCAGGTCTCAAAACTCCTAGTTCTCAAGCAATCCTCCCATCTTAGCCTCCCAAGTATCTGGGATTAGAAGCACAAGCCACCACACCCAGTAAAGTTTTTTAATTTATAAAAGACTTTGTAATTACTAAAAAAGTATACATTATAGAATGATATATACATGTCAGTATGAACAGATCTACTGCATTCTAACAGTTGCATAATATTCCTTTGTATGGATTATAATAGCAAATATGTATGTATCAGCATGTAACAGGAATTATTCTAAGTGCTTCATGTATGTTAACTCACATACAACACTATGAGGTAGATGTCTATTTTATAGATGAAGAAACTGAAGCACAGAGAGGTTACATAACTTGCCAAAGCTCACACTACTGGTAAATCATGAGCTCAGGAGAGAACATGATCTTAATCACTATACTATGTATTATATTGGTAATTTATTTAACCAGTCCTCTAAATGTTTTCTATTTTTTAGAATTGTAACCAATGGCTGAAACAATAATCCTGGACATCTATCTTTGTGCTCTTATAGGATAGATTCTTATCCAGACTTGGAATTCTTATATTACAGCCTACACATATTTAAAATTTTGGCAAATATTCCCAAATTGAAATCCAGCATGGTTATATCAATCTATACTCCTAGGAACAATAGGTAATAGAGTTCCTGGTTCTCTATCCTCTGGCTAAAATTGGATCTTATCATGTTAATCTTTGACAATTTGATGTTTGAAAAATGCTATTACATTGTTTTAATTTGTTCTTATAATTTTGAATTGTGATAGGCAATTATTTAATTATCCTTTCAAAACGTTAAGTCTGTTATCTTTTTTTTGCAGTGAGCATTGGAGCTTATGAAGTCACCAAATAAGAAATCCATGAAGCACATTAGAATCATGAATTCTGATTTGTCTTCCATTTTTATCTTACAATTTAATGAAAGTTTAGGCAACTCACACAAACCTTGATTATTTCTTTTTCTCTGATATTGTATATTTATATAAATAGTTGACATTTTTAGTGCTCACTATACGTAAGACACTTTAATCTTGGCTCACTGCAACCTCCGCCTCCCAGGTTCAAGCGATTGTCCTGCCTCAGCCTCCAGATTAGCTGGGATTACAGGCACGTGCCACCATGCCTGGCTAATTTTTTGTATTTTTAGTAGAGATGGGGTTTCATCATGTTGGCCAGGCTGGTCTTTATGTCACAGATCTAAGTTTTTCATATTCTTAAATAAAAGGCATTTATTTAAAATAAAATGTTTGGCCAGGCGCGGTGGCTCACGCCTGTAATCCCAGCACTCTGGGAGGCTGAGGCGAGAGGATCACAAGGTCAGGAGATCGAGACCATCCTGGCTAACACGGTGAAACCCCATCTCTACTAAAAATAAAAAAATTAGCCGGGTGTGGTGGCGGGCACCTGTAGTCCCAGCTACTCGGGAGGCTGAGACAGGAGAATGGCGTGAACCCAGGAGGTGGAGCTTGCAGTGAGCCAAGACTGCACCACTGCACTCCAGCCTGGGCGAGAGAGCAAAACTCTGTCTCAAAAAATAAATAAATAAATAAATAAATAAATAAATAAATAAATAAATAAAAAATAAATAAATAAATAAATAAATAAATAAATAAATAAATAAATAAATAATAAAATAAAATGTTTTAAAAGACAAGAATATTGCCAGATATTTGGATCAATAGCAGATTTTATGCAAGGCTCATTTATTTAAAGATATATAGAAATCTTTAAATATAACAATATAATCATTTTTAAAATAATATTAGAAAACATTTAAAACTTACCGAGCTGAATATTTCTTATCCACACTGATTGTTTTGTTTCTTTTAAGATTTTCTCAAAGTAAACCCCAGCAAAGCCACTTGAAAAACATGCTGTGAGAACTGCCATGAGTCCTACAAATTGAGAACCAGCTGAAAGTTTCTTAGAATCAAGCTGAGAATCTGAGGGCCACTAAATAAGAAGAAAAATAAAATTGAAGTTTAATTCCTATAACATTTTACATAAACATATTAAGAGCCCACTCTTAGACCATAACTTAAAAATGCAACCAATATCATTTTTGGGATTGCAAAGGAGAGCTTTTAACATAAAACCTTACAATCATTTGATTTTTTTTCTCACAGTGATAATATATTACTAACTTATAATTTCAAAAAGTACCTTAGAAATAATAAATATTTCACATTTCATCTATTACAGAGACCAATGTTACCTTGAGATAATTCCTTAAAGTTTAATTTATTAAAAAGCACCATCTCAAATACAGGTAGAAGAAAGAATGAGAATCTCACATCCCCTCTGCTGTGTCAGCAAAAGTAGAGATCAGCTGGAAAGTAGTGTTCTAAATCAAGCATAATAAAGGGAAGCTGTTGGGAGGTGAACCCCAAACACTGTCAGGAAAAGACAGTCCATCAGACAGGGAAGGAAAACTCTGAGTACAAGACACTGGAAATGAAATGTGTTGGAAGGGACTCCAGGATCATTGCACCAGAGATGGTACCCTATGGCTTAGATGTTACCCTTAATCTAATCAACTGATAGCCTGTAACTACTGTTAAATTTTCTTTTGCATCTATTTCTTCCCTCCTCAGTTTGATCTTCTACTAGCTGGACTTCTTTTTTTGAGACATGGTCTCACTTTGTCACCCAGGCTGGAGTGCAGTGCATGATAACAGCTCACTGCGGCCTCAACCTCCCTGGGCTCAGGTGATCCACCTTAGCCTCCCCAGTAGCTGGGACTACAGGTGCACACAACCACACCTAGCTAATTTCTGTATTTTTTGTAGAGACAGGGTTCTGTCATGTTGCCCAGGATGGTCTCAAACTCCTGGGCTCAAGAAATTTGCCTGCCTTGGCCTCCCAAAGTGCTAGGATTGTGGGTGTGAGCCACCATGCCCAACCTAGCTGGACTTCTTAAAGCCATTTTTCCTTCTGAAACTGTACTTTTCATAGTGACCAAAGACTTTTCAATCAATACGTTAACTAATTTTTAATAATAAAATTGTTCATTCTCTATTCAGCTTGCCTTCAACACAGAATTAACACTACTGACTCTTCATTCCTTACCTCTTGAAACAAGCTGCTCTTTTCCGTGTTCTCTCCTCCAATCTTTATATTTATTCTAGTCAACTGACTCTCTGGATGATGGAAATGTTCTGTATCTTCACCCTCAATAGGGTCATCACTATATTTAAGTGGCTATTGAGCAGTTGAAATGTGGGTAGTGCGACCAAGGGACAGAAATTTTAATTTAATTTTAACTAATTAAATTTAAATAGCTACATATGGCTTGTGGCTACCCTATTGGACAGTGTCGTTCTACAGCATAGTTTATAGGAATCCCCTCTACCCTGGAGAGCTGATTCACAGAAGCACTGACATCTCTTCTGAGCTTAAGTCCAAGATTTTCAGTTGCTGCTATCCAGAAACTTATTATCTCCTCAAAGCCAATATGATTAAAATGTACCCATCCCTCTTCAAAGCAAACATACCTTTTGATACCTTTATATCTATTAAAAATGCCACCATTCAAACTTAAGTTTCTTAATCTCCTTGCTCTCCATTCTCTATGATATTTATTGGTCTAACACTCATACTGATTCTTCCCTTGGAACAACTCTTACATCACTGCTGTGGGACATTCCAATCCCATTAACCTGACAGTTTAGGTCCCTGTCATGCTTTCTAACTCCGCTCCATTCCTTCAGTCTTTCTCCCCACCAATCTGCCCTGCGTGCCTATAGGATTTCTCTGATATGCCTCTCTCCCTTCCAACTCTCCAGTGAGGCCTTACAGCCAAAAGCAGTGAAGCCTGAGCTCCTGGCTCAATACTGAAGACCACATATAATATAGGACCAATCTGTATTTTGTAATTTCATCTCTCACCATATCTTTGTCAATTATTTGTTCCAATCAAAGAAGACTATTACCACTCCTTAACTTATCTTGTGCTTATCCACAGATCAACATCCGTATTTTTTTTTAACATACCTTTTATGTAATGCTTTTTCTGCTGTTTCCAACCTACTGAAACACAAATAGTGAAAAGTTTTAAGGAGATTTGGTCCTGGCTCTGCCACTAATAGATTGGGATCATAAGCAGTTTCATTAACCTCTCTGAGCTTCAATAACTCTTTTGTAAGTTGGGAAGAATAATATCTACCTTAAACAGTTGGGTATAACATGAGATTATACAGGATAAGTACCAAGTGGGCACCTAGCACATAAGTACTCAGTATGCAAATTTCATTATAATTATTACCTTTCAACACCTAATTTAACTCCAATATCATCCCTGAAGATTTCCCAGGAGTCATCTGTACTTACAGGATATAAAATCAGTTGACAACCAATCACGTAAAAAAAAAAATATCATTTGTTTAAGTCTTGCTAATGAGGCACTATGAATGGAAGGAGCAGTGAAACACAGCTGCTGCCTTCTAGGAACTTAAGTTGTAGGGGTAAACAGACATATAAATGAGCATTTAACCATAATATAAGTACTTTGGAAAAGATATGTACAAAGTACTATGGTGGTAGAGAAGAAGGCATAAATGTTTAAATGTTATGCCTGTGATGTTAGGAAGATATTCTGGTAGAGGCAGACTTTAAGACTGAGCTGAGTCTTAAAGGTGGGAGTTAGCCAGGCAAAGAAAGGGGAGAAGGCATTGTAGGCACAAGAGAAAGAATGGATAAATGCTCAGCTGTGCAAAATAGCCCCTACAAGCAGCTCAGTTGTAGCAATTCAGAGTGTGAAGTATGCAGCAGCAGAAATGAGTCTAGAACTGTAGGTACATTTCAGAAGGTCCAGTGTGTCACACTAATTACTCTGAGCTTTAGCCTATAGGTCTGTGTTCCTGAAGCTTCAGTTATTTGCCTATCATTTTCATGGTTTTGTCAAACCTATGTTCCACCTGAACTATTAATAACTTTCTAATTTAAAATACCTTACTATTTGAAACAATGCCTACTTTAGCTTACCCTAAGCAATATTTATGAAAATGTGAATTTGATATGCCACTTATACTTTTGTAATACTCATTTAAAATAAGTATTAAAAATATTAGGCTGGGTGCAGTGGCTCATGCCTGTAATCCCAGCACTTTAGGAGGCTGAGGCAGGTGGATCACGAGGTCAGGAGTTCGAGACCAGCCTAGCCAACATAGTGAAAGCCCATCTTTACTAAAAATACAAAAAATTAGCTGGGCATGGTGGCAGGCACCTGTAATCCCAGCTACTTGGAAGGCTGAGGCAGGAGAATTGCTTGAACCCGGGAGGTGGAGGTTGCAGTGAGCTGAGATTGTACCACTGCCTTCCAGCCTAGGACAGAGCGAGACTCCATCTCAAAAAAAAAAAAATTAAAAATTTATTTATGATATAAACCACACTTCAGGGAAAGTGATGGCATGAACTGAGGAATTATCAGGATGTAAGTATTAATAAAACCTTCCATCAGAACAAGTATCACTGAGGACTAAAAATAATAATAATCATAATAAATAATAAGGCCAGGTGCAGTGGCTCACATCTAACACTTTGGGAGGCTGAGGCAGGATGATCACTTCAGCCCAGAAGTTTGAGACTAGCCTGGGAAACATAGTGAGACCCTGTCACTATATAAATTTTTTTTAAAAAATTAAAATTAACCCCCCCCAAGAATAGATGAAGTCTCCAAAAATAAAGATATAACTTAGAAGAAATAACAAACCTGCAAGCAACCCCAGTATTTAAAGAGAGTCTCACAAAAAAGATTCCTATGAAGAAAACCAATAAGGAATCATTAGAAAGATAAAAGAACCAGGAAAAAATGGTATCACGAAGCCGATAGAAAATAAAAAGGGAGTGGCTAATAATCTCAAATGCTACAGATATCCAGCAAAAATCAACTTTCTTTAAAATGCAGTGTCTTATTTCCTTAATTAGAATGTTCACTTCTGTAGGTAATATAATTTTATTTTGATTAATTCCTCTGTATTACTTACACTCCCAATGTAGTATGTCACACAAAGGATGCCCTCAAAACATATGTTAGTTGTGGGGAAAATCATTTGTTGGTTTCAACAATCAATAGAACCATATTTCTCCACACAAAATAAATAAGGTTTTGAAACCATGATAAAGATAAAAATGTATACTTATCTTGAATAGTTACCTGTACAAAAGCAACTCCTGTCATCAAAATTACTAGGGACAGCCACTGGTATACACCCAATTTTTTACTAAGCATAGACACAGAAAATAATGCTGTTGTAAGAATTTTCAACTGATATGTGACCTGAAAAAGAAAACAATAATATTATTACTGTTCGTTTGTTTGTTTATTCCTTAAGGGTACTATTAGAAATGTATTTTAAGGACTATGGCAGCATGCCTGGTGGTTGCATCTGGCTGGGAACTGGAATCTAAAGCTTCAGTTAACGCCAGTCTCAGGAATCTGTACTATGTACCAGAGAGCTCTGGACACTTTAGGCAATAATGCAAAATGAATTGAACCTTCTTATTGTAAATTAGGTTGCAACATGCAAGCAAAGACAAAATTATCTCCACAGCCACTGCCACTCTTGCAGATACACAAGCATGCAATCTAGGGGCCTGGGTATCAACCTGCCCCACCTGCCACAGCTAGCACCTTTGCAGACCATCCAGGGGCCTGAAGACAAGCCTGTCCCACCCACCACTGCTTGCACAGGACTCCAGGGACTTGAAAATGAGCCTGCTCTGTCTACTGCCCACGCATGCCTCCCGGGGGCTAGTGACTGACCTGCACAACCTGTTGCTACCATCGCTGGCACCCACCCATGCACACAAACTGGGGCCTGAAAATTGGATTGCCCAGCCCCATGCTTTCACCACTGGCACTCATATACACTGCTTGGGGACTCAAGATTGGCCTACTGCTGCTCCTGCTACTGCCAATGCCACACATGCCACCCAAGAACTGGAAGACCCACCTACCTGCCCAGCCCACTGCTGCCTCCAGCAGCACTAAAATAAGCTGCTGGGAGGCTCAAGGACCAGCCACCTGGACCCACCACTGCTAGTATCTGCATACACCTCTTGGGGACCCAAGAACCGGCATACCTGGTCCACCACTGCCACCACTGGACCCTGCCTGGCATCCCCATCCCCAGCAATGCCTTGCCACAGCCTCCACTAACAACTTCAGTCGAAGCCACTAAGGAACCAGACAGACCCCACTGACATTGATTATAGCCAAAGAAATCATATAGAGACTATATATTACTGCACCCACCCAGGATCAAAGCCAAAGCACCCTACCCAACCAACATTATGCATATATCTGTAGGAAAATGTCTTTCCCTATGAAAGCTATCTACAAAACTAGAAGAAGCTATTGTTATACCAGACGCACAGATGTCAATATAAGGACACAAGAAACATGAGAAAGCAAGGAAATATGATACCTCCAAAGGGACACAATAATTCTCCAGTAACACATCCCAATGAAAAGAAAATATGAAAGGCCTGAAAAGAATTCAACATAATGATACCTAGAAAGTTTAGTGAGAAACAAGAGAACACAAGCAGACAATATAAACAAAATAGGAGAACAATTCATCATCTAAATGAGGTATTTAACAAAGAGATATCATAAAAAAGAACTAAACAAAAATCATAGAACTAAAGAATTCAATAAATGAAATAAAAAATCCAATCAAGAGCTTCAATGTTAGACTAGATGAAACAGAATAAAGAATTTCTGAACTTGAAGTCAGGTCTTTTCAAATAAGCCAGTCACATAAAAAAAAAGAGAAAAAAGAATGAAAAAGGCTAAATAGAGTCAACCCAAAAAGATCTTCACCAAAGTACATTATAGCCAAACTACCAAAAGTCAAAAGACAAAGAGAGAACCCTAAAAACAGCAAGAGACAAGCATCAAGTTACATATAAGGGAATCTCCATCAGTCTTAGCAGCAGATTTTTTAAGAGAAACATTATAAGCCAGGAGAGAATTAGATGATATATTCCAAGTGCTGAAAGAAAGAAAAACTGCCAGATAAAAATACCATACGCAGTGAAACTATTGTTAAAAAAATGAATGCAGGCTGGGCGTGGAGGCTCATGCCTGTAATCCCAGCATTTTGGGAGGCCGAGGTGGGCAGATCACTTGAGGTCAGGAGTTCGAGACCAGCCTGGCCAACATGATGAAACCCTGTCTCTACTAAAAATACAAAAATTAGCAGGGCACAGTGGCGTGCACAGGCTTGGTAGAGTACAATTGTGGTCTAGCTACCTGGAAGGATGAGGCAGGAGGACAGGTTGAGCCCAGGAGTTTGATACTGCAGTGCACCATAACTGTGCCTGTGAACAGCCACTGCACTCCAGTCTGGGAAGCATAGCAAGACATCTGTCTTTTAGAAAATAAAAAATAAAATAGAAATAAATTTTTTAAAATTAAAAAATAGGTAAATAAAATTTTTAAAAATAAAATGAGAGATAAAGTCTTTCCCAGATAAGGAAAAACTGAGGAAATTCATCACCACTAAACCAGCCATATAAGAAATGCTTAGGCCAGGTGCCTGTAATCACAACACTTCAGGAGGCCGCAGCGGGCAGATCTCTTGAGCTCAGGAGTTTAAGACCAGCCTGGGAAACATGACGAAACCTCGTCTTTAAAAAAATACGAAAGTTAGCCAGGCATGGTGGTGTGCACCGGTAGTCCCAGCTACTTGGGAGGCTGAGGGAAGATGGCTTGAGCCTGGGAGGCAGAAGCTGCAGTGAACCGAGACTGTGCCCCTGCACTCCAGCCTGGGTGATAGAGCCAGACCTTAACTCAAAAACAAACAAAAAAAGTGCCTACAGGAGTCCTGCACTTGAAAGCCAGTATCTACCATGATAAAAACACATGAAAGTACAAAACTCACTGGAAAACCAGATACACAAATGACAAAGAGAAAGGAGTCAACATTAACACTACAGAAAACCAACCAGAAAACAACTGACAAAATTACAGGAATAATCCCCATGTATCAATAACAACTATGAATGTAAATAATTAAATTTCCCACATAAAAGATATGGACTGGGAAAATGGATTTAAAAAACCATACGTTAACTACACACTACTTACAAGAAATGCAGTTCACCTGTAAAGACAAACATAGACTGAAAGTAAAGGGATAGAGAGATATTCCATGCAAACAGAAACCAAAAATGAGCAGAAATAGCTATACTTATATAAAATAGACTTTAGGTCAAAAACTGCAGAAACAAAGAGGTAATTATATAATGATAAAGGGATCAATTCAACAAGACTATAGAGCAATTCTAAATATATATGCACCCAACACTGCAGCACCTAGATATATTAAGAAAATATTAGTAGCTCTAAAGAGAGAGACAGACTCCAATGCAGTAACAATTGGGAACTTCACAACCCCACTCTCAGTTTTGCACATATATCGTCTAGAAAGAAAATCAACAAAAGAAACATTAGAGGAATTAAACTACACTTTATACCTAATGGAACTCCCAGACATTCACAAAACACTTCATCTAACAGTTGCAGAATGCACATGCTTCTCATCAGCACATGCAGCATTCTCCAGAACAGAATATATATTAGGCTATAACTCTCAACAAATCTTTAAAAGTTGAAGTCATATCAAGTATCTTCTCAGACCAAAATAGAAAATTTTCTTTTTTTCCTTTTCTTTTCTTTTTTTCTGAGATGGAGTTTCAATCTTGTTGCCCAGGCTGGAGTGCAATGGCATGATCTCAGCTCACAGCAACCTCTGTTTCCTGGGTTCAAGCAACTCTCCTACCTTAGCCTCCTGAGTAGCTGAGATTACAGGTACCCGCCACCATGCTTCGCTAATTTTTGTATTTTTAGTAGAGACAGTGTTTCACCATGTTGGCCAGGCTGGTCTCAAACTCCTGACCTCAGGTGATCTACCCGCCTTGGCCTCCCGATGTGCTGGGATTACAGGCGTGAGCCACTGTGCCCAGCCTAGAAAAATTTCTTAAAACAAATATAAATTGAAACACAACATACCAAAACCTATGAGATACAGCAAAAGCAGTGACAAAAGGGAAGTTTACAGCAATAAATGCCTATATCAACAAATTAGAAAGATTTCACATAAACAACCTAATATACCCGAGAAGCTAGAAAAGCAAGAACAAACCAAACCCAAAACTAAAAGAAGGAAAGAAATAATAAAGATGGGCAGGCCAGGCACTGTGGCTCATAGCTATAATCCCAGCACCTTGGGAGGCCAGGCGGGAGGATCACTTGAGGCTAGAAGTTCAAGACCAACCTGGGCAACATAATAAGACCCTGTCTCTACAAAAAAAAAAAAAAAAATTAACCAGGCATGGTAGCACATGCCTATATTCTCAGCTATTCAGGAGGCTGAGGTGGGAGGATTTCTTGAGCCCAGGAGGTTGAGGCTGCAGTAAGCTAAGACTGTGCCATGGCACTCCAGTGTGGACAACAAAGAATGTATCAAACAAACAACAACAACAAAAGATCAGGGCAGAACTAAATGAAATAGAAACTAAACAAAAATACAAAGGATGAAATAAAAGAAAAATTGGTTTCGTGAAAAGATAAGTAAAATCAATAAACTACAAACTAGACTAACCAAGAAAAAAAGAGGAAAGACCCAAATAAAATCATAAACAAAAAAGGAGACAGTACAGACGACACCACAGAAATACACAGGATCATTAGAGACTATTATCAACAACTATATACTAGCAAATTGAAAAACCTACAAGAAATGGATAGATTCCTGGACTCCTACAACCTACCAAGATTGAACAAAGAAGAAATTAAAAACCTAAACAGACCAATAACAAGTAACAAGATTCAATCAGCACTTAAAAAGCCTCCCAGAAAAGAAAAGTCCAGGACTGGATGGCTTCACTTCTGAATTCTACTGAACTTATAAAGAAGAACTAACACCAATTCTCCTCAAACTATTCCAAAAAAATCAAGTGGAGGGAATTCTTCCTAACTCATCCTGTGAGGCCAGCATTACCCTGATATCACAACCAGACAAGCACACAGCAAAAAATAAAACTATAGTTGAATATTCCTGAATAGCACAATACAGAACCCAAAAATCCTGAACTAAATATTAATACTTGCAAATCGATCCCAGCAGCACATAAAAAAAGATTGTTTACCGTAATCAAGTAGGATTTATCCCAAGGATGCAAAGACAGTTTGATATATATGCAAAATCAATAAATGTAATACATCATATCAACAGAATGAAGAATAAAAACCTTATGATCATCTCAATAGATGCAGAAAAAGCATTTGATAAAATTTAAAATATTCCTAGGAACATATAAACATAATAAAGGCCATATATGACAAACACACAACTAATACACTGAATGCAGAAAAGCTGAAAGGCTTTCCTTTAAAAACTGGAACAAAATCGGGCAAATGAGAGAAATAAAAGGCATCCAAACTGGAAAAAAGGAAGTCAAATTGTCCCTCTTTGCAAATGACATGATCTTATATAGAGAGGACTCTAAAGATTCCATTAAAAAAAACTCTTAGAGCTGATAAACAAATTCAGTTGTTTCAGGATACAAAATCAACATACAAAAATCAGTAGCATTTCTATAAACTAATAACAAGCTAGCTGAAAAAGAAATAAAGCAACCTATTTCCAATAGCTACAAAAAAAAAATCTAGGAATAAATGTAACCAAGGAAGTAAAAGATCTCTACAAGAAAAACTACAAAACACGGATGAAAGAAATGGAAGAGGACACAAATGGGAAGATATCCCATGCTTGTGGATTAAAAGAATTAATATTGTTAAAATCACCACATTACCAAAAGCGATCTTTGGATTCAGGACAATCCCCATCAAAATACCAATGACACTCTTCACAGAAACAGAAAAAACAATCCTAAAATTCATATGGAACCACAAAGACCCTGAATAATAGCCAAAGCAACCCTGAGCAAAAAGAACAAAGCTAGAGGCATCACACTATGACTTCAAAATATACTACAAGGCTTTAGTAACCAAAATAGCATGGAGTTTGTTTAATAACAGGCACAAAGACCAATGGAACAAAATAGAGAACCCCAAAATACATTTACGTGTTTATAGCCAACTGATTTTTGACGAAGGTGCCAGGAGCATACATTAGAAAAAGGATATCCTCTTCAATAAATGACATTGAGAAAATTGGATATGAATATGAAGAAAAATGGCACTAGATTCCATCTCTCACCATATTAAAAAAAAAACTCAAAATGGATTAAAGACTTAAACATAAGACTCAAAACTATAAAACTATTACTAGAAGAAAATAGAGGAGAAATGTTTCAGGACATTGGTCAGGGCAGATTTTATGGCTGTTATTTCAAAAGCACAGGCAGTGCTTGCTTCAGCAGCACATACACTAAAATTGGAATTATACAGAGAAGATTAGCATGGCCCCTGCATAAGGATGACAAACAAATTCATGAAGTGTTCCATATTTTAAAAGATACACAAATAAACACATAAGAAAAAAAGCACAGGCAATGAAAACAAAAATAGAATAATGGAACTATATTAAACTAAAAAGCTTCTGCAAAGCAAAGAAAAAAATACAGAGACAATCTGTAGAATGGGAGAAAATATTTGCACTAATCATGTAACAAGAAACTAATATCCTTAATATATAAAGAACTCCAGAGCATAAGAACAAATAATCCCATTAAAAAGTGGGCAAAGGACCTCAATAAACATTTCTCAAAAGAAAACATACAAATAGCCAACAGGTATATGAAAAAATGCTCAACATCACTAGTCATCAGGGAAATGCAAATCAAGACCACAGTGACATATCATCCTGCCCCCTGTTAGAATAGCTATTACCAAAAAGACAAAAAATAACCAGTGCTGGTGAGTATGTGGAGAAAAAGGAGCTCTTGTACACTGTTGCTGAGAATGTAAATTAGTACAGCCTCTATGGAAAACAGTACAAAGCATTCTACCAGACAATCCAGCAATCCCACTACTGGGTATTTATCCAAAGGAAAGGAAAATCAGTATATCAAAAGGATATCTTTAGCCCTGTATTTATTGCAGCATTGTTCACAATAGCTAAGATATGAACTCAACCTAAGTGCCCATCAGTGGATAAATGCATAAAGAAATACTATTCAGATATAACAAGAATGAGATCCTGTCATTTGCAACAACATGGATGCAACTATAGGTCATTATGTTAAGTGAAACAACCCAGGCACAGAAAGACAAATATCGTATTTTCACTCACATGTGGAAGCTAAAAAAAAAAAAAAAAGGGAGGGGGGTCTCATGGAGGTAGAGAGCAGAATGATAGCTACCAGAGGATGGGAAAGGTACAAGGGCAGGGGGAGGAATAAAGAGAGATTGGTTAATGGGTACAAAAATTGAGTTAGATAAAAGGAATAAGTTCTAGTGTTAGCACAGGAAGGCGACTATGGTTAACAATAATTTACTCAAAATTTCAAAATAACTAGAAGAGAAGATCTGAAATGTTCCCAACACAAAGAAATGATAAATGTTTGCGGAGATGAATATCCTAAATACCCTGATTTGATCATTACACATTGGATGCATGTATCAAAATATCACGTGTACCCCATAAATATATAGTTATTATGTATAAGAAAAAAGTTTTTTTAAAAAAGAAAGAAACGTATTTTAAGTACCTGATAAGTAGCTGCATCTAGATTTGATAGTGCCACATACAGTAAATTATTCTGAAGAGTATAGATCCCTGATGGAATAGCAAGTTTAAGTGTTTCCATAGGTTTATTGAGAATTTCATCATGTAGTACTCGATTCAGTGCTCTTAGACTACATTCTAGAAAATAATATGAGAAAAGTCAGTAATTAAGTAACTGAATAAGTTACATATCTGCTCTCAAGATCTCAATTTTCTCACCTATAGAAAAAGAAAATTAAGCTACATGTCAAGATACTTTTAGGGCTAAAATATATCTTTATGATGCTGATTTTTTAAATGTTAAATATTATAATGTATTACACCTTATATTCTTTTATTCTGATAATCAAATTTATCTTATATATATCTACATATATGTGTATATACAAACACATACAAACACATATTTATGACAGCCAAAAGCTCAAAGTTTTAATTCGTCAATCAAGTATTCTTAGTTTATTATAGCAATGTTATAAAAACTTGTATTTTGTGCATTTTGTTTATCAACAGCCATTTATGCCAATTAGTAATTGTGAAGATTTTAATCATAAAAAGAAGGTAAATCAGTTAGGGAATAGGTTTGGTTGCGAACAACAGAAAACCCAACTAACACTAGTTCAACCCATAGGGATTTGTCAAACATAGGGTGAGTCCAGACTTAAAGCTTTTATAGAGACTCAGGGACGCAGGTGCTCTCTCTCTTTAAGCATACCTCATTTAATTATGCTTCATTTTATTACACTTTTCAAATATTGCATTTTCTTCCAAATTGAAAGTTTGTGGCAACCCTGCACCAAGCAAGTTGCAAAGGGTGCCAAAGTGTCTAGCTGTGAAAGGAGGGGAAAAGTCCCTGGGGTGGACAAAGGACTCTAAGAAAAGTGGGAAGGTAGATGCTGGAAGCAAATGAACCCACTCCTAAAAGTGACTGTCAGGCTGGGCACGGTGGCTCCTGTCTGTAATGCCAGCATCTTCGGAGGTCAAAGTGAGAGGATTGCTTGAGGCCAGGAGTTCAAGACCAGCTTGATCAACATAATGAGAACCTGTCTCTAAAAAAATTTTAAAAAAAGTTTTTAATTAGCTGGGTGTTGTGGCACCTGTAGTCCCAGCTATCCAGGAGGCTGAGGCAGGAGGATCAACTCAGCCCAGGAGTTCGAAGTAGCAGCAAGCTATGATTGCATAACTGCACTTCAGCCTGAGCAAAAGAACAAGATCCTCATCTCAAAAAAAAAAAAAATGTGACTGTCACTGGCTTGAAAACAAACCAGATTAGCTCTGGCACAGGCTGCCAACCAGTGATCTGGAAGAAGGCTTCTTCTTCCACTTCTCCCACCCTGACTGCAACATTGAGACTGAAGAAAACTCAAAGTGGTGCCACTAATGGGTCTAGGTGCCATCAACCAGGAGAGGAAAAAAAGAGAAAGCTGGAGCCAGAGGATTTCAGAGTTATGAGGAACCAGCCCCTTCTTGGTTGCATGAATCTCTCATACAGCATTATCTTTTAAAGACCTTCCAGTATCTATGTTGGAAATCCTCTAACCACTGCAGCCCATTCTGGCAATAAACAGGCTGAAATCAATATTCTAGGTTCAGTTGGATTATCAAAGAGACAGCAGGATTCTCTCTTTCCTGTTAATACAATGCTGCTACAAATTAAACCTGTGTCACTTCATATTGCAAATTATTAAAATTATGTCCAAGAGAGGCATACTTAGAAAAAAAGCATAGCAGAAAAACAAAACAACTGCATTAGAGTAGAATAACAGGCTTTAAAAATTTCTGCAATATAACCTTGAGAAAATTCCTGGATGGTAAAATAATATATATGTGTGTGTGTATATGTGTATATATATATATATATATATATATATATAAAAAATTAGATCTTAATACATGTCCAATTTTTGGAAACCGAAATGTGCCTGGTATGTGATAATATCAACTAAGCACTATTCTAAGATCCATATATATATATATAAAACTACATATAAAACATATATAACTGTATATATTTTGGCTTTTTAATCTTCCTGCTTTTCATCTGTTGTCTACGTGATTATTGCAACAAGGTCATCAAAGTACTGCTGCATCTCTAGTTCTTGTTTCAGGCAGCAAAAAAAGGAGAGGAAACAGCAGCTTAGCAGGTATCTTCTTGGTTCTCATTGAACAGAATTGTGTTGCATAACTACCCATAGCTGCAAGGAAGCTGGGAAGTCTTTTCCTTTATTTCCTCCACATTAGAGCCAAGAAAGGGAGAAAGGGATTGAAAATGAACTTTGAGCTGGCCAATCTCATGGTATCAGTCACGAAAAATAGCCAAAGATCCTTTAGAGATATATATATAAACTCCTCAAAAAAATGAGAAATTCTAAGGAACCCTAGAATTAGGGTTCTAAGGAGCCTAGAATTATTCTAATTATTCTAATTCGAAGGAACCCTAGAATTATTTACCAATAATAATACTTTAGACAATTTTTTCTCTCAATATAAAATAGGAAAACTTTGATTATGAAAAGTTTTTTGAAATAAAAAAAACTTTAAAATTGCTACCTGGTACTCACCCTCTCCTCAACGCAAAAAAATAGTTGAAAAATTCTTAACTAAGATAAAAGTTACCAAAAGGTTTTTTTCTTAATTTTACCAGAAAAGAAAACTAAAATATTACCTTAATTTTATGTTATTTTATTTTTAGAGATGAGGGTCTCGCTATGTTGCCCAGGCTAGATCCCAACTCCTGAGCTTAAGCAATCCTCCTGCCTCAGCCTCCCAAGTAACTGGGACTACAGGTGTGCACCAAACCTGATTATTTTTTAATTTTTAAATTCAATTTTTAAATAATCACCAATTCCTGGTATTAAGACTTTTTATTTTTGCCAATTTGAGGGCAGTGAAATTGTGTCCTGTGGTTTTAATCTGATTTCCTTGATTGCTAGTGAAGTTGAGCATCTTTTTACATATGTATCTGCCATGCAGGTTTCTTCTTCTGTGAATTACCTGTTTATATCCTTTGCCCCCTTTTCTATTAAGTTTCTATTAACTCTGATTGAGTTGTAGGAGTAATTGTAATTCTGGATATTAATTATTGGTGGTTACAAGTGATATAAATATCTTCTCTTAATTTGTGACTTGTCTTCTTGATTTGATTTACAGATGTTTTTCAATTTAATATACACTAAATTATCTATTTTTTCCTTTATGTCTTATTTGTGCCTTTTGTATGTTGTTTGAAATCATTCACAATAGTAAGGTCATAAAGTTTTGCTTTTTAAATGTCAATCTTTAATCCACCTGGAATCTGTTTTTCTGTATGGTGTGTCTATAGATGCTTTGGTTCACTGAAAGTTGGTTTTATCACATTTTCACCACATCTCTCTACAATGCAACTATTTGTGTCAAAGATATCTTTGGCTCCACAATGTTAAATGCAGTGAATACTTCTGCTCATTTATACCTTAGCAGCAAAAACACTACCATCTCAGCTTGGCTATTACGTTTCCATTTATCTTTCTATTTTGCTTCTGTCTTCTTTTGCTGATTCCTCGTGTGGAATCTGACCTCTAAATATTGGGAATGCAACAGAGTTCAGCCTTTGGCCTTCTTCTCTTCTAGTATACACTAGGTTATCTCATTCAATCCTTGACTTTAAAGCAAAATGTAAAGTGACATATTCTTGAGCTCTATACGCATAGATTCTACTATTTGACATCTCAGTGGGAATGCCTTATAGCTGTCTGAAACTTACATGATGCAAAAAGCAGCTTTAATTCCCCCCAATCTATTTATATATATCATTAATTGCAGCACCCATTCACCCAATAGTTTAATCTAAAAACCTAACAATTATTCCTCAAGCTGGATTCCTCCTTTCTTCTGACTTTCACATATTCAGTCTTTTAACAAGTCATGTCAGATGTAGTTTGAAAGAAAACACACAAAAAGGGCCAGGTGTGGTGGCTCACTCCTGTAATCCCAACACTTTGGGAGGCCGAGGTGGGCAGATCACCTGAGGTCAGGAGTACGAGACCAGCCTGGCCAACCTGGTGAAACCCCATCTCTACTAAAAATACAAAAAGTAGCAGGGTGTGGTAGCACGCACCTGTAATCACAGCTACTTGGGAGGCTGAGGCATGAGAATTGCTTGAATCTGGGAGGTGGAGGTTACAGTGAGCCAAGATCGTGACACTGCACTCCAGCCTAGGCGACATAGTGAGACTCAGTCTCAAAAAAAGAATGAAAGAACGAAAAAGAAAGAAAGAAAGAAAGAAAGAAAGAAAGAAAGAAAGAAAGGAAGAAAGAAAGGAAGGAAGGAAAGAAAGAAAGAAAAGAAAGAAAATACACAAAAAGCCAAAAAAAAATCCATAAAAATTCATCATCATTAGTTATTAGAGAAACACAAGTCAAAACCACAATGAGAAACTACTTCACACCTATTAGAATGGCTATTTAAAGAAAAAAACAACAAAATATTAAGTGCTGGTGAAGATGTGAAGAAACAGGAACCTTCGTACTTTGTTGGTGGAGATGTAAAATGGTCCAGTTACTGTGAAAAACAGTTTGATGGTTCCTTAAAAAGTTAAACATAGAATTACCATATGACCCAGCAATTCTACTCCTAAATATATACCCAAAAGGAATGAAAACAGGGACTCGGACAGATACTTGTACATCTACTGAAGCATTACTCATTGTTCTTTCCAGCATTATTCACAATAGCCAAAAGGTGGAAACAACCCAAGTGTCCATGAACACATGGATGAATAAACAAAATGTGCTACGTCCATACAATAGAATGTTATTCAGCCATAAAAAGGAGTAAAGTTCTGATGCATGTTACAACGTGAATAAATCTTGAAAGCATTTTGCTAAGTGCCAGACCTAAAAGGACAAATACATGATTCTACTTTTTTTTTTTTTTTGAGACGGAGTCTCGCTCTGTCGCCCAGGCTGGAGTGCAGTGGCACAATCTCGGCTCACTGCAAGCTCCGCCTCCCGGGTTCACGCCATTCTCCTGCCTCAGCCTCTCCGAGTAGCTGGGACTACAGGCGCCCGCCACCACGCCCGGCTAATTTTTTTGTATTTTTAGTAGAGATGGGGTTTCACCGTGGTCTCGATCTCCTGACCTCGTGATCCGCCCGCCTCGGCCTCCCAAAGTGCTGGGATTACAAGCGTGAGCCACCGCGCCCGGCCTACATGATTCTACTTATATGAAATATTTAGAATAGGCAAATTCATAGAGCCAGAAAGTGAATTAGAGGTTACTAGGGGCTGTGGGTAAGGGAGAATGGGGGTTATTACTTAACAGTTACAAAGTTTTTGTTTAAAGTGATAAAAAAAATTTTAGAAATGGACAGTGGTCATTGTTGTACAACATTGTAAAAGTAATGACAATGAAGTGTACACTACAAATAGTTAAGATGGCAAATTTTATGTTATGTGTATATACTTTACCACAGGTTTAAAAAATTAGAATTGAAATACACCAAAAACCATTAAGTAATATACTTTAAACACATAAATTATATGGCTCATGAATTATCTCAATAGAACTATTTTTAAAAACTATATAAAATTAGTCACTGCTGGACTAATCAATAAAGCAAATAAATAGGTGTTTACATTAGTAAAAAAAATTATTATGATTCTTCTAAAGTTCTAACAGTAACAGATTTATAAAATTTACTCTTAAATTATTATAAATGCAAGAAACTATTTTAAATTTACAGAATTAACCAGAAGATATGAATCATAATACAGATTTAAATAAAATGGCTTTATTACTAGACTTAAAATGTCTTAAGAAAATGTTTAAAATATTGAAATATTCTTCATACTAGGCCATTCGACAATGCAAGAGTGCAAATGTGTAGTTACCAATATATACATATGCAAACTAAATAAATTGCATTGATTAAAAACAAAAAACCTAGATACCTACTGCTGTCTTTGTAGACCAATAAAATGCAGGCCATTATCTTCAAAAGTTCAGCAACAACCACTGCTGTAGAAGATAGATAACGAGGTCCTTCTTCTTTTAAAGTTCTGGAATAACGCATTGTTAGAACCAAACTGGTAGTCTGAAAGACCAAAATTCCCAGGGAAACGTATTTTAGGTTGGCGGACATTGTTTTATCTTCATTTGCCTGAAAAACAAAATAAACAGGGCAAATAAATAAGATTACAACATATGAAAACTAGCATATTAAAAAACACCAAGAGGGAGAAGGGAGAGGGCCTGCAGGTCTCTCCTCCACCTGCCACCAAAAAGAAAAAAGAAAAAAAAAAAACAGAAACCAAGAGACTTCTTGTTCCAGACAAGATGAAATAAGCACACTCCACCTTATTCTTTCTGCTAATTACAACCAAAAACCTTGAATTGGAAACAAAAAGCAACTACCAGAAGACTCAGGAAGGTGAAGAAAATAAGGTAAATTGGCTAGAGACATCAGATCTTGAGGGATGACTCAGCAGTGAATTCCCTAGAGATTTTTTTTGCTACAGATATAATCTACTTTGGGTGCTACAGCAGCGCACAACCTGAAACTGCTCAAAGGCATAGAAGAACAACAACAACAAAAGCCCCAAGAAAAACATACTTTCTCTAACCAAAGGCCTGAGAAGGCAAGAGTCTTTCAGAATAAAATCTTTTCAACTGGTTACTGTGTAATCAGCAAGAAAGAACTTTACTGACCATCTTCATCTTGAACCAATGAAAGCAGAGGTGGTGGCCCTTCCCCTTCCCACTAGGGGTTACAGCAACAGAAACTATGGGACGGAGCCCTGCTGATCATTCCTGCCCTATAGAAGGCAAATGTTTGCAAGGAGGCAGTACTTTTCCACCCTCCCCAGTGGCTGTCTATTAACATAGAAGATTTAAATAGGAAACAGAGTCTCGTAATATAATATGCAAAAAGTTCAGGAAACAATCCAAAGTAAATATATTTATTATACCAACAAACAGAAAAAAGGTCTCAACTTGGATGAGTAAGGACAACCAACAGACAACAATGCAGAGATGACACAGTTGTTGCAATAGTCAGAAAAGAATTTCAAGCAAGCTATCTTAAAAATGCAGCAACAAGCAATTATGAAGACTTAAAATAATTTTAGACTCTTATAGTTTAAAAAATTTACAAGAGTTCATATGTACCCTTCACCCAGCTTCCCCCAATGATACTAATTCAAAATCCCTATATTTTCCCTAAAGCAATTCAGTATTACTCCAGGAGACTTACTTTAAATATGAAGACATATATAGGTTAAAAAGTAAAAGGACAAAAAAGGATATATCATGAAAAAAATGACTAAAAAAATTAAAGAAACTTTATTAATATCAGCCAAAATGGGTTACATAAGATTTATTTCTGGAATCAAAGAAGGACATTTCATCATGATAAAAGGGTCAATACATTAGAAAAATATAACCATTTTAAATATATATGTGCCTAATAACATACCTTCAAAATACATAAAGCAAAAACTAACATAACTAAAGGGGAAAACAGGTAAATGCAGTCATAATTAAAGATTTTTACCCTACCTTTCTCAGTAATTAGTAAAATAACAACAAAAAAGAAAACCCAGTAAGAATATAGAAAATCTGAACACTATCAACCACCATTACCAGGGTGGACATAAAAATGATCTACCTGGCTAGGCGCAGCAGCTCACGCCTGTAATCCCAGCACTTTGGGAGGCTGAGGCAGGTTGATCATGAGGTCAAGAGATTGAGACCAGCCCGACCAACATGGTGAAATCTTGTCTCTACTAAAAATACAAAAATTAGCTGGGCGTGGTGGCGCGCACCTGTAGTCCCAGCTGCTCGGGAGGCTGAGGCAGGAGAATAGCTTGAACTCGGGAGGCAGAGGTTGCAGTGAGTCGAGATCATGCCACTGCACTCTAGCCTGGCGGCAGAGCAAGACTACGTCTCAAAAAAAAAAAAAAAGATCTATCAGATCTTACTTGAATTCAAGGAAGGACTTAATGCAGTGTGTAATACCTGACTGCTTTCCTAGTGATGATCACATCCTTTGTCATAGATTTAACTGAAGATGCAATTCAATTCTGAACAAAATCGCTGTAGGCTTTTTTGGTAAACAAACAAATAAAAACCAAGCAAGCTTATTTTAAAATCATATGGAAGTACAAAGGACGTAGACCACCAAAACGATTTTGAAAAAGAAAAACAAAATTGAAAGGCTTAAGCTACCAAACTTCCAGACTTACTATAAAACTACAGTAATCGAAACTGGTGGCTGGGCGCGGTGGCTCATGCCTGTAATCCCAGTACTTTGGGCGGCCAAGGAAGGCAGATCACGAGGTCAGGAGTTCAAGACCAGCCTGGCCAACATAGTGAAAGCCCGTCTCTACTAAAAATACAAAAAATTAGCCAGGCATGGTGGTGGGCACCTGTAATCCCAGCTACTCGGGAAGCTGAGGCAGGAGAATTGATTGAACCCAGAGGCAAAGGTTGCAGTGAGCTGAGATTGCACCACTGCACTCCAGCCTGGGCGACAGAGCGAGACACCATCTCAAAACAAAAAAAACAAAAAAACAAAGCCTGGTATTGGCATGAGGACAGAAGCATAGATCAATGGAACAGAATATAGTCCAGATTTAGATCCATATGTTTATGAGCTTAGGCTGCTGTAACAAAGTATCATAGACTGGGTGGCTTAGAAACATAGCAATTTATTTCTCACAGTTCTGCAGGCTGGATCAGAGTGCTGGCATCGTTGGGTTCTAGTGAGGCCCTTCTTCTGGGTTCACAGATGTCTGTCTTCTCATTGTATCCTCACATGGCAGAAAATAGAGAGTTCTCTGGGGTCTCTTTTTTTTTTTTTTTTGAGACGGAGTCTCACTGTCGCCCAGGCTGGAGTGCAGTGGCGCAATCTCGGCTCACTGCAGGCTCTGCCCCCTGGGGTTCATGCCATTCTCCTGCCTCAGCCTCCCGAGTAGCTGGGACTACAGGCGCCCGCCACCACACCCGGCTAATTTTTTTTGTATTTTTAGTAGAGACGGGGTTTCACTGTGTTAGCCAGGATGGTCTCGATCTCCTGACCTCGTGATCCGCCCGCCTCGGCCTCCCAAAGTGCTGGGATTACAGGCGTGAGCCACCGCGCCCGGCCGGCCCTACTTCTTAATACCCTCATATTGAGAGTTAGGATTTCAACATCTGAATTTGGGGAGGCAGGGGACGGAGGGGAGAAGAGCACAAATATTCAGTCTATTAAACCATAAATATTGTCAAACAATATTTGACAAAGGTATAGAAAAAAAGGGGATAGTCTTTTCAACAAATAGTTCTGGACTGGAATAATGAGATCTATGTATTTTTATTTATTTATTTATTTTTTGAGACGGGGTCTTGCTCTGTCACCAGGCTGGAGTGTGGTGGTACGATCTTGGCTCACTGCAACCTCTGACTCCCTGGTTCAAGCAGTTCTCCTGCCTCAGCCTCCCGAGTAGCTGGGATTACAAGCACATGCCACCACACCCAGCTAATTTTTGTATTTTTAGTAGAGACGGGGTTTCACCATGTTGGCCAGGATGGTCTCGATCTCCTGACCTCATGATCCGCCCGCCTCGGTCTCCCAAAGTGCTAGGATTACAGGCTTCAGCCACCGCGCCCCACCAGATATATGTATTTTTTAAAAAATAACCCTCTACCCCTAACTTTCTCACACCAAATATTAACTAGAAATGGATCATATAGCCATTACAAAAGCTGAAACTATAAATATTCAATAATAACAAAGCATAGGAAAAAAACTGTAATCATGTAGAGATAGGCCAAGAGTTCTTAGGATACAAAAAGCACAAGCCATAAATGAAAAAAATGGATAAATTAGACACATTAAAATTAAAAAATGGGCCACGTGCAGTGGCTCACACCCGTAATCCCAGCACTTTGAGGGGCTGAGGCAGGAGGATCACTTGAGCCCAGAAGTTCCAGACCAGCCTGGACAACAAAGTGAGACCTCAGTTCTACAAAAAATTAGCTAGGCATGGTGGCATGCACTTGTGGTCCCAGCATTCAAGAGGCTGAGGCAGGAAGATCAATTGAGCCCAGAAGGTCAAGGCTGCAGTGAGCCATGTTCATGCCACCACACGCCAGCCTTGGTGACAGAGCAAGACTCTGCCTCAATAAAATAAAACAATAATAAATTAAAGACTGCTCTTCCAAAGATACTGTAAAATAATATGAAAGGCAAACTACATTATGGGAGAAAATATTCTTAATACATGTATCTGACAATATATCCAGAATATATACAGAACTTTAATAATATAATAAATCAAAGACCGACAATCCAATTTAAAAATAGGCAAAAGATATTTTACCAGCCGGGCACGGTGGCTCATGCCTGTAATCCCAGCACTTTGGGAGGCCGCAGTGGGTGGATCACCTGAGGTCAGGAGTTCAAGAGCAGCCTGGCCAACATAATGAAATCCCACCTCTACTAAAAATACAAAAATTAGCCGGGCATGCTTGCGGGTGCCTGTAATCCCAGCTACTCAGGAGGCTGAGGCAAGAGAATCGCTTGAACCCGAGAGATGGAGGTTGCAGTGAGCCAAGACTGGGCCATTGTACTCCAGTGTGGGCAACAAGAGTAAAACTCCATCTCAAACAAAACAAAACAAAACAAAACAAAAAAAGATATTTTATCAAGAAAGACAAATGAGTGACTAATAGGCATAGGAAAAGGTGTTCAACATCACAGTCATTAGAGAAATACAAATTAAGACCACAATGAAATACCATTATGTACCTATTAGACTGGCTAAATTTTAAAAACTGATACAACTAAGTGTTAAAGGGGATTTAGAGCAAACAGCCCTCAACATCGCTAGTGAAAATGTAAAATGGTACGACCACTTTGAAAAAGTTTATTAATTCCTTATTAAAAGAAAACAGCACTTTGGGAGGCTGAGGCTGGAGGATCACTTGAGGCCCGGAGTTTGAGACCAGCCTGGGCAACATATTGAGACCCCATCTCTACAAAAAATAAAAAAATTAGCTGGGTTTGGTGCTACATGCATGTAGTTCCAGGTATTCAGGAGGCTGAGGCAGGAGGATGGTTGAGCCCAGGAGGTTTGAGGTTATAGTGAGCTACGATTGAACTTCTGTATCCTAGCCTGGGCAACAGAGCAAGACCCTCTCAAATAAAAACAAAAAGAGGACAGGAGAGAGGAGAGAAGGGGAGGGGAGAGGAGGGGAAGGGGAGGGGAGAGGAGGGGAAGGGGAGAAAGACAGGTAAGAAAGGGAAGGTAGGAAAGGAAGGGAAGAAAGGAGAGGAGGGGAGGAGAGGGGAGGGAAAAGGAGGGGAGGGGAGGGACAGAAGGAAGGGAAGGAAGAGAAGGAAGAAAACAATAAATAATCTTTTCATATGACCTAGCAATTCCACTCTTAGATGTACCCAAGAAATTTGAAAATACATGTTCACAACAATATTTGTACATGAATATTTATAGGAGCTTTATTTGTAACATGAGAAATGAAATACTCCAAATGCCCATCAATATTTGAATAAATTATCCTATGTGGTATATCCATACAATGGAATAATGCTCAGCTATAAAAAGGAATAAAATACTGCCACACTAAAGCACCCAAAAAAAGTAAAAAACATACTGAACAAAAAAAATTAAAACAAAACAGTATACTGTATACTTTATCTTTCCATTTATATAAAATTCTAGAAAAGGCAAAATTAAACTATAGTGACAGATGCAAACTTATGGTTACCTATAGATAGGGGCTGGGGTTGAGGGTTGACTGCAAAGGGACAGCAAAGAATTTTTGGTAGTGGTGGAAATACTGTGTGGTGGTTATATGATTGAATTTATTTATCAGAATTCACTGAATTGTGGATTTTGTTTAAATCTACAATTCAGGGGTACAATGGTTCATTTTATTCAATGGGTACATTTTATTGTATGTAAATTACAACTCAATAAAGTTGATTTAAAAAAATTAAAGATTGAGGACATTCCAAATAATAGCATTCCTAACCACGCTTTCTTCACAACTTTGGCTCTAGCTCTGATTTCTTTAGATTAATTCTAAGAACATTCTGTTGGTCTATTCTTCACCCCACCTCTATCTTTTCCATGAGTCCAACTTCTACCTAAGTTTTTTCAAATGTGAACCCTGTTTATAGTATATCTCTTTAGAGCTCTCACAACCCAAGCTATCAAGCTACCAGGTTGCTACAACCAAGCTACCATGGTTTAGGTATGGTTGTATATATATGATCCTTAACTCCTAATTATTGTAATATATATAATATATTCAAACAGATTCAACAATCATTATTTCATGCCTACATTAGGCTAAGTACCATAGTTACAGAGAGATCTATTCCTAAAAGCATTAAGTCTAGCTTACTAAATTCAGCAATTCCTACCCTCAGCTGAATATGCTCCAAATACGAACAATGCAGCACTATGAATATAAGGATAAAATTTTTAATGGTAAAATATGTATACTCACCATTAAATATACATAGATTATAATTATTGGAAAAAACTATCTTAAGCATTTAATTTGACTTTCAGAGACAAAAACTGAATAATATATCTCTGTTACAAATAGAGGATCAAGATTAGAGGAAAGAATACATAGACTTCTTAATCATCTATCTCAATTTTGTCCAATGTGAAATAAAATTATAACATTTTAGAGGTATAATATGTTTTCGAAATCATCTAATATAATTTCTTCACTTTAAAATGCAGAAAATAGTGAATAGAGAAGTAGATGATTTGTTCAAGGTCACTACTAGTAACTGGAGACACCAGCCTATATAGCTTATTTCAGGCTCCCTGGCTCCCACTACATGCTATTGTAAAATTCCAGGACATCCTGGTGCCTTTATCTCTATATGGAAGGAGAGTAAGTTTCCAGCAACTTACATTTGGCAGAGGCATCTAATTCTCCTGGAAAATGTCAAACAATGATTTCATATCTGTTCAAGGAAGTCTTTTGTTTATTCTGTGCAAACAAGACCATAATGTTCCTATTATAACAGCAATGCTCTAACTTCTTTTCAAGTGAAAATTTAGGCCAGGCGTGGTGGCTCAGGCTTGTAAACCCAGCACTTTGGGAGGCCCAGGTGTGCAGATCACTTGACTCCAGGAGTGAGAGATCAGTCTGGTCAAATGGTGAAAACTTGTCTCTACAAAAAATACAAAAATTAGCTGGGCGTGGTGGCCTGTGCCTGTGGTCCCAGCTGTTGGGGTCTGAGGAGGAAGGATCCCTTGAGTTCGGGAAGTCAAAGCTGCAATGAGCCAAGATTGTGTACCACTGCACTCCAGCCTGAGTAACAAAGAGAGGCCCTGTCTCAAAAAATCAAAAAATAAATAAACAAATAAATAAAAATTAAAGGTCAGGATATACTTTGAAAATTTTGCATTTCCATTTCCAAACATCAATATAAACATTCACCATAATAATCCAGTTATTATTAATGCTCTTTATTTATTATAATGTATGTTTTTAAAAGTTGAAAAGTAGAATATGGCCAGGCGCAGGGGCAGGCAGCTCACTTGAACCCAGGAGTTAGAGGCCAGCCTATGCAACGTGGCAAAACCATGTCTCTCCTAAAAAATACAAAAATTATCTGGGCATGGTGGTGCATGCTTGTAGTCCCAGCTACTCAGGAGGCTGAAGTTGGAGGATAACTTGAGCCCGGGAGGTCAAGGCTGCAGTGAACCATGGCGGCACCACTGCACTCCAGCCTGAGCAACAGAGTGAGACCCTGTCTCCAAAAAAAAAAAAAAAAAAAATTAGAATATATGCAAACAAATGATCATTTGTAACAGATTACCTATAAAGAATTAAAATTTAATTTACTATTCTGCCTAACAGTAGAATAAACTCAAAATGAAAATAATCAGGCATCCAAATTGATAAAGAGGAAGTCAAACTGTGGCTGTTTGCTGATAATATGATTGTATACTTAGAAAACCCTAAAGACTCATCCAAAAAGCTCCTAGAACTGATAAATGAATTCAGCAAAGTTTCAGGATACAAAAGTAATGTACACAAATCTGTAGCTCTGCTATACACCAACAGTGACCAAGCTTAGAATCAAATAAAGAACTCAACCCCTTTTACAATAGCTGCAAAACAATAAAATAAAATACTTAGGAATATACCTAACCCAGGAGGTGAAAGACCTCTATAAGGAAAACTACAAAACACTGCTGAAAGAAATCATAGATGACACAAATAAATAGAAATATATCCCATGCTCACAGATGCGTAGAATCAATATTGTGAAAATGACCGTACTGCCAAAAGCAATCTACAAATTCAATGCAATTCCCATCAAAATGCCAGCATCATTCCTCACAGAACTAGAAAAAACAATCCTAAAATTCATATGGAACCAAAAAAGAGCCTGCATAGCCAAAGCAAGACTAAGCAAAAAGAACAAATCTGGAGGTATCACATTACCTGACTTCAAACTATACTATAAGGCCATAGTCACTAAAACAGCATGGTACTGTTATAAAAATAGGCACAAAGACCAATGGAACAGAATAGAGAGCCAACTGATCTTCAACAAGGCAAACAAAAACATAGAGTGGGGAAAGGACACCCTATTCAACAAATGATGCTGGGATAATTGGCCACCTGTAGAAGAATGAAACTGGATCCTCCTCTCTCACCTTATACAAATATCAACTCAAGGTGGATCAAGGACTTAAATCTAAGACCTGAAACCATAAAAATTCTAGAAGATAACATTAGAAAAACCCTACTAGACACTGGCTTAGGCAAAGACTTAATGACCAAAAACCCAAAAGCAAATGCAACAAAAACAAAGATAGATGACTAAAAAGTTTCTTCACAGCAAAAGAAATAATCAGCAGAGTAAACAGACAACCCACAGAGTGGGAGAAAATATTTGCAATCTATACATCCAACAAACAACTAATATCCAGAATCTACAAGGAACTCAAGCAAATCAGCAAGAAAAAAAAACAAACAATCCCATCCAAAATTGGGCTAAGGACATGAACAGACAATTCTCAAAAGAAGATATACAAATGGCCAATAAACACGAAAAAATGCCCAAAATCACTAATTATCAGGGAAATGCAAATCAAAACCACAATGTGATACCACTTTAATCCCACAAGAAAAGCCAAAATCAAAAAATAAAAATAAAAATAGATGTTGGCATGGATGTGTTGAAAAGGGAACACTTTTACACTGCCGGTTGGAATGTAAACTAGTGTAATCACTATGGAAAACAATGTGGAGATTCCTTAAAGAACTAAAAGTAGAACTACCATTTGATCCAGCAATCCCACCACTAGGTATCTAGACAGAGGAAAAAAAGTCATTTTATGAAAAAGACACTTGCACACGTATGTTTATAGCAGCACAATTTGCAATTATGAAAATATGGAACCAGTCCAAATGTCTATTAATCAACAAAGAAATTGTGGTATATATACGATGGAGTACTACTCAGCCATAAAAAGAAATGAAATAATGACATTCACAGCAACCCA
The DNA here is from genome assembly GCF_009828535.3 of Hylobates moloch. Taxonomy (NCBI): domain Eukaryota; kingdom Metazoa; phylum Chordata; class Mammalia; order Primates; family Hylobatidae; genus Hylobates; species Hylobates moloch. The sequence continues at coordinate 126,828,891 of NW_026652280.1, forward strand.
GATGGAATTGGAGACCATTATTCTAGGTGAAGTAACTCAGGAATGAAAAACCAAACATCATATGTTCTCACTCCTAAATGGAAGCTAAGCTATGAGGATGCAAAGGCCCCTTTAATCTACAACTCTACCTCTTCCCCCCAGGGGAATCAATTATCCGGCTTAGCCACAAGTGTTTTTATCCTATTTTTAAAAATTTAATATTTCATATGACTTCTCAGGCCCCCTCTATTTCTTGTTTTTGTACTTTTTAACCAATATATCAGATCTACTTCTTTTGGGAGTACATGTGATATTTTCATACATGTATATGATGTGTAATGATTAAATGAGGGTTAATAGGGATATCCAACAAACTAATCTTTATGTTGAGAACATTACAATTCTTCTAGCTATTTTAAAATGTAAAATAATTAATTAAATGTAAAATAAAATTAAAAAATAAGGCCGGGCACCTTGGCTCATGCCTGTAATCCCAGCACTTTGGGAGGCCAAGGCCGGCGGATCATGCAGTCAGGAGTTTGAGACCAGCCTGGCCAACATGGTGAAACCTCGTCTCTGCTAAGCATACAAAAATTAGCCAGGCGTAGTGGTGGGTGCCTGTAATCCCAGCTACAAAGGGGGCTGAGGCAGGAGAATCGCGCTTGAACCTGGGAGGCAAACTCCATCTCGAAAAAAAAAATAATAATAATATATTTCCCTATTGTATTATCAAATACTAAAACTTATTCCTTCTATTCAACTGTTTTTTTGTTTTGTTTTGAGACGGGGTCTCGCTTTGTCGCCAGGCTGGAGTACAGTGGCACGATCTCAGCTCACTCCAACCTCTGCCTCCCGGTTTCAAGAGATTCTCCTGCCTCGGCCTCCTGAGTAGCTGGGATTACAGGTGCCCGCCACCACGCCCGGCTAATTTTTTGTATTTTTAGTAGAGATGGGGTTTCACCATGTTGGTCAGGTTGATATCGATCTCCTCACCTTGTGATCTGCCCATCTAGGCCTCCAAAAAGTGCTGGGATTACAGGCATGAGCCATCGCGCCTAGCCCCCAACTGTATTTTTGTAGCCGTTATCCAACTTCTCTTCATCCCACTCCCCTCCAGTTCTGAAACACACACACCCCCACACACACACAATTCTATTAATCTAATTTCAACTTTTTCTCCTAAAAGTTCCACATAAATTTGTAAAATGTAAACGTTGAGTATATCTATATAGTAAAATATAACATATAATAATCAACTATTGTATAATTATTATAATGATCCATAATTATAATCTTTGGGTATGAGTGTAGACATTACAATCACACTGATTTGATACAGCAATCACATTGCTAGCACTTCTATAAATCCTTTACAGTCCTGTGCCCAAAAAATATTTCAGGGTTTTGTTTGTCACCCTAATAGATCTTGAACTTGCTTTCTAATCACTAATTCTCCTCTAAATTTTTGGAAGTTTGATATTTATAAAGTTGAGTTTTATTATTTTTAAATCTCTTCTCACCTCTTGGGGGAAAATATACAAGAAAATTTCATCTAAACTCCATTCATTTGGATTTAATGAGTTTGGATGATGGCTTGGTTAGAATTTACTTTTGCATTTTATACAAAAAATATTAGCTTTATTTCATGTTCAAAGATATTTTCAGTAATTATTTAATACTCTTAAGAGAAAAAGATTTTCAAACACACTAAAATCTATAGTTTAAATATATGTGATCTGCTAGTTACCTTCATTTTTATTAAAGCAGCTCCCAAAGATCATTGCTTTACAAAGTTTTATCAGCCAATTATGAGTTACTTTACAGGTCTAAATATTTAAAAAATATACATTATAGGCCGGGAGCAGTGGCTCAAACCTGTAATCCCAGCACTTTGGGAGGCCGAGGCGGGCGGATCATGAGGTCAGGAGATCGAGACCATCCTGGCTAACACGGTGAAACCCTGTCTCTACTAAAAATACAAAAAATTAGCCGGGCGTGTTGGCGGGCGCCTGTAGTCCCAGCTACTCGGGAGGCTGAGGCAGGAGAATGGCGTGAACCCGGGAGGCGGAGCTTGCAGTGAGCCGAGATCGCACCACTGCACTCCAGCCTGGGCGACAGAGCGAGACTCCGTCTCAAAAAAAAAAAAAAAAAAAAAAAAAAAAAAAATATATATATATATATATATATATACACATTATATAATGTATATGTTTCATTAATGCACACTTACTACCACCCCATCCTCAAATTAATGAGATACTGATAAATTATTTATATCTTCATTAATTGCATTACAGATCTACACCAAGTTCTAAAATATTCAAAACACCATATACTAATAATTTATATACCTTTTCAAAAATAGAATACAGGCCGGGTGCTGTGGCTCACACCTGTAACTCCAGCACTTTGGGAGGCCAAGGCAGGCGGATTGCCTGAGCTCAGGAGTTCAAAGCCTGGGCAACATGGCAAAACCTGTCTCTACTAAAAATACAAAAAATTAGCTGGGCGTGGTGGTGCGCGCCTGTAATCCCAGCTATGCAGGAGGCTGAGGCACAAGAATCACTTGAACCCAAGAGGCAGAGGTTGCAGTGAGCTGAGATTGTGCCACTGCACTCCAGCCTGGGCAACACAGCAAGACTCTGTCTCAAAAAAAAAAGAAAGAAAGAATACATCCTTGTAGGTGTAGGTAAACCCTAAAATCAGTATTACTACAGACTTATTTCCAGAGGCTCACAGTCTGTATACCTTTTTCAGTCTGTGTATAAAGCTTATCATTCTGAGACAATATCTGTATTTTGCTGATATGTCTCCAGCCACTAAAAGTCCTAAAAAACTAAATGTTTAGTCAATGTTTTAAAATTGTACTAAATTCATATACAGGCTGGGTGCAGTGGCTCATGTCTGTAATCCCAGCACTTTGGGAGGCTGAGGTGAATGGATCACTTGAGGCCAGGAGTTCGAGCCAAGCCTGGTCAACATGGCAAAACCCCGTCTCTACTAAAAATACAAAAATTAGCCAGGCATGGTGGCACACACCTGTAATCCCAGCTACTCAGGAGGCTGAGGCCACGAGAATTTCTCAAACCTGGGAGAAGGAGGTTGCAGTGAGCCGAAATCCCGCCGCTACACTCCAGCCTGGGCAACAGAGCAAGACTCTGTCTCAAAAATAAATAAATAAGTAATAAAATAAAATAAAATTCATATACATTTTTAGACTACCTACTATCTTAGATATTCTGTAAGTCAGTTTTCCTTCTATTATAAAAACAAGGGCTAAATTCCTAAGTTATTATTTTTAGAGTAAGCTATATTTACATTTTCTAAACACTATACTCCCTTAGTAACAATATCAGTCTACTAGAGGTTAATGACATAAGAGAGTATATATGAAAACACACAAGTTACAAAGTGCCATGCAAATATGTCACATTATACACTGGTCAGAGACAACTATTAGGGTAAAAAACAAACATTTTAAGGTTTTTCCAAATAAATCAACAGAAAAAAGTATATACATACAGAAATGCTGAGCTCAGTTGAAATTTTTTGTCCATTATCTTCCATGATGCCAAAACTTTAAAACCATAACCTATCATTACAGGCTAAATAATGACAAAATTCATCACAATTGATTTAACTTTTGACACTGGTATTTGTATATATTCTTTTCTAACTACCTCAGAAGTAGCTACAGTACTCAAGAAGAAGAGCAACAATATCTTGTACTTGAAATCCATAATAATCTCATGGAAAATCCAAAAACCTTTTTTATATAAATCAAAGAAATGAGTAGAAAGTAATTTACACTACAGATATAATAAACTCAATTTTTATGATAGAAACAATAGCCTCCCCTAAATTATTTCCCTCTTAAGTGCTTAAGAAAAGCAAAATTTTGCTCAATAACATTTAACCAACTCTTCATAACTTACAGGCTCCTATCACATTCTAAGTTAAACAGCTTTTCATTGTTTCTCCTTTTCTTTCTTCCTTAAGGTGTCAGGTAACTGTTTACTAAGAAAATATCACCCGTACGTAAGTTACAGTAGTATCCATTTTTGACTTGTTCTTTCATAGGCTGCAAAATTTCCATTCCTAGATTCAAATAAAACCAAGAGTATTCAGATATTTCTTTACCTATACAAATATAAAACCTATTTGCATTCTAATGTTTAGATAAAAATCGTTCAGCACTATTGTACTCTATACAGAAATGCATTGATTTGGAAAACAAAACGACTTAATATCTCTAAGATCTCCTTTCAATGTGTGGTGCCATGTAAAAATGAACTTACTTCTTCCCATCCTCCCATTTCCCCACACTCTCATGCAATTCTGCTCTACCTCATTCTGTTATGGTCACTTCCCACCACTTACAACAGTTAAAGATATTCTACAAAGAACAGAGACTTGTGTAAAAGCCAGGTAGGGTCTACAGGCACTAATCATTAGTAAAGATTCAAAACTAAGAAGATTGAAGATAGAAATAAAAAAAAATACAGTTATCACACAATTCTCCAGATGGAAATCAGCCATCAAATATTTAATTAATACATATACATATATAAACACTTCAATAAAGCTGGAATATATATATATATATATATAGAGAGAGAGAGAGAGAGAGAGATGGAGTCTTGCTCTTTTGCCCAGGCTGGAGTGCAATGGTGTGATCTCGGCTCACTGCAACCTCTGCCTCCTGGGTTCAAGCGATTCTCCTGCCTCAGTCTCCTGAGCAGCTGGGATTATAAGCTTGCACCACCATGCCCGGCTAATTTTTGTATTTCTAGTAGAGACGGGGTTTCACCATGTTGGCCAGGGTGGTCTCGAACTACTGACCTCAGGTGATCCACCCACCTCGGCCTCTCAAAGTGCTGGGATTACAGGCATGAGCCGCCGCACGCGGCCTGGAAAAGGAAATAATGCTGCATATCTACAACTATCTGATCTTTGACAAACCTGACAAAAACAAGCAATGGGGAAAGGATTCCCTATTTAATCAATGATGCTGGGAAAACTGGCCAGCCACATGGAGAAAGCTGAAACTGGATCCCTTCCTTACACCTTATACAAAAATTAATTCAAGATGGATTAAAGACTTACATGTTACACCTAAAACCATAAAAACCCTAGAAGAAAACCTAGGCAACACCATTCAGGACATAGGCATGGGCAAGGACTTCATGTCTAAAACACCAAAAGCAATGGCAACAAAAGCCAAAATTGACAAATGGGATCTAATTAAACCAAAGAGCTTCTGCACAGCAAAAGAAACTACCATCAGAGTGAACAGGCAACCTACACAATGGGAGAAAATTTTTGCAACCTACTCATCTGACAAAGGGCTAATATCCAGAATCTACAATGAACTCAAACAAATTTACAAGAAAAAAACAACCCCATCAACAAGTGGGGGAAGGATATGAACAGACACTTCTCAAAAGAAGACATTTATGCAGCCAAAAAACACATGAAAAAATGATCATCATCACTGGCCATCAGAGAAATGCAAATCAAAACCACAATGAGATACCATCTCACACCAGTTAGAATGGCCATCATTAAAAAGTCAGGAAACAACAGGTGCTGGAGAGGATGTGGAGAAATAGGAACACTTTTACACTGTTGGTGGGACTGTAAACTAGTTCAACCATTGTGGAAGTCAGTGTGGCGATTCCTCAGGGATCTAGAACTAGAAATACCATTTGACCCAGCCATCCCATTACTGGGTATATACCCAAAGGATTATAAATCATGCTGCTATAAAGACACATGCACATGTATGTTTATTGCGGCACTATTCACAATAGCAAAGACTTGGAATCAACCCAAATGTCCAACAACGATAGACTGGATTAAGAAAATGTGGCACATATACACCATGGAATACTATGTAGCCATAAAAAATGATGAGTTCATGTCCTTTGTAGGGACATGGATGAAACTGGAAACCATCATTCTCAGCAAACTATTGCAAAGACAAAAAACCAAACACCACATGTTCTCACTCATAGGTGGGAATTGAACAATGAGAACACATGGACACAGGAAGGGGAACATCACACGCTGGGGACTGTTGTGGGGTGGGGGGAGGGGGGAGGGATAGCGTTAGGAGATATACCTAATGCTAAATGACGAGTTAACGGGTGCAGCACACCAACATGGCACATGTATACATATGTAACAAACCTGCACGTTGTACACATGTACCCTAAAACTTAAAGTATAATAATAATAAAATTTAAAAAAAAAGAAAAGAAAAGGAGGCCGGGCGCGGTGGCTCACGTCTGTAATACCAGCACTTTGGGAAGCCAAGGTGGGCGGATCATAGGATAGAGGAGATCGAGACCATCCTGGCTAACATGGTGAAACACCGTCTCTACTAAAAATATAAAAAATTAGCCGGGCATGGTGGCGGGCGCCTGTAGTCCCAGCTACTCGGGAGGCTGAGGCAGGAGAATGGCATGAACCCAGGAGGTGGAGCTTGCAGTGAGCCGAGATGACGCCACTGCACTCCAGCCTGGGCAACAGAGTGAGACTCTGTCTCAAATAAAAAAGAAAAGAAAGAAAAGGAGAATACAGATACACAAGAGAAGAATGCAATATAAAGATGAAGCTGAGAGAGATTTGATGATGCTGTCCTTGGATATGAGAGTGATGCAGGCACAAGCAAAGGAATATTGTCAGCCAACAGAAGCTGGAAGAGGAAAGGAATGGATGCTCTCCCAGAGCAACCAGATGGAGTGAGGCCTTGCTGACAATTAGATTTCAACTCAATTATATTAATTTTGGATTTCTGGTCTCCAGAATTGTGAGAGAATAAATTGCTGTTGTTTTAAGCCATAAAATTTGTGATAATTTGTTACAGCAGTCACAAGAAATTAATATGAGGATCTAAGTCTGTATTTTTTAAATGTAATGTTTCCAATTCTACATCTATTTTTTCTTCCCTAACGGAATGCTTCAAGAATTTGTGTAACATCCTTGAGCAAGGGCCATGCTAATCTTCTCCATAACGTTCGAATTTTAGTATATGTGCTGCCAAAGGGAACACTCTATGTCTATTCCAGAAGAAAGCGTTAAATATGTTTCAGAGAAAGACTGGATGAAATTAAGTTGCTATATTTTAAAAAATTAATTATTAGGAAAACTGGTTTACTGAAGAGTACATAGAACAATTCCTTGCACACAGTATGCACTCAATAAATACTTTTTAAAATATATCCTGGACTCAGTAACAGCAAAGATACTAAATGAATGAGAAACTACTCTAGTAATCTTCTCATAGAAAACTGACCCATCCACTTTTTGCTCACAAACCTAAATGTTTAACCGTAACATTTCCATAGAAAAAACAAGGATTTGGCCAGTGTTACAAAGAAATTCTTCTACTACCGCTTAGTTTGGAAAACATCAATTTGTTTTATTATTTTATTTCTTATTTTCTTATTTTATTTTATATTTTTTGAAACAGCGTCTCACTCTGTTCCCCAGGCTGGAGTGCAGTGGCATGCCACAGCTCACTGCTGCCTCTACCTCCTGGGCTCAAGCTATCCTCCCACCTCAGCCTCCTGAGTAGCTGCAACCATATGCATGTGCCACCACACCTAGCTAAATTTTTTAAATATTTTTTTATTTGTAAAGATGGGGTCTCCCTGTGTTGCCCAGGCTGGTCTCAGGCTCAGGCCATCCTCCTGCCTCAGCTTCCCACAGTGCTGGGATTACAGGTATGAGCCACTCCACCCGGCCTCTTTGCTGTTTTAAAAGACACAGATAGGTATGGGTAGGAGGAAAAAAGGACATAAAAGGCAGAACAGTACAGATTGTCACTATTTTCATCAGTATGTTTGTTTTTATAACTTGAAATATTAATAACATATAATCAGATATAAAGCTTATAAGCTAGAGAAAAAAATTTCCCAATTTTAGTCTCCCTGTCCATACTAGACTATTCAAGTTGACTCCTTTAAACATAATTTATTGCTCAATCTCAGATATACTACTACATGTATCAAAACGTGCCAACTGAAACGTATCTATATGCAGAAAGTAAAATATAATTACTCATTAAGATAGAGTTGCTCCCCACGCACTAACATTACAAGGTTCTAGCATTTTCCAATGATTTTTCAAATGTTTAGGTATTAAAGCATACAAAGGCCAGGCACGTGTCTCACGCCTATAATCCCAGCACTTTGGGAGATCAAGGTGGGAGGATCCCTTGAGCCCAGGAGTTCCAGACCAGCCTGGGCAACATAGTCAGACTCTGTCTTTACAAAGAACTTTTAAAAATTAGCCGGATGTTGTGGCGTGTGCCTATCTATACTCCCAGCTACTCGAGAAGCTGAGGCTGGAGGATGGCTCGAGCTCAGGAGCAATGAGCTATAATCACATCACTGCCCTCCCTCCCTCCCTCCTTTCCTCCCTTTCCCCCTTCCTTCTGAGATGGAGTTTCACTCTTGTCGCCCAAGCTGGAGTGCAATGGTGCGATCTTGGCTCACTGCAACCTCTACTTCCCGAGTTCAAGTGATTTTCCTGCTTCAGCCTCCTGAGTAGCTGAGATGCTGAGATTACAGGCGCCTGCCACCACGCCCAGCTAATTTTTTTTTTTTTTTTTGTATTTTTAATAGAGACGGGGTTTCGCGATGTTCATCAGGCTGTTCTCAAACTCCTGACCTCTGGTGATCTGCCCGCCTCCACCTCCCAGAGTGCTGGGATTACAGGTGTGATCCACTGCACCGGGCCTACTGCACTCCTTCTTGTGTGACAGAGTAGGACCCTGCCTTAAATAAATAAAGCATAGAAGGGTAATTGAGAACAATGTTTAGCTATTCAGCCTGAGGATAAACCTGAATGGTGAGGGGCCTTAAAATAGTTTTCTTTGCAGCATTCATAAATGATTTTAAAAAATTTAATGTGAAAATAATTTAAAACAATACAGAATGAGCAGTTTTTATGGATTTGTGGTCTGACAACTGACAAACATTCTTTTTTTTTTTCCCAACTTTTATTTTAGATTGAAGGTAAGGGGTAGGTATGCACGTTTGTCACATGGGTAAATTGTGTGTCCTGGGGGTTTGGTGTATAGATAATTTTGTCACCCAGGTAATCAGCATAATACCCAATAGGCAATTTTTCAATCCTTACCCTCCTCCAACCCTGCACCCTTAAATAGACCTCAATGTCTACTGTGTCCTGTTCTTTGTGTTCATATGTACTCAATGTTTAGCTCCAACTTACAACTGAGAGCGTGCGGTATTTAGTTTTCTGTTCCTGCATTAATTTGCTTTCCTTCAGCTCCATCCATGTTGCTGCAAAGGCCATAGTCTCACTGTCTTATAGCTGCATAGTATTCCAGGGTATATATGTACCATAGTTTTATGTCCAGTTCACCACTGATAATGGGCATCTAGATTGATTCTATGTCTTTGCTATTGTGAATAGTGCTGTGATAAACTTACGGTGCATATGCCTTTACAGAATGATTTATCTTCCTTTGTTGTCAAAGGTTTTCAAACTTTAAAAAATCCTAGCTGCTGACTGTGTTTAAATAATGTTAGATTACCACCTTCCCTTGAGAACAAGATTCCAATATTCGAATCCAAATGCTGTATAGTTTTGTTTTTTTAACAAACACCTTTCTAAACATGAAATTGCAACCACTTCCAGGTAAACCTACAGTCTTAGAAGTTTACACATACTATAAGCTTAAGCTACAGAGAATATAAATATATATTAATTATGTTTGTTCTACATTTACTGTTCAAGTCTTATGCCAGTCTGCCTAACTGAAGAGGGCAAGCTTAGATGCTCTCAACTCTAATCTAGCCTCCGTATGGCAGATGTCTTAATAAGACATAGGTCTGATCACATCTCTTCTGTTTTTGTTTTTTTTTTGGGGGGGGTGGTTTTTTGAGACCAAGTCTGACTCTGTCACCCAGGCTGGAGTGCAGTGTTGTGATCACGGCTCGCTGCAGCCTCAACCTTCTTGGCTCAGGCAATCCTTCTGCCTCTGTCTCCCAAGTAGCTAGACCTACAACCGCATGCCACCACAACCAGACAATTTTTTTATTTTTTATAGAGCCGGGGTCTTGCTTCATTGCCCATGCCGGTCTCAAACTCCTGCCCGCAAGTGATCTTCTCACCTAGGCCTCCCAAAATGCCGGGATTACAGGCATGAGTCACTGTGCCTTTCCCTGTTTGTAAAGTTTAATTGACTTCTTACAAAATAGAGGATAGAGTCCAAACTCCTTCATATAAAACAGCCCTCATAATCTGGTCCCAGCCTACATTTCCTGCCATAAACTATTACCTGTCTCAATCTTGTTCTTTCATGCATTCACTGAACAAATATTCCTCTTTTTAAACACCTCTTCTCCCTTCTCTATTTGTAGAACCTCTACATATCTTACAGGACTCAAAATACAAGTTTCAGTAAAGTTTCATATGTCTTCCAAGCAGATTGAATCCTTCACTCTACTATACTCTCATGCCATTTTGCATATACCTTTTACAATAGCACTCATAAATTTTATCAGACTAATTTGTTGACAAGTGATACACATTTCCTTCTTCTATTCACTGTATTTCCTGCTTCTCCATACCAGCACCTTTCATATATTAAGCATTTACTCTATATTGAATTTATAAAATAATAAATAAACTCCACAATATTTATTGCGGGAGAATGATCTCTTCATAACTCTGTGTAATAACATAAAAGACAAATGCAGGGGCTGGACATGGTGGCTCAGGCCTGCAATCCCAGCACTTTGGGAGGCTGAGGTGGGCAGATCACTTGAGCCCAGAAGTCTGAGACCAGCCTGGGCAACATGGTGAAAGCTGTCTCTACAAAAAATACAAAAATTAGCCAGGCGTGGTGGCATATGCCAGTAGTTCCACCTACTCGGGAGGCTAAGGTGGGAGATCACTTGAGCCAGGGAGGTAGAAGTTGCAGTGAGCTGAGATCACGCCTCTGTACTCCAGCCAAGGTGACAGTGAGACCCTGTCTCAAAAAAAAAAAAAAAGGCAAATGCAGGTCAAAACTGGTTTGCATTAAATGTTTTCTAATAACTGTAATAACTGTACTTCATGAGAGAAGTAAAAATAGTAAGAGAATCTTGAATACCTACAGTATATCAGGCATTGTGCTAGGTGATTTACAGGTATTATCTCATTTAGATCTCATTTAATCTGTAAAAGGCGGTATTCATTTTACAGATTAAGAAACAGAGGTTCTGAGATATTAAGTGTATGGCTTGTCTTGCATAAATTGTCAGAGCTCAGACATGAACCAAGATTTATCTCAGTCAAAACCCATAGTCTTTGCAGTAAAGCCTGTGTTTAAGCATGTCTATGGACTGATCACACCAGTAATCTCAACACTTTCAGAGGCCATGGTGGGAGGATTGCCTGAGGCCAGGAGTTCAAGACCAGCCAAGCCAACATAATAAGACTTCATCTCTACAAAAAATTATTTAAAAAACAAAAAAGCACATCCAAGTATTAGAGGGTCAGTCACCATAGTATATAAAAGTACGCCTTTGGTCTCAGACTGAGTTCACATTCTGTCTCTACAACTTAGTACAGCAAATTATTTAATCTCTCTGTCCCTCCTTTCCCTTATCTATAAAATGCTGATAAATAATAGTATGTATTTTGTAGAGTGGTTATGATTAAGGAATATAAATCAAATAAAGTGATTATTATACTACAATGCCTTATTCATCGAATACCTTTATAAAACCTATTCATGATAGAAAATACTATTAGAAATGCTGTTTGAAATTGGTTTTATAGCATAAATGAATTTAGAAAAAAAACTTACATAACTTTTACAGAAAAAACTAGGCTCTGGGTAGATATAAAGCCCTATGTAGATACTTTGTGGAATGAGCTTATTTCTTAGCATTTTATCTGACATGACCTCAAAGTTTCAGCTTCTTTTTTTTTTTTTTTTTTTTTTTTTGAGATGGAGTCTCACTCTGTCACCCAGGCTGGAGTGCAATGGAACGATCTTGGCTCACTGCAACCTCCGCCTCCCAGGTTCAAGCAATTCTCCTGCTTCAGCCTCCCGAGTAGCTGGGACTACAGGCGTCCACCACCACGCCTGGATAATTTTTGTATTTTTAGTAGAGAAAGGGTTTCACCATGCTGGTCAGGCTGGTCTTAAACTCCTGACCTCGTGATCCGCCCGCCTGGGCCTCCCAAAATGCTGGGATTACAGGCATGAGCCACCATACCCAGCCCAGTTTGAGCTTCATCTTAATTCTAATTTCTACTATGCTTCCTGACCTAGCATACCTTTTCAATCAAACTTCTTATCCCTAAGTACAGCAATTTATTTTAAACTGGCTCTTTGGTTTCATTTTAGATGGTATCTCCAATATGGATGATAAACTAGAAAGAGTTCTGGTCAGGCAATCTGGATAGAGAAGCTAAGCAACATTGTAGCTTCTAAAGCCATTTTCACACTTATATATAAAACACTCCAATTTATATAACAAGATACATTAAAGAAACAATGATTAAAAATATATAACCGCTACACTCCTTCATTAATAGAGATAATTAAGTTGAACATACTTAAGAATACACTGCTTTTGTGAGGATTAAAATCTAATGTTAAGCTACCAATTCATATTCACCTGAATCTTATTTAATAATAAATTAATACTCATGAATGACATTATTAACTGTCAGTGTGATGATGTTCAAGCTATTTCAGTTACCCAGACAGGTCTATAACTTACTCTAAATTTCTCACACTTACACACGCGCACACACACACACACACAAATCCACAGTTGATTAACATCAAACAGAAACTTCACTCTATACTTCTCAGGAAAGGAAAAGCTCAAAAGTTATACTTCATGGCTACTGAACAAGTTTAGGCTTTCAAATGAGATTCTTTCCATTGATTCTATAACTTATCCAATCATTCGTTCAACATGTTGAATTTCTACTGAGTAAAAGTTTCAGGACACAAATTGTATCCATTTCAAATATAATTGAGGCAGCCTAAGGCATAGGTCTCAGGGCAAATTATTTGGACTGTCTGAACTTTAATATTCTTATCTATAAAATAGCAGTGATAATAACTATCCTACACCAACGATTTATTACTAGGATCAAATGAAGTACTAAAACATGGAACAGAAAAGCATTTTCCAATATTAAATCCACAGTAAGTTTCTCTAACAACTCAAGAGCTCATCTTGTCTCCAGGAGCACAATAACAAACTGTTTCATTACATGATTAATGTAACAAATATTTAAGAGTCTAATACATCATGATGTGTTCAAGTACTAAAGTGCTTTAAAAATGTAGTAAGTACAGGCTGGGTGCGGTGGCTCATGCCTGTAATTCCAACACTTTAGGAGGTGAGGTGGGTGGATCACTTGAGGCCAGGAGTTCAAAACCAGCCTGGCCAACATGGCGAAACCCCGTCTCTACTAAAAATACAAAAATTAGCCAGGTGTGGTGACACACACCTGTAGTCCCAGCTACTCGAGAGGCTGAGGCAGAAGAATCTCTTGAACCTGGAAGGCGGACGTGGCAGTGAGGTGAGAGGGTCACGCCACTGCACTCCAGCCTACGTGACAGAGCAAGACTCCATCTCAAAAAAAAAAAAAAAAAAAGTAGTAAGTACAAATGCTTTCTTAGGAAGCTTACATTATAGTAGGGATAATAGAACTCTCAAATTACAAAGCAAATTTAACAAGGATTGTAAGATTTATAAAGCCCAGCACACATGAAGAAAAAAAAATGGGCTGGGCGTGGTGGCTCACACCTGTAATCCCAACACTTTGGGATGTCGAGGCAGGTGGATCACCTGAGGTCAGGAGTTGAAGACCAGCCTGGCCAACATGGTGAAACCCCGTTTCAACTAAAAATGCAAAAAAATTAGTTGGGCGTGGTGGCAGGCACCTGTAATCCCAGCTACTTCGGGAGGCTGAGGCAGAAGAATCACTTGAACCCGGGAGACGGAGGTTACAGTGAGCCGAGATCGCACCATTGAACTCCAGCCTGGGCAACAAGAGCGAAACTCTGTCTCAAAAAAAGAGAAAAAGAAAAAGAAAAAACGAATGAACTGGATTTATGGCAGATTTCAGAAAGCTGCATAAGAAAGAGATGGCATTTAAGGAATTGAAGAATAAGTGAAATTTCTACAAAGACAGCAAGGAAGGCCTTCCTTGTTTCTTCTTTGTAGGAAGAAATGATAACAGCAAACACCAAGGCAGACAGGCATATAGCATGTTCAGAAACTGGACGTCTAATTAACGACTAGTTTGGCTAAAAAATTGGATATGTGGGAAAAAGTAATACTTGTTTAATAGAATAAAAGGAAAAAAGAAAGACTCATATTGGGGGCCAGGCTTGGTGGCTCACGCCTGTAATCCCAGCACTTTGACAGGCTGAGGTGGGTGGATCACGAGGTCAGGAGATCGAGACCATCCTGGCTAACACGGTGAAACCCCGTCTCTACTAAAAATACAAAAAATTAGCCAGGCGTGGCTGTGGGCGCCTGTAGTCCCAGCTACTCAGGAGGCTGAGGCAGGAGAATGGTGTGAACCTGGGAGGCGGAGCTTGCAGTGAGCTGAGATTGCGCCACTGCACTCCAGCCTGGGCGACAGAGTGAGACTCCGTCTTTAAAAAAAAAAAAAAAAAATACTGATTTTACCGGAGCCATTGTCAGACTCAAATTTTGAAGGAAAAATTTGAAGCCTCCCTAAATAATATAAAATTTATTAAGTGCCTCCCTAAATAATTTACATTTTATTCTGAAGCCGATCGAGAGTCACTGTGTATTTCTGAGGAAGGAATAACCAAAAAAAAAGAAAGGCATAAGATCTTTGGCTTTAAAAGTAGTATGGAGGCAAGTGACTGGAAGGGTGCCAGGCTGAGGACAAGTCCAGTTTGGAAGTTATTGCTATAGTGCAAGTAAGAAGAGGAAAGACGAGCATATTTAGCAGAGAGGTAGTGGGAATGAAAAAGGGGAGAACTAAATTTGAGATGCTGAAGAGATAGAATCAACAGTTGGGAGGAAAGTTAGCATCAGAAATTTAAGTTTACAAGTATTCCCTTGAAACACCCTGAGTGTACCAGTGAAAGTGAATAAGAACACCAAGTAAGAAACTGCACCAAATTTCATCTTTAACTACTAAAGTCGAATGTTGATTTCAAAAACAAAAAGACTTAATTTTCAAATACTGCATTTAAGAGAACATAATAAAAGATCGTCTTTTACTATAAAGCAATGCACCCACACACCTGTTCTGATGAGAATCTCACCCCACTTCAAACAGTCCTTGTGTTCTTACTAGCCTTACCAAGGGCAGCCTTTCCATTTCTTTAAGTTCCTGCGGCTTCTTGAGCTCCAGGTGCTGGTCGGGTGCATCTGTGCCTACCACAGGGCTCAACACCGAGCGAGAGCTCATGGGATGTTCACTGAAGGAATGACTGGCCCCAGCCGGGCCCACCCGTCACTAGCTCCGCACGCACCAGGCGCTGAGGCACACACTGCCTTCTTCATTCCCTTGACACACCCCTCTCCTCGGGCCTTTTTTCCTCCTCCACCCAGCACATTCCGCACGTCGTCCGTCGGAGTTACAACGTGTCACCTCATCTGCTCCCATCCCTACTTAGCTAGCACTGTATTTCAGGTCTTCGATACTGTCCCCTTCACCCCTACAGCCTTCACATCAGCCCCCTCGCATGCCTCCTCTTCCTCCTCCTCCAGGAGCTGCCCGGGCCGCCCCGCAGCCGCTGGCCTCCTGGTTCCCGCCCCTCCCCAGGTGCGCTGAGGACTTACCTCCCGCGCAGCTCGACTGGCTGAGCCCACCACCGGGGGCCGCGGTTCAGCTCCGCCGGGCGCCCCAGGCTGCCGAGTCCGCTGGGTCCTACGCGACCGCTGACCTGCAGCGCCGCCGGCTCCCGTCGCCGTAGCCACCGCCAGCTCGGTGCAGCCCAGGCGTTTCCGGGTTCCCGCGGTCCCGTCCCCCAAATGCTCCGGCTTCCGCCTCGGCTCCGGCAAATGCCGTTCCCGGCTCGGCTCTGGCAGCCCCAGCTCGGCACTTGGCAGCTCTGTCCCTAAGGCGACGCACCTGGGCTGCTCTGCTGGCAGCCCCTGGTTCCTGCTTCACCGTCGCGTGGAGGCCTGGGGCACTGCTTTCTGCTACACCTGTCCTGGGAGCGCGAAACAGATGGAGTGACACTCGGTCGAGGGCCTCTGCGGGACTGTCTGTTTGCAGAGGGTGCTAAGGTGTCCACTGCGTAAGGAAGGGCAAAGTCCTTTGGGGCAAAGAACCCTGAGAGGAACGGGGAGATGGATTCTGAAAGCAAACGAACCCGCTCCTGTCACTGACCTGAAAACAACCAGATTAGCTACGGCAAAGGCTGCCAACCAACCAGTGGTCTGCAAGAAGGCTTGTTCTTCCACTACGCCCACCCTGACTGAGACCTTGAGACTGAGGGAAACCCAAAGCCCTACCACCAATGGGCCTAGTGTCATCAACCGGGAGAGGAAAAAGAAAACTGGGCCCAGAGGATTGCAGAGTTATGAGGGACCAACCCCTTCCTGGCTGCATGGATCACAGCATTACCTTTTAAAAATCTTCCAGTAGCTGTGTTGGAAACCCTCTAACCACGGCAGCCCATTCAAGTGATGAACAGGCTGAAATCAGTACTTCAGGTTCAGCTGGATTATCAAATAAGCGAACAGGATTATCTCTTTTTGTTAACTCAGGGCTGCTATAAATTAAGCCTATGTCTCCTTATATGGCAAATGATTAAAACCAGTCCAAGAGAGACATACTTGGAAAAGAAGTGATATTGAAGAAAAATAAATAACTGTATTAGAGTAGAATAACTGGTTTTAAAATTTTCTGCAATACAATCTTGAGAAAATTCCTGGATGGTAAAATACATATTAGATCTTAATACATGTCCAGTTTTTTTTGAAACCAAAACGTGCCTGTTAGATGATAACAGCATGCCTCGTTTTATTGTGATTTGCTTTATTGCTCTTCACAGACATTGCTTTTGTTTTGTTTGTTTTTTTACAAATTGAAGGTTTGTGGCAACCTTGCCTCAAGCACATCTATTGGTGCCATTTTTCCAACAGCATGTGCTCACTTTATGTCTCTGTGTCACATAATATTCAATACTTTTTGCAATATTTAAATTTGTTCATCATTATTATATCTGGTATTGTGCTTTGTGATCAATGATCTTCGATGTTACTATGGTAATTGTTTTGGGGTGCTGATACGGTTTGGCTATGTCCCCACCCAAATCTCAACTTGAATTGTATCTCCTAGAATTCTCACGTGTTGAGGGAGAGACCTAGGGGGAGATAATTGAATCATGGGGGCCGGTCTTTCCTGTGCTATTCTCATGATAGTGAATAAGTCTCATGAAATCCGATGGGTTTATCCAGCGTTTCCGCTTTTGCTTCTTCCTCATTTTTCTCTTGCTGCAGCCATGTAAGAAGTACCTTTCACCTCCGGCCATGATTCTGAGGCCTCCCCAGCCATGTGGAATTGTAGGTCCAATTAAACTTATTTTTCTTCCCAGTCTCAGGTATGTCTTTATCAGCACCATGAAAATGGACTAATACAGGTGCCATGTACTGCACTCATATAGGAAGGCAAACTTAATAAATGTTATGTGTGTTCTGACTACTCCACCAACTGCCCATTTCCCTACCCTTCTCCCCCTTAGGCCTCCCTATTTCCCAATAAACAGCAATATTGAAATTAGGCCAATTATTAACCCTACAATGGCTTTGAAGGAAATCAAAATATTTCACACCAAAATATACTTCTTTGACATATTTTGAGATGACTGTTCAGAGGGCCTGTAATCAGAATTAGCCTTTGCAGGCCAGATGTGGTGGCTCATACTTGTAATCCCAAGACTTTGGGAGGCTGAGGCCGGCGGATTGCTTGAGCCCAGGAGATCGCGACCAGCCTGAGCAACATATTGAGACCCCATCGCTACAAAAAATAAAAATTTAGGCCGGGCGCGGTGGCTCACGCTTGTAATCCCAGCACTTTGGGAGGCCGAGGCGGGCGGATCACGAGGTCAGGAGATCGAGACCACGGTGAAACCCCGTCTCTACTAAAAATACAAAAAAATTAGCCGGGCGTGGTGGCGGGCGCCTGTAGTCCCAGCTACTCGGAGAGGCTGAGGCAGGAGAATGGCGTGAACCTGGGAGGCGGAGCTTGCAGTGAGCCGAGATTGCGCCACTGCACTCCAGCCTGGGCGACAGAGCGAGACTCCGTCTCAAAAAAAATAAATAAATAAAATAAAATAAAAATAAAAATTTAAACACGTACCAGTCGTAATGGTACATGCCTTTAGTCCTAGCTAGTCATGAGGGAGGCTGAGGTGGGACGATCGCTTGATCCCAGGAGTTCAAGGCCACATTAAGCCATGATCATGCTGCTGTACTCCAGCCTGGCTGATAGAGCAAGACCCTGTCTCAAAAAAAAAAAAAAAAAAAAAGTAGCCCAGTACAGTAGCCCTGCAAAACTGTCTCCTGCAGGGCAGATTTGCATCTGTAGAGAATCCGCATTAATGTAGCCAGGCTTTCTCTGAGGCCCTTCCTTGTCCAGATCTAGGAAAGATTTACTGAGATTCTGACACCTTTAAAGGTCTGAAAGAAACTTCCACCATCTATTCTCTCTGAGGGCTGCTACCCACCTTTGCTAGTCAGGCGTCTGCTTCTCTCCCTCCTGTAACTTGTTTTGCCACTATAACCTGATTTACCACCATAATCTATTTTTGGCCATGCTTGGAGCTCTCATTCTTTGTAAAGATGGTATATACCCTTCTGTACTACATGGGGGATAAGAGTAATCACCCTGTGATTTCTCCTCATGCACACTAATAAATTTCTATGACTTTTTCCTTTTTTCTTTTCTTTTTTTTATTTTTTTTGAGTTAGGGTCTCGCTCTAGAAGGAGTGCAGTCACATGATCATGGCTCACTGTAGCCTTGACCTCCAAGGCTTAAGTGATCCTCCTGCCTCAGCCTCCCAGAGTATTGGGATTACAGGCATGAGCCACTGTGCCCAGCCTGCCTCTTCTCTTATTAATCTGACTTTTGTCAGTTTGATTATTCAGCCAACCTTCAGAGGGCGAAGGGGAAGGTACAGAAGCTCACCAGGGCAAGAATGTCAGCTGAGCCTGAACTGCAAGTCTGGACATCCAACAATTCAAGTCAGTACCCAAGGTCTGCAGGTCCTTCAAATGAGAACAAGATAATAGTCTAAAGGCAGCCAGGGCCAAATAGGACTATGTATCTCAGTGGAACCTAATTAGAATTGTCAGATAAAATACAGAGGCCTTCGCCTGGCACAGTGGCTCATGCCTGTAATCCCAGCACTTTGGGAGGCCGAGGCAGGCAGATCACATGAGTTTGGGAGTTCGAGACCAGCCTGACCAACATGGAGAAACCCCATCTCTACTAAAAATACAAAAAATTAGCCGGGCATGGTGGCACATGCCTGTAATCCCAGCTACTCAGGAGGCTGAAGCAGGAGAATTGCTTAAACCTGGGAAGCAGAGGTTGCGGTGAGCCAAGGATTGCACCATTGCACTCTAGCCTGGGCAACAAGAGGGTAAACTCTGTCTCAAAAAAAAAATATACAGAAGCCTTGTTAAATTTAAAGTTCAAATAAGCAACGAAGTATGGAATATTTCGGATATACTTTAAAAAACTCATTGATTATCAGAAATTCTAATTTAACTGGATGTCCTGTAATTTTATTTGCTAAATGTGGCAACCCTATTGAAGGCATGAGTGCATTCTGATATTGTACAATAACTGGGGTTCCCTATGATGCCCCAGAGAAATTAAGGCCAGATCAAATTATGTTTAGTGCAGTTGACACTGCAAACGTTATGCACACAAAATGACATTCTCTAGATCAATATGTTCAGACAGTGCCAAGCTGGTAGACTTTAATGGATAAAGGTCAGAGGTTGTTAGAAAACCCAGGAGAAAATAATGAAAAGACAACAAACAAGAAAGAAAGAGGGCAGGGACTATGTTGATAGACATTTTTAAAGAATTTCTGCTCAAAATGATTAAAATATTGAAAAAAATTTCAGTGCTTAGAGAATTAAACCGCAGGTTTCCAGGTGTCACTTACCAAATATTTTGTTCCTATGCCATCATAGCTTTTAAAACTATTTAATTGAAGTTACAGCTCAAGAGCAGGAAAAACCAGTTTGTTGTTTCAAGCTGCCAAATCACAGTAATTGAACCTGGCTTTTTCTTGTTAGTTCTTCAGGGGGAAAAAGAAACCTATGTGTAAACAAAACTGGAAAGGATTGCCAAAGATTATCTACTTGTTCATCATTTACTTCTAAGAAGAGTTGAATCAGGTTACTTCCATTATAAGAGCTCAACTGTCAATATGAATATGGTCCTTTGATTCTGAGATGGATCTGTAGAGTTTAACATTCTCTAGAACATGGATCTGATAGGTTTGAAATAAAACTTACTTTTCATTTCTGAGGAAGAGTATTTCAGTGGCTTCTGGTTTTTTCCTATAGTAGACTTACTCTTCGAGTCAGGGGCCCAGGAGGAGATTTCATGGAGATAAGGCCCTTGCCTCCCTCTGTACATTCAGAAACTGGAGAAACTACCCTGCATGATTGCTGCCCTATGGGGCTTGTTGATCAAAGCTTCAGTTATCACTTGATGCTCTAACGTCTATTTGAGGACCAATGAATTGGTTTCATCTCAGTGTCAGGGTTAAATATAAATTAAAGCCTTGGGGATTCCCCTGTATCTAGCACAGTTACCTGATAAAATCACCACAGCTTCCTTTGTGGAAGACTAGGAGAAAAGTGCACAGTATGTATAGTATGCACTTGTGCTATTAAACGGACCTCTTGAATCTGGGAATGGGGGCTACAACTCTAGTAAAGTTGGGCCTCATTTACCAGTCCTGGTGTACATTTGATTACGAAGTTCATATGCAATTGGATTGTGCTGTTCACCAACTATTTCCCACTCTCAACCTGCAGGGCACTTCTTAAAGTAGGTTGCACTTTCAGGCTCTCTTGTGGTTGAGTGAGACCACATGTCGAGTTCTGGCCAATTACCTCAGGGCCAGGGCATTGAATTGCCAATTTGTGACTGTTTAGAATCCTCTTTCTCTCTGCCTTTGAGTCTGGCAATGTGCAGCGTCATGACTGCTTCATCATCAGACTGTATCCTAGAATTAGAGATGTATAACCTGCAGTAAACATACAGCATGAACAAGAAATACATTTTTTATTATTTTATGTTACAAATGAGAAAAGAAAAATAGCTCAGGGCAGTCTGAGCTTTGGGAGGTATGCAGGCCCAAAGAGACAAGAGCATGGGATTTTGGTCATTCTTGCCTTCCATCCTCCAACTCCCACTCTACATCCATGCTTGGGGACAATTGTTTAAAGTAATTTTGTTCCTGACTAGCTGCCTCACCCATGATCTTTGTGTTCCCAGAATTTATGATGCAAAACAACAACAACAACCATGTATAGCCTATCAATAGCTTGGGTTATTTTAATGTAAATTCTTGATAAACAAGTCAGGAGCTGCCTCTTCTTTTCCTTTAAAAATCCACGTGTAACTGCTGCTAATCAGAGTGTATATTCAGGGCAACTTGAATCTGTACTCCTAAGTTGCAATTCTCAAGCTTGGCCCAAATTCTACTTATATTAATTTTGCCTCCGCATCTTCCTTTGAGGTCACACTAAGATTTTGCCAATTTCCAAGCACTTGGGAGTTGAAAAAAAAAATTTGACAAAATCTAGCATATAGTGATTAATACAAAAACTTATGGCCAGAGATGGGTGTATTTTAACAAAAGCATGACTTTTGTGACTTCGACTTAGGGGCCAAGTGATGGGGGCAAGCAAACTGATTTTAGCAGCTGGAAGAACGATAACCCATGGTGTGCTATGGAATATTTGATAAAACTGTGACCTGCAATTACTTAAAAGTTAAATAATGAACATAGTAAGTTTATAGCTCCAGTGCAAGAGACTAGAAAACAAAATGTTAATAGCATGTGTAGGTTAATGTTGGATGTATTTGAAAGACACTTCGTGAAAGAGAAATACCCAAAAAATAATTTACTAATTTGTAAGCAGGAATGGAAAGGAATAAAGACAACATAGAAATTCAGGAACTGGCACAGTTGACAATGGCAAATACTTTTCTAATGGAAGCCTTTAATAATAATTAAAAAAAATCAAACCAAGCCTATCCCTGTCATATCTATCTTTAAAATCTCTAAATGGATTGAGATATCACCCAGTAAGTCCTTTCAATTGGATGAAATGGCTTAATGAATAAAGGTGTTGGTCTCCCACCAAGCTTGATAGGCTCAAGGTACCTAGAATTAAGTAGACAGATAAATGGAGATATGTCAAGGAAGAACTGTGTTATGGCCATTGGCAAATGAAGCTGATTGGAATCTAAGAGATAAGAAATCAGTAATGTTTATAAGATAATTGTATTGCCAAAGGAGCCAAGAGCCTAGACAAAACTTAACATGTCTCTTTGGCCTACAGCCCTCTATACACAGGAAATGAGCTCAGGATACTGGTTAGCCTCCAAAGAGTGCACATTCTCCAATACCCTCTTCACATATAACTAAAAAATATAATAAAGGAAGAACTGTCTCCCAGAAGGTCAAATCAAGGAACATAAAGAACAATGAATTGGGAACCCCCTTCTAGAGGGCAGAATTAGCATCTAATTCAAGAACTATTTAATATCACCTACACCCAGGATAGTAGGACTTCACAATGTGTTGCCACTGAGCAGTGTCAGCTCTGTTCATTTACTTTACTCTCACTTTTTCCCAATGACTCGCCACGTCTCTTCCCTCTAATATACTTTCTGTGATCTAAGAATTTGCCTGTTCTAGATATTTTATATGTGTTATCATACAATATTTGTCCTTTTTTATTTAGCTTCTTTCATTTAGCACCATGTTTTCAAGGTTCATCCATATTATAATCTGTATCAGAACTTATTCCTTCTTCTGGCTGAACAATATCCCATTTTATGGATATACCACATTTTATTTATCCCTTCATCCATCAGTAGACATTTGAGTTGTTTCTACATTTTGGGTGTTATGAATAATGCTGCTATGAACATTTATGTACAAGTATCTTATTCGTTTAAGTCCTTGTGTTTTTTTGTTTTGTTTTGTTTTTTGTTTTTTTGAGACAGAGTCTTGCTCTATTGCCCAGGCTGGAGTGTGGTGGCGTGATCTCGGCTCACTGCAACCTCTGCCTCCTGGGTTCAAGTGATTCTCCTGCCTAGCCTTCCGAGTAGCCAGGACTACAGACACATGCCACTACACCTGGCTAATTTTTGTATTTTTAGTAGAGACTGGGTTTCGCCATATTGGCCATGCTGGTCTCGAACTCCTGATCTCAAGTGATACTCCCACCTTGGCCTCCCAAAGTGCTGGAATTACAGGAATGAGCCACAGTACCCAGCCAAGTCCTTGTTTTCAATTCCTCCACGTATATAAGTAGGAGGGGAATGCTGAATTATATGGTAATATTATGTTTAAATTTATTTTTTTAGAGCTAAGTTCTGGCTCTGTTGCCTAGGCTAGAGTACAGTGGCATGATCTCATAGCTCACTGCCACCTCAAACTCCTGGGCTCAAGTGATCTTACAGCTTCATCCTCTTAAGTAGCTAGACCTACAGGTATGCGCCACCATGCCGGGCTAATTTTTTTTATTTTTAGTAGTGATAAGGTCTCCCAGTATTGCCCAGGCTGGTCTCAAACTCCTGGCCTTTTTTTAAAAAAAAAATTAATATTTAAAAAATAGAGGCTAAGCAACATGGCTCATACCTGTAATCCTAGCACTTTGGGAGACCAAGGCGGGCAGATCAGGAGTTCAAGACCAGCCTGGGCAACATAGTGAAACCCTGTCTCTACAAAAAAATACCAAAAAAGTAGCCAGTAGTTCCAGCTACTTGGGAGGCTGAGGTGGGCGAATCACTTGAGCCCAGGAGGTGGAGGCTGCAGTGAGCCAAGATCATGCCACTGCACTCCAGCCTAGGTGACAGAGACTCTGCCTTAAAAAAAAAAAAAAAAATAAATTAAAAAAATATAGAGAGATGGGATCTCACTTTGTTGCCCAGGTTGATCTTGAACCTTTGGGCTCAAGTGATCCTCCCACCTCAGCCTCCCAAAGTGTTGGGATCACAGATGTGAGTCACCACACCCAGCCTAATTCTTTTTTAAGATTTTTTTTCCTTGTTATCTTCTTCTTAAATTTTTTTGTTTTTTGAGACAGGGTCTTGCGCTGTTGCCCAGGCTGGAGTACAGTGGCAGAATCATGGCTCACTACAGCCTTGACCTCTTGGACTTAACTGATCTTCCCACCGCAGTCTTCAAAGTAGTTGGGATTACAGGCACTCACCAGCATGCCTGGCTAATTTTTGAATTTTTTGTAGAGACAGGGTTTCACTGTATTGCCCAGGTTGGTCTTGAACTCCAGGCCTCAAATGATCTGCCAGCGTTGGCCTAACAAAGTGCTGGGATTACAGGCATGAGCTGCCCCACCTGGGCTGTCTTCTTAATTATTTCCATTCAGTACATTTAATCTTTGAGGCACTACCAAACTGTTTTTCAAAACAGCTGTACCATTGTTTTATTTATTTATTTTATAATAGAAATGGGATCTTGCAATGTTGGCCAGGCTGGTCTCAAACTCTTGGGCTCAAGTTATCCTCCCACCTCAATCTCCCACAGCACTGGAATTACTTGTGTGAGCCACTGCACCTGGTCCCAAATTTTAGACAAAGCTTTACTCCTTTAATCAATTGCAAATTAAAGAATCTCTGAAGACACCTATGACCTGTAAGCCCCCACTTCAAGATATTCTGCCTTTTTAGGCCAAAGCAATGTATAACCTCCACATATTGATTTATGACTTAGCCTGTAACTTCTACTTCCCTAAAATATATAAAACAGGCAAGGCGAGGTGACTCATGCCCATAATTCCAGAACTTTGGGAGGCTAAAGTGGGCAGATCACTTGAACACAGGAGTCAAGACCAGTGGATAACATGGTGAACCCTAATCTCTATAAAAAATACAAAAATTAGCCAGGCATAGTAGTGCACAGCTATAGTCCCAGTTATTTGGGAGGCTGAGGTGGGAGGATCACTTGAGCCCAGGATGTAGAGGCTGCAGTAAACCAAATCATGCCACTGCACTCCAGCAGGGTGACAGAGTGAGACCCTGTATCAAAAAAAAAAAAAAAAAAAAGATGGCATGAACATAAACATATTCCATGCTATTTCTCCCAAAGAATACAACAAAAATTCTGGAGAGAATACATGAAACAAATAACTGAGATTAGTAAGATAAATAATAAAGGTAGTAAAGAAAATAATAGAAGATAAATTGGGTAAGAAATTAAAACTCAGAGAAAAACCAACAAAATGGTGAGTTTCGTAGATTTTTCCCTCTACTATCTCAAAGCAAGAATAATTCTGGAACGTTGCCAAAGGAACACCAAGAGAGTATCTCTATCTTTAAAAAGAAGACAGGAAGGAGGCCCCTCTGACAAATAAGGAACTATTCTGTTTCTGTTTTCTTTTATTGGCTCTGTAGGGCTCCAATTCTAAAGCTGCATTCTCCCTATGAGTGGTGACTCTATCAGCAGCTGAGCTTGCTGATTTGCCTTGGAGATTGTCTTAGTCCACTTTGGCTGCTATAACAAATTACCTTAGACTGGGGAATTTATTTATTTTTATTTTATTTTTTTGAGAGAGAGTTTTGCCCTTGTTGCCTAGGCTGGAGTGCAATGGCGTAATCTCGGCTCAATGCAACGTCTGCTTCCCAGGTTCAAGCTATTCTACTGCCTCAGCCTTCCCAGTAGCTGGGATTACAGGCGCACATCACCACACCCAGCTAATTTTTTGTATTTTTAGTAGAGACAGGGTTTCACCATGCTGCCTAGGCTGGTCTTGAACTCCTGACCTCAGGTAATCCACCCACCTCAGCCTCCCAAAGTGCTAGGATTACAGAGGTGAGCCACTGCGCCAGGCCAGACTGGGGAATTTATAAACAACAGAAATGTATAGCTCAGAGCTCTGGAGTCTAGGAAGTACAAGATCAAGGCACCAGCTGATTCAGTGTCTGGTGAGGGCCTGTTCCTCATAGGTGGTATCTTCCATGTCCTCACACGGTGGAAGGGGCAATGGGACTCCCTCAAGCCTCTTCTAAAGGGCATTAATCCCGTTCATGAGGGCCCTACCTTCTAATCACTTCCTAAAGACCCTACCTCCTCATGGTAATTGGGGAATAAGTTCTAACTTGAGAATTTTGAGGGGAAACAAACATTCAGATCATAGCAGAGATGGATCCAGTTGTGGGAGGTGTCTGACAGCACAGGAAGACTGAAAACCAGGTATTTGGGCCAGAGAACCAGGAGAAGGAGCTCTGGGAGCCAGAGAATATTGTGGAGATTTTGGAGAAGAGGACTTCAAAGAGGGTTGAAGTCTTAGGATCACTCACAAGGTGTTTGTGGGAAAAACTTATCTGAAATAGAAGACTGTAAGGGAGGGAAAGACTTTCCCTTTACCCACCTAGGATCAACAGCTAGGTCTAGGATACAGACTGACAACAGGTGACTAACAGGAGAAAAGGTATGCTAATTTATTATGTGCATGGTAGCATCACAGGAAAAAAAGGCAAATACCCAAAAAGCAGTGAGATTTGAAAGCTTGTATATCATCATTACAAGGGAAAGGGCAGAAGAGATGTGGGCATTTTGGGGAGATTAAATGATTTTTAGTAAAGATGAATGGGCCGGGTGTGGCTCATGCCTATAATCCCAGCATTTTGGGAGGCCGAGGCAGGAGGGTCACTGGAGCTCATGAGTTTGAGACCACCTTGGGCAACATGGCGAAACCCTGCCTCTACAAAAAATTCAAAAATTAGCCTGGTGTGGTGGCGAGCACCTGTAGTCCCAGATACTTGGGAGGCTGAGGTGGGAGGATGGCTTGAGTCCAGGAGGCAGAAGTTGCAGTGAACTGAGATTGTGTCATTGCACTCCAGTCTGAGCAACGAGAGTGAAACCCTGTCTCAAAAAATAAAAATAAAAAATAAAGATGAATGATGGGTCCCTTGGAAGAATAGATGGGAGATATGATAGTTTCTGACAAAGTTTGTCTGGGGAGAGTATCTAGTCTGCTTTCCTATGATGAGTTAATCTTTTCTGTTGATGAAACTCCTGGGAAGGGGATTGATGACAATTAAATTCCTTTTGGAATATCTGTCTTTAGGCAGATACAAGGAGTTCAGAGAAAGCTTCTCTCTGCATTTGTTGTTTTTTAAGTGTCTTCACCTCAAAATAATCAATATACCAAAGTGGCATATTTTGAGGTGGCATATCATAAACTACTTCAAGACCAAGGGCTTTGAACACTGGTGTGTGGTGTAGACCCCCACCCAGGTCCCATTTAGCCCCTGGGGGAAACATACATAGAACAGACTGAAATATTCTGCAAAAGCTTGAAAACTGAAATTACATTCCATGGTCCATAGAAGGCAGGCTAGACTTTGGCCTGAACGTAACTGAGACAACTATCTGCTAAACCAAAACAAAGAAAAAATCCAGCATTCCTCAGAGGATTTTAACAGGACTTAGAGTCTCATAACAATAATAAAAACATCCTGGATACAATACAAAATTGCTCAACATTGAAAAAAACAACAGAAACAAAAACAGGAAAATTGCAGCAACTCATGGTGGAAAAAACAGCAAATCCCAGCCCAAGATGACTCAGAATATCAGACCTAGACTCAATAATAGCTTCAGAGCAGAGTGGAAAAAAGGATCTACAAATGTGAAGAGCAATAGAAATTATCCAATCTGAACCACAAAAAATATTGAAAAAAAAATTGAACAGCGCCTCAGGGAACTGTGGGGTGATATCAAATAGTATAACATTCATTTCATTGGGGCAGGAGAAGGAAAGGAGAATGAAATTAGTGCAAAAAAAAAAAAATTAGAAGAACGAGGTTGGAGGATGCACACTACTCAATTTTAAGAATCATTGTAGGCCGGGTGTGGTGGCTCACGCCTGTAATCCCAGCACTTTGGGAGGCCAAGGGGGGCGGATCACAAGGTCAGGAGTTTGAGACCAGCCTGGCCAATATGGTAAGATCCCGTCTCTACTAAAAATACAAAAATTAGTTGGGTATAGTGGCAGGTGCCTGTAGTCCCAGCTACTGGGGAAGCTGAGGCAGAAGAATCCCTTGAGCCCAGGAGGCGGAGCTTGCAGTGAGCCAAGACTGCACCACAGCACTCCAGCCTGGGCGACAGAGTGAGACTCTGTCTCAAAAAAAACAAAAACAAAAACAAAAAACATTAGAAGAACAAGGTTGGAGGACACACACTACTCAATTTTAAGAATCATCATAGGCTGGCTGAGGTGACTCACGCCTGTAATTCCAGCACTTTGGGAGGCCGAGGCAGGTGGATCTTCTGAGGCCAGGAGAAAAAAACTCAATTTTAAAAACTAAGGCTGAGGGCTGTGACTTACACCTGTAATACCAGCACTTTGGGAGACTGAGGCAGGAGGATCACTTGAGGCCAGAAGTTCCAGGCCAGCCTCAGCCACATAGCGAGGCCTGTAGCTCTACATAAAATTAAAAAATCTGCTGGACATTGTGGTGTGCCGTTGTGGCCTCAGTTACTTAGAAGACTGAGGTTGCAGGATCACTTGAGCCCAGGAGGTTGAGGCTGCAGTGAGCCATGACTGTGTCACTGCACTCCAGCCTGGGCAACAGAGTGAGTCTCTGTCTCTAAATAAATAAATAAACAAATAAACAAATAAATAAAAGGCAAAGGTTTTGAACAGATTCCTCCCCAAAGAAGATACAGATGACAAATAAGCATGGGAAAAGATGGTCAACATCATTAGTCATTAGGCAAATGCAAATTAAAAATCACAATAATATGCTCTTACATACCTATTAGAATGGCCAAACAAGAAACTGACGATACCAAGTGCTGACAAGGATGCAAAGTAACTTAAGTTATCATACATTATTATACAGTATCACACAGCTACTCTGGACGTTTTTCAGTTTCTTATAAAGTTAAACACACACTTAAATGACCCAGCAATTTGGCTTATAGGTGTTTACTAAAGAGAACTGAAAACTTATGTTCACACAAATCCTGTGCATGAATGATTATAGCAACATTATTCATAACTGCTGAAACTTGGAAACAAGTGAAATGTTTTTCAATGGGTGAATGAATAAACAAACTGTGATACATCTGTACAATGGAATACTGTATGATTCTATCATACGACACCCAGGAAAAGGCAAAATTGTTAGAGACCAAGAGCAGATCAGTGGCGGTGCGCAGTGGCTCAGGCCTGCAGTCCCAGTAGTTTGGGAGGCGGAGGTGGGTGGATCACTTGAGGTCAGGAGTTTGAGACCAGCCCGGCCAACATGGTGAAACCCCATCCTACCAAAAATACAAAAATTACCCGGGCGTGGTGGTAAGCATCTGGAATCCCAGCTACTCTTGTGGCTGAGGCATCACTTGAACCTGGGAGGCTGAGGTTGCGGTGAGCCAAGATTGCGCCACTACACTTTGGCCTGGGCGACAGAGCTATGGAAGCTCTCAGAAGAGAGGGGACGCAGGGGCTGGGGGGTGGTCCCCCACCCCCACGGTCAGGTGGTTTTTCTCTCTCAGTGTGGCTGGGTCCTGGGCTTTTTACGGGCTCAGAATGGGGAGTGCATGCTGATTGGTTTGTGAGTATGTAAAAAAGGTTCAAACGAAGACTCCACTCAAAGGTGGGCATGACAGTGGAGAAAACCAATTAGGAAAGGGTAGATAAATGTAAAATAGGTAAAGGGTGGGGATCAATCAGAGGAAAGTGCACCAAATAAGAAGACAGGTTCTCAGTTCAGTTGAGAGATTTGACTTGTAGCTTGGTTTTCAGGCTTTAAACTGTCCTTGGCTTGGAGGGGGGGTTTCATCGGGGACCCACCCCTATTTGTCTAGGCATTTGTCTGCGTCCTGCGACTCTCAGTATGATCAAATTAGACTATAAAATATCTTAAAAGGGTTCTATTCAGATTGTTTTAGAGATAAATAAGGCTTATATAATTCTTGAAATAGCCAGAAATTTAGGGGATGTTGACCTTCCAATAATTTCAATGTGCTGTAAAAATGTACTTTTATAGAGACTAATTTAAATGGTTTAAGAATTTAAGTTCACTTTATTTATGTGAATATTTGGCAAATGAGGCTAGTTTAATATTGTGGGTTTTATAAAAACAGCGTGTCTTCTGACACTTATATTAAGTATAATACAGGCATAATTTTATTCTAATTGGGTATGCTTTTCCCAAACCTATACAGGTTTACAGATCAAATAAGCTAGCACATTGTGCAGGATCTGGATTTTAAAAAGATAATAAAGAAAAAAATAAGCTAGCATTATAATCTACTAGATGTTTAAGATTATGAAAATTGTAAACTTGTGTTTAATCAAATTAAATAATTATTCTGGCAAACCGTTATTTCAGCAGTAATTATATTTGGTAGCATGTCAGCTTGGAAACAGTTTCTAAGATCTTTTGGTAACTAAAAATCTTGAATTGATGCTAAATTGAATTAGTTAATGGATATTCACAAAATATTAAGATCATTTCTTTCTTTTTCTTTCTTTTTTTTCGAGATAGAGTTCACACTTGTAGCCCAGGCTGGAGTCTCAGTGGCACAATCTCAGCTCACTGCAACCTCTGTCTCCTGGGTTCAAGTGATTCTCCTGCCTCAGCCTTCCCAATAGCTGGGACCACAGGTGCGTGCCACCACACCTGGCTAATTTTTTGTATTTTTAGTAGAGACAAGAGTTTCACCATGTTGGCCAGGATGGTCTTGAACTCTTGACCTCAGGTGATCCTCCTGCCTCGGCCTCCCAAAGTGCTGGGATTACAGGCGTGAGCCACCGAGCCCGGCCAAGATCACTTCTAAGATAAGCTACTGAAACATTAACTTCAAAGTATAACTTTAAGTTTATATATATACATATAATTTCAACTGTTATTTTTGATTCAGGGTGTACATGCGCAGGTTTGTTAAATGGGTATATTGTGGGACACTGAGTTTGGGGTACGAATGATCCCATCACCCAGGTGGGAACTCATAGGTAGTTTTTCAGCCTTTTCCCTCCTCCCTCTCTCTCCCTTCTGGTAGTCCCAGTGTCTATTGTTCCCTTTTTTTTTTTTTTTTTTTTTTGAGACAGAGTCTCACTCTGTTGCCCAGGCTGGAGTGTAATGGCACAATCTCGGCTCACCACAACCTTTGCTTTCCGGTTTCAAGCGATTCTCCTGCCTCAGCCTCCCACGTAGCTGGGACTAGAGGCACACACCACCATGCCCAGCTAATTTTTGTATTTTTAGTAGAGATTGGGTTTCACTATGTTGGCCAGGCTGGTCTTGAACTCCTGACCTCATGATCCACCTGCCTCGGCCTCCCAAAGTGCTGGGATTACAGGCGTGAGCCACTGCACCCGGCTTTTCCCATCTTTATGTCCACAGCTACCCAATGCTTAGCTCTGAATTATAAATGAGAACGTGTGGTATTTGATTTCGTATTCCTGCAAAATTTGCTTAGGATAATGGCCTCCAGCTGCATCCATGTTCCTGCAAAGTACATGATTTCGTTCTTTTTTTATGGCTGTGTTCATATATTTTTAACATTTTTTGCCTCTTATTTTGATATAATACTGAGAGGCTACGTACTTGGACCTGTTAATAAATATACTCATTTTTGTGAGTTAGGGATGTGTATCACTATAAAGTTATAAGATGTATAATCATAAGTTTTGCTGGTCTGCTAAAAATGCTGATGTGTTACAAAAACAGCTGCAATTATTTACCTCCTAGTTTTCTGTGTAAAATATAAGTCCTGTGATTACAAGTTATAATCAATATATGTGAATTAGACTCTACTAGGAGCAAATAGAGGCAGAGAAAAGCAACTTTCTATGCAAAGTATATGGGGATGGATTTTTGTTAAGGAAAAAAAGTAGTTTTGTAAGTAGTTTTGTGCTGAAGTAAAATGACTTTGTCTCAGAATGAGAAGGCGTAAAGTATAGGAAAAAATCTGAATGGATATAGAAAGTCATGGAAGATTCACAGAAAGGAAATTTTGTGGTGGTCAAAGCTGCCTACATTTGATGAATTTATTTATAAGATTATTAGAAAAAGGCTTAGTATAAAATATAATACTTACATAAAACTTGAATTTGGTTTTCTTTCTGTTAAAATTACAAAGTCAGCTGGACATGGTGGCTCACGCCTGTAATCCTAGCTCTTTGGGAGGCTGAGGTGGGCAAATTCCCTGAGCTCAGGAGCTCGAGATCAGCCTGGGCAACACAGTGAAACCCTGTCTCTACTAAAATACAAAAAGTTAGCTGGGTGTGGTGGCATGCGCCTGTAGTCCCAGCTACTCAGGAGGCTGAGGCAAGAGAATTGCTTGAACCCAGGAGGCGGGGTTTTCAGTGAGCCAAGATCGCGCCACTGCACTCCCGCCTGGGCAACAGAGCAAGACTCTGTCTCCAAAAAAAAAAATTTACAAAGTCTTCTTGGATTACTTGGCTGCGTTAGTAAAATGTTTGTAAAACCAAACCAAACCTGAGTCCACTCACCTGGTACAGGAAAGCCAGTCTACACAAAGATTTGCAGTGAGAAAAAGGAGGATGTTTATCTGCAGGGCACCAAGCAAGGAGAATTGTGCGGCTGACACTTAAGACTGAACTTCTTTACTAGCCTAAACCCAAGGGTTTTTAAAGGAAGGAAGGGGTAAGTTTCAGAAAAGCAGAAGTTACGGGCAAAATTGTATACCAATATGTGGAGGTTATACACTGGTTTGGCCTTAAAAGGTAAGATATATTGAAGCATGGCCTTACAGGTCATAGGCGGTGATATGGTCTGGCACTGTGTCCCCACCCAAGTCTCATCTTGAATTGTAATCCCTATGTGTTGGGGAGGGACCTCGTGGAAGGTGATTAGATCATGCAGGTGGTCCCCTCATGCTGTTCTTGTGATAGTGAGTGAGTTTTCATGAGATCTGATATTTTTTTTTTTGGAGACGGTGTTTCACTCCTGTCACTCAGGTGCTAGAGTGCAATGACGTGATCTCGGCTCACTGCAATCTCTGCCTCCCAGATTCAGGTGATTCTCCTGCTTCAGCCTCCCTCGTGGCTGGGATTACAGGTGCACAAAACCATGCCCAGCTAATATTTTTGTATTTTTAGTAGAGATGAGGTTTTGCCATGTTGGCCAGGCTGGTCTTGAACTGCTGACCTCAGGTGATCCGCCCACCTCGGCCTCCCAAAGTGTTGGGATTACAGGCATGAGCGACCACGCATGGCCGATCTGATGGTTTTATAACAAACTCTTCCCCTTTTGCTCAGCACTTCTTTTTCCTGCCACCATGCAAAGAAGGATGTATTTGCATCCCCTTCCACCATAATTGTAAGTTTCCTGAGGCCTCCCCAGCCCTGAGGAACTATGAATCAATCAAACCTATTTCCTTTATAAATTACCCAGTCTCGGGCAATTCTTTATAGCAGCATGAGAAAGGACTAATACAGGTGGCTTCCAAGATTCTTTGATTTGCAATTGGTTAAGGAAGAAAGCTTTGTCTAAAAACTTAGGGTCAGCAGAAAAGAATGTTAAGATCTGGCCTGTGGTTGTGACTCTCCAGGCCCCTCAAGAAGAAATTTAGAACAAAGAACAGTGGTTAGAGTTCAGTCCTCAGTTCCCTCTTATCTGAGTTCTACATGTCAGCAGGATGGACTTTCTATTTGGTTTCTAGGTTTCTGAAAAACAACTCAAGAACATATGTTAATATATTATCTTTAGTTTCCATAGGGAACCAAACATCTTGTGGCTTTAACTTCCTTGGCTATTGTTTAAAGCTATTATCTTCTGGCTTATCAGGTTGCTCGTTTACTTTTCAAGGCTAGCAGGGTGCCCAGAATTTCCCTTGAAGTAACTCAAGATTTTTTTATATTTCCATGGCTGGGGGAAGGGGGACAGTGGGCAGCCGGCCCCTAAAGGAGGTCCCTGCTCTGTCTCAGTTGTAAGAGATTTTTCTTACCTTCTGAGTTATCTATAGAACAAAGATTCTGTGTTTTATCAAAATGATCTCCTGTGCTTTATGTTGAGTTTATCATGTCCTTGATTATTTAAGAGAATTATTTATTTAAGAGAAAAGTCTGCCCACTTTTGAAAGAAGAACCAAGGTCCTTTTCAATTGTGCTATCATCTAGGTATACTTTACATTTTTATTTTATTTTGTTTTATTTATTTTATTTTTGAGACTGAGTCTTGCTCTGTTGCCAGGCTGGAGTGCAGTGGTGCGATCTCAGCTCACTGCAACCTCTGCCTCCTGGGTTCAAGCGATTCTCATGCCTTAGCCTCCCAAGTAGCTGGGATTACAGGCGCATGCCACCACAACCAGCTAATTTTTTTATTTTTTTTTATTTTTAGTAGAGATGGAGTTTCACCATGTTGGCCAGGATGGTCTCCATCTCCTGACCTCGTGATCCGCCCGCCTTGGACTCCCAAAGTGCTAGGATTACAAGCATGAACCCCTGCACCCGGCCTATTTTATTTTATTTTTTTAGAAACAGGCTCTCTCTGATGCCCAGGCCGAAGTGCAGTGATGCAATCGTAGTTCACTGCAACCTCAGATTCCTGGGCTTTAAACCTCCTGCCTCAGCCTCTCAAGTAGCTGGGACTACAGGTGTGCACAACCATGCCCATCTAACTTTTTAAAAAAATTGTAGAGACAGGGTCTTGCCATATTGCCCAGGCTGGTCTCAAACTCCTGGCCTCAAGTGATCCTTTTGCCTTGGCCTCCAAAAGTGTAGAGATTACAGATGTGAGCCACTGTGCCCCACCTTTAAAATTCTTTAATGTCATTTTACTGTCACATGATTAAATAGGTGGCCAAGTGTTGTTTCCCAGTAACCCATGATCCTATTTAATCAACTGTTCAAACCTCCTGACAACTTTTGATATTTTGCCTTCCCAATATAAAGTCCTAAATGATATATTTTGCACCTAAAACCGATTTTCCAGA
The DNA here is from genome assembly GCF_009828535.3 of Hylobates moloch. Taxonomy (NCBI): domain Eukaryota; kingdom Metazoa; phylum Chordata; class Mammalia; order Primates; family Hylobatidae; genus Hylobates; species Hylobates moloch. The sequence goes on from NW_026652280.1 coordinate 126,864,053, forward strand.
AAGCCTCTGAAAAATCACAAGGAATTTGTTTTTCATCTTATAAAAAGGGAGGTGCTAGAAATAATTAGGTTTATTTAATTTGTTACTATTGATGAGTTCCTTGGGAAAAGTTGTCAAATCAGAAGAGGTGATAAATTTGTATGAGTAAAATGCTATTAATATAAATACTTCAGAAATTGTGTGCTATATAAGAAGTTCATAGAGATTTGTCAATGTCCTCACCATCCATGTTATATTTCCATTTATCAGGGTTTTGGTGCTGTTTTGCCAAGATATTAGACAAAAAAAAGGTATAATAACACTGGTCACATTTTGAGTTATTTTTTTAAATGTTAAGTTAGTTGCAACTTTAATTTGAATCTAGCATCCTCTTGTCCAGAGGTTTTCAACTGGGGATTCATATCATTAACGTACAAAGATTTATCAAATTCAGATGTTTAGGATCTACTCGAGATTTTCTGAGTCTCTTTCCTTGATAAACTTGATATATTCTCAGTGTAGTCTAACTATATGTTTAGTATATCCATGGTATATTGTGTCTCAGGATTATTATATGTTATATTTGAATATTTTTTCCTCTGTGAAGATTACATTCTCTTATTTTCAAAATGTAGATGTATTATCTACTCTTCTTTGAAAATAGGATTAATCATTATGTTTATAGATATTTTATCTAAAACTTTTGTTGGGTTGACGTTTCATTTTGCATGCCATGGAAACATTTTTTGCCAGTTGCATTATTCTTGTAATAAACTCTCATCAGATCTTTTACTTTGGAAAGTTATTAGTAATAACTATTACCAGCCATTGAAAGCCTTTTGTCATCAGCCGGGCCCGATGGCTCACGCATGTAATCCCAGCACTTTTGGAGGCCAAGGTGGGTGGATCGCTTGAGCCCAGGAGTTCAAGACCAGCCTGGGAAATATGGTGAGACCTTATCTCTACAAAAAATACAAAAAATTAGCTGGTCCTGGCCGGGCGCAGTGGCTCACGCTTGTAATCCCAGCACTTTGGGAGGCCGGGGCGGGCAGATCACGAGGTCAGGAGATCGAGACCACGGTGAAACCCCGTCTCTACTAAAAATATAAAAAATTAGCCGGGCGTGGTGGTGGGCACCTGTAGTCCCAGCTACTCGGAGAGGCTGAGGCAGGAGAATGGCGTGAACCCGGGAGGCGGAGCTTGCAGTGAGCCGAGATTGCGCCACTGCACTCCAGCCTGGGCAACAGAGCGAGACTCCGTCTCAAAAAAAAAAAAAAATTAGCTGGTCCTGGTGGCGTGCGCCAGTAGTCCCAGCTACGCAGGAGGTTGAGTTAGGAGGATGACTTGAGCCTAGGAGGTGGAGGTTGCAGCGAGCTGAGATTGTGCCACTGCACTCTAGCCTGGGTGACAGAATGAGACCCTGTCGAAGAAAGGGAAGGGAAGGGGAGGGGAAGGGGAGGGGAAAGGCCTTTTGTCATCTATGGACAGTTTTTTGTTTTACTCTGATGCTTCTGTGAAGCACTTGCAATAGCTATGGCCAGAGTGAATCAACAAAGATGGACTCTTCCAGAGCCCTGTGAAAAAGGAGTCTTGTGTCCAGGTACTCTTGGGCACAGGCTCTTCTGATGGCTTACATAAACAATTCTGAATTTATACTAGTGTACTGAGTCAGAATTTCCAGAACAGTGGTTGAGAAGCAGATAGATTTCTGAGACTGCTAACTCAAGACTGAGTGGAACAAGAATTACTTACATAGGACTGGATAAGCTGATGGATAATTGTGGCTTTCATTTGGAATATTGTTGACGTTTAATGTTATATTTTCTGAACATAAGGAACGCGTTTCTCTCTCCTCTTAAGCTATCTGTCACTCATAATAATTGATTAAATTATGCTTTTGTAAATGGAAATGAAATATTTATATTTTTCTCTTTGCCTGATTTCTCCAGAATTGGAAACTGTCACTGATTATTATTATTATTATAATTATTTTCTCTTTTGGAGACAGGGTCTCACTCTCTCACCCAGGCTGGAGTGTGGTGGCACCATCTCAGTTCACTGCAACCTTCACCTCCCAGGTTCAAGTGATTCTCGTGCCTCAACCTCCTGAGTAGCTGGGATTACAGGTATGCACCACCATGCCTGGCTAATTTTTTATTTTTAGTAGGGATGGGGCTTCGCCACGTTGGCCAGGCTGGTCTTGAACTCCTGGTCTCAAGTGATCTGTCCACCCCGGCCTCCCAAAGTGCTGGGATTACAGGTGTGAGCCACCATATCTGGCCTTACTATTTTTATTTTCATTGCAATGTCGTTATTTTTACAATTTGAATGAGTCCGTCTTCCTTGTTAACAGGATTTAATTGCAAACATTGGTTATACAACAAATGTCTTCCTTGAAATGTTATATTTGAGAATGATTACTTAATCAGATATGATCTGACACTTTTAAGGAACTATGGTTAATTTTATGGAGGTAAAGCTTACAAAGCATACCTAGGAAAACTGGACTCTTATCTGGTTTACAGAATGAGTAAAGATTGTCATTTCCTGGCAGGACTGTGAACATTAGGATATTTTATGGACTTTGAGAAGTGAGGAATTCACCCAAATTTTTAGGTATTATAGGTGAAATTTGATGGTGAGTTCCTGGCTTGGCTTCCTAGCTCAAAAAGTTTTTAAAAGTTTAATGTGACATTTCTTACTAAACTTTCAGCAAAGCACATTTAAGAAGGACTCTGGTACATTACAATTTTTGTAGCACCTATGTAAATAATCAGGTCAAATCTAGTGAGACCATCTTTATTTTGTGTTCAAGGATAATCTTCAAGATCATCTTTGATTAAAAGGGGAGTGACTGGAGAGGTATTTTCTGTTTCAATGGAAAACTATAGCGCTATACCCCGTCTTTCTGACTAGTCCTGAGTTGCAACAGTGTTACCAGACTCTAGCCCTGTTCATTGCCTTTGAGTTAGTTGCACTCCTTGTAAATTGTAGGTAATTGATGGATATGCAAACTCTGTTTTCTCTGGTAGAGATTTCCCCCATACTTTATATACTTTTTGTGGAAAAAAAATCAGTTTGGGTACATGCCTGTAATTTGGACTGGATCCTGTTACTTTGCACAAATTATTAACAATTACCCAATGCTCAATTCTTCCAATGTTCTTCAATATCTGGCTACAACGCTCTAAATAAAGTTTTCCAAATTTTCTCCCTTCTGTGTGACTCAGCATCACCAAGAACTAAAACTTGACCAGTTAAATCCTTTTCAGGTGCTGCGCTGGGTCTTTTTCTTTGGAATTTTAAGAAGTTCTGTGAGCTAAAGACCAATGACTTCCTATAAATCTTGAAGGACTCCAGGACTCATCACCATAGCAGACCATGTATGGATTTCTTTTCTTTCTTTTTTTATTTTTTTATTTTTTGAGAAGGAGTTTCTCTCTAGTTGTCTAGGCTGGAGTGCAATGGCACGACCTTGGCTCACTGCAACCTCCGCCTCCCAGGTTCAAGTGATTCTCCTGCCTCAACCTCCCGAGTAGCTGGGATTACAGGCATGCGCCACTACATTTGCCTAATTTTGTATTTTTTAGTAGAGACGGGGTTGGTCATGTTGGTCAGGCTGGTCTCGAACTCCCGACCTCAGGTGATCCACCCACCTCTGCCTCCCAAAGTGCTGGGATTACAGGTGTGAGCCACTGCACCTGGCCAGTATGAATTTCTTTCTGGACAAGTGACTGTCAGGGCCAGTACAGAAGTTTGACAAAACACTGGTTATGCATGCCTTTACATGAAAGGTAGCTAAGACTGTGGACATCACCAAGAGCATCAACATTTTAGCCTCAAGAAACTCAATGACTTTTACCAACCTCTTGGAATCCACTGGATTGGTTACCCTCAGATTTAACTTCTGAAGCTGTTACTTTAATACAGCTTTTCATATTAGTATTTCTCTTTTTCATTTTAGATGCTTTTTTAAGATGCCTTTTAAGATGCTTGATGTCCAGGACTTTGAAACAGCTAATTTCTTTTTAACCACCTCTCAATAGGTAATTCAATTGATTTTTACAGGGACAGCACCAGCGAGGGTTCTCAAGAGACTGTTTCTTAGCCCTTACTTGGTCCCACCCAGGTTTATTCTCACCTGAGTTGTTCAGTATTGAACAAAAGGCTGACCATGTTAAACTTTACCTGAGTCCTGTGCTCTTGGAGAACAGCAACAGTTAAGAAATCCCTCCAACTTGGCCGGGCGCGGTGGCTCACGCTTGTAATCCCAGCACTTTGGGAGGCTGAGGCGGGCGGATCACAAGGTCAGGAGATCGAGACCACGGTGAAACCCCGACTCTACTAAAAATACAAAAAATTAGCCGGGCGTGGTGGCGGGCGCCTGTAGTCCCAGCTACTCGGAGAGGCTGAGGCAGGAGAATGGCGTGAACCTGGGAGGCGGAGCTTGCAGTGAGCCCAGATTGCGCCACTGCACTCCAGCCTGGGCGACAGAGCGAGACTCCGTCTCAAAAAAAAAAAAAGAAATCCCTCCAACCTTTGCGTTCCAGGAAAGGACTTTCTGCAAATAACCACCTTTCTTCATATAACTTAGATAGGACTCACTTTCCACTCTTTCTCATGACTCCCGTAACAGTTGAGGATAACTCCACCATTTACCTGTGTCAGGGACAAACAGAGAACTTTCCCCTCTTGCATGAATTTGCTGACAAGGCCAAACACAGATCCTCAACTTCTTGTTCCTTGGCTCATGATTACTGAAATTATAATTGTTTGTCCCCTGGAAAAACGAGCTAATACAGAGAAAAACACTTTCTGTTCAGCCAACCGATACTACCCCTGCTTGCAAAAACACTCTACTGTAAATCACTTCACCTGAAATTTGATTACCATTCTCTCTGAAACTCTAAGGCAAAATCACCTGCTGAGATACTCTGATCTTTGGATTGGGGATGCTCTACCATTGCAATAGCCTGAGTAAAATTAAAATTAATATCCTTACTTGTCCAATTTTTGTTTTTCACAATAGCAAAAGGGATTTTGCAGATCTGTTTAAGGTCCCTTTTGGTTGACTTTAATAAGATAGTGAAGAGAAATCAGTAACACTGATTCCATCTTTTATAGCCAGGCATGGTGGTGTACACCTGTCATCCCAGCTACTTGGGAGGCTGAGGCAGGAGGATCCCTTGAGCCCAGGAATGTGAGAACAGCCTGGGCAATATAGCATTACCTTGTCTCAAAAAACAATGAACAAACAAAAAACCCAACAAAATAATAGGAAAATGTCCTTGCTGGGCCTAATCTAATCAGGTGAGCCCTTTAAAAGCAGAGGCTTTTCCCTGGCTAGTCAAAGAGGAGATAAGAGAGACGTGCTCTGGGTGGCCTGAAAGAAAGCAAACATCTATGTTGTAAATTGTGTATGGAGGTCATATAGCAAGAAACCGCACAAGGCCTAGGAGCTGAGAGGGGCCCTCGCTTGATTGCCAGCCAGGGACTGGGGGCCTTAGCCCTTTAGCTGCTAGGAACTGAATTTTGCTAACAACCTGAATGGGTTTGGAAAATTTCCTCAAGTCCTATTTGAGAACTATAGCCTGACCAACACCCTGCTTTCATCCTGTGAGACTATGAGTGCATTTGTGGATGCGGAGGCTTAAAACGACACCCTTCATTAACTCATGCATTGTGCATCCTCACTGCTCTGTACTTTATCTCCTTTCTCAGTGGTTATTACCTCTATATGGTACGATCTGTTATGGAGCAAATGGGCTCACTGCTTGATGCTCACAGAAGCTGAGAACTATGGCACCAGCTTTTGAGAAAAGAAAGGCTTTATTGTAGAACTGGCAGCAAAAAGACAGGCTCAAATCTGTCCCCCACTTTGGAGTCTGGGGCAAGTTTTACGAGATCAGAGGGCAAGAGACAGGATTTGGGAATGTTGGCTTAGCAGGATTCGACTGGGGAGCTTCAAATTTGACCATTTACAGTAAAGCATGTTGAGGCAGATTTTAGCCCCAGATCTTCCAGGTCAGCAGACCCCTCACTTCTGAAAATCCTTCGGATTGCAGGCATGTTTTGAGGGGAGGAAGAGTTGGTTCCAGGTGTTGTTAGAGGTCAAAGTTTTTTCTGTTGTGTATGCTTGTTGGGGTGATCAGACCCAACACCAGGTCGTGGGGGTGATGAAGTCCGGCAGAGTCAAAGGAATGAGAAAAAGACAGTTTGAGAGAGAAAGTGGGTCCAGGGGATCATCTCGAGTGTGGAGGCTGTCAGGGCCCTTAGCTCTAGAAGCACAGACTATTTATTGGTGATCAAACAAAGAAACAGGTGGTGAGAATGTGGGTGTCAAAAGGAAGTGTTGCATTAAAGCACATGATTTACAGCTGTGACGGTTTAGCATGTGCTCTGCTACTTGAGATAATGGAGAGCAGGTTCTTTTTTTTTTTATTTATTATACTTTAGGTTTTAGGGTACATGTGCACAATGTGCAGGTTTGTTACGTATGTATCCATGTGCCATGTTGTTTTGCTGCACCCATTAACTCGTCATTTAGCATTAGGTATATCTCCTAATGCTGTCCCTCCCCCCTCCCCCCACCCCACAACAGTCCCTGGAGTGTGATGTTCCCCTTCCTGTGTCCATGAGTTCCAAATGTCCAACAACGATAGACTGGATTAAGAAAATGTGGCACATATACACCATGGAATACTATGCAGCCATAAAAAATGATGAGTTCATGTCCTTTTTAGGGACATGGATGAAACTGGAAAACATCATTCTCAGTAAACTGTCAAAAGGACAAAAAACCAAACACTGCATGTTCTCACTCATAGGTGAGAATTGAACAATGAGAGCAGGTTCTTTTAAATCAAGTTACAATCGATCCTGGGAGAGCAAGGAGCAAGGAGCCAGCAAGTCTAGGCACATTCCAGAGTCACAAGCCCTGGGTTCTATCCAAGCCACAAGGGGTTTTATGCCCTGGGCTTAGATTATGGTGCATCACGGTAGCCTTCCACCCTTTAGCACAGAGCTTGTTGTTGCAAAGGCCACAAGGGGTTTTAGATCCTGGACCCTGGACATATTTCAAGACTCTTCTACATTATGTCAGACATGCAAGCCCTGCCTCAGCTTCTGCCAACACTCAGCTTTTCTCCCAACATATGCCTAGGCTGCATGACTTGCAATTTTTGGTTTTGTTATACCTAAAAGGCAACTCGACATTTGTTATCAGTTTAGCTGGTCCTGTGGTTATTATCCTACACCCTTCTACATCCTCATCCACAGGAATCTTACTCCATTGGTTGTTCATATTATTTATTCTTCCTCCTACTTCAGCCTCCCAAAGTGTTGGGATTACAGTGTGAGCCACTGAGCCTGGCCTGAGCTTATGTTTTCTATAGTAAATATTTAAAATTATAAAAATCATAAATTGAATCTAAGCACAAAAAGTACAAATAAAAATGTAGTACCTATTACTTCATGTATATCAAACATAGCATTAAAACAAAACCCTTTGTATTAACTTTTAGGTTTTTACTTTTTTTTTTTTTTTTTTTGAGACAGGGTTTCCCTCTGTCACCCATGCTGGAGTGCAGTGGTTCAATCTTGGCTTGCTGCAGCCTCTTCCTCCTGGGCTCAAGCGATCCTCCCACTACAGCCTTCCAAGTAGCTGGAACTACAGGGACATGCCACCATACCTGGCTAATTTTTTATTTTTGTAGAGACAAGTTCTCACTATATTACCCAGGCTGATTTTTGCTTTCATGATGCTTGCTTAACATGAAAACACATGTGGTATAGAAATAGTTAACAGGAAAATAACTTGAGATTATGGCTAGAAAATAACTTGAGATTTGTCCACTGAAATTTTCACGAATAATCCAAATGTAATTGTTAAAAACAATTAAGTAATGGAAGTGGGATAAGTTTATAAATAAACTTCTAAACAATAACTATGTTTTATAATATGTCTACTGAAAAACAGTTTCCCAAATCTCTTTGGTAACATATACCCTTAGAGTTTTGTTAAGTTAACTTGTGGATATTCATTGAGTAACTAGACCATTTACAAATAAAATAAAATACTAAAATATTAATTGCCAAACACAGGTTTAAATTTCTGAACTTTTGGCTTCTTAATACAGAAGTGGGGTCAGTTGGTAAATATGTCCTGTGCAACATTGAAAAATAGTGCTGTGGGGAATTGTATGTTTCTAGAAATTATGAAATTATATAGTCATACATTTGCCAATCTACGGAGTGTTATACAGTATGTGCCAGACAGTTCACAATTGCTTACTTCCTAGTTTTCACTAGAAATTAGGTTTACTAAGGGTTAAGAATTTTAATTAGGCAATATAGTGGTACCCTGTATCTACAAAATTTAAAAAAAATTATCTGGGCTTTGTGGCATGTACTGATAGTCCTAGCTACCCAGAAGGCTGAGGTGGGAAGATCGCTTGAACCTGGGAGCACAAGGCTATAGTAAGCCATGATCGCACCACTGCACTCCAGCCTGGGTAACAGAGTGAGACTCTGTCTCAAAAAAAAGAAAAAGGAAAAGTTCTAATTAGTATATGCAATCAAAATTACTAGAGATAATAGGGAAAACAACTTTGTGTACAAGAAAACTAGGATGTATTTTTGGTAAGAAAAGGTATGGGGTATGAAAATGTGTGTTTATTGAAGAAAGAATTTTTTTCTAGCTTGGAGATTATTTGAATTTTTCAGAATGTAAAAGGAGAATGAAGGACAAAAAATTGATACAGAAAATTGGGAAGAGAGAATCTTGTGTGGTCAAGTTGACTACCATTGAATGAACTTATTATAAGGGTCTGAAATGACTCAACATCAAAATACCATACACTAATGCAAAACTAAAAATTGGTCTTCTCTGTTAAAATGACAAAGATTTCTTGTAGTATTGGTCTGTTCTTGGTAAAAGATTGTAAAAGGTTTTCTTTACCTTTTAAATAATCTGCCTAGAAAACAAAATTTTTTTGTCTTATCAAAGTAATTTTCTTTTTTTTTTTTTTTCTGAGACGTAGTCTCACTCTGTCGCCCAGGCCAGAGTGCAGTGACGTGCTCATGGCTCACAGCAACCTCTGCCTCTCAGCGGGTTCAAGCAGGTCTCCTGCCTCAGCCTCCAGAGTAGCTGGGATTACAGGCACGCGCCACCATGCCTGGCTAATTTTTGTATTTTTAGTAGAGATGGGGTTTCACCATGTTGGCCAGGCTTGTCTCTAACTCCTGACCTTGGGTGATCCACCACCCCGGGCCTCCCAAAGTGCTGGGATTAGAGGTGTGAGCCACCTCGCCCAGCCATTATCAAAGTAATTTTCTATGTTTCATGTTGTCTTTATCAAATCTTTGATTACTTAAGGAAACTGAGCATTTTCTATTAGGAGAGGTAAGGTTTTTCCTACAGCTACAGTTTTCTGTATTTTGCCTTTGAAGTCTTTCAGTTGCCACTTTAAATGATAACTATTTTTTCACAGTGACCTGTGATTCTATTTTAAACAAGTCTTTAACCTTTTTGACATTTTTTACAAACTTCTCAAAATCAAAATCTAAATTTTGACCTCAAACTAATTAATAACTGGGATTTTCAGGGCCCCTGGAAAATCTCAGAAAAATTTGTTCTTTTTTTAAAAATATATTTTTTTCTTTATTATTATTTTTAAAATTTTCTGCAGAGAAAAGATCTCACTATGTTGCCCATACTGGTCTAAAACTCCTGAGGCTCAGGTGATCCTCCTGCTTTGGCCTCCCAAAGTGCTGAGATTACAGGCATGAGCCACTGTGCCTGGCCCTTTTTTTTGTGAAACAGGGTCTCACTCTGTTGCCCAGGCTGGAGTGCAGTGGTGTGATCACAGCTCACTGCAGCTTCAAACTCCTAGGTTCAAGTGATCTTCCTGCCTCAGCCTCCCAAGCACCTAGGGACTACAGGTGCATACCACCATGCCTGGCTAAGTTTTTAATTTTTTTGCAGAGTAGGATCTCACTTTGTTGCCCAGATTTGTTCTTTCTTTATTTAAAGAAAGATCTTAAGCTAATCAAGCTTATTTGATTAAGTTTAAGCAAATGGGAAGCATTGTCAAGTAAGAAGTGATGCTTAACCTCCTTTATGCTATATTTATATAGGTATATATTATTAATATGTCTTCCAGAAATGCATAAAATTCCTGGAAATTTGATATATCCTAGTATAAGTCATAATTCTAGTTATCTTAAAATGATATGTTACAAAAATAACCAAATTTTCTTGTCAATTGTATTATAATGAACTCTCATTAGGTCTTAAAGCATCAACATTTTAAGTCTTTTGTCTTCTGCAGACAGTTAATTTGTTTAATAAGATGCCTTCTTATAATTCCTGCAAGCACCTATAATTTGAAAGTATTTTCTTTTCAAAGGATTCATGGAAAAATCTCTGACGAGCACAGATTTCTGAAAACTTTAAGGTCATACCACTGGACTAAGTAAGAATTTTCAAAACACTAATAAAGAAACCGACTGATTTATAAGACTGTTAAACCAAGATCAAGTAAAACAAGAACTAGTTACACGGAGGCCCAGCGGGTTGACTCATGCCTATAATCCCAGCATTTTGGGGGGCCCAGGTGGGTGGATCACTTGAGGCCAGGAGTTTGAGACCAGCCTGGCCGACATAGTGAAACTCCACCTCTACCAAAAATACAAAAATTAGCCAGGCAAGGTGATGGGTGCCCGTAATCCCAGCTACTTGGGAGGCTGAGATGTGAGAATTGCTTGAACCCGAGAGGCAGAGTTTGCATCGAGCTGTGATCGCACCACTGCACTCCAGCCTGGGTGACAGAGCAAGACTGTCTCAACAACAACAATAACAAAAATTAGTTACATGGGATTAAATGAACTGATGAGGATGATTACAATATCTATGCTATTTTGTTTGAAGTATTTCTGGTTCTCCAATGTTTTATTTTCCAGGCATTTTTTTTTTTTTTTTTTTTTGAGACAGGGATTCCCCTGTCACCCAGGCTGAAGTGCAGTGGAGCAATCACTGCTCACCGTAGCCTGGGCCTCCCAGAATCAAGCCATCCTCCCCACTCAGCCTTCTAAGTAGCTAGGACTATAGGAGTGTGCCACCATGCCTGGCTAATTTTTTTAATTTTTTGAAGTGACAAAATCTCACTTTGTTACCCAGTTTTAGACTCCTGGCCTCAAGTGATCCTCCCACCTCAGTCTCCCATGTGCTAGGATTACAGGTGTGAGCCACCACACCTGGCCATTTTCCAAATTTAAAGAAACCCTTTTTCTCTTACTTTCTTCAATCATCTATAACTTACTGCAATTTGGTATACACTTTTAAATGAAAAACAAAACAAAACATTTGTCTTTTTCTCCATACCTGATCCTGAGAGGTGACAGCATGCTGGCAGTCGTCACAGCCCTCGCTCACTCTCGGCGCCTCCTCTGCCTGGGCTCCCCACTTTGGTGGCACTTGAGGAGCCCTTCAGCCCACCGCTGCACTGTGGGAGCCCCATTCTGGGCTGGCCAAGGCCAGAGCCGGCTCCCTCGGCTTGCAGGAAGGTGTGGAGGGAGAGGCACGAGCAGGAACCCGGGCTGCACGTGGCACTTGCGGGCCAGCTGGAGTTCCGGGTGGGCGTGGGCTTGGCGGGCCCTGCACTCGGAGCAGCCGGCCAGCCCGGGGCAATGAGGGGCTTAGCACGGGGCCATCGGCTGCGGAGGGTGTACTGGGTCCCCCAGCAGTGCCAGCCCACCAGCGCTGCACTCGATTTCTCACCGGGCCTTAGCTGCCTTCCCGCGGGGCAGGGCTCGGGACCTGCAGCCCGCCATGCCTGAGCCTCCCACCCCCTCCATGGGCTCCTGTGCCCCCCAAGCCTCCCCAACGAGCACCACCCCCTGCTCCACGGTGCCCAGTCCCATCGACCACCCAAGGGCTGAGGAGTGCGAGCACATGGCGCGGGACTGGCAGGCAGCTCCACCTGCAGCCCTGGTGCAGGATTCACTGGGTGAAGCCAGCTGGGCTCCTGAGACTGGTGGAGATGTGGAGAACCTTTATGTCTAGCTCAGGGATTGTAAATACACCAATCAGCACCCTGTGTCTAGCTCAGGGTCTGTGAATGCACCAATTGACACTCTGTATCTAGCTGCTCTGGTGGGGCCTTGGAGAACCTTTATGTCTAGCTCAAGGATTGTAAATACACCAGTCGGCACTCTGTATCTAGCTCAAGGTTTGCAAACACACCAATCAGCACCCTGTGTCTAGCTCGAGGTTTGTGAGTGCACCAATCGACACTCTGTATCTAGCTGCTATGGTGGGGCCTTGGAGAACCTTTATATCTAGCTCAGGGATTGTAAACGCACCAATCAGTGCCCTGTCAAAACAGACCACTCGGCTCTACCAATCAGCAGGACGTGGGTGGGGCCAGATAAGAGAATAAAAGCAGGCTGCCCGAGCCAGCAGTGGCAACCCGCTCGGGTCCCCTTCCATGCTGTGGAAGCTTTGTTCTTTTGCTCTTTGCAATAAATCTTGCTACTGCTCACTCTTCGGGTCCACGCTGCTTTTATGAGCTGTAACACTCACCGCGAAGGTCTGCAGCTTCACTCCTGAAGCCAGCGAGACCACGAGCCCACCGGGAGGAAAGAACAAACTCCAGACGCGCCACCTTAAGAGCTGTAACACTCACCGTGAGGGTCCGCGGCTTCATTCTTGAAGTCAGTGAGACCAAGAACCCACCAATTCCGGACACAATCCCTCCAGAACCAGAATCTCGTATCAAATATTCTTATTTCATGACAACATGGTTATTCACCTAAATTCAACAAGAACTTTTCTCTTTGCAACAAGGCACAAATAGAAGTAGTTATATTACCAAGGCTTTGACTCAGATGTCACATTTGTGAATGATATGCTTAAAAACAGATACAACAGGCCAGGCGCAGTAGCTCCCACCTGTAATCCCAGCACTTTGGGACGCAGAGGTGGGCAGATCACCAGGTCAGGAGTTTCAGACCAGCCTGGCCATTATGGTGAAACCTCGCCTCTACTAAAAATACAAAAATTAGTTGGGCATGGTGGCGCACGCCTGTATTTCCAGCTACTCAGGAGGCTGAGGCAGGAGAATCACTTGAACCTGGGAGGCAGAGGTTGCAGTGAGCCGAGATTGTGCCATTGCATTCCAGCCTGGGCGACAGAGCGAGATTCAAAAAACAAACAAACAAAACCCCAGATCAGACAGACAGTGTTAAGGAATTAAAGCTGACTTTATGGAACCAATAAAGTCCGTTGAAAACAACTGGCTTTGTACCTTGCCTACGGAGTTCCTAACCTTACTGGGGAGAAAGATCACTTTCTGGCAGGCCCAGGAACCTCAGAATATTTGGGGAACGTTGAGAAGAGACATCTGCTGGTGAGTCCTTGATGTGGCTTCCTATACTTGAGGGGCTTTTAAAACTCCAATCTGAGATTCTTTATTGAAACTTCCAGCAAAGCAGACTTCAAAAGAGCCTATATAATCAATCACTATTCTTGCTGTACCTTTCAAAATAATCCTTATGCCAAGCTGGCATATTTTGGGGTGGCATATCCTGCTACTCTTCAGTGTGCAAGGTTATTTCACAGGGACTTAAACTGAATTATCAGCTTTTTTTTTTGGTTGCATCTCTTGCTAAAGATTAGAGTTAAATGGAAGTTTGACCATGACCTGTGAATTTCATTTTCTTTCAGAGAAATATTACTGAACACTTGTTCTGAAGGCTGATCCTAGACAGCAAGACTCAGAGAATTGAGAGAAGACAAAAACATTCATCTAATTGGGGTGGCTGGGTGGGGTGAAGTGAACCCAGCCCGATTACCCTTAACATCTAACTCCAGAGCAACTCTGCTCTCTATTTTCTCAACCTTCTCCAATTCTTTATGAAGGGGTTCAGGAAATGCCGCCCCAAAATATGGTGCTTTGGTGTAATACTTTGAGCTGAAGACACTTGAAAAACAGTATATGCAGGGAGAGGCTTTCTCTGAACTCCGCTTATCTGTCTAAAGATAGATCCTGCAAAGGAACTCAATTTGTCATCAATTTTCCATCAGTGAAACCCTTCCAGGAGTTTCATCCACCAGTGAAGGTTATCTCAATCACAAGAGAAGAGACTAGAAGCCCACACCACACTTAGACAAATGTCACAAACAGTCATCTATTCTTCTAAGGGCCATTCATCTTTTCCCAAAATCACTTACTCTGCCTGAAATTGGCTACATCCCTGGCTTCCTTCTCGCCTATGTAGAGGGTATATAAGCTCCTAAATCTCCCCGGGTTTTCAGGTACTTTCCTTCTTGTAATGCCACCACACATGTAATCAATTTCTATACCTTTTCTCATATTAATTTGCCTGTTGTTAGTATGTTTCAGAGGCTCAGTTATTGAACTCTCAGAGGGCAGAGAGGGAAAGTCTTCACTTGTCTACAATTAAGTAGATCAATTTAACTTCTAAGGATAAGTCTGTCTGTTTTTCCCATGTTTTAAATTTTGAATCATAATGACCTGAGATCCCCAATTAAGGAGAAATGGGAAACAAATATCTATATGATAATCTATAACTGTTTTCTTTTATATACAAATCTCAATGTCATGAATATAAAAGTAACGCTTGATTTGGAGTTCCTTTACATTTATCATTCAAAAACACCCACATGGCCGGGCACAGTAGCTCATGCCTATCATCCCAGTGATTTGGGAGGCTGAAACAAGAGAAACGCTTGAGTCTAGGAGTTTGAGACCAGCCTGAGCAACAAAGCAAGACCCCATTTCTACAAAAAATTAAAAAATAAAAAAAAATTAGCTAGAAATGATGGAATGTGCCTGTAGTCCTAGCTACTCAGGAGGCTGAGGCAGGAGGATTGCTTGAGCCCAGGAGTTTGAGGCTACATTGAGCTATGATTGCACCACTGTACTCCAGCCTGGGCAACAGAGCAAGACCCTGTCTCAAAAAAAAAAAAAGAAATATGGTCAATATTGGTCCAAAAGCAAAGAAAAGTTTCATTTCTGAGAAAAAATATATATATGTATATATTTTTGAGACGGAGTTTCACTCTTGTTGCCCAGGCTGGAGTGCAATGGTGCGATCTTAGCTCACCACAACCTCTGCCTCCAGGGTAGGAAGGAAGTTATGACAACCAGCTGGTAAATGCATTTTCAAGTTAAATGTCAATAAAATGTAGCCCCTATGAACAATTTTTGGAATTTTAAACATGTTAGATCAGGAAGCAGTCTTTAACACACAGCATGTAGCCTTTCCACCATCCTACTTACTTTTGTCAAGACAATAGATTATGTAGTAGTCTTGGGTTTGATGCTGTGGCTCTCACAGGCCTGTTGAATGGTTTGATGGATTAGGCAGGAGTTTGACCTCCAGTGTTCCATGTAAAAGTGTACTCCATTTCTAAGTGATGCAGGATTTTTCTCAGCCACTTTGCTGACTGAGGACATCTACAGCTGGTGCTGCCCCCCGACTACCTGGGCCTTGCTTGGCCCTGGGCCTGCTGCTGGAGGCACCCTGCCCACTTGGCCTGCTTGTGTTATGACTCGTACCCGCATTAGGCAGTTCCCGAGCTCTTCTCCTGCATCCAAGAAGAATGAGGATACACTGACAATTTGAAGGGTGAAGAGGGTGGAGAAGAATTTTATTGAGTGATGGAAAAGCTTTCAGTGGGGAAGGGACATGGATGTGGTCCCCCACCCTTGCAGTCAGGTGGTTTCTCTCCCAGTGTGGCTGAGTCCAGGGCTTTTATGGGCTCACAGTAAGGGAGTGCATGCTGATTGGTTTGTGAGTATGCAAAGAAAGGCACCACTCAAAGGTGGGCATGGCAGTGTAGAAAACCAATTAGGAAAGGGTAGGTATATGTAAAATAGGTGAAGCTTGGGGATCAGAGAAAAGCATGTCAAATGGGAAGACAGTTCTCAATCTGGTCCATGGATTTGACTTGTAGCTTGGTTTTCAGGCTTTAAACTGTCTTCCGCTTGGAGGTACGGTTTCACTGAGGACCTGCCCCTATCCACTTAGGCATTTGTCTGCCTCCTGCCTCTATCATAAGGGCATTCTGAGTCATTTATGTCATGTCATTAGGTGGTGGATGAATGAGAGTGAGTACCTTAGTAATGCATCCAAGAATAGGATGAGCCTTAGGGCCCCATGTAGAGAAAAATATATTAGGTTTTAGTAAATTCTAACCAGGAAACTTCTCAAAAAGAGTAGTGGCCCTTTTGATGCTTTAAACCAAGCTTAAACTCTTGCTGCTGCTTCAAAGCCATGTCTTTTTGCTTTCAGTATAACAAATTATTCAGCCAATTATTAATATGGTGAATATTCATTTTACTGAAACATAGAGGTAATTTTGGAGATGATAAAGGTAATATTGAGATATAAAAGTCACTTATTTTGTGTTTTAAATATTAATGTATTCTAGTACAGGGTTTCTCAACCTCAATACTATTGGCATTTTGGGCTGCAATAATTTTTTATTGTGAGGGCCTGTCCTATGCTGTATAGGATGTTTAGCAACACACTAGAGGCAAGCAGCACTCTTCTGTTGTGACAATTAAAATTGTCTCCAGATATTGGTAAATCTCTCCAGAGAGGCAATTTATTAATTTTGTTTTATTAATAGAGACAGGGTCTTGCTCTGTCACCCAGGTTGGAGTGCAGTGGTGTGATCATAGCTTACCATAACCTTTAACTACTGGGCTCAAGCAATCCTCTAGCCTCAGGCTTCTGAGTAGCTAGAACTACAGGCAAATGTCACCACACCTGGCTAATTAAAAAAATTTTTTTGAGACAGGGTCTAGTGATGTTGCTCAGGCTGGTCTTGAACTCCTAGCCTCAAGGGATTCTCAGCTTGGCCTCCCAAAGTGCTGGAATTACAGGCATGAGCCACCACACCTGGCTGAGAATCACTGTTCTAATGGAATAATCCATCTTACATGAATGCTATTTTTAAAACGGTATTTTTAGACAGATTGTTTCACTTAATTCTTAGATTCCTGTGACTATTCCTGTCCTGAGATATGAGAGTATTCACTCTCATATCTCAAGATTCCTAAGGTATGATATTCTTTTTTTTTTTTTTTTTTTTGACACAGAGTCTCGCCCTGTCTCCCAGGCTGGAGTGCAGTGATGCGATCTCGGCTCACTGCAAGCTCCGCCTCCCAGGTTCACGCCATTCTCCTGCCTCAGCCTCCCGAGTAGCTGGGACTACAGGCGCCTGCCACCGCACTCAACTAATTTTTTGTATTTTTAGTAGAGACGGGGTTTCACCGTGGTCTTGATCTCCTGACCTCGTGATCCACCCGCCTCGGCCTCCCAAAGTGCTGGGATTACAGGTGTGAGCCACCGCGCCCGGCCTATGATATTCATTTTATCTGTAAGTCATTTAATTCTTGTGAACCTCAGTTTTCATGTACATGAACAGAGCTAGAAGTGTTACACCTGGAACTTTTCCCTTAGAACAAATTAATTCTCATATGATATATAATGAAATAATTGTATAGCTGTTGAAAATGAATATCTGGGTATGAAATTGTATCTGTATATGTTCACAGGTTTGTAAACATTTTGTATAAAAGGCAAAAAAGGCAAGATGACAGAAAATATTTGATTTATTTTGGTAGTCAAATTTGTTGGCTTCAGAATTCTGATTTCCATTGATGCAGTGGTCTCAATCCTAACTGTTAATTAGACTCACCTAGGGGGCTTGAAAGTTATTAATGCTGGATTCCTATCTCCAAGGATTTGGATTTGAGGAAAGAAAAAGCAGAAAGGAATACTGCCTAGTTAAAAAGGAGAACGTCTCACCAGGCACCAGTACACTGCCATTCATTGCCTTTTCTTTCTCTCATTCTCTTCTAAAACGAGGTAAAGAAGATAAAATTTGGGAGCTTAAAACTTGGCAAAGAAGGAAATCCTTTTGGCAATATCATAAAGTGAGTGTCTGTTTTCCTACCTTGCAGAGGGGAACCTAAAACTCAGATTTTATCTCCTTTGTGGGTTCCTCTTCTTCACCTGCTCATGAAATGGAAGTTTCCTGGACTATGAACATCATTTCAGAAATGAGGACGTTAGTAATTTTCTGTTACTGGATCTTTTTATTAAAAGCACCCTCGCTGTACATAATTTAATACAAATATACACCTCTTTGGCTTCTTAAGAACAATCACCAGAGCCAGATGTCTTGAAGGCAGAAATGTCCCTGTATTTCCCTAATATGGACCAGTGTTTCTTTTTTCTTCTCTGGGTTCAATTTTTAATTTCATATAATTTTATTTTAAATTTTTATTTATTTACTAATTTTTTTGGAGGCAGAGTCTCGTTCTGTTGCCCAGGCTGAAGTGCGGTGGCATGATCTTGGCTCACTGCAAACTCTGCCTCCCAGGTTCAAGCGATTTTTGTGCTTCAGCCTCTCAAGTAGCTGGGATCACAAGCCTGTGCCACCACGCCTTGCTAATTTTTGTATTTTTAGTAGAGATGGGGTTTCACCATGTTACCAGGCTGGTCTCAAACTCCTGACCTCAAGCAATCCACCTGCCTTTTGCCTCCCAAAGTGTTGGGATTACGGGCGTGAGCCACTGCACCTGGCCAATTTTTTTTATTTTCATCAAAGCTTCCTTGCCCATAGTATTAAGAGATCTGTAAGTTTTGTTCCCCAAACACCAGTGCACCCAGTCAGCCTCAACTTCTACTGATCTTTCATGGTCTTCCAACCATTTCATATCTGAACTGATTGTTTTGGGTATTACCTCCATGTTGCTATGTAACATGTTTATATTGCTATTTCTTGTTTTTTTTGTTTTTTCAATTTTAGGAATTACTTATTGACTTTTATGGAAAATGTCCATTTAATTATCTTTCACACACACCTTCCCATTCCTCCTAGCCTCTACCACAAACACATTTTCCATCCCCAGTCCAGTCAGTATAACTTCATCCTAACTTTGCTATAATAAAAATTCACCATTTATGGTACTAATGACGCTTTTAAGTTTTTTTTTTTTTTTTTTTTTGCGACGGATTCCCTCCTGCCCCAGGCTGGATCATGGCCAACCCTCACTGAACCCCCCTCAGCCTCTCCGAGTAGCTGGGACTACAGGTGCCCGCCACCACGCCCGGCTAATTTTTTGTATTTTTAGTAGAGACGGGGTTTCACCGTGGTCTCGATCTCCTGACCTCGTGATCTGCCCGCCTCGGCCTCCCAAAGTGCTGGGATTACAAGCGTGAGCCACCACGCCCGGCCAACTCTTCTAAGTTTTATTAACAGCTGAGCCATATGGTATACTTTAATTACCTTTCCTTTTCCGCAAAACATTGTTTTCTCTATTGTTAAATATCTATTTTTGTTATTGCTTGCTTAGTTTTCTAAGTACTTAGGAACAATCTAGCCCTACTTCTTTACCTAGGAATCCTCTTAAAAGTTCAAATGCACTAGGTATCCCATCAATTTTAATGACTTAGAGAACCCTCTTCCCTGGACAGCTTCAATCTGCACTGGTTGATCTCTGGGTCCACTCTACAACTGTCACCTTGAGATCTCCCTTCAACATCATCCTGGCTCCCCTGGGAAAGTTCTTGAACTTTATTGTATAATTCTTTGTTTCTGCTGGAGTTTTCAATATCTAAGAGCTCTTTTTATGTCCCCAAGTGTTCCTTTTTTAGCAATAGCATCCTGTTCTTGTTTCCTGAATGCAGTATCTCCTCCTATACCTTAGAGGATATTAATCATAGTTTTTCTGAAATTTTCTTCTCTCTGCATCTAACTTTTAAAAAAAGCTTTATTAGGCCGGGCACGGTGGCTCACCCCTGTAATGCCAACACTTTGGGAGGCCAAGGCGGCGGATCACGAGGTCAGGAGATCAAGACCATCCTGGCTAACATGATGAAACCCCATCTCTACTAAAAACACAAAAATTAGCTGGGCGTGGTGGCGGGTGCCTGTAGTCCCAACTACTTGATAGGCTGAGGCAGGAGAATGGCGTGAACCCGGGAGGTGGAGCTTGCAGTGAGCTGAGATTGCAGCCTGGGCAACAGAGCCAGACTCTGTCCCAAAAAAAAAAAAAAAGTGGCTGGGCGCAGTGGCTCACGCCTGTAATCCCAGGACTTTGGGAGGCCAAGGCGGGTGGATCACGAGGTCAGGAGATGGAGACCATCCTGGCTAACACAGTGAAACCCCGTCTCTACTAAAAATACAAAAAATTAGCCGGGCATGGTGGCAGGCACCTGTAGTCCCAGCTGCTCTGGAGGCTGAGGCAGGAGAATGGCGTGAACCCGGGAGGCGGAGCTTGCAGTGAGCCGAGATCGCGCCACTGCACTCCAGCCTGGGCGACAGAGCAAGACTTCGTCTCAAAAAAAAAAAAAAAGTTTTATTGAAATATAATTTCCTTACCAAAAAGTTCACCCATTTAAAGTATATACATGAATGATGTTTAGTAAATTTTCAAAGTTATGTAACAAACACCAAAATCTAATGGTAGAACATTTCAATCATCCCCACAAAAAAGCTTATGCCCAACTGCAGTCACCCCCTCTTCCCTTCCCATTCTAATCCCCAGGCAACCATTAATCTGCTTTTTGTGTCTATGTATTTGCCTTTCTGAATGTTACATATAAACCTAAAATGAAGAATATTCTTTTGGAAAGAGGTGGGGTAACTTTTTTTCTTCAAAAATGTCATAAATGACAAAGTAATATTGTGGAAATATTCCTGATTAAAGGGAACTAAAGAGATGACAGTTGCATGCCACACCTGATCTTAACTGGACCCTGTACTTGACGGAAAATAAGCTATGGAGGACATTATTTAGTGAACTGACAACACTGAAATTAGGAGGTATATTTGATGAAAGTTTCATCAATGTTAAATTTACTGGAGTTTACTGTGCATGTGTGTGAAGAGGAATAATTAAGAAAATAAGACAGATGGGGTAAAATGTGAGCAATAAATAGTTTTCAAAAACTCTCAGTCATTGTTATCATTTTCCATGATTCTGAGACTCCAATTACAAGTGTGTGAGACTGTTTGACACTGTCCCATGTGTCTCCCAAGCAGTGCTTGGTTCTTTCCATTATTTTTCTCTCTTTGCTTTAGTTTCGATATTTTTAATTGATTGGCCTTTGATTTCATTACTTGTAGCACTCAGTCTGCTGTTAAAACTACTCTATAAGTTCTTAATTTCAGATTAATATTTTTCAGTTCTAGAATGTCCTTTTAATACTTTTATATAGATTCCAATTCTCTTTTGGAATTCTCTGTGTTTTCCTTTATTTACTAATTTAGAGACAGGGTCTCCCTATGTTGCTCAGGTTGGTCTTGAACTCCTGGCTTCAAGCAATCCTCCTGCTTTTGCCTCCCAAAGTGTTGGGATTACAGGTGTAAGCCACCATTTCCTTCTCTTATTTTTTAACATGTCTATAATCATATTTGAAAAGGCCTATCAGTTAACCTCTGCAAGTGCATCATTTTGATCTGCTTCTCTTGTCTGTTTTTTCTTTTGATTATTTATCACAGTTGCTTTTCTCTTCAAATGTTTCTTTATTTTGTGTAATATGCCACATACTGTGAACAAAAGAACTGTAGAGCCTAAAGCTGGCCAGGCATGGTGGCTCATGTCTGTAATCCCAGGACTTTGGGAGGCCAAGGTTGAGGGGGTGGGGATCCCTTGAGGCCAGGAGTTCAAGACCAGCCTGGACGACCTAGTGATATCCATCTCTATTAAGAAAAAAAAAGATATTGGAAAATTTATTTTTAAATTAAAGAGACTAAAGTTGGTGTTATTTTCTTATAGAGAATCGTTTGAATGGATGTATAAATTGTGGTTTATTCAAACAATGGAATCAACTATCGCAGAGAAGAAAAATGAGCCACAAGCTGCACTCATCAATGGGAGTAAATCTCAAGAACATAATATGATACAAAATTAAGTTAAAAAAAGATTAGAAATAATATAATTCCAAATATATAACGGTTAAAACAGGCAAAACTAAATTGTATATTAATATATACATATATAACACTATAGAGATAACTAGGAAAATGACTAACATAAAATCAGGAGGGAGAATCCACCAGTGGGAGAGAGGAATCTAATTTGGAGGGGCAGGCAGTGCACTTTAGTGATACTGGTAAGGTTATGTTCTAAAGCTCTGTAAAAATCTCCCATAAAATACCTCCAGAAAAATCTGTTGGTCACGTCTTACATATTGCTGCAAGGAAAAATACCATCTTAACAAAATCTTAGTATTTTCTCAGAAGGGGCAAGTTAGGGAAAGGTATTTACAGAGTTTTGGAACATGGCCGGGTGATTTTTAAGGCAGGTATTGCAAGGTGGAGCTGGTTGGGATTAGGCAGAGTTTAAAAATAATAGCTTTGTATTGGTGGACAAAATGAGGCAAGTGTTTTAAAATAAATCTTGATGAGCAAGATAATTATCAGAAAAATATGGTGAGCTAGCTGTTTTAGTTGGTTTACAGTCTCATCTTCCTAGACAAGAATTCCTGAAATAAGCAGCTACTATCTTTGCTTGGCTGTAGTATTGTCTAAAATAGGGGCAGGATATTTGTTTTCCTTTTCAACTCTGTGGTGGGTTTATGCTGTTCACTTAATTGTAGTTCTTTAAAGACGCATATATTATGTTTCAAAACACAATTTCTTTTTCTCTAGGAAAGCAATTATACTTAAACATTCCATAAGAAATTTATATTCCATTCACTGAAAGAAAACAAAACCACAAAAGAAATTTATAGGCTGAAAACTGATGAACTATCGCCTTAAGTCCAACATAACAATTTCCCCTTTAATTATAAGTGGTTTGTTCTTCCTTAAGATTGGGCATAAGATATAGTAATTGATCTCTGTGTTGGGGGCAGCTTCCCAACCCACGTAGGACTCTATGATAAATGGGTTACAGGAGTGATGAAACAGTTTGCCTCAGCTCTTTAGGCAACCCGTCTCTGGCTGTTTGTCACCAGCCAGAAGTATCCACTTCTCTTTTACCACAGCATGCTAATTATCTTTTTGTTGTTGTTTTGAGACAGAGTCTCACTCTGTCACCCAGGCTGGAGTGCAATGGAAGGATCTCAATTCACTGTAACCTCCACCTCCTGGGTTCAAGCAATTCTCCTGCCTCAGCCTCCCAAGTATCTGGGACTACAGGTGTGTGCCACCATGCCCAGCTAGTTTTTGTATTTGCAGTAGAGACAAGGTTTCACCATGTTGGCCAGGCTGGTCTCAAACTCGTGACCTTAAGTGATCCATCAGTCTCAGCCTCCCAAAGTACTAGGATTACAGGTGTGAGCCACTAAGCCCAGTCTTTTTCTTGTGTGTTTTTTTGAGGCAGGGTCTCGCTCCCTCACCCAGGCTGTAAGGTAGTGGCATGATCATAGCTCACTGCAGCCTTGACCTCCCAGACTCAAGTGATCCTCCCACCTCAGCCTCCTTAGTAGCTGGGACCACAGGTGTGTGCCACCACACCAAACAAATTTTTAAATTTTTTAGTAGAGATGGGGTTTTATTGCCCAGGGTGGTTTTGAACTCCTGGGCTCAAGTGATTCTCCTGTCTCACTGTCTCAGCCTCCCAAGCTAAATATATATATATATTTTTAAAGACAGGGTCTGGCACTGTCTCTCAGACTGGAGTGCAGTGGTGCAATCACAGCTCACTGAAGCCTTGACCTCCTGGGCTCCAGTGATCCTCCTGCCTTAGCCTCCCAAGTAGCTGGGACCACAGGTGTGCACAATCATGCCTGCCTAATTTTTAAATTTTTTTGTAGAGATGGGGGTTTCACTATATTGCACAGGCTGCTCTCAAACTCCTGGGCCCAAACAATCCTCCCACCTTGGCCTCCCAGACTGCTGGGATTACAGGCGTGAGCCACCACACTCAGTCCAAGCTTTTTTACATGTGTTCTATAACATGTAAAGGGTTGGAAGCACTGGTTTAGGGAACTCTGTCTTATGGAAATGGCAAATTTTTAAACACTAGACTCACAATTGGCTCAGTGGAACAATGACATTATGAGACACACACCAAAATGAAGACCCCCAAGGGAAGCATATATTTGCTTATTTCTGAGTATGCAGAGCTGAATTCCAGTAAGTGAATCTCTAATACAAATAGATCTCTAGCCAGATGTGGGTTTTGTGCCTGTAATCCCAGCTATTCTGAAGGCTGAGGGAGGCTGAGGCAGGAGGATTGCTTGAGCTCAGGCATTCAAGACCAGCCTAGGAAAAACAGTGAGACTCTATCTCAAAAAAAAAAAAAAAAAAAAAAAAAAAAAAGGAAAAAAAGGAAACAGATCTCTAGGTCTAAGAGTTAGTGCTTTGAAGTTGCTTAAAGAAAATAAAAAAGCTTATCTTTTGTAGACATTCAGAAAGAAGGGAAGTCTATCAGTCACACTCTATTGCAAGCTAGTTCATTTATTTGTCTGAAATACATTTCCCCACGTTGTCCAATGATGAGAAAGACCAAAGTAGAATTAAAATCAACCAAACCAAAACCAACAAAAATTCCTATAAAATTCTCTCTTGCTTTATTAGTAAAGACTTCAGTAATAGCTCTTCTGCTTCTTTAGGGTTTAAGTATAAAATTACAGAATTTTTTTTAGGTGAGAAAATTTGTTATTTTTGCCAAGCCTTAAAATTTGCCATCAATTTAGATGATGTAAACTTTGAGTTGTTTCCCCTATTGTTAAAATAAACAAATAGGCTGGGTGCAGTGGCTCATGCCTGTAATACCAACACTTTGGGAGGCTGCGGCTAGAGGGTCGCTTGAGTTCAGGAGTTTGAGGCCAGCCTGGGCAACACAGTGAGGCCTTATATCTACAAAATATTAAAAATTAGCCAGGCTTGGTGGCACATGCCTGTAGTGCCAGCTCTCTGATAGGCTGAGGCAGGAGGATCACTTGAGCCCAGGAGTTGGAGGCTGTAGTAAACTATGGTCATACCACTGCATTCCAGTCTGGGTGACAGAGTGAGACTCTGCCACTAAAAACATTACAAAAAGTAAACAGATTATTGTCTACCCCTGCTTATAACATCTAAGAGACAATAAGATCATATTAAAAGAAATATTTGAGAAGTTCTTGAATATTCTATGTCATTAAATTCTAGCTTTGGTTCTTGATGACAATGGAACCATCATATCAGCTCTGGGGTGCACACCCTCAACATCTATCTAATGTAGACCATTGTTATTTAGGTTCTATTATAGGCAGTGAAACTTAAATATACTATGGGTTGCCCTCGTGAATTCTTACTACCCACAGATGTTACAGTCACTGTTTTTACAATTGAAGAAGCAAAGGTTCAGGGAGGCAAGTGATCAGCTTTGGAAAGAGCAAGGACACACTATGACAATAGGACTGGAAAGAGACTGAGGCCAAATCATAGCGAATCCTCAATGTCCTCTGACCAGTGATGGACAGCATCAGTGTTCACGAAGAGTTTTCCTCAAAGTTCCCTGAGGGATAAATCATGATCAATTTAAAGATTATTATATTAATCTATGCACAAGATAAGAGTACGAGTAGAAATTTGCCATCAGGTAGAAGTGAAAAGACTTTGTGATCCATTGAATGTGACGTAGGAGCCAAGATAAATCATTTTTGGCATACTGCTCCTTTATGTGATAAAAAAGATATCTAGTAAGACAGTGCTCAGTTTTGTACTTTGAAAATACATCCATTACAATAAATATATTAACATTGAACACTTGCAGAATTAAGTGCCATATTTTTTAGTAAATTTCCATAGATTGTTTCCTTTGGTATTAAAAATGCATGGGCATGGGCCCCACTTTTAGGCCGAAATTCCTTTGGACCAACTTTAACCAGTTGGCCTTCTCTTAATTATTAACACTTCCTGTTGCCTCTGACTTTTCCGTTTCACCTTCCTTGATAAGATACGTACATTTGCAAATTTATCCTACCTAGCCCATGCTTGGCACCGAGTCTACACATTTAGCCAGGGACACATGGGTTATCTGAATAGTGCAGATGGCTGCAGATACAGAATTTTGGCCAGGTAATAATAAGGAAGTATACCTAGGCCCAAGGAGAACAGATCTAAATGCTTCCCATAGCAAACTGATAATAGCAACAGTGGGTCCTGTGGGTTCATGATGGGAGGAAGCAGGAGGGCAAGCACAGAAGACAGCAATCTTGAGGGTTTGTGTAAGAGGATTTGTGGTAGGAAAATCAGAGTTTGAGTCTTGGGTCCAAGAATGTATCTGCTATGTGATTTATGGTAAGATTATCAATGTTCTGATTTACAAAAGGGATATAATACCTCCAATGTAAAATTGCTTATATAGTAGGGGCTCCATAAATGTTTCTTGAATCTGAATTTTCGGTTCTGACCAACTGACCACCAAATTGAACCAAAATGGACCACAGCAATCATAAACATAAAAATTAGGAAGAATTCCAACAAGCAAAAAATTTTTAAATAAATAATGTCAATATGTCTGTTGTTATCAAATTAATAGTATGAGGGCATGTTTAGTAAAAATGCTGAGAATAGTTTTTGGATTTGGAAAAATACATTCAAAGAACAAATAGGTGGGAATAAACAAGATTCTGAAAAAGAAGATGAGGGAACTGATGAGAGAAAAAGGTGGTGACAAAATGCTCTAACAAATATTAAAACAAAAACTAAAATAGTGAAATAGGTGAATGGACACAGAAAACAGTATATTCTACAAGTAGACCCTACTAGTAAAGAATAATTCAAGATTAAAAAAGGACTTCCCATAAATCATATTCAACTTACAAGTTTAGGATTTAACAATTTGGAAAAAAAGCCTAAGTAATGTCTCACCTCATACCAGATGCACTTATAAAAAAATAAAACTGGAAGAAAATAGAAACAATAGTTATTATTGAGACTGATGTAAATTTTGAAGAGACAGTAGAGGTTACAAAGGTGGAGGCAAGTGCTGAAAGATCTGATTAAAGAAAAAAGCTGGCCAGAAATGGTCACACCTATAATCAGCACTTTGGGAGGCTGAGGTGGGATGAGGTGGGAGGATTGCTTGAGCCCAGGAGGTTGAGACCAGCCAAGACAACACAGTGTGGACCCCCATCTCTACAAAAAAAGAAATGCAAAAGTTAGGTGGGTGCAGTAGTTGCACGCCTGTCCTCCTAGCTACTTGGGATGCTGAGGTGGGAGGGCAGTTTGAGCCCAGGAGGTTGAGGCTATAATGAGCTGTCTGTCATAAGGCTTGGGCAGCAAAGCAAGACTCTTTAAAAAAACAAAAACAAAAACAAAAAAACCCCCTGCTCTAACCAAAATAACTACAGCCAGAATGACAAAGTATTAGCACTACTCTATAATTCAAGGCTCATACAAATTGGGGGGGTTGGGGGAGGGAACCAACAACTACTAAGCAAATTCCATGACTTTATTATATTGGCACATGGAGGTTCTATGTAAGTAATTTTGGCAAGTTTGCTGTGGTAGTTACAGGTTTGGATTTTTAGGTTAATATCTTTTATCTGAAGATGAAGATGTGCATATCTGCAGTAAAAAAAAACCAACAGTAACTAAGGCAAAGACCAAATTAATCAACTTTGCTCATTAGATGCTTTTCTATAAATATGTATATTATTCAGTATATAATGAAAAGTAAAAAAATTTTGGCTACTTTAGGAGGCACGTATATGTGTCTTCTGGCCTGTAGTGTTTACTGTTAGTAAGTTGATCAAAGGTAAATAAAAAATTCACACTTGAGTAAAAGGTTTCAAGAAGTACCAGGAAAGTGCACAGCTTATTTTTATTTATTTTAAAAAATATATTTTTATTTTTCCAGGAGGCCCATTGTCACCAGAAGTGTATAGTTTCTAACAGATTTATACATTGGAAGTTGATTTTGCTCCTAATTTCAACATGCCTAATGAAATAAATAATCAAAACAGTCTAAAATTCGTCCTCCTCTCTGCCTCCTGCAAAAAGGTAAGCACCTAAAGTAGGCAAGCACTGAATAAATGGCTCTGGTCAGCACTGACAAATTAATTGCCTCTAGGAGGCTGAAGCAGGAGGATCACTTGAGGCCAGGAGGCTGAGACCAACCTAGGGAACATAGTGTAGAATCCTGTCTCTATAAAATAAAAAATAAGTAAAAAATAAAAAATCAGCTGGGCGCAATGACTATGAATGAAAGCAAAATATACACCTTTAGAAAATATTTTTATTTTCTTAACACACAGAGGTAACAATGACATTTGCCCACTAGACACAGTAGTTCAAGACATATCAGAAATGGATCACAATTCACATGTTACAATATTCATAAACATGATCAGTCTCATGTTTTCCCAATTATCTTTGAAAACTTACTAAAATACCACAGCATACTAAACTGGCAAATTCATTTATCATGTTAAAGAGTAATTTTGATTTTGATTAGTGAAAAACCAAGGCATAGTCCATTGTTGAAATATAATACTACCTTATCCAGCATCACTCAAGTATGAAGCATTCTACCTAAACGTTCTTTAGTCAAATGACACCTGTTAAAAATCTAATTCTGTATTTTAACTACCATAGAGGAAATAATGTTTAACATGCTTCTTAAACTTTAAAATATACCATGCAGAATATAACAATGTTCTTTCATTAATCTTCCTCATTAGAAATATGAACCACTTGGTTTTCTAGTGCAACACAATATCCTAAAAATTTACCAACGTGGGTATCTGCCTTACTAGAGATAACCCCAAATGGCTACATTTAAAAAATTGTGAACTTTTAATTTTTTTGGTCACATTTAACTGTCAGTGATTACTTCGTGCTTTGATTAAATATGCTGGTTTTCTGTTACCTTTCTTACCTCCCTTAATATCAAAGTTAGGCTACAGCAACAAAACTAGCAACAAAACTACATAAACCTTTGATGAACTAATGGTTCTCTCAAGGACAGTCATTCCTTTTACCCCCACAGTTTAGAGAAGGTTATATATTGAACAAGGAAGGAACTGAAGAAGAAAGGGAGATTTGGAAACCAATGTATTTATAGATAGTGGTCTCAGATTACTGTCACAACTGTCCTTAAATTTGTAGGATTTAATCTGTTTTAGTTTTGGAAACCAGAAAACTAAGCTAGTTAAAACTATTTCTAAAGCAAGGTCAGCTTTGAAGAAGAGCAGGCAGATAAAGTAAATTACACGAGCTTTCAAGCATGGGTATTTGACATCTGAAGCATTTATCAATTTTTGCTGCCCAGAAGTTTTAGTTTGCTGGTTTTCTTCTTTAATTTCTTAGTCATAGTTAAGGTTTTGGGTATGTAACCTGTAAACTAACTAAAAAAATGCTACTTTAAAAGTAGCATTATTTTAAAATACCATTATTTTATTAGCTATAAATGAGCCACTGAATATTATATAGCAATGAAAGAATTCTTGCAACTACTTTCTTCCAACTGAATGCATAATGATTTAACTGTTTTCTTAAGAAAACAGTAAACAATGGTACAAAATTCTATCTAGGAAATAAGTTCTATGAAAAAACGTTAACTCATATAAATGTTAAAAACCTTTTTCCTTTTGTGACTTTAAGATTTTTAAGGTATCTGAAAATAAGTTATCATGAAAAACTTCCAGTGATTTTATTGAATTTAAGATATCTACTGAATTCATATCCACATTTTTATTAAGATTCTTCTCAATGTTAAACTTGTCAATGTAGGTTTTGAGTTAATAGAAAACCAGTATCTACTATGATCTAGCAATAGATTTTTGAACATGACTAAAGATAGTTGAGTTTTAGAAAACTAATATAACATTTTTTCTTTAAAGTTCTAGAAATATGACCAACAATTTCCATTTTGAAAATGTAAGCTATCTTATAAAACTAGAACTCAATATTAATTTTACAAAACTGTTTTTAGGAAATAAATTTCCCAATGCTTTGCATATTTCCTTACATAAGTAAATCATATAAAATATACTGTTGGCATTCATTACACAAAAATTAATATATCAGTGAAAAAATGAAAGCATAGTTTGAACATCTGTGCTCCATTTAGGAACATATATTGTAGATGGAAACTTCTATCATTCACCATTTATTAAATATTTATTAAATGCAGTAAGCATTGTATTAAGAATACTATAGTAAGTGGTAATAACATTAATGAACCACAGTGTATTCAGTATGTATTGTTACTGAAGATTATATATACCACAATTAAAAGCTATCTTTTCATTTCTTTCATTATTATATTTTCATATTTTATTTTCATTTCTGTACAAATAGAAGATGACATGATTTTTCCTTTTCAAACTCTGGATTTCTAGGCATTTGAATAATTCTTACTGAACTCAAACACATTTCATTGGCAATGATATTTCTTCCTGATTCAAATTGAAATCTACCTCTGTACATTAAAAAAAATCAATGCTTTTACAATCTTACCTAATTGAGCATCAATATTATAATAAATGAGATTTTTAAAACGACTTGAGCCTGTGCATATAAGGCATTTACATATGATGACCTTGCATCCTATAATACAAGTAATTGCATACTTAATACCTGTAATGAACTATAAATCATAAAGTGTCTCAAGAATAGTACCAATTGACCAGGCTTGTGTTTCACAGCTGAAAGGACAGTATTGGGCATTCTCATTGGTCAGTTCTGGAAGTCCTTTCCAAGGGGATCTGAATGAAAGAAAAGACATTTTACAAAGACATAATTTAATACATATTAACAAAATAGGCAAGACCTGGTGATTTTTGCCTTCTAGTGTAGAAAATAATCACATGTAGTCATTTGCTACAAAATAAAACAATATCCTAAAGACATACAAATGAATTCAGACTGAAATTATTCTTTGACATTCCATCTTTGGAATTTGAGACTTTTAAATACAAGGAATCCCTTTATGTATTAAAAACAGAAGAAACTACCATTACAAGCTACATATAAATATAGAAATAAATATTCTCTCAGGCATAATTTTATTTATGAGACTCAAATTATAATTATGTAGATGTGTTATGTGTGATCTTGATAAAACTGTAAAACTAAAAGTAATGAAGAAACACTAAGAACTATGATTGGGGGGTAAAATGGCATTCCAGAGTACTTTCTACTTAAAGAAAAAAATGCCAATTAATTTCTCTTTCTACTGAATAATAAACAGTATTTATTATGCATTTATGTTCTAATACTAACTGCTTTTATGTATATTATCTCATTTAATGTTCACAGTAACCCTATAAGGTAGGTACCATAAATATTCCTATCTATAGAGAGGTAAGAGAGATTTATAGAGGTTAAATGACTTGTTCCAGCCCTCCTTATCAGAACACAGTGATGTTAGCACATCAAATTTATTGTTAATTTCAATGTAATCCCTTAAAAATGAAACACAAATTTAAAAAGTACAGAAATCTGTAATGTTTCATTTTTAAGTTGGGTTGTGGGAACATATTTGTTTCATTATTATGGTTTGTATCTCAGGGCTATATTATATACACGCTTCAGTGGGCATCAAATATTTCATAGTAAAAATGGGAAAAAATAATCTCATTAGGTAAAATAGGGTATTTTGGATAATAACTAATAT
Source organism: Hylobates moloch (assembly GCF_009828535.3). Taxonomy (NCBI): domain Eukaryota; kingdom Metazoa; phylum Chordata; class Mammalia; order Primates; family Hylobatidae; genus Hylobates; species Hylobates moloch. The sequence continues at coordinate 126,895,639 of NW_026652280.1, forward strand.
CAGCAAGGTACCATATTTAAAAAACTGTCCTAGAATCATGGAAAATATAGAAAATGTATGTTTCCAAGTATTCAAGCTACATCAGAGTAAAATGCCAAATGACTGAAGCTGGATACCTGGGCATCTGTAATGTGTTGAATTATATCTCCACAGAATTTGTATGTTGAAGTCCTAGCCCCCAGTACCTCAGAATGTGAACCTGTTTGGAAATCGGGTCGCTGCAGATGTAATTAGTTAAGATAATGCCACATGGAGATTGGAGTTTTGCTGCCACAAGCCACAGGATTATCAGCAGCTAGGAGAGAGGGCTGGAAGAGACCTTTCCCTAATGCCTTCAGAGGGAGCATGGCTCTGCCCATGACTTGATTTTTCAGATTTCTGGCCTCCAGAACTGTGAGACAATATTCTGCTGTTTAACAATTTCTATTATTTAAGTCACTCAGTTTGTAGTGCTCTGTTATTGCAGCTCTAGCAAACTAACAGACACCAAAATTAAAAAACAAAATGAGGTTACAAAACCATGAATATGCTGCCCATAATTAGACTTGGACACTAGGACATGGAATGTATCCATACAAATATAAGGAAGTCCCCTTTCCCTTGCTTTCCTGAAAAATTCATCCTGAAGACATTAGGTGGGACAGAGCAAGGTAGGTGACCACAAATGGAGAGGAAAGGGTAATAGGCAGTATAGAGCAGGATGTTAAGAGTCCAAGAGGTATGAAGAGGGAGTTCACCAAGGGTGAGAGTGGCCCAGAGTGGGTAGTTAGAACCCAAGTGGTGCCAGGAAGGCTCCACACATAGAGGTGGCTTAGTGTGGGGTATCAGGCCCAAGCTGGGTGAGCAGACTCTACGTGGTGGTGATAGCCCAATGTGGGAAGTAGGTTATTCACTGTTGGAAAAGGGAATTACAAATATAGAAAGGGAGAAAAATAGAATTAAACACTGAGCAATAGACTGGAACTGGTGTAAACTCAGGTTTTCAATACACATAGACAGGATACATTGAGATGAAGATATGTGTATGTATTTACCTATGTTTATGTATTATTATATATTCCCTAGCCCTATCTACCGGGGGGCAGTAGTAATCAATACACCATGTCCTCAGATCTGGCTTCTAAATAACATTTTTCACTATAAAGAACAAGGGCTCCTTAGAGAATTGCCCAATTCCAGGCTGGGGTAGTGAAAGCAAAAGATGAGTGTTGAAAACCTTGCTGGGCCAGAAAGCAAGGAAGGACTTCCACATGTGACAAACAGGAAGTAGTATGGACAGAATTTCCCTCCTGTCTGATACAACTGAAGAACTGGACATTAAGACATTAGACATTAGGCAACAAATAGTGATCCTTGAGGAATGAGAAACAAATGAAGCAAACCCTATGATTACCATACCTTACTGCCTTGAGAGTTTCCAGGATTTGGCACAGAGAGGGGGAACACAGGTGGAACCTGGCAGACTTCCTTGAGTTGAACTCAGAATCCAGGAACACTACAAAGCAGCTACAATTTGCAGGATAGAGTACTAGAAAGGAGGGAGCTGTACAAAGAGAGAACTCTGAAGATATGCAGAGGGTCCCACTCAAGTATCTGTAGTGTACCAACCAGCAAATTCACAAGAGGAAACTACCAAAGAACAAGGAAAGAACCATCCGAAAGGATGAGAAGCAGCAGTACATGGCACACATACAGTGTCGGGGCACACATACAGTGTTGGGGAACACTTGCTTGTTCCCACCAGCCAGATTTGAAAACGTCATAATTTTCTAAATACAGGGTAGAGAACACAGATGGGTCTTGATTTACTAATGGAGAATAATTATTCCTAGAACAAATGCTTTTCTGGCCAGGTCTAACAAGCTTAAAATCAAGACCAGAGAGGATCGAACTGTTTCCAAGCAATTTCACTGCATTCCAAAACAAAGTTCAAAAACATTTACAGAAACACCAAAAATCTAGTACCCAACAAGGTAAAATTCACATATGGTATCTAATAAAAAAATAACCAGGCAAATGGCTGGGTGTGGTGGCTCATGTTTGTAATCTCAGCACTTCAGGAGGCCGAGGTGGGAGGACTGCTTGAGCCTAGGAGTTTGAGACCAGCCTGGGCAAGACAGCAAGACCCCTGTGTCTTTGAAAATCAAAAAACAAAAACTACCAGGCAAAGAAGCAGGGTGATATGACCCATAATAAAGAGAACAATCACAAGCAAAAGCAACCCAGAAATGAATTAGCAGACAAGGATATGAAAAGAGTCACTGTAATCATATTCCATATGTTCAAAACATTAAGCGGAGACATGGAAGATATAAAAACGACCCACATAAAACTTTGAGAAATGAAAACTACAATGTGTGAAATGAAAAACACCAGCATGGATGTGATGGTAGGTTAGACATAAAAATGATAGCAGATTTCTTATCAAAACAATGTAACCACCTTAAAGTATGAAAGAGAAAAAAGCTTAACTTTGAATTGTATACATAGTGAAAATATCTTTAAAATAAAGGCAAAACACAGATGTTTTACACTTACAAGAACTGAAAGAATTCATCATGAGGAGGCAAACACTACAAGACATGATGGAGAAAGTCCTTCAGGTAGAAGGAAAATGATACAAGATGGAGATACAGAACATCACAAACATAAGAGCACTGAAAATGGCAACTGTAAGAGTAATTAGACTTTTTAATGTATTATTTAAAGATCATTAAAACATAACTGACTGCCTAAACAAAAGTAGTAACCATGTAGTGTGGGGGTAACATAGGTAAAAGCAAAATGGATGATGATAACAGCACACAGGCCGGGAGGGGAAAAATAAAACTATACTATTTTAAGGTTCTTTATACCTTACTTGAAGTGGTATATCACTGGAAGGTAAACTATAAAGACATATACTATAAACCTAAAGCAACCATTTTAAATAAACAAGAATTATATCTAATTAGCCAACAAAGGAGATTAAAATGAAATAATAAATATTCAATGCAAAAGAAGCACAAAAAGAGGAAAAAGCAAACAAAGAACAGACAGAATAAAGACAACGAACATTTAAATTTCACAATTTCAGCAATCACCTTAAGTGTAAATGGTCTAAATATTCCAAAAGCAGAAACTGTCATGCTACACAAGAGCAAGGCCCGATTACATGCTACTATGTACAAGAAATCCACTTTAAATACAAAGACATAAGTAGGTTAAAAGGATGGTAAAATCTGTACCATGGTGACAACCAAACAAAACAAACCAGGAGTGGCTCTATTAATATGAAACACACAGAAGTCCCTTATGTGCTTGTAAGAAAGGAGATAAAATTTGTGCTGTTTATTCATAATCTGAGGAATAGAATATAGATATACTTCTTATAATCTAAAATTTGAGAAATTAAGATACCCTCTGAATTTATACTCTTATAAAGATATGGAACTCTGACACTGTCTATTTGCTAATAATTAGGACAAGGAAGTGAAAAATGGTGTTTGAAATAACAGGCAAAAGACCAACTCTGATATTTTAACTATAATGAAAGCATTTCTGAAAACTATTTCTTGATATATCTTCAAATCAATTAACTCAAAAGGCCCATGCTGAGTACCTTCAGTTTTTATATTTATCCTGTGCTAATCACACCCAAAAACATCAGGGAAATTTTAAAAATCAAAGACTATTCCACATGTATAAATCACACAACATCAAGACCTCAACTTAAAATAAATAACAACCTAAAATAAGAGAAAGTGAAAATTACTAACAGAATTTGTCATGTTAAAGAATAAAAGCTTCACTTTTCATTGGGATACCTAGGGCATACAGAAATCAATTCTAAGAAACTGTAATTTACCTAATAGCTAATAAACTGACTAAACACTAGTTATGGAAATTACATGCTCCTGATGACTTACCTCTCAAGATGAACATAATGTCGGGAAAGAACATTTTTAACCAAAACTATAGTCTTTGCAGTAGTCTCCGGGCCCATCAATCTGGAAAAATATAATTTTGCACGAAGAAAATACCCAATAGGCCATAGCCACTCCTAAAAAAGATTATTTAAAAGTAAAGACAAAAAAAACCCATAAATATCTATAAATTACTTGAAAAATAATTTAAACTGAAACTCTGAAGATAAATGAAATTCTTACAGGTCCTTGGTGATAATTGAAACCTTTAGCAAGATTGTAGTTGTCATTGTCTAATGCATTGTCATAAATTCCACAGTAAACCATATCACTGCAAAATGATTGAAATTTAAGTTAAATAAAAGATGATCAGATATTATATAGAATGCATTAGAAAAATTTCAATAACAAAGGTAAGAGAAATAATCAATTATTTTGTCTTCTAATCTACAGAATAAGCTCAGCATTAGTACATCATCCATCTAACCTTAAATTAGTACATACTGAGTTCACAGGACTTTAATCATGTGTTAAAAATGATTAACAAATACTGGTTAATATAAAAAATGTAAAATATTCTGGTATCTTGCCTTAAAGAAGTTAGCCTGGCACTAAATATGGCTTGGTTTAAAGTCAACTATTTTCTAGGCCTCTAATATATTGAAGCCTATCTAATAATTGAAATATACATAGAACAATTTGAATTAATAAAAATTAAAGACATGGTTTTATTAATTATAGATTGGAAAGGTGGTTTTTAAGCTTCTCCATAAAATTATTTTAAAATTAAAATTGGCCTATTATCAGATTACAAATAGCAACTGAATATACATATTGCTTTATTATAATACATAGAACTTATAACACAGTTATCTATACTCCATTTGTTACTTTTCTTTTTTTGGAGAGCTGGTCACAAGAGTAAGCTTTAATTGTGGGTTTTGGTGTGTGTGTGCGTGTGTGTGTTTTAATACAGTGGCTCATTCTGTCAAGTAGACTGGAGTGCAGTGGCGCCATCATGGCTCACTACAGCCTTGATCTCCTGGGCTCAAGTGATACTCCTGCCTTAGCCTCCTGAGTAGCTAGGACTACAGGTGTACACAATTTCTCCCAGCTAATTTTTTTTTTTAACTTTTATTTTTGTAGAGATGGCATCTCCTTTTGTTGCTCTGGCAAAAAAAAAAAAATTATGGTTGATGTCAATGTATTTGGATTAAATATAGTATCAACAACATTCTTAATACTTATATTCCAACTTACTCTGGATCTAAAGTTTTCATGCCAAGCGGACCAAGCAATTTTTTTTCCGCAATCTCCAAAGCTTTCCATGCTTTTTCTGTAGTAAAGAGCTCAGGAGCCTAGTGAACGCCAAAAACAAATATATAAATTTTTAAGATCACAGAAGAATTAGTTCCTACCCACAGAAACTATTCGTAAACTTGAAAAAATTACTAAAATACCGTGAGGGTCAGAATTCGAGTGTAGATGCCTTAACAGATCTAATCCTATGAGGCTGACTTAGAAGGAGTTTTTAGCCGTAGAAGTTCGGAAAGCTTTTAGAGGTGATTATTTCTCTGTCACCTCAAGAAAGTTACTCAGCTCTAAAAGGAAGTTGCCACAGCTACACTGAAGGCAGAACACACTTTTATTTTAACCCCTTTGGAGACAGGGTCTCGCTCTGTCACCAGGCTGAGGCGCAGTGGCGAGATCAGAGCTCAGTGCAGCCTCAATCTCCTGGGCTCAAGCGATCATCCTGCCTTAGCCTCTTGAGCAGCTGGGACTACAGGTGTGTACCACCACACATGGCTAATTTTTTTTTTTGAAATGTTTTTACAAACGAATCACCTACCACAACCATTGCTATGGTAAAATTAGGCCTGAGCTGATAGTCACACCAAGGACTTGAAGCTCCATAACTATCTTTGTATATGCCACGTTTGTGAACCAGATTTGGATGCTTTTCATTTAAATCTGAAGGGTCTTCTGAAACATAAAATAGCTTTTCAAAGTTGTCTTGTATTTTTCTGTTCCACTCATCATATGAGACCTTTACAGCCTTTCCTGAAAAATGACATAAGACATAGTAGTTTTAATCATTCAAAACAATTCACACATCTAGTTACAGACAAATAGTAATATTTAGTTTATTTTTATCTACTACAAGGCAATAAATTATCCACTTTTGGAAAATGTGGCCAGTCTGAATTGAGATGTGTTATAAATGTAAAATATAAGCTGGATTATGAAGATGTAGCACCACCCAAAAAGAATGTAAAATATTCATGAATAATTTTATATTGATTATATGTTGAAACAATATCTTATATACATACAGTGAGTTAAATAAAATGTCTTTTTTTTTTTTTTTTAAAGACAGGGTCTGGCATTGTCCACCCAAGCTGGAGTGCAGTAGTACGAACTTGGCTCACCACAACCTCCACTTCCTGGGCTCAAGCCATCCTCCCACCTCAGCCTCTCAAGTAGCTGGGACTACAGGCTGACATAACCACACCCTGCTAAATTTTGTATTTCTTGTAGACATGGGGTTTCATGTTGCCCAGGATGGTCTCAAACTCCTGAGCTCAAGTGATCTGCCTGCCTTGGCCTCCCAAAGTGTGGAGATTACAGGCATGAGCCACTGCACCTGGCTGATTTAATAAAATATCTTGTAATCAATTTCACCTGTTTCTTTTTACTTTTTAAAATGTGGGTACTATAAAATTTAAAATTATGTATGTGGTTCACATTATTTTGGACAGCACTATTCTGCTGCTGAAGAATGAATTGCGTAAATTTAAGTGTGTGCCTTCTGGGTTCAGTGGCTCACACCTGTAATTCCAACACTTTGGGAGGCTGAGGTGGGAGGATTGTTTGAGCTCAGGAGTTCAAGATCAGCCTGGGCAACATAGTGAGACTTTCTTATCTCAGTTCAAAGTTGCTAAAAATATGGTTCAACTAGAATTGTTACAATTTTCACACTAGTAAATTAATGAATTTTCTTTCTTCTTAATTTTAAGGGTTTTCCGATATTAGCTGATAGAAACAAATGATGATTACATAGGTTGAGAATATACATAGTACATTTGAAGGTTCTTTGTAAATAAAATAACCAGCTTACCATGTCTTTTTACTGTGACTTCATGATAAGGGAAAATATTTTTTTTGGATAATTCCAGCAACCAGCGAACAGCAGATTTACTTAGGCCCACAATTTCCACAGCAGACCCATCTCTAAAATTAAAAAACATATTTTTATCCTCTAAGTTGGAGTCCTTTAAGTACTATTTAAAGGGCATTCAGTAAACAATTGTAATGAATCATATAACATATTATGAAAACTATTAAAAAATCCTTACTCTATAGGAATGTGTACTATATCATGTAAAGATTTTTTCCTCTCACTGTTTTGCCATTGTCTATCATCCTCACATATTTTTTAAAAATTCTATGATGTAGAATGGGAATTGTGGAATAAAAGAAGATGGCAGTTGGGAAAGGTAGGAGTAAGGAATCTGAATAATGGGATAAGGTACTAGAGAAAAGATAGCAAACATGAAAAATAGGGCTGGAGAAAGTGAGGGAAGGCAGATACATTAATTTGAAAGCTCATTTTTAAGAAAAATAAAAGGGAAGTACAAGGATCTAATGTACCAAAATAAATAGATTTTTAAAAAATTAGTAAAGCATGTAAAGATGGCAACTTATTTATTAATTATTTTTTGTAGAGATGGGGCCTCACTATGTTACCCAAGCTAGTTTCGAACTCCTGGGTTCAAGCTATCCTCCCACCTCAACCTCCCAACCTCCCAAAGTGTTGAGATTATAGGTGTCAGCTACCACACCCAGTCCACAACTATTAAATTTTTTGGACAATTCTTACTGAAGATAAAATTTAGAATAAGAGGCCGAGCGCAGTGGCTCATTTCTGTAATCCCAGCACTTTGGGAGGCTGAGGGGGGTGGATCATTTAAGGCCAAAAGTTTGAGATCAGCCCGGCCAACATAGTGAAACCTCATCTCCACTAAAAATACAAAAATCAGCCTGTGTGGTAGTGTGTGCCTGTAGTCCCAGGTACTTGGGAGGCTGAGACAGGAGAATTGCTTGAATCTGGGAGGCAGAGGCTGCAGTGAGCCATGACTGTGCTACTGCAGTACAGCCTGGGCAACAGAGTGAGGCTCGCTCTCTCAAAAAAAAAAAAAAAAATTAGAATAAGAAAATAACTTCTCAGCTTAATACAGTATCAGAAGCTATTTTAATAGACATTACTTAATGGGTACAAAATACGTTATTTGGGTGATAGTAATATTAAAAGCGATTTTAATAGCTTCTGATGATGTATTTAGCATTTGAAATCATAAAAACTTCTTAAATGACAAACACTAGGAAAAAAGATTTAAAAAATTAGGAGGAAAAAAGGTTCAGAAAGTGAAATAATTTCATAAAAGACAGACCAGTGGGTTGTTTTCCATGTTTGCAAATAGATGGGCATAATGAAATGTTTACATCAATAAGCAGTTCAGGTTACGAAAATGTCTTAACCACTGGGATAATGAATCATAAATCTTTCCTTTGAGGTGCTTGTAGAGAATCAACCCACAAGCACTTACAGAAAAGAACAGATAGTGTTACCTGATAACATATCAAGAGGATTGTGTGCATGTATAATGGGGAGATGAAGGGAGGAAGGCAGGGAAATTTTGATTGACTTAATGTAAAGAGTTCATAGTTAACAGAATAAAAGATTCCACAAATATGTGCTTTTTAAAAAAGGGTATAATTACACAGCACTATAAAATTAACACTACCTTGGTGTGGCTGGGATTCCTCTGTTTCTAGCTCTGTCACTTTCTCCCATTTTATCCATCCATGTGCCACAATTGAAACGATTTCCTCCATAAACAAATCCTGTTTCTTCATCAACTCCTGCAGTTATATTAAAACCTAAAAAACAAAATACGTATAAAATAAAATTTTATAAGTATTATATATAGTACATACAAATAGTTTAAAACATTTACAAAATTTAAAATATAATAAACTAGGACAACCACTCTGAAGCTCAGTTTGGTGGTATCTTATTATTTTGTATCCAAAATATACAAAGCACAAAGTTGGAGATATGCATATTCTACCACATAGGAATTTCATTTCTATATATATTCTAGAGAAACCTTTATGTGCACATGGAGATGTATATGAGGATATTCACTGCCACATTGCTTGCATTCACAAAAAATAACTGCTCAATACAGGAATGGATAAACACTGTAGTTTATTCATACAATGGGAAACCCTCTATACCATTTGAAATTAATGAACTGGATTTACATGTATCAAAATGGAGCTAAATAATGTATGTACATGGACATAGAATATGGAATAATAGATACCAGAGACTCAGAAGGGTGAGATGAGAGTGACAGATGAGAAATTACTTAATGGGTACAATGTACATTATTTTGGTGATGGTTACACTAAAAGCCCAGACTTCACCCTTACCCAATATATCCATGCAACAAAACTGCCCTTGTATCCCTTAAATTTATATAAAAAAGATAAATCTCCAAAACAAAATGATTGAATAAAACAAGTTGCAAAAGGACATATATAGTAAGATAACTTTTTTGTAAAAGTTTAATCATAGCCGGGCGCGGTGGCTCACGCTTGTAATCCCAGCACTTTGGGAGGCCGAGGCGGGCGGATCACGAGGTCAGGAGATGGAGACCACGGTGAAACCCTGTCTCTACTAAAAATACAAAAAAAAAAAAAAAAATTAGCCGGGCGTGGTGGCGGGCGCCTGTAGTCCCAGCTACTCGGAGAGGCTGAGGCAGGAGAATGGCGTGAACCCGGGAGGCGGAGCTTGCAGTGAGCCGAGATTGCGCCACTGCACTCCAGCCTGGGCGACAGAGCGAGACTCCATCTCAAAAAAAAAAAAAAAAAAAGTTTAATCATAGATAATACTGGTATATCTAATATCTGTGTATAATCTCAAAACAAATTATTGATTATAGTATATATTATAGTACACTGAATATATGCTACGTAATATATAGCATAATTAATTTACATATACTCAAACACACATAAGTACAGAAAGTACAAAAACTTCTGGTATGAAAAAGGGGAGAAGACTCATTTTTCCCTGATCTTCCTCTCTTAAGTACAATGAAAATCCCTGAGCGTAATACAGTGGACTATCATAAGAGGACTCTAAAAGTGTAAAGAGGAAGGCAGATTGGCTAGGAACCTCAAGACTTGAGGAATGTCATAGTGGTTGAGTTCCCTGTTTTTTTTTTTCTTTTTTTTAAATTCTCCATATATACCAGTATGGGTGAGATGTAAACTTGGAAAAGCAACCTGCAACCTCCAACAGGTAATGACAAAAAGTTCCAAAAGGAAAGAGGGACCCTAACAAGACAGAAACTTTTATGACAACATCCGCCCTATGCCAGCAAACACCATGGATTTCTCCCTGGAATGTTAGTGGAGACTGAGTGGAAGCCTGGACTCCTATCCCCTACCTGGGGGTAGCAGATGGCTTAAGGCAGTGCTCCCCTTCCTCAGCGTGGTACCCGCGGACACCACGAGGGGAATCTGGGGAGTCTGAACTTCCACACCCAACCTGGCAGTAGTAGGTGGCCTTGGGGTGGCAGCAGGCAGCCCAGGGTGTTTCCCACCCCTGCTGCATGATGTTAGCACAAACTGGGTGGGGAGTATGGACTTCCACCCCCAGTGGAAGCAGGTCGTTAGGGACAGTGCTCCCCCCTCCTGACAGCATGCTGTCAGCAGAGACTGAGTGGAGAGTCCGGATTTCCATGCCCTGCCCAGCAGTGATGGGGTGCCCCTCACACTCCCAACTAGAGATTTCAGGGAAGATCTGAAGAGGAGGAAGCTGCAAAAACGATGCTTTAAAGCTGTATAGAAGTCCTGGGCAGGCTCTGACCAATCTACATGTGAAACAGATGAGAATTAACACACCCAAAGGTTTGAGAAGTAAATTACAGTGTGGAATTCCACTCAGGTTTCCTGGGTGGCCTCCTGATAGCCCATGAATGAAATAGACCAGAATAACCTTGCTAAATATTAAATTGCTGCTGAAACCACAGCCCATAAGAGTAGGCCAGAAGCTGCATACTAAACTTAAATAACAGCTACTTGGTAAAATGAAAGATTTCATAGGATCCAGTGTCCTATAACATTCAAAGGTCTAGGAAAACACGAAAAACTACTTGTCAGGCCAAGAACCAGGAAAATCACAACCTGAATGAGAAAAGGCAATTAACAGGTGACAACACTGAGGTGACTCAGATGTTGGAAATATCCAACAGAAAAGCTTAAGGGAGGTATCATAAAAATGCTCCAAAGAGAATGATGCTTTGTAGAAATAGAAAACTCCATCTTAAACACGGAATCTCCAGGGACCTTGAATAGCAAAAACAATCTAGAAAAAGAACAAAGTTGGAAGACTCACGCTTTCTCATTTCAAAACTTACTACAAAGCTACACTAACCAGAACAGTGTGGTTCTGTCATAAAGACAGACACAGAGGCCTATGGAACAGAGAACCCAGAAATAAACCCTGTATATATAGTCAAATTTTTTTTGACAAGGGTGCCAAGACCATTCAGTGGGGAAGGGACAGTTTATTTATTTATTTTTTTTTTGGCAAATGGAGCTGAGTAAACTAGATATTCACATGCAAAAAAAATGGACTTGGACTTAATATCATATACAAAAATTAACTCAATATGGATCAAAGACCTAAACACAAGAGCTAAAACTATAAAATTCTTAGACAAAAATGTGTGGCCAAAGCTTCATGACACTGAATTTGATGAGGCTTTTTTGCATATGATATAATAGGCACAGGTAACACAAGTAGATAAATTGGACTTAATCAAAATCAGAAACTTTTGTTTATCAAAGGATACTTTTAAGATAGTGAATAGACAACCCACAATATGGGAGAAAATATTTGCAAACCATATCTAATAAGTGTTTCGTATCCAGAATATACAAAGCACCCTGCACCTCAATAACAAAAGAACTCAATCCATTCCCTAAATTCAAAGGATGTGAATAGACATTTCTCCAAAGAAGATATATGTATGCCTATAAGCACATGAAGAGATGCTCAACATCACTAAGAAATCATTAAGGAAATGCAAATCAAAACCACGAGATACCACCTCATAGCCATTAGGATGGCTACTAGCAAAACACACACACACACACAAAAACCAAAAAGAAACAAAAAAATAAAAACCAAAACCAAAAAAACAAAAACAGAAAAAAACAAGTATTGGTGAGGATACAGATGAATGGAAGCCTGTTTACTATTATTAAGAGTGTAAAATGGCACAACCACTGTGGAAGACAGTATGGTAGCTCCTCAAAAAGGTCAACAAACAATTATCATATGATCCAGCAAGTTCTCTTCTAGGTATATACCCAAAAGAATTGAAAGCAGGGACTCAAACTGATATTTGTACACCAATGTTCACAGCAGCCTTATTCCCAATAGCCAAAAGGTGGAAATAACCCAAATGTCCATTGACAAATGAATGGAAACACAAAATGTGGTATATACATACAATGGAATATTAGTCAGCCTTAAAAAGAAATGAAATTCTCATATATATGATAAGGGGTTAATATCCAGAATATATAAGAAACTTCTACAAGTCAATAAACAAAAAACCAAAACCCAATTAAAAAATGGGCAAACGGCTTCAACAGACAATTCTCCAAAGAAGACCCGTAATTGGCAAACAAACATATAAAAAGATGGTTAACACTTCTAATCATTAGAGAAATGCAAATCAAAACCAGAATGAGATATCACCTCACACCCATTAGGATGATCACTATCAAAGGAACAGAAAATACCAGGTGTTAGCAAGGATGCAGAGAAATTCAAATAGTTGTGGGAAGGTAAATGTTGCAGCCATTATGGAGAATATTATAGAAGTTTCTCAAAAATTTAGAAATAGAATTAACATACAATCTAGCATTCCACTTTGGGTATATATACATAAAAATGAAAGCTGGATCCTGAAGAGATATTTGCATACACATGTTAACTGCAGCATTATTCACAAGAGCCAAGAGATGGAAGCAATAAAATGCCATTGACAATGAATGAATAAAGAAAATGTATGCATACGATGGAATATTATGCAGCCTTGAAAAAGAAGGGAATCCTTTCACATGCTATGAGATGGATGAAGCTTGGCATTATGCTAAGTGTTAAAAATCAGTCACAAAAGAACAAATACTGCATGAATTCACTCATATGATGTATCTAAAGTAGTCAAAATCATAGGGACAGAAAGTAGAAAGGTGGTTACTAAGGCCTGGGAAGAGTGGGGATAGAGGAAGAACTAGTGTTTCACGAGTATACAGTTTGTTTTGCAAGGTAAGAAAGTTCTAGAGATCTGTTCCACAACAATGTTAATATACTTAACACTACTGAACTGTACACTTGAAAATGGCTAACGTAAATTTAATGTTATGTGCTTTTTATCACAAAAAAGACAAAAAAAGGAATAAAATTATGACGTCTGCTACAACATGGCTGAACTTCAAAAGAATTATGCTAAGTATGTATAACTCTTACGTATTGATAAAAAATAATTATGCTAAATGAAATAAGCCAGGTACAAAAGGGCAAAGACTATATGATTCCGCTTATGTGAGGTCCCTAGGATAATTGAGTTTATAGAGACAGAAAGTAGGATAGTGGCTCCAGGGGCTGCGGAAGGAGATAATGAGGAGTTACTGTTTCAATTAGGAATGATGACAAAGCTCTGGAGATGGACAGTGATGATGGTTGCACAACAATGTGATTGTACTTAAAGCCCTGAATTGTACACTTAAAATGGCTAAAATTGTAACTCTTATGGTAAAATGGTAAATATACATTATGTCTATTTTACCACAATAAAAAAAAAATAGTAAAAACAAAACAAAACAAAAAACAGCACTCCAATTATATAATTATAAATGGACAAAAGAGATTGGTCTCAGTGGCTCATCCCTGTAATCCCAGCACTTTAGGAAGCCGAGGCAGGAGGATTGCTTGAGGTCAGGAATTCAAGACAAGCCTGGGGAACATAGGGAGACCCCCATCTCTACAAAAAAATTAAAAAAAGAAATTAGCCTGGTCCAGTGGTGCACATGTGTAGTCTCAGCTACTTGGCAGTCTGAGGCAGGAGGACTGCTTAAACCCAGGAATTAGAGGTTGAGTGAGCTACGATGCACAACTGCCATCCAGTCTAGGTGACAGAGTGGGACCCTGTTTCTAAAAAATAATAAAGAGGCCGGGCACAGTGGCTCACGCCTGTAATCCCAGCACGTTGGGAAGCCGAGGCGGGCGGATCACGAGGTCAGGAGATCAAGATCATCCTGGCTAACACGGTGAAACCCCGTTTCTACTAAAAAAAAAATACAAAAAATTAGCCGGGCATGGTGGCGAGTGCCTGTAGTCCCAGCTACTTGGGAGGCTGAGGCAGGAGAATGGTGTGAACCCGGGAGGCAGAGCTTGCAGTGAGCCGAGATTGCTCCCCTGCACTCCAGCCTGGGCAACAGAGTGAGACTCCATCTCAAAAATAAAATAAAATAAAATAAAGAAAGAGACAATGTGCAAAATACGTGAACCGACATTTCAGCAAAGAGGGAAGATGGATGGCAAATGAGCACATGAAAAGATATTCCACACCATTAGCCATTAGGGAAATGCAAATCAAAACCACAATGTCCAGCCTGGCCAAAACATGGCGAAGCCTCATCTCTACTAAAACAACAACAACAACAACAACACAACAAATACAAAAAATTAGACAGGCGTGGTGGCATGCGCCTGTAGTCCAGCTACTCGGGAGGCTGAGGTACAAGAATCGTTTGAACCCAGGAGGCGGAGATTGCAGTGAGCTGAGATTGCGCCACTGCACTCCAGCTGGGGGACAGAGCAAGACTCCATCTCAGACCCACCCCCCACCACACACAGTTTGTAGTGGTCTATGAAGCTATCTGAACATCTTAAAAGGAAAGAGTACCACCAAATGCTGGCAAGATGTAACAAAACTGGATCTCTCCAGTTTGCTGGCAGGAATTTATTAAAATGGTAAAACACTCTGGAAAATAGTCTGGCAGTTTCTTCTAAAACAAAACATATATTTATTATATGAACCAATCCCATTCTTGGACATTTATCCCAGAAAAAATGAAAACTTACGTGTCACACAAAAACTTGTACATGAATGTTCATAGTAGCTTTACTCGTATTAGCCAAAACATGAAAACAACCCAAATGTCCTTCAATGGATGAATGGTTTGGATTAATGGTTAAATAAATACTGGTATATGCATAAAAGGGAATACTACTCAGCAATAAAAAGGAATAAACTACTGATAACTTGGATGGATCTTAAGGGCATTATGCACAGTGAAAAAAATCAATCTCAAAAGGTTATATAGCATATGGTTTCATTCATATAACATTCTCAAAATGACAAAACTATAGAGTTGCAGAACAGATTAGTAGCTGCCAGAGACCAGGGCTCGGGGTGGAGTGGTTAGGTGTGACCATAAAAGGGTACACAAAGATCTTTATGGTGAGGGACCAGTTCTGTATCTTGATTATGGCAGTGGCTACATGAAGCTATACATGGGGTCAAATTGCACGGATCTACACATACACATACACACGCACGTGAATGTAAAAACTGGTAAAAGTTGAAAACATACTAATGTCAATCTCCTGATTCTGATGCTGTACTGGGTGAAGAGTTCATGGCATACTATGTATCATTTTTTCAACTTCTTGTGAGTCTAATCTTTCAAAATTACAAAGTTTAAAAAACCCACATGAACATAAAACAATGCATGTTTTACAAAATAAATATACAATAAACACATTGGAATGACTAAGGGGAATCAGGAATAAAATGAAATAAATTACTATTAGCCTTGCATTGGCAGCGATGATAGTGTGCCATGAGATGAGGAATATGATGAACTCAAGTTAGAAAAGCACATTTATTTTAATACCATATACAAATAAACCATTTTACAATAAGTATTTTATAAGTGCCTAGGCTCTCAAGTTAGACCATGAGTAAAGTCTACCTCTACCACTTAGTAGCTATGTGACTCTGGGCAAGCTACTCTGCTTCAGTTATCCAGAATCTACAAAGAACTCAAGCAAATTTACAAGAAAAAAACAAACAACCACATCAAGAAGTGGGCGAAGACATTTGTGCAGCCAACAGACACATGAAAAAATGCTCATCATCACTGGCCATCAGAGAAATGCAAATCAAAACCGCAATGAGATACCATCTCACACCAGTTAGAATGGCCATCATTAAAAAGTCAGGAAACAACAGGTGCTGGAGAGGATGTGGAGAAATAGAACACTTTTACACTGTAAAAGTGTAAAAGTGTAAAAGTGAACTGTAAACTAGTTCAACCATTGTGGAAGACAGTGGGGCGATTCCTCAAGGGTCTGGAACTAGAAATACCATTTGACCCAGCAATCCCATTACTGGGTATATACCCAAAGGATTATAAACCATCCTACTATAAAGACACATGCACACGTATGTTCATTGCGGCACTATTCACAATAGCAAAGACTTGGAACCAACCCAAATGTCCAACAATGATAGACTGGATTAAGAAAATATGGCACATATACAACATGGAATACTATGCAGCCATAAAAAATGATGAGTTCATGTCCTTTGTAGGGACATGGATGAAGCTGAAAACCATCATTCTCAGCAAACTATCCCAAGGACAAAAAACCAGACACCGCATGTTCTCACTCTCAGTTCTCAGATGGGACATGAACAATGAGAACACTTGGATACAGGAAGGGGAACATCACATACTGGGGCCTGTCATGGAGTGGGGGGAGGGGGGAGGGATAGCATTTAGAGATATACCTAATGTAAATGACGAGTTAATGGGTGCAGCAGACCAACATGGCACATGTATACATATGTAACAAACCTGCACGTTGTGCACATGTACCCTAGCACTTAAAGTATAATAATAAATAAAAATGGAAACAATATCACTCATTCCCAATGTTTTGGGGAGTGTTAAATGGTAATAACATAGGTAAAGTAGTTACCACAATGCCTAGCACATAGTAAGCATGCAGTTCATGGTGATTATTACAGTTATAAATGAAACCACCAAAATTATCTTTCAAACTGGCTGACAAAAGATATAAAACTTTATTTTTCTGCTAGAAACTAAAAACTTGGTGAGATCAGGAACTATGTTCATCTTTTTCATCATTATATCGTGAGGTTTGACACACAAATAAATATTTACTAAGTGAACAATTGCAAGGTTTAATTTCATCACCTCGATAAATTTGTACTATTGTAGTTAAAGTTCTGTACCTTCGTCCTTCATGTTTCGATCTATCTGGGGACCAGCATTCCTTTCTCGGAACTGTATGCCCTGCATGTGTTTTTGCATTGCTTCCTGTATGACTTCAAACAACGGCTGATCCTGTTTGAGACATAATGGGTGTAACCTATGTTAGAAATTACATTTTTCTTATTTTCCCCCAAATCCGACAACTGAAGTAATGTGAAAATATATACTTTCCTTTGGAGTGAGAAATAGGAATTGGGGTGAGGCCAGAGAAGAAGCAGCTCCTATATACCAAATAATACAGACGAGCATACAAATATTTAACATCAGTAGTTTTGACTATTCATGTCTGTGACATAAAATAATCTGCTGATACACAAAAACGAATCTAGTGAGCTTCTACAGTTTCTATTAGAGTGATCCCTTCAGCTAATAAACGAATCTAGCTTGTTATCCAGCATCTGAATTTTAAATTGGCATTGCTATTCTTACTCATCTGCATACACAGGTAATGGGGATAAATTATGAGCTAAAGGGAAACTCTCAAATTTGAGGATCCATAATGACTTTGGAAAATACCCCAGTGAATGTAAAGAATTCATAAGTCATTTTCTTTACCCATATAAATAATAAATGTGATAGGATGACATTTGGGAAAATATACAATTATATTTTTAAAAATAAGGTAAAGAATGTTAAATAGAAGCAAAATGTTTAGAGTCCTTATGTGTTTATTATGTTTCATTTTGAAGACTCTGAATAAAACCAAAACTCTATAATATAAAAATTCTACTAGTAATTATAAAAATTATAATGCTGTAAATAAATATTTTTGGATAAACTGTGAGAAAACAAATAGTTATGTGTAAAATAATTACCTGCCTGATAGCATGAACCTATATTCATTGTAACAGAAATGTCAGTTGATAACAGAGGACAAAGAAAAAAATGTTGGACAAATGTTGAGTACTTCATGATATAAATAAATATCATGAGGACACAAATATATGCTAGCCCTGAAGTAGCTTACACAGCTACTATCCCCTCCCTGCCCCCCAAGTCATACATACCAAACTATTAACATAAAGGCAGATCAGAAGTGGCAAAAGTATAATATTATTGTCCATTCTTGATTGGGGAAAAAAAAACTCAAAAATGTCTATCCATTCTTCACTATTCATAAGATAATCTTTAAGCTCCCTGGATTGGTAGTCAAGACTCTCCTTAACCTGGCTCACCCTTTCCATAATCTCTTACTACCCTGCAGGTATCCTACACAAAAAGCCAAACCATATTGACTTTTTCACAAAAAGTATTTTATAAGAGTCTAGGCTCTTACAAAAACACTATTAAGTACTATGTCCCCTAAACTGTGCTTCAATCCACTATGCAACCCTATTATTCCTTTCCTCTTTTTCTTTTAAAAGATACTAAGTTTTGCTATGTTGCCTAGGCTGGACTCATACTCCTGGACTCAAGTGATCCTTCTGCCTCAGCCTCCTGAGAAGCTGAGATTACAGGTGTGTGCCATACACCCAGCTTCTTTTCAACTCTAATGTCTCCCAACAACTTTCTCCATCTCTCCTAAAGTCCTACTCACCTTTTATGGCTCATTTAGGTGAAACTTTAGCTACTTTCTAAAGTTCTCCCTGAGACCTACCTACTGGACCTTCTCTCTCTTTCTTTTAAGAGACTACACAACACTTCCTCTACACTCTATTGCAATGCCCATATTTATGTACACATCATCATCTCTTCTACCATGTTGCAAAGTTCTTCAGACAAAGACCAATCACTTATAGTACCAGCAGGTGCCAAATCAATACTGACATTTGAATAATTCTTAAGATTTGGATTCTTAATTACCCTTATTTTTACATGAGAAACTAAAAGTCATTTTTCAGAAAAAAAAATATTTTAAGAAATATCTTTACCAGTGTGCCAGCAGGCAAAGGAGCAGAATCATCTGTAGGATACATTCTGGAAACTGGGCACTTGAGAATGTCTAGACCATTTGGAACCATTTTACAGTAATCCTGGATACACTGCAGCCACCACCACACAGCATCCCGACAATTGTATCTGGCATAAGTTCCTTCACCCAGTAGATTAGGAATGAGACCATGCCTCAGGGTACCAGCAAATGCTAAAATAATATTCCTAAAACAACAGAATTAAGTGGATCAGAAATGAAAACAAACACTTAAAAAATTGAAGACAAAAACCAGTCACTTTTGGTGACTATATTTTGAAGCATTTTCTCTCTTGCCCTATTTCTTTATATTTTCATGTAGAAAGTAGTCATAATATGATAGAGTAAGTACTGAATTAAAGTCAGGAACCTTGATTCTAGACTAGAATTTTATGCTAACAATCTGTGTGACTCCCGCTCTGATACAGTTTTTTCACTTGAGATTGGACTGGGTGATTTTTAAGGTCCCTCATAGCTCCAGATTCTACTTTTGAAGTCTATGGTATTTCAAAATCGAAGTAACTATTAAACATGAAATGTATTTTTTAAATAGCAGAAACCAAGAGTAAAACAAACATATAAGAAAACAAACTGGCCAGGCATGGTGGCTCACACCTGTAATCTCAGCACTTTGGGAGGCCGAGGCGGGCGGAACACCTGAGGTCAGGAGTTCGAGACCAGCCTGGCCAACATGATAAAACCCCATCTCTACTAAAAATACAAAAATTAGCCGGGAATGGTGGTGCGTGCCTGTAGTCCCAGCTACTCAGAAGGCTGAGGCAAGAGAATTGCCTGAACCTGGGAGGCACAGGTTGCAGTGAGCTGAGATTGTGCCAGTGTACTCCAGTCTGGGCGACAGAGTGAGACTCTATCAAAAAAAAAAAAGAAGAAAGAAAAGAAAGAAAGAAGGAAAGAAAGGAAGGAAGGAAAGAGAGGGAGGGAGGGAAGGAGAGAGAGAGAGAAAGAAAGAAAGAGAGAGAGAGAGAAAGAAACAACCAGGTAGAAGCTGACCTTGAAAAACATAATTCAACCAGTTTAAAAACTGGTAGAAGACAGTTTATTTTTTAAAGCGTTATTTTACTATTACATACCAAATGAAAATTTTGCGAGACAGCAATGGCACTCTAGAAACAGGATGAAATTAAGAAATAAGAAGGCTGAAGTCTAAATCCTAGCTTTGCCATCTGTGTGGCCTTGGAAATGTTATTTAAAATGTGCCTTACTGCTTTTTGGCTAAACCACTCAGAAATTTTTATTAATTCTATGTCTCAGTTTAATGCCCATCTTTTCAATAGTAATGCAATGGGAAACTTTTTATTTATAAAGTATAAAAATATTAGTATAGACAGTGACACTTTCAATTAATAAAAGGTCAGAATACTGAATACTAGCTCTCTCTCTCTCTCTCTCTCTCTCTCTCTCTATATATATATATATATATATTTGTTTTTTTAAGAGACCCTGTTGTCCAGGCTGGTCTTGAACTTGTGGACTCAAGCAATCTGCCTGCCCCAGCCTCCCAAAGTGCTGTGATTACAGTTGTGAGCCACCACGCCTGGCCATAGTGCTAGCAATCTTAACCATCTGGAACAATCTTGTACACTTCAATAAAACGACCTCTGATTCATGATTACCTCTATAGAGGGAGGAAGTAGACATCTGTGGTAGAGGTATGTATCCACTAAAACGAATTTCCTACAATTCGCAACCAATCTTACAGTTAGTTGTGGCCAGAACTGATGCATGTTAAGTATTACGGAGAATAGGTGTGTTCTCCCAGCACTCTTTCCCTCTCTGCTTGCCTCCTGGAGAGGCCCCAGAAGCCATGGAAACTGATAAATCCTCAAGCTGGACCTGCTTCTCTGAATCAGTATGTGGAAGGCTGCTTACTGAGCATGCATATACGACTACGAGCAAGAAATAAGTTTTATTTGTGAAAAGCCATTAGGATTTTAAGTGTTTATAATTTATGGCAACTAGCACTACCCTAACAAATACCCTCTGGGATAATATATTATTCTCTGGGAATCACCTCTAGATCAGGGGTAGGCAAAACTTTTCTACAAAGGGCCATATAGTAAGTATTTTAGGCTTTGTTGGACATACATGAATTCTGTTGCACATGCTTTCTTCTTCTTTTAAATGACCCTTTAAAAAGAAAAAGGTAAAAGCTATTCTGGTCAGGCGCGGTGGCTCACGCCTGAAATCCCAGCACTTTGGGAGGCTGAGGCAGGTGGATCACAAGGTCAGGAGATCGAGACCATCCTGGCTAACATGGTGAAACCCCGTCTCTACTAAAAATACAAAAAATTAGCCAAGTGTGGTGGCGGGCGCCTGTAGTCCCAGCTACTCGGGAGGCTGAGGCAGGAGAATGGTGTGAATCCGGGAGGCGGAGCTTGCAGTGAGCAGAGATCGCACCACTGCACTCCAGCCTGAGTGACAGAGCAAGACTCCGTCTCAAAAAAAAAAAAACAAAAAAAAAAAAGGTAAAAGCTATTCTTTGCTCATAGGCCATACAAAACAAGTTAGACCTAAAACCATTAAAATCCTACAAGAAAACCTAGGCAATACCATTCAGGACATAGGCGTGGGCAAGGACTTCATGTCTAAAACACCAAAAGCAATGGCAACAAAAGCCAAAATTGACAAATGGGATCTAATTAAACTAAAGAGCTTCTGCACAGCAAAAGAAACTACCATCAGAGTGAACAGGCAACCTATAGAATGGGAGAAAATTTTTGCAACCTACTCATGTGACAAAGGGCTAACATCCAGAATCTACAATGAACTCAAACATATTTACAAGAAAAAAACAAACAACCCCATCAAAAAGTGGGCAAAGGACATGAACAGACACTTCTCAAAAGAAGACATTTATGCAGCCATAAAACACATGAAGAAATGCTCATCATCACTGGCCATCAGAGAAATGCAAATCAAAACCACAGTGAGATACCATCTCACACCAGTTAGAATGGCCATCATTAAAAAGTCAGGAAACAACAGGTGCTGGAGAGGATGTGGAGAAATAGAAACACTTTTACACTGTTGGTGGAACTGTAAACTAGTTCAACCATTGTGGAAGTCAGTGTGGTGATTCCTCAGGGATCTAGAACTAGAAATACCATTTGACCCAGCCATCCCATTACTGGGTATATACCCAAAGGACTATAAATCATGCTGCTATAAAGACACATGCACACGTATGTTTATTGTGGCACTATTCACAATAGCAAGGAGTTGGAACCAACCCAAATGTCCAACAACGATAGACTGGATTAAGAAAATGTGGCACATATACACCATGGAATACTATGCAGCCATAAAAAAGGATGAGTTCATATCCTTTGTAGGGACATGGATGAAACT
Source organism: Hylobates moloch (assembly GCF_009828535.3). Lineage (NCBI taxonomy): Eukaryota > Metazoa > Chordata > Mammalia > Primates > Hylobatidae > Hylobates > Hylobates moloch. Next base: position 126,918,280 of record NW_026652280.1, read on the forward strand.
GGAAAACATCATTCTCAGTAAACTATCGCAAGGACAAAAAACCAAACACCGCATGTTCTCACTCATAGGTGGGAATTGAACAATGAGAACTCATGGACACCGGAAGGGGAACATCACACTCCGGGGACTGTTGTGGGGTTGGGGGAGGGGGGAGGGACAGCATTAGGAGATATACCTAATGCTAAATGACGAGTTAATGGGTGCAGGAAATCAACGTGGCACATGGATACATATGTAACAAACCTGCACATTGTGCACATGTACCCTAAAACCTAAAGTATAATTAAAAAAAAAAAAACAGGTGACAGGCCATAGTTTGCTAACCAATAATCTAGACAGTTCTATGTAAAATTAAGCAGCACAAATTTGTGATATTGCATAGAAGTGATAATTGGGAGCCTAAACATTAATAATGATAAAAACTAACATTTATGAAATGTTTAGCATGTGGCAGATATTATTCTAGACACCTTAACTGTATGTGTTCATTTGATCCTCCCAAGTACCCAGTAAGGTAATTTGTCAGTTGGTTGTTTGGAACCAGGATTAGAAGCTGGCAGTCTGGTGTAAAGTCGAAGTTCTTAACCACTATACTACGCTGAATGCTGATGTTACATTTCCTTCTTCTAAATCAGTAATTCAGGGGCATTTAGGGAAGAAGCAAACAGCTTCCTAAATTTCTATAGCTCCATAATGATAATAAGAAAAGGTCTTACTACATATCAGATTAGCAAAAATGCAATCCATTTCAGATGCCCACCTAAAAACCAGTTTTAAAAGTATCAAAAATAAAATTTCGGCATGTAAAGACGCAAACTTCAGTTATTTTCCTGATGGCATCTAAACAAGGTATCGTATAAATGCCCTTTTGCTAAAAGTTTTAACTTTTAGAGCGGTGCTTTCAAACTTCAGCCTTAGACTGTTGATAATCATCCAGAGACCTTGTGAAAACACAGATTTCTGCCCACCAACCCTACTCTCTCTATGTCCAGGTTTGGATTTGGGAGGTTTGGCATAGGGTCCAAGAATCTGCATTTCTAACAAGCTCTCAGGTGAGGGTAACACTACTGATGTGTGGAACGCATTTTGGGTGGCACTGCTGTAGTGCTTTCCTTTCAACCCCCAATAAGTTCATTCATATTATTGTGACATTAAAAAAATACCATTTTATGGCCAGGCACGGTGGCTCACACCTGTAATCCCAGCACTTTGGGAGGCCGAGGCAGGCAAATCACGAGGTCAGGAGTTCAAGACCAGCCTGACCAACACGGCAAAACCCCGTCTCTATTAGAAATACAAAAATTAGCTGGGCGTGGTGGCGGGCGCCTGTAATCTCAGCTACTCAGGAGGCTGAGGCAGCAGAATGGCTTCAACCCAGGAGGTGGAGGCGGAGGTTGCAGTGAGCCGAGATTGTGCCACTGCACTCCAGCCTGGACAACAGTGGGAGACTCTGTCTCAAAAACAAAAAGCAAAAACAAAAAAAACATTTTACGTCTAGAAAACATAAAACTGGAGGTTACAAGGCTTGACAACAAATGAAGGAAAACTTGATACTGTAATTCTACAAGACTCAGACAAAGAACTAGCAATCACTTCACTACAGAAGGCATAAAAAGGTTATAACATTTTCAGTTTTGTTGAAATAAATTAGCTAATGCTAAAGACAACCTGACTTGTAATATGAAGGACTAGAACTTAGTGACTTCAGAGATTTTCACCCCTTTGAAATTTTATGATCCTATTAAGTGAACATACAAAAATAAAATAAAAACTACCTAAAGAAAATACAGCTCCCAAATGTTAAGAAAAGATGGACGAGAAGGAAAGTTTGAAGAGCATGTAAAGGACATTCAGACATAAACTCGCAGTACAACACTTTAGAGGATCTCCTACCTGGCTTCTACATAGCGTCCAGTAATTAGCAGTATACCTCTAAGTGCAATAAAAGTATCCCTTCCCCAGCAGCGGAAAATACCAGAAGAAAAATGAGGCAAGCCTAACAAAAAACACAACAAAGTAATATGTTAGTCATAATAATACACACAAACCTATGAACTCCATTACTATAGAACAGTTACTCTAAACCTGGGGTACAAAGCAGGCACCTGCAAATCCTCTAAAATCCTCTAAAATTATTTGCAAAATGTATGTCTATACTTATGTTAACTTTTGTCAAATGAGATTCCATCATCTTGTCAGATTCCTAAAGGAACCTATGACCTAAAAAATATTAAGAACCAGAGCTATAGAGGGATACTTATCTAAATTGAGGTGTGAATACACAGGTAAACTTTTCTTCTTTCTGAGAGAGGGTCTGGCTCTGTTGTCCAGGCTGGAGCGCAGTGGCGCAGTCTTGGGTCACTGCAACCTCCACCTCCCAGGCTCAAGCCATCCTCCCTCCTCAGCCTCCGAAGTAGCTGGGACTACAGGTGGACACCACCGTGCCTGGCTAGTTTTTGTATTTTTTGTAGAGAACGAGGTTTTGGCAAGTTGCCTAGGCTGGTCTTGAACTCCTGAGCTCAAGTGATCTGCCCAACTTGCTTTCCCAAAGTGCTAGGATTACAGGCAGGAGCCACTGTACCTGGCCAAACTTTCTTTTATAAATTAAATTTAAAGAGTAAAATCAGAGTTCAAATATTTAACACATAAACACTAAATATTAATTATATATTTAAAAAGACTCTACCTTGAACTTAAAGATAATAAATAAATCTAAACATGAAATTATTACCTTAATGATACCTAATTAAGTATATTTACTGCTCTATCACTTGAGTTAACATTTATTATCAAATTTCCCACTAATTTAAAACAACTTAAAAGTGTTATATTCTGTACACAATATGTACAATTTTACTTGTCACTTCAAGATATTTGGCACATTAAATCCTTCATTCTAGGTAATTGGAGCTTTTATATACAAGATAAAATAGTATGATTAATGGTGCCATCTAAAATTTTACTTAAAGATTGAGTTTGGTTTCTTATAAAACACTAAGGTCAGGAGAGTTCAAGACCATCCTGGCCAATATGGTGAAACCCCGTCTCTACTAAAAATACAAAAAATTAGCCAGGCATGGTAGTGGGTGCCTGTAATCCCAGCTGCTTGGGTGGCTGAGGCAGGAGAATTGCTTGAACCTGGGAGGCAGAGGTTGCAGTGAGCCGAGATCACGCCATTGCACTCCAGCCTGGGCAAAAAGAGCGAAACTCTGTCTCAAAAGAAAAAAAAATTATGCTAAATGCATAAATATAACACATATTTTGGTTAGGGGAAAATGAGGACAAATAAAATATACACAGCATTAATTTGTAACTATCTTCAAAGCACTTAATGCTATCTGAAAATTAAAAATTGTAACTGTATATAATATATCCCTATAAATATTTGATGACTGAAATAAAAAACAAATATTAAAATGTAAATTGAAAAGTGAAAGAATTTGACTAAGATAAAAGAAAGTTTCAGCACTTCCTGAGTGTACTTAAAATTTAAGTTTCTGTTTATTGGGAATTAGATGTTAGTTTCTTCCATTAAGAAAGATAAGAATTACACCTTTTTCCTACCTATGTTGTCCCCAAAATGATGGTAAAAAATTTCCCCAAATACACTGTGTATTATTTATTTATGATTAATATGTATGGCTTATATATGGTTGATATATACATGACATTAATTTTGATGATAGCGATGACAGTAGCTAACATATATACAGCACTCTGGCCATACACACTTCCTAGTACTCTGACTCATTTAATTCCTTGTATGAAACATGAATATAGGTAGATTCAAAGGTGAGTCCGAATCGGTATATCCAAAAATATATGCAGTCTGTCTTTGTGAAAAAGTCAAAACTATAAAATCTCTAGCACTGATGTATGGAAATGTTTGTATTAACTTTTTGACCTCTAAGAGTACACAACTAATAGATTCCGTATCTTCTAAGTGATTTCTAATTTGTCAATTATTAGAACAGGCTACAAATTTTTTTTTTTTTTTTTTTGAGACAGGGTCTCCTCTGTCACTCAGGCTGCAGTGCAGTGGTGTGATCATAGCTCACTGCAGCCTCAAACTCCTTGGCTCAAGGGATCCTCCTGCCCCAGCCTCTTGAGTAGCTAGGACTACAGGTACATACCACCATGCCTGGCTAATTTTTAATTTTTTTTTTTTGGTAAAGATGGGGTCTTGCTATGTTGTTCAGGCTGGTCTTGAACTCCCTGCCTCAAGTGATCCTCCTGCCTCAGCCTCCCAAAGTGTTGCGATTACAGGTATGAGCCATTGTTTTTAATTGCTGTTGTTGCAATACTATAACCAAAGGAAGACATCCCCAATCAGTTTAAAATGAACCCCAAAAAACCTATCTGCAAATCTGAATACAGTCCTATTTTTTGCAAGTATGGAATAGGCAAAACACTCCCTTGGGATGCTAGGAGCAAATATCACACTTCTATTTGTATTTCTTTATCAACTTAATTTTTTAGTTTTTATTTGTTTTATATTGTACCTGATAAGTATGTCAGATGTAACAGTTTGTATCAGTATATCATTTAAAGTGTGTATTTTGAAGACGTTTAACAACAGCAGTACACAATCAAAAAGGTTGAAATTACTATTTTTTATAATAGGCTTCTAAAAAGTAAGCTGTAAAACCAAGTTATTTACATCAATGTTTCTTTTGCCCCTATGGCTAAGGTCAGTTTCATGAGCATCTGTATGGATTCATGAGGGAACAACGGGTACCAGGAGATCAAACAGTCAAGTGAAAATCTAAAAACACAATTATAGAAATAAAACAGCATTTTATGAATGTTTCATGAACATTTTTAATGGAAAGGTAATTTTCATTTTAGTTGTTGGGTATCACTAAGTCTTTTTACCTGGTCTAAGTAGCTGCAAATTTAAGGGTAAAAGAGGGAATTACACAGATAATACTATTTCTTTCTTCCTGTAACTTGATATTTTTCAGTTTAGTTTGGAAAGTTCTAAACTTCAGTCGCCTCAAATACTAAATACTTTCTAGAAATATGCTTGAAATGTATTAAAAAGAAAACAAAAGCCTGTCCTTTAGCCTATTTTGCTTACTTGAATTTGTTACTTGATTCAGGTTTTAAATCTACTTGGAATAAAGGATATTTATTCAAATGTTGAAAGCATTTGACTGCAATTAGACACATGATAAAAATTATTTAACATCTGTTTTGTTTTATAATTTATAGGGACCTTTACATGATCTCTTGATAATTACAAGGTTGGGTTTATTTTTTAAAATTGGGGGAAAATATAGAAAAGAGGATAGTAAAATACATTTGATTTAAAAAAACACAGAATGTCAAGAGTTGGAAAAAATAAAAACATGAAGAAAAGAATCAGCTAGCCATAAAAAACACACATAAATGCCTGGTGCACAGTTATAATTAAACAGTAAGCATGGTTATTATTTTTATGAGCGAATATCTATGAAATGTACTAAGTGGTAAAATAAAATCTTGAGTAACATTACAAGCTTTTAAAAAATAATCATTTTCCTATAACTTTTCTTCTGCAAATACTATTGATTTACCTATTTTAACCTTGTACATAATTCCTTACCTGCAGCTAGAGAAGCACAACATTGCTCCTTTTCTTTTGTGATCTCATTTAACCTATAAGGTACATCCATTAGGGCAGGTGAAAGAATTGGCAGGGAAGGGAATTTTCCTTCTCCACACAGTTGAACTGAACCCAATGAAAGGTGTTTCACAAAGGTTGAACCATTCTGAACAAAGCTGTAACAAAAGTGACTGAATTTATTACTTGTAGAAATACAATTTTTAGCAGTTTTATTTTACTTGGTTTCTTTCCTTCAAATGATTTTTCTAATCTGTAACAACAGTAATATTAGTTAAAATTTTTAAAAATTTGGTTAGATTTCAAAACTGCTTTCATTTCACCCATTATTTTAGCTGGCTTACAGTCCACAGATGGTTGTAAAACAAATGGTAGAAATGAGTTTGTTCTTCTGAAATTATGTCCTAATCAATTTGGTGGCTCTCACGAGTACACTTAAATTTGTGGTTTCATTTTAGGGAAATTCATCATTAAAGGCAAATTTCATTCATAATAATAGTGGAATTTTTTTCTCTTAATTGATGAAAAATTAGAAAAATTGTACATGTAGATTTCAGAAACTTTATCAATTAACTCAATAAGTCAATGAATACATAGAAACAATATAAAACAATATTTTTATCAATATGTTTTATTAGCTTTTAGAACAGATTTTATAATATTCAAGTTTGTTTTTGTATGCTACACAGACTAAAGGATGCCAATAAATTTACTATCCACCTACAAGCCTTTTCAGCTTTATGACAATTCTTCATGGTTTGTTTTTTTAAGAACATGTATGAAGTGACTATATAGTTTCTACACAGATATGCCCACTTATTCAAGCTTTGTTTGATATACCTCGACATCTGCTTCCATGCTGTATCCAGAAGAGTGGTATATGCACCAACTAATATAGCATCAAAGTAACATGGGATAAGGTAACGTGGGATCTGCTTCAGGTAGAAGAACATAGCCTGCAACCATTTACCAACCTGTAATAAAAATAAATTTGAAAGTTAATTTGGTATGTGTACAGGCTAGGTGTGTTTTTAGAGGTAAATCTAAATGTGCAACTTTATCTCGTAATCTATAAACCCGATTTCCATTTGTTATAACTGAAAGATGATGAAGAAAGGAGGAAAATGGTTCAGGTTAGAAAACAATGTAAATATTATATATAACATGGTAATATTTATTATTATGTCCTTGATTTTTTGGGACGATAATATAGCTCTACTTACTTCAGCGATAGTTCCTGATCGTGAAATAAGCCGGTTACTGACATAGTCAATCATCCAATCTCCAGATCTCAAATTATTACAAAAAGGATGCCCCAAGTCATTCTTTGGTCTTATTTCTGCCAATACAGACATTAAACCTGAAAATTCAGAGACATGTCATGCTGTATTATTGGTAGCATCAATTTGTTCCTATATCCTCTGGTCCCTATTCTGCTAGTCTCTTATTCTAGTGATTTGGGGTGAATACGTATTAGAGGCACACACAAGGGCTGCCCAGTCCACAACAGTGCTTAATACAGTTGGAGATAAGTGTGACAATACTGGCTTGAGCCAAGTTACAAAGGCATACTGAAGGGGACTACTGTCACAAGAGATATAAAGAGCTTTTCAGGATTCATAACTTCTGGGACTGGTCTTATTCTTTTGGATTTTAATGTTATAATATTCAAGGGTAACTGGCATGGCTTCCCTGCCCAAAAGCATCTCAATAAAGAAAAGTAATAAGCCTGTATTTTTTCATGTTGAAAAGTAGTGGGTTCATCAATATTCAGGCTAGTTTTAAGGAAATCATAGAACTGGTTTCAGAAAGAGCAAGAACACCTATGGAGATAATAAGAATAAAGCATGCTTTGGAAGGAATCATTGAAATTTAACAGGAGGTACTTAGAACTAAGTGAAGTATCAAAATGAGGTGTGTGTATATATATATATATATGCACACATATATATATACATATATATATGTATTTTCTTAATCCTTCTAGTCTTCAATTAGAAGCATTAGAATTTCCCAGATTTTATTATTTCAATGATACTACCTTAAAAATTATATTGGCATCACTGACTTCATTTAGACTAAATTTATTCATCTATTTAGAATTCCATGAATTTTACTAGGTATGTAGCATGTTTTGAGAAACTAAAAACTATATAAATTTAAGATAAAGTTCTTTCCCTCAAGGGGCTCACAATCTTCTTTGGGGAAGAAAGCTTAAAACATAAAGCTGTTGGGAAACAAGACTATAAAATAATATTCTACATATGCCCTAGCATTTTCACGGACAGCAGATAATGCTTGGTAAATGTTGGTCTCACTGTTGAATAACGGAAGGACATAAGGAAAACAGTGTTTTAGAAACAGATCTGATGATGACCAATGGAATGGAATGATTTGTAGATAAGGTAACAAGATTTGGAAAATTGGTTAGTTGGTTTTGTATATAGGACTTAGTCCTAGAATAGAGTGAAAACTGTGGAAATAAAAAGGATATGATGTACCCAACAGAATATGGAAAAGAATCCACAAATCATAATGACTGATTGGATACTGAGGATGAAAGGAGCAGATCCAAAATGGACTCCTGGATTCCAACATGACTAGATATACCATAGTATAAGGAGGGTAATACATTTTGTTTAGGGGAAAGACAGGTCAACAAAGTAGTTAAATCTGATTTAATCTGAGGCTCCTATTAGCAGCCTGCTGGAAATATGTGGGCTGCTGAAAATATTAAACAATCAGAGGGAAAAGGGATTGGTACAAAGCAGCAAAAAATAAACAGGTAAGGGCAATTCTATTTAGAAAAGATAAGAAGAATCATTTCATTAGAAAGATAAGGAGAATTAGCAAAGAACCAAACTTAACTATAAGAAAGACAAAGGCTAGAAAAAGCACATACAAGTTTGGTCTTTGTAGTGAACTAGAAGTAGTTTAACAACTCAGAGTGAAAATGAAGTAGATAATTACTTAAATCTGGTAACATATATACATCTTTTTAAAAATTAATTAAATAAATAAATTTATTTATTTTTTGAGACACAGTCTCACTCTGTCACCCAGGCTGGAGGGCAGTGGCATGATCATAGTTCACTGCAGCCTCAAACCTCTCTTGGGCTCAAGTAATCCTCCTGCTCTGGCCTCCCAAAGCATGAGATTACAGGCGGGAGCCACCATGTCTGGCTCACATACACTTCTTCCTTACTCATAGCACAAAACATTTTGTGTTAAAAACGAGAATATTTTAGAAAAAAAAATTGTAAGTTCAAAAAGTCTCAAAAAAGTTTATTGAGAACTGCTTACGTGCTTGGTTTTGTAGAAAGTATAAAAGCTAAAAAACAAGAAGCATAAAAAAGATAAAACTTAATTCTTCTTTCTGAAAGTGTGTAGCCTACTTACTGTGGTTTTAAGGCTAACAATTTCCAATTACTTAGTATGAACTAGGTGTCATCTAATGAGCTGTTCACATGCATTAATTCATTAATCCTAACCATAATCCCTGTGGTAGGTACCATTTTGCAGATGAGAAAAGTAAGCCATAGAGCATTTACTTCAGGTTATAAAACTAGTCAATGTAACCCAGGAAATCTGGTTTTAAAGCCTGTTTCTTAATCACAATGATAAAGATTCACAAAAATCATTACCCTAATTACCAAAATAAGGCAATATATTTCAAGGGCCAAGTAAGAGGTATAGAAAATAAATGCAATGGGTGTCTGGAGGACAAAGAAATTACCGTAAAAAGCAATAGTTAAAGGTTTTATGAAAGATGCAAGAATTAAATTAGTCCTTAAAGATGGGTTAGATGGAGAAAGAAACAGAGTTGAACAAAAGGCATAAGTGGAAAACTATATGAACCAGGAATACAGGTGTGATAAAGCAAATTTCTTAGATAAACATCTAAGGAAATATTACCAACTAGATGAATAAAACTGATAAATATTTAATTCCTTTAACTCATCTTACAACTACGCTATGTTTTACTGTAAGTTCTCTTTACAGGATAAAACAAATATGCAACAAAATATATTTCCAATTAGATTTAAAAAAAGGTGAATGGATTATATTTACAACCTAATCCCACTTGGGGCCCAAACAAGAATATTCTGTTTATTATATAATAAACCAGGTCAAGAAACATTAATCAAGGTCCAAGTATACATAAAGAGCTATACAGACCTTAAGGAAAGATATAGCTAGTAATTCTAGGTAAAATTTACTGGGTAATTACTTTGTGTTACATCCTGTTTTCAGTGTTTTATGTGAATGATCTCATTAATCCTCACAAAAACTTTCTAAATTAGATAATATTATTCAAATTTTATAGAGGCAGAAATTGGCACACAGAGAGGTTATATTACTTGCCAAAGGTCAATCAGTGAGTAGAAGCAGAGCCATAATTGCAACTCAAGCAGGCATACTCTGAGCGTATACTCTATGTCTGAGAAGAAGACACCAGATGATCCTAAAAGAAAAACACAAAGCTCAGCTCTCCTATTTGCTTACCTTGAAGACCTGCATATTTAAGGGCTGACCAGTTTGGTATGTCATAGCACCCTCCACCATCTTCCTTTTCTTCTGATTCACATCGGTAAAGGATCTGATTTAGCTCAGCCAAAGTTAATCTGGAGGCAATACTAAAAATTGGAAAATAAAGATGATCATATATTGAAGTTTCGCTTGTTGTCAATAGAAACAAAATAAGAAAATCTGAATTACAATCATAAAATGTCTTAGCAGTGTATGTTTTAGGAACTCAGCATTCAAATAAACATTATACTCACGCATTATAAGTAATTATTAAAGGACAAATTATGCAAAAAATTCAATTAGAAGCAACATTACTCCCAAACCAAGGAAATAATCAAGTACCAAATTGTATTGATTGGAAGTATGCTGGGAAAATATTTTGGCTTCTATATCCTTTATCTTATAAATTTGTTTTTTTAACCTTTCTAGTTTGGACTTAGTGTTATCCTTCCTTCCTTCATTTATTTATGTGTTCCCATCTGATTGCCCTCCTTTATATTCCCCTAAGTGAGACATCAAGAACTTTTTATGCTAGTTATTGTATACTAAAAGTACTTATCAGAGGATCACTAAAGGAATAATAAAAAGTCAAAGTTAACTGCCTAGGAAATCACGTGCTCTCTGCCTTCATATTTCTCTCCAAGTCCCTTCCTTTCTCTTCTCTAAGGTTGCACTGCCCCTCAGCTTGTTTATTCAAAAAACCAGGATTTTTCTCAGATTAAGATGCCTCCTGATAACTGTCAGAGGGAAGACTATCATGGCCTTGATTACCCTTTATTTGGTTAGCAGTAAGACTGTATAACTGACCACATCTGAATACAGCTGAAACTGTATTTTCTTGTGCTTCTATAATAGATGCTTAGGTAATTTCATTTTACATGACTGCCATTTTATGTGAACACATATCCTCTTGAATGTGTATCCTTCTTTCTCATTTAGTTCTGGCTCAATTTAGAAAATCATTGTCATCTGTGCTTTGTTCTCTCCATATCAGCCTCCCTCCCCAGAGCTAGTTTGTGAGTCAAGCCTGAGTCAAATCCCTCGGAAGCCTCAGTATCAACTCCATTCTAGGGCAATATTTTTCAACACATAGCCAGTGGACTCCTTGCCTAAAAATTACCTGGGGATCTTACAAAACTGCAAATTTCTTGGCCTTGCTCCAAAATAATCTGAGCAGGTCTGAGGAGGAACATGCATTTTACAAGCAGTCCGTCCAAACACAAAGCTGCTTCATCACAGATTTTTTGGTTAAGAATGCAACTACTTTATTAAGAATAGTTTGAATTAAGAGTTAATATCCGTAACAATAAAAAGTCTTACAAAAAAAACAAAGAAAGCTGAACACAATAGCAAAATGGGGTAATACATAAAACAACACTTCAACAAATAAATACAAATGGCCAATGAACAAAATAATTTAGCTTAATATTTAAATTATATGAGATATTATTTTTAACTATTTTATATTTACCAGTTTGATTAGTAACAGCTAACACTTATCAATCACTATGTGTCAAAAACTATTGTGTTTTACTCAAGTAATCTGTAAGAAAGGTGCTATAACTATGTCTATTATAAATTCTCAAAGGTCTCTTTTTTTTCTAGAGACAGGGTCTTGCTCTGTTGCCCAGGCTGGAGAGCAGTGGCACAATCATGGCTCATTGCAGCCTAGACCTCCTGGGCTCAACTGATGCTGATGTTCCTACCTCAGCTTCCTGAACAGCTGTGACCACAGGTGCATGCCACAACTCCCAGCTAATTTTTTAAAAACATTTTGTAGAGATAGGGTCTCACTATGTTGCCCAGGCTGGTCTTGAACTCCTGGGCTCAAGCAATCCTCCCACCTTGGCCTACCAAAGTGCTGAGATTATAGGAGTGAGCCACTGCACTCAGCCAGGTCTTACTTCTTATAGCTAATAACAGTCTGCAATGGAATTCAAACCCAGTTAGTCTGGTTCTATACTCCATGCCCTTAAATACTACATTATACTAATATATACTCAGTATTGGTAATGATGGAAACTCTTGGATAGAGCTGAAAGTTTTAATTATTATAATCTTTCTGGAGAAAATTTGGCAGTATGTATTAACAGCCTCAAATATATAGATATAGTCTAACCCAATGGTCCTTTTTGGCGCCAGGGACTGGGTTCACAGAAGACACTTTTTCATGGACTGGGGGTGACGGGCATCGTTTTGGGATGATTCAAGTGCATTACATTTATTGTGTACTTTATTTCTACTATTATTACATTGTAATATATAGTGAAATAATTATACAACTCACCATAATGTGGAATCAGTGGGACCCCTAAGCTTGTTTTCCTGCAACTAGACAGTCCCATTTGGGGGTGATGGGAAACAGTGACAGATCATCAGGCATTAGATTCTCATAGGCAGCATGCAATCTAAATCCCTCGCAGGGACAGTTCACAATAGGGTTCATGCCCGTATGAGAATCTAATGCAGCCACTGATCTGACAGGAGGCAGAGTTCAGGTGGTAATGTGAGTGATGGGGCACAGCTGTAAATACAGATAAAGCTCACCTGCCACTCACCTCCTGCTGTGCGGCCTGGTTCCTAACAGGCCATGGACCAGTACTGGTCTGTGGCCCAGAGGTTGGGGACCCCTCGTCTAACCCAAAAATTCCATTTCTGAAAATTTATACTAGTACTAATGATGGCAAACTATGAGCATTTACTATGTGCCAGGCATTGTGTTAAGTGCTTTATATGTGTTATCCTATTTAACTCTTACAAAATTTTCCAGATGGGAGACTGAGATGATGAAAGTTCTAAACAATAGATCCAAGATCATACTGACAGTAATGAACCTAAAGTTAAACCTAGGTCTAAACCTCAAAACCTAGATTCTTCTGTAGTATGCAGTAACATCTAGAAAGGGAATAACTAAGGATTCATGTAAAGATGAATGTACAGACATAAATAATAGGGAATAATTAGAAGCAGTCTAGACGTCCAAAAATGGAAATTGTTTAAATAAATTATGGTAAAGCCATAAAGTAGAATAATATGTTGAAATTTTTAAAAAATGAAGTGGTAAAAGGGTATGAGGTATGCAACTTAGCCTCAAATACTTCAGAGGAATTGTGTGTGTGTGTGTGTGTGTGTGTGTGTGTGTGTGTACAGAGAGATGCATGTGTGTGTGTATGTATGCCTGTAGGCATGCATGTATCTATCTATATAGAAAGAATACACATGCAGGTACACACATAAATTATAAAGCAATAGGGTAAAATGTTAACAACAGGTGATGCTGACACTGCTGGTCCTTGTACCATACTTTGAGTAGCAAGGATATAGAGGACCCTTAAAACTGCTTAATTCAGTCTAGTGGTAACTTACTTATTAAAGTGGCAAATCTCTATCAAACAAGACATACTTACGAAGCAAAAGGAATTTTTAATATAGGATCTGAATTGTCAACAGCTAGGCTCCCAGATTTAAAGTGAGGACTGAACTGTGTCAGATGATTTCGAAGAATTCCAACAGCAACTTGTGCATGTGGATCAAGACTAACTCTGAAAACATTAATTAAAAAGTGGTTAATTTTTAGGAGTAATTTATTCAAATTTAACAGGATATGCAAACTATTTTAAATATAAGTAAAGTCAACAGTTTGTGCTCAATTCACATACCTGAATATAATAACACTTCCTGGAGACAAGTTTTCAAATTCTATTTCTTGAATATATTCATTGGGCCCTTTTGTGGCAACTCCAGCTTGTTTAACAATTTTACTTTCATTAAGCTTGAAAAAAAGTACATTAAAAATATCCATTCAACAAATAGTTCTAATGTTCTTAAAATGCTAAACACAGTAGTAAGATGAGAGTCCCAAATACCTGAATATGTTCTCTAATTTCTACTGTGATATCTGGCATTCCATTGATTGAATTCTCATCCTTCCTATAAGGTTTCGTGTTTCTCTCAATAGTTCTAGCTTCAAGAACTACTTCTTCAATTTTGCCTAGGAATACATAAAAACATTTTAACAAAATTTCATATGGAATCATCCAAAATTAGGAAGGCTAAAGTGGTTTCAAATCATTTAACTTAAAGTTGAAAATAAAATCTCAGTTAATTTTTTTTAGAAGTCTGAAAGATTATTCTACCCAAGGTGTATTTTCAAATTTTAAAAAAAATTACAGCTTGGTTAACAAAGCTTTTTTAGAAGTAGAAACGTATCAAAACAATAGCTTAGCTCTAGGGAACAACTTACTAATTTTGAGCAGAAAAAAGCAAATCACTTGAAAGGCTTACATTTTTTTAAAACTTGGAATATTTCAGATACAAAAAAAAAAAATAAAAAACCCAAGTTCTACTTCCTCACTTAAAGAAAATTTTACAAATACAATAAAGCCTCTGTGTACCCATTCTTCACTTTCAGAGGTAACCTCAATTCAGTTTGGTGCTCACTACCCCTGGCATTTTCACTACACATGCCTGTTTCCTCAAACAACATATATTATTTTCCCTATTTCCAAGTTTTATTAAAATGAAGTTATATATATTTGCAACTTGCTTTTTATTGGTCAACAATGTATTTTTTAGATTCATTCACACTGCTGCATCAGCTGTAGCACATTTACTTCAAATGCCAAATAATATTCTACTGTATGAATATACCAAAATATATCTGTTCTATTAAGGTTGTCTCTAATTTTTCTCTATTATAAACAATATTGCAATAAATATTCTTGTGCATATCTTCAAATGGAAATATATGAAAATTTCCCAGATATATACCTAGAGATAGAACTGCAGGGTCAATGGATTATATAAAATTTCAACCTTACTTTAAATAACTTAAGCTTTAAGTCATTAATCTGGCAATAGGTAACAGAACTTCTTGATCTAGAAATTCTACCTCTGTAAATATACACTAAGAAAATTGTTTAAAAGAAAAATCAATTATCCTTAGTGTATATTTAAAACTTAGTAACACTACTATAACATACTAAAGAATATTTAAAAGGGCATAATAACATAACGTATGAACATTTAATAAAATAAAAACCACAATTTTGTGGACTGAAGTGGAAATGTTTTAAGAATGATCCGTGACCAAAACAAAACCTGAGATAATATTGTACACAGTGACTGTTGTCCTATAAAACTGAATACGTACATTAGCAAAGATCAGATAAGGATGGTGAATATAAATTTGTGAACAATTAAAGAAACTTTTAGGTATTCAGGTTGATAATTTTTAAAAACAGGAACTATGCATATTCAGCAACTAGCAACCAATATAGAATATGATGATTTTTACAGGAATTTTCATTTGGTCAATCAATCAACAAACTTTGCCAGCTGCTGCATGAACAGGAGCATGCCATGCTGTAATATGCCACATATAATAGTAAGACAGACAATAAAATACACATACCCAGAAAAAAATCAAGTAATATTAAGGACATATCTCAGGGATGTATTTTATAATTTTTGACTCTCTATGCCAGAGGAGTACATAGAGACTATAATTACTACATGTTCAGAAGAATCACTGAACAAAGGAGGTGCAACTTTAGACCTTGAAAGATCCAGACAATTCACATAGTATTTGGGGAGAGGTAAAAATATCTATTTGGCTGAAATAGTGGACTGACACAGGGCTAGGATGGTGGATGACGATGGATTATGAAAAGCCTTAAACATAAGGTTATATTATTTTCCATTTTAGTTCATATGTTTGTATGTATGTTTGTGCATATACACACACAAAGACATATTTATGCACGCATATACATATACACTAACACACAAATATACATATTGTTCTGCTAGAAGAGAAATAAATGTTCATTTTACACAAATTAGGAAATAAAATATAAACAAAAATATTTCACAATTCAAAAAATGTTAACATTTGAAAGCATTTCTGTCTAGGTTTTGTTCCACGCAGTAAAAATATAAGTTGCCAAAAATTTCTTTTTTTTTTTTTTTTTTGAGATAGGGTCTCACTCTATCACCCAGTAGAGTGCAGTGGTGGGATCTGGACTCAGTGTAACTACTGCCTGCTGGGCTCAGGCGATCCTCCCACCTCAGCTTCAGGAGTAGCTAAGACTACAGGCATGTGCCACCATGCCCACCTAATTTTTTGTACCTTTTTTTTTGATAGAGACAGGGTTTTACCATAATGCTGAGGCTGGTCTTGAACTCCTGAGCTCAAGTGATCTGCCTGCCTCAGCCTCCTGAGGTGTTGGGATTACAGGTGTGAGCCATCATGCCTGGCGAAGTTACTAAAAAGTTTAAATTATTTTTCTCAAGTACATCCACAGTAGCAGTGTGTTATAATATGTATGATATATACATGATATATAACCATAACATTACAGTATAACTTAATACAATGATATAATACAAATACAATAACAATTTTTAGATTGCATTACCAGGGATGCACATTTGAGGTACTTCCTTGCTGTAAAATGAAGTCTTGGGATTCCTGAAAGCAGTTCTAGATACAGCCACAACAGACTGATGGATGCTAGGTGAGTGTCTTGTTACTGCCACTATGTCTTCATCAACTTGATCCACATACACCTGAGAAGCAGAAAGAACAACCAGATTAGCTCTCGAACTGAAAAGACTTACTCTGAAATTGAACCTGAAGAAACAAATTTAACTATTTCTTGCCTGAATAAAACCCTTGGCTCCAAGCTCCTGATGAAGTTTATTGATAGCACACCTGGCTGCAATAATGCCGCTTTGGAAATTAACTTCACCTGTATTTGAAGGCAATGCTTCAGGATTCCACTTAGTGTAAAACCGTTCTTCAGAAACCACTGAAATCTGGACAAAGGTAAAATTTAGCACAGATACATCTTAATTACAATGAATTTTTTTTAATAAAAATGCCCAAAGTCATTGGCCATGTAGGTTTTAAGAAACAACATATAAACAAACCTGATGAGGCACTAATTCATCATAGCCTCTTGTACTTCCACTAGCACAACACGCCATAGAAACAATTGTAGTACTTGGAAGAGCATCATACGCTGATCTATGCTAGAAGACAACAAAGCAAAAGTTTGCTTTCTTTCAAATGCAAAGTGCCATTCTATAGCATAATGAAGTAAGAGGATAATTACATAAATAAATTCATAAGGTAAATTAATTTGCTTTTAAACAAGTAAAACATTCTGTAAACTATGTATTACAAATCAGTTAAAAATCTAAGATACTATTTTGAAGTATATGGATATGATTGTGACCAAGTGTCAGAGAGTTAAATATCAAAGCATTTAGCAAAATAAGTACATGAAAAAGATTAGGTGCTTACCACAATAGGACACTCATTATCATGCGTAATATCCATAAACAGGGCATGTGCAATAGCTGGCATTAAAGGCCTCAAACAGGGCTGAACAAAGGATCCAACAGGTTCTCCTCCATATCGGTAAACTAATCTGCCCTCTTCATGACTATTATATGCACTCATTGCCTCTGCAGAGCATTACAGAATATTTTAACAATCTTCATTATCTATGTCCAGGAAGAGGTTAGATTTCTTCTCATAAATGATTTTCAAAATAAAGACCACATCAATATTATAAAAAATAAAACTACTTTAAGGACTTGAACAAATGTCTACTAGTTTAAGTGACAAAAAAGTTTTCCCCATAACTTAACTGGAGAAATGGCTCATGTAAGGAAAAGGGAACATATGTTGTTTACTGGGATGTAAGCTATACAAAACTGATTATAAAACATCTAAACATTACATCATATCTCCCAGTAGAAGATGAAAAACAGGTTTGCATATTTTCAACAACAAAAAATGGTTTTGTTAGTGAGTCTTCAGTTCATCCTACCGGTCTTTCAATTTGAAATGAGGTATCTTACCCCAAAGTAGAAATTTATACTGATAAAAATAGACTGAGTTATATTAGAATATGTCACACAAAGTATTTAGAAGAACATTAACTGTGTTAAAAAAATTATTAAGCATTGCATATGAAGCTATTAAATCCTTTAATCTACTTAAACAAAAGCTAAAGTTTTAGATGGGAAATACACTCCAACAAGCCTACCTCTTATTAAGGAACTAATGCCCAGTCTAGTAACAAAGACATTGTCCAGATCTTCACTTCCTGTGAACAGTTCAGCTACTACATATAAATTGGGTTGCAAATTCCTAGCAGCATCCAACATGTACTGTAAAAAGCACAGTGACAAATGTAACAAATAAATGTAACAGAAAGAGAAAAGCAAGCTGGGAGGAAGGAAAGAGACAAAAGGAGGCATGGATTTGACATAGAAAAATATGCAGCAAGATATCAAACATACCAAAACACATAGAAACAAGAGAATTTATCAAGAGAAGAAAACAGTTAAAAACGAAGATTAGATTTTGCAAAGATATTGAGACATGAGAGAGGAAAAGAAGAAAAATGTTAGTTTCATATTACTAAATGTAAATCATAACACTACAATTCTATTAGGTTTTCTCTCTGTTTTTTGTTTGCTTATTTATTTATTTTTTGAGACCAAGTTTCGCTCTTGTTGCCTAGGCTGGAGTGCAATGACATGATGTGAGCTCACCACAACCTCCGCCTCCCAGGTTCAAGCAATTCTCCAGCCTCAGCCTCCTGAGTAGCTGGGATTACAGGCATGCACCACCACACCCAGCTAATTTTGTATTTTTAGTAGAGACTGGGTTTCTCCAGGTTGGTCAGGCTGGTTGCAAACTCCCAACCTCAGGTGATCTGCCTGCCTCGGCCTAAAAGTGTTGGGATTACAGGCGTGAGCCACCGTGCCTGAGCCTGCTTGCTTTTTTTTAAAACTTTAATCAGACTTAATTTCCAGGTGGTTGACTAAATAATTATTCATAAATTTCCTGCTGGTGAATTACTTAGCTGTTGGAAAGATTACATTTGTCTGACCAGACTGAAGCCAGTTTCTCCTACAGATGATGATAAGTAACTCTCAAAAACTCTTACACCTTACAATTTCCACTTGTGTGATTTACGTTTAGCTGTTTATTATAAACACTGGTTTATAATAAAAAATCAGATTGGTTCCAAACTGTTAAACACAACATTTGCACAAAGATTAATAAAATACTTGAAACTCTATTAGCTAACAAGTAGAATCCTAGATTTTGTAATTTAAAATTAAGTAAATTAAGTTTGAATATTCTGTTCTGTCATTTAACAATCTTAGAAGCATTATTTTTTTTTTGCTGTTGCTAAAAGCACAATAAAACAAAGCTGTCATTTTTTGGAACTAAACAATGTTCTACCAGCTTAACTAATATTCACTAAATCCCTCCAAATCAAATCAATTTTTCATCATAGGACTTGAAACATACACATTATAATACTGCTTTAATATTATAGAAATAGATATTTTTCAGGTAAGCA
Source organism: Hylobates moloch (assembly GCF_009828535.3). Taxonomy (NCBI): domain Eukaryota; kingdom Metazoa; phylum Chordata; class Mammalia; order Primates; family Hylobatidae; genus Hylobates; species Hylobates moloch. The sequence continues at coordinate 126,937,807 of NW_026652280.1, forward strand.
CACATTTCCAAAGAACACCTAAGTGACACTGGTCATTAGGAAGCTATCAAAAATCTTATAAGCAGTGTCACTGTAGGGTTTCTAAAAATAACAAATAAAAAAATCTTATAAGCAGGATGAAAATTATGAGTTTAATTACAAAGTTGTATTAGATAGAAGGTAATACTATAAGTATTGGCATTGTTCAGAAGTTATTGTAAAGAGCTCAAAGAGGAATAGACAATGTTTATGTTTACACTTATATTTTTATAAATAATAAAAATTAAATCGAGGCTAGACTGGCTTCAATATGCTATAATGTTAATGTTTAATTTTTATTTTATTTTATTTATTTATTTATTTTTTAGACTGTCGCCAGGCCAGAGTGCAGTGGTGTGATCTCGGCTCACTGCAACCTCCGCCTCTCGTGTTCAAGTGATTCTCCTGCCTCAGCCGCCCGAGTAGCTGGGACTACAGGCACACACCACTATAATGTGTAATAAGCTATTCACCTTCACAGTCACTTCTAAAATATATTGAAAGCAACCTAAAAATAAGAAAAATTAACATTTTATGTATTCACAGTAGCCAATGATTGCGCTCCATATTATCAGAAATGTGATCAACTTCCCTAAATTAAAATTTTAAAATTAGCTAAATATTTTATGGCCCAGTATTCCATAACAACCGCAAAAGATTGTTAGAATTATGCTAATTATGCAATAGTGATAAATACTACCACCAAATCAATGCTTGTGTCCAACTAGCAAAAGGAAACATTTACCTGCATAGTTTACTTAAGGAAAGCTAGGAAGGAACACTGAATTTCTTTTCTTAATGTAGATAAATTGTTTTTCTGTACCTCAGCTACATGAAGAGGTGTTGAGTGGCAGTTATCAAGACGCACTCCCTGGAAATAAGTTGCAGTTATTTCAGTGTATTTTTTCATGTGTGCCCAGAGATAAGGACAGTCCTCTGGTTTATTCCCATAGCGTAATTTAACACTGTCTCCCCAGCAAATAAGTTCTCTCCTTAGGTAAACTTCTGAACCTGTTCAGAAAAGAGATTGCTTTCAATGGTTCAAGAAATAAAATGAAAACAACTACTTCAAGGAAACGCTGGTTTTTAAATTGCTTTGATCATTTCTGCCACAAATGATATATTGGTTAAATTATATCTAAAGTGGTATGAGATAATGTTTTAAAAAATTAATAATTATTTCTCATAGCTATTCTGAAAAAACTCTAGCTTACAGTCTCTTCTAAAAATTTGTCCTCAATTTCAAACACCCAAGTCACTTCATAAGAGAAAACAGAAATGTTAATATCATAGGCCTTTTAAAACCATAGTTCTACCAAAAACATTTAAAACTCCATCTCCACCCTCCTACTTATTATCGGCAACAGGTTGTATCAGATCCATGGCACACAGCAGAATGGCTTGATTTCGTTTAGAATGGCTAGGACAAAGAGGGCAGAGATACTTACACTCAAATTTATACTCTTAAAAAAAAGCATTAAGATTTCTGAATAAATTTTAATGTCACTAATATAGACCCCTAGAGTTTTGAAATGTTAAAAAATAAATATATCAATGGGCTCCTGCAACATTCTTCCTGGTAATGAAATAGCTATAGAAACACAAGACACTAAGAGTGAGGGGGGACCTAAAACCATTAGGTTCTAGTTTAATTGCCACTGAAATTCTTAATACCTCTGGCCAATGAGTGAAAATATCTCTTATGGCAATGTAATTGTAATAGCAGTGGTTTCAAACTTGTTTGTAAAAACGCAATAATATTTTGTCCAAATAAAAGCTTATGTAGACCCACAATATAGAAGACAGATATATAAAAGTTATTCTGTTTGAGAAGATAAAAGGTAGGAAGGCAAAGGAGAGGATAGAAGATGAACTTCTTTTTTTGTTGGCTCCATGTTTTCTTTCTCAAATTGTGTGTACCTGGTACCTTTATGGTGAAATAATTTAAAAACCAATAGACTAATGGGGAAGAAAATCAATAAAGCAGATTTTATTTTGACCTTGCCATGAACTATTCTTTCCCTATCCATAGAGAAGTTAAAAATTACATACCCGGTTCAGCAAAGTTTCGAAGAGGATCATCTCCCATTACCCATCCATTGTGTGCCATCAGAAAACAAGCTTTATTTGGGAGATGAATCATAGATTCTTCCATGGAGAAGTCCGTCTCTTCAAATGGGAAAGTAAAATACCTGTGAAAATATAATTAAATATTAAATCCATACAAAGAAACTCCTTGGAGAGAATATAAATTTGCAACATTAAAACTAAACTTCTTTTCTAATGAATAGAATAAAATAAGTTTGATGCTATTTATAGGAAAAAAACTTCAATATAGGTCAAAAATCTTCATTAGGCTTTTTGAGTAAATCTAGCAGGATGTGAGAAATAGGGAGTTAACACAACAGCATATCTGGCTAACAGTTTAAATAATTTTTAAAACTTCATAAAATTATTTTTAAAAATCATTGAGGCGGCTGGGCATGGTGGCTCACGCCTGCAATCCTAGAACTTTGGGAGGCCGAGGCAGGGGGATTACATGAGGTCAGGAGTTTGAGACCAGCCTGGCCAACATGGGGAAACCCCGTCTCTACTAAAACTACAAAAATTAGCTGGGCATGGTGGCGCACCTCTGTAGTCCTGGCTACTTGGGAGGCTGAGGCAGGAGAATTGCTTGAACCCGGGAGGCGGAGGTTGCAGTGAGCTGAGATCGTGCCACTGCACTCCAGCCTGGGTGACAGAACGAGACTCCATCTCAAATAAAAACATAAATACATAATTGAGGCACTGATGTTACTTTGCAAAGATATTTTTTAAAAAGACTCTAAAGATACACAAAGGCTTTTACTGCACTCTAGTTGCCCAACCTATGCTTCATGTCACTTACAAAGTAAGGAGCCAGATGCTTGCTTAATTTGATTAATATTGAATTTATTACTAAGTAGGCAGTCCTCCAGAAACATTAAATAATAACTATAAATTGGTTCACACTGATGAGTTTCTCTAACAAAATATTTGCCTAACAAAATTAGTTAATATTAAGCCTATGTCCAAATCGAAACTTCTATTTCAATTTAAGAAATGTACTGAACTCACATGTTAAAGAAAACATTTAGGTTAATTTCAAAAGTTAAATACAATTTTCAATTTTCAACCATCAATAAGAAAAAAAAAACAAAAATGCAACACCTGGTAACTAAAGGATGCTTTCTAGTGACAGGTCCTAGTTTTGGACCATGGCCAGCCAGTCGTTCATAAAACACATTTCCCAAAAGGCAATTAACTGCCTGAAAAACATTAAATTGTGTTAGATCATCATCATGTCAAGACAACAAAAAAATAGTAGTAACATGCAAGGAAAGGCAGCAGTTCAAAAATAAGTAAAACCTGTTCCTGATGATAGTTAATGAGTCGATGCTTCTCTGAATTTAATTCCTCAATTCTCTTACGAAACCAACTACAGCATTCTTCAATTGCTGCTGGCCCATTGCTAGAGCAGATGGAGAAATGCAGATACAGTATTTAATGGCTTTACAGATTCTACATTTAAAAACTTTCTAACAAAGGTCACAGAAACCTTAAATATATTCATCAGGATTTCAATTATGGCTGATGATGTTTTCCAATTGTGAAAATGTTTATATACACATAGAAACATGGCCCACACACAGAAAAAGTGGGAAAATGTCATGTGCTGAAATAGAATTACAGTGAATTACTTTCATTTTCTATTAAGCGTTTTTAGTAAGTAGTATGAAAATCATACTAGCCATAAAGGTTCGTAAGTAATATTATTTCACAGAAAAAAACACATTACATACTCATGTGGTATGAAAGTCGTTAGTGCAATGTTCATATCTACAGTACAGCCAAACCGTCTGTATTCAGGATCTTGAATAATCGTAAGATGTTGGTTTGGATCAGACTTGGTTACTCGCCTATTTTCTAAAAGAAAGAAAAGATGATACCCTAAATGAAATATCAAAGAGATTATAACTGTCACTATTTTCTGATTTTTGGCCTATAATTTTTTCACTGAAAATAAAACAAATATTTATTTCACAAGTATCCTCCTACCTCCCCCCCTTCTCATCTTGCTGTGTGCACATGCACGCGCGCACACACACACACACACACACACAACACACGAGGGATGTGGGGGAGAAAGAAACAGAGACAAAAATAAAAGAAAGACACAAGGATTCCTATCAATTCAATCTCAGCCCCCACTTTTCTGCCTACATCAGCATTCACTTATTCTATTCTATTCTTTTTTTATTTTTATTTATATATATATTTTTATTATACTTTCAGTTCTAGGGTACATGTGCACAACTTGCAGGTTTGTTATATATGTATACATGTACTTTTTTTTTTTTTAAGCACTTTAAGGACTTTAGTGGAACCCATTTTCCTCCCAGGTGCTACCAAATATTCTAACCTCAGGAGTTATTTTTCAAGATTGCTTTCAAAGTTTGCTTCCTAAAGTCTTATTAACAACCTGACTTTCTTTGAATTCTCTAAAAGAAGCACACAGGTTTAATACTTTTTTTCCCTTTTCATCAACCATATTCCTTAGATAATAACTTAAAAATTAAAAAGGAAATAAATGATTTGGGGGGAAATTTTCACTCTTTTTCTGGAACTTGTTTGTAATAAAATTAAGAACTGGTACAGGATTGCCTCCATTGAATTTGATTTTATATTAACTAATTAATTTGTGTCTGGCTTATTCTAAAGAGACTTTGAAATGACTTATAAAAACACGAACAAAAAAACATAAAATAATGGGTTTCCATAGTGTAGTGGTTATTCACGTTAGCCTCACAAAACAGCATAAAATACAAATCGATTCTTGAAATCTAGTTTCTAAGGTTCATCTGGAAGAGTAAATATATGAAAACCACCGACGGGCATGGTGGCTTGCACCTGTAATCCCAGCATTTTGGGAGGCTGAGGCAGGCGGATCACCTGAGGTCAAGAGATCGAGACCAGCCTGACCAACATGGAGAAACCCCAACTCTACTAAAAATACAGAATTAGCTGGGTGTGGTGGCACATGCCTGTAATCCCAGCTACTCAGGAGGCTGAGGCAGGAGAATCGCTTGAACCCAGGAAGCGGAAGTCGTGGTGAGTGGAGATCATGCCACTGCACTTCAGCCTAGGCAATAAGAGTGAAACTCTGTCTCAAAAAAAAAAAAAAAACAAAAAAACAAAAAAACAAAAAAAAAGAACACTGCCATGCCATCAGTATAAACTAATAATCTTTAGTATTGATAGAATAAAAGAGATGGATCAGATGAAGAGCACAGATAACAGATGTATATTTTGTATATTACCATACACTATGAAGTACTATGGTGGTACTTCAAATCAGTATAAAAGGATGGATTTTCAACTCAATATAATTTTAAAAATACAAATCAAGTTAAATATCTTCTTTATATAATATACAAAAATAAATTTCAGGTATATTAAATATTCCAATGTAAAAATACAAATTAGAAGAAAAGAGAATGTTGATGGAAGGTCTTTTCTAAGCATGATATAAAATTGGAAGCCATCAGAGATTGAAAAGTTTGACTACATTAAAAAAAATGTCACCATAAACAAGAGTTAAAAGATCAAGAGCATACTAGGAGGATATATTTGAGGCCTGTGTAATAATCAATAATGTCAATACAAAAAAAAGAGACAACTCAATAGAAAAATGAGAAGAAACATTAACAGGCAATTAATGGAAGAAATATAAATAGCTAATCAAGGTGTAAAAATATACTTCATTAATAAGCAAAGAAATGTAACTTCAAAGGCTGGGCATGGTGGCTCACGCCTGTAATCCCAGCACTTTGGGAGGCAGGGGCAGGCGGATCACGAGGTCAAGAGATCGAGACCATCCTGGCCAACATGGTGAAACCCCGTCTCTACTAAAAATACAAAAATTAGCTGGGTGTGGTGGTGCATGCCTGTAGTTTCAGCTACTTGGGAGGCTGAGGCAGGACAATCACTTGAACCTGGGAGGCGGAGGTTGCAGTGAGCCAAGATCACACCACTGCACTCTAGCCTGGTGACAGAGTGAGACTCAGTCTCAAAAAAAAAAAAAGAAATGTAAATTAAAATAATGTATGTTTTGCCTAATTGACAAACATGATGAAGGTTAATGATATCTAATGTTAGTGATAATATTAAGTTGGTATAACTTGCTGTGAAAATAAATTTATTATATTTGAAATCTGTATACCCTCTGACTCAATAATTCCATGTTTAACAATTTATCCTTCAGATTGACTCACATAAGCAAGTAAACATAAGGTGTACAGGGATGTATTTTCTGCAGTACAGCTTATGAGACTGGAAGTTTATCCAGGGAAAGGACTTTGTTCTGTTTACCACTGAATCCTTATGTCTAGCACACAGTAGTAGGTGGTTCAATGAATATGCATTGAATGAATGAATGAAAAATGAAAAAAACTGGAAACAACCTATCAAAAAGGCTAAATAAATTCAAGTACTTTAAAAATAGCATATTGCTATACAGAGGTTAAAAGAAATAATGAGCTATAAATAAATTCATATTGTCAACTAAAAGAACAAGTTGTTGACAGTTTATGTTCTTGTCTTATTTGCATGTGTAAAAAATAAAAATAATAAACTTATGTACATACCATATATAGAATTATATAAATTATATATAAAATTGAATTTTTTTTTCAAAAAGAGTCTTAAATACAAGAAACAATATGTAGTAGCTGAGATGTGGGTTTTGGGAGAGAAGAGGTCATACATTCTATTTTCTTACACATTTAAACTATTGGGCTTTTTCTCTTTACAATGAGCACATATTATTTCATGTAAATAATACAGCTTATTGGGGGAAGGGAAGATAGAGGCCCTTTAGTAAAATGAAACAGGAAGAAAAGTTAATATTAGGTCGGGCGCGGTGGCTCACGCTTGTAATCCCAGCACTTTGGGAGGCCGAGGCGGGCGGATCACAAGGTCAGGAGATCGAGACCACGGTGAAACCCCGTCTCTACTAAAAATACAAAAAATTAGCCGGGCGTGGTGGCGGGCGCCTGTAGTCCCAGCTACTCGGAGAGGCTGAGGCAGGAGAATGGAGTGAACCCAGGAGGCGGAGCTTGCAGTGAGCTGAGATTGCGCCACTGCACTCCAGCCTGGGCAACACAGCAAGACTCCGTCTCAAAAAAAAAAAAATAAATAAAATAAAATAATCCTTTTTAATTTGTCTCCTACAAACCCTACTTTCTCATTTCACCTATTTTTTCCTACCCTATTTTGTTGGGGGCACATTAACTTCTTGATTGGTTATGTCCTTAACAGAAGACTCACTTTGTTACCTTTTGCTATCTCGCCAATATCTGGCTTCAGTATCACTAGTGGTTAGGTGGCCTTAATAGTGGGCAAAATCAGCTGGGAGCCCCTCTACGTCAGTTAAGATTCTTACTATAGACAACAGGGGACTATCACATCTCTCAATTTCAAAACCTGTTTCAAGCCTTTCTCAGCTGAAATAACCTGTTCTACCTACTTCCCATTCACACATTTAACAACTATATACTGGGTTCCACAATATTCTGAGCATTCTATGGAACTAACAGTAAGATACAGTACCCAGGGGAAATAATTGTGTTATGTATTACTATGATGTGCCCTTTAGATGTTTCTGCTAACTCTCAGCTTACAGAATCACAGTTTTATAATATCAACAATAACAAAAATATCATACAATGACATTTAATAATGACGTTACCCAAAAGAGAGTTTTCCCTTTATAATATTGAATTTCTTAAAATCGATAGGAACATTCTAGTATATATTCTTTACCTTGTGTAAGAAGTCTTCTAAATTGCTCAACCGCTTTGTTGACATCTACTTGGAAAAATTCCCAGAGTTTAAGCTTTGGAAAAATATCCTCCCAAATTATTTTTCGGATGGACTGAAAAATGTCAATAGTTAAAAAATACATATATACATATATTTATTTAAAATCATTTAACCAAATACTGTTTATCATATTAAAATACAGGTTCTAAGTAATTTTCAACCATATATTTAATGTGTACTTTAGAAATTTTTTCTGTTTTAGTGTGATACTCCTCTGTACATACTGACATTCATATGGTGATCATTTTCAATCAAAGCAGGTATTCCCTTTTCTTTGTATTTCCCTTCTGCAACATCACAGGAGAAACGCCAAAGTGCTCTGTCTAAGACCCAGGCAGGTTTTAAGTGTGGAGAATTCACAAGATTATAGGCACATTCTGGATGTTCCTGGATCCATTTACTATTAGCAGCTGAAGGAAAAAGGAGACACAAAGGAGTATCTCATAATTAAATTGAAACTGTATCTATGTTAAGTTTAGAGGTGAAATAAAATATAAACATCTACCACTCATTTTTTTCTATATTGGACATCAATTTTACAATGATACTGTTATAGGAAAAATGTTTTCTTTGGTTATGGTACCCTATCAATCAATTGCTTCACCATACTTTTTTTTTTTTTTTTTCTAACTTTAATTCTGCTTAGAAAATCCGATGAAACAAAAAGCAACTCTCTCATAGGTAACACTTTTGTATGCCTAATTCTAAAGCGCTAATGAAATACGTTGTTTTGATAAGTTGGATAAAAGCGAGGTTGAGAAGGTGCTAAAAGAAATACGCTCAAGGAATACGAATGTAGCTTATAGTTCAGAATCAGAATCAGGAGTTTGACAAAGTATTCCAAATATTTACAACACTGAAGATAATTTGTTTTGGCCAGGCATGGTGGCTCAACCCCAGCACTTTGTGGGAGTAGAGGTAGGATAGCCTGCAGGAGTTCAAGACCAGCTTGGGCAACACAGTGAAACCTTGTATCTATTTATTTAAAAAAAGATAATTTGTTTTAATTTTAAAATAAACGAATGAAAGTTACATGGAATTTGTTTGATCTTTAAAATGTACTAATTATCCCTGAATTCATATTGAAGAGCATGAGTGATTAATGCATATAAAATAAAAAGTAGTAACAATTACTGAATATTTACCACATACCAGAAATTGTTCTAAGCAGTTAAATATGCTAATTTATTATTCCTCACTTCCTACCACACAAATTAGGACATACTGTTATGTTCCCTTAACAAAAGAGGAACTGAAGCACAGAGAGTTAAGTAACTCAGCCCAAGTCATACAGTCAGGAATTAACTTGGCCAAGTCCCTCTTCAGAATATGCAATCTTAACCACATTGCTCTGCTGCTGAAATGAATTGTTTGTGCTTCATTTACTCAGCTGAGCACCCTTACATAATTTTAGAATCATTATTATTTCCAGTTTCAGTCATTTATTAAGTCATTTATTTACTTAGTATTTATTCACACCCATAATAAACACTCAGATGAAGAGAGGCTATGTAAGGAGCAGAGAAGTTGTAATAAAAGTTAAATTAGTAATTCTCAAAACTTGCATCAAGCAGCTCCTCCGAGATTCATCAACAGAATCGCTGAAATTCAAGGTATTTTTCAAAAAGACAAAATGTAGTAATAACTTTAATAGGATTTTCACTTATAAAGAATAAATATTGGGGCTAGGTACAGTAGCTCACGCCTGTCATCTCAGCACTTTGGGAGGCCGAGGAGGGAGTATCACTTGAGCCCAGGAGCTGGAGACAGCCTGGGCAACATAGTGAGACCTCACCTCTACATATTTTTTTAAAAATTAGCTGAGCATGGTGGCATATGCCTAAATTCCCAGCTACTCAGGAGGCTACGGTGGGAGGGCTGCTTGAGCCCAATAAGTGGAGGTTGCAGTGAACTGAGATTGTGTCACTGCACTACAGCCTGGGTGACAGAATGAAACCCTGTCTCAAAAAAAAAAAAAAAAAAAAAAAAAGAATAAATACCCATGCTGCCCTCATTCATCCATTTATTTTTGAGACAGGGTCTTTTTCCGTCACCCAGGAGTGCAGGAGTGCAGTGGTGCAATCATAGCTCACTGCAGCCTTGAACTCTAGAGCTCAAGTGATCCTCCTGCCTCAGCCTCCCAAGTAGTCAGGATGACAAGTGTATGCCAACACACACAGCTAATTTAAATTTTTCTTTTTTTTTTGAGACAGAGTCTTGCTTTGTCACCCAGGCTGGAGTATAGTGGCATGGTCTCGGCTCACTGTAACCTCCACCTCCTGGGTTCAAGTGATTCTCCTGCCTCAGCCCTTGGAGTAGCTGGGATTACAGGCGCCCACCACCATGCCTGGCTAATTTTTGTATTTTTAGTAGAGATGGGGTTTCACCATGATGCCCAGGCTGGTCTCGAACTCCTGACCTCAGGTGACCCATCCGCCACGGCCTCCCAAAGTGCTGGGATTACAGGTGTGAGCCACTCCACCCATCCCCAATTTTTAAAATAGCAAAATCCTAAAACTGTTGCTTTTTTCAATATTTTGAAACAAAAATCAACTGTAAAATGAAAGAATTCTAAACGATAGGTAGTGAAAATATTTTTTTCTAATTCTACATGAAAGAAGAGTCAAACTCCAAACTATGTTTTAACACACATCAACATTAAAAAATAATATAGACTTCTGGAGTGATACAGTAAGAAACTCAACAAACACTGTCCCTAGCAAAACAATTTAACTGGTGAAAATAATTTTAAAAACAATCATTTGGTCCCTGGAAATTATCCTAGGGCATTCAGCATAAGGAGAAACATTTATTTAAGGTAAGAACAGCAAGAGTCTTGGCATTTGAACCAAGACCTTTTCCAGGGCAATTGGGTTCCCAGTGTTCTTGGCCTGCTACTTGTGGGAAAGGATGTCAGCTCTGCAAGTAGGGGCTGGGTGGAGAAAGGGAGATTTTTCTCCACCTGCCTACTTGGAATAGAACTGCAACACGGCCCGGCGCAGTGGCTCAAGCTTTGGAAGGCCAAGGTGGGGTGGATCACCTGAGGTCAGGAGTTTGAGACGAACCTGGCCAATATGGCAGGACTCCATCTCTACTAAAAATATAAAAATTAGCCAGGCATGGTGGCTCATACCTGTAATCCCAACTACTCGGGAGGCTGAGGCACAAGAATCGCTTGAACCCGGGAGGTGGAGGCTGCAGTGAGCCGAGACTGCGCCATTGCACTCCAGCCTGGGCAACAGAAGGAGACTCCGTTTCAAAAAAAAAAGAGAGAGAAAAAAAAAAAAGAACTTCTGCAAGACAGGGCCGGCAGGGAGAATTAAAAACACTCATAGACTGCGCCTCTTAGCATGAAACTATAACCCCAGGCTGGGAGTTGGGAGGACAGAATGTCTCCCTCTTGGCCACACCTACCAGGAGTGGAGCACCTGTGATACAGCTTCCATAACAGAGGCATTTGTGTAAGATAACGGAGCAGGTCTTGGCTCAATCACCAAGGACTCTTGTTCTCACTAAGATGTAGATTTTCATATGTTTCTCCATATGCTAAATATCCATAAGACAATTTCCAGGGGATTTAAGTGATTGTCTTAAAATAATTTTCACCAGTTAGGGTTGTTTCACTGTGTAAAGAGTGTGTGAAGCCTTCATATAACCATTCTGGAAGTTGAATTCTGCTGGATAATACTTTTTTAAAAGAAAACTGGCCGAGCATGGTGGCTCACGCCTGTAATCCCAGCACTTTGGGAGGCCGAGGCGGGCGGATCACTTGAGGTCGGGAGTTCAAGAACAGCCTGACCAACATGAAGAAACCCCGTCTCTACTAAAAATACAAAAATTAGCCGGGCGTGTTGGCGCATGCCTGTAATCCTGTAATCCCAGCTACTTGGGAGGCTGAGGCAGGAGAATCACTTGAACCTGGGAGGCAGAGGTTGCGGTGAGCCGAGATCGTGCCATTGCACTCCAGCCTGGGCAATAAGAGTGAAACTCCGTCTCAAAAAATAAATAAATAAAAGAAAGAAAGAAAGAAAGAAAACCTGTTTCACAGAAAGGATATTACAATTTGCAACACTTTTCAAGTAAGGCTGTGGCAAGGTTTACTTCTTTTACATTGCACAGAATCTCTCAAATGTCTCAGAAATATAGTCTGTGGTAGAGACTGCTGCTGTACTCAATTTTATCCTCTTTTTCTTTCTTTAGTAATAAAATTCCCAAGGTTCAACTTTACACATAGCTGACAAACTCAAGACTACACTGCAGGTCTCCTTTAAGGTAGGTATGGCAAGAGACAAATTCCTGTGACGCAATGTGAACACAGTAATATATATCATATCACACTCAGAAAGACATGCCTGCCCTTTCCCCATTTCCACTGGGGAGAATGTGGTAGCAGGAGCTGGAATAGCCATATCTGACGAAGAATTTGAAGCAAAGTGTTGGAGACTGCAGAGCAACATGAGAGAAACTAGTTCCCTATCACCACTGAACTACCATTCTAGTCCAGGAACGCCTATCTAATCTTTTGTAAGAAATAAATACAATTTTAGCCTTTAGTCCCTATGTTTTTCTGTTATAGCTCTTAAGCCATATCCTAACTCATACAATTTATAACTCATAAAATGCCATTATGTGGTTTGATAAATTTGATTTCAATAATATAGATCTCAAAGTGATTATCAAGACTGTCAAATTTTCCTTTAAATATAACTTTTTACATTATTTTGTAAGAGATGGGGTCTCATTATGTTGCATCAGATGCAAAATACTTATATATTGACTTAATCCTCAATTAACAATGTTTTCTTTGAAAGGAAAAATATTAATTTTTTAAATGGAAGGACACCTAATCATCATTTGTGTTTTTAAAATGTATGTTAGCCCCTTTCCTTTCCCTTTCTTTCTTCCCTTCTCCTGTTTGTGTGTGTATGTGGGTGTGTGTATAAATTCTCATCAAAATTAATGAAGGTAGTCAATGAAGCTCATACCAGTATGATTGTAGACAACATCAGTAATACAAGTAACATTCCATTCCTTTTTTAATTTTTCCACTAGCTGTCCAACATCATTCCAGGTACACTTTCTATTAGGTCTTGAAAAGTCAGGATTTAATTCTAACTGATTGGCAAGGGAATAGCATGACCTAGATAGTCCAAGAGTCTGCAGTGGGGTAAAATGAATCATGTTGTAGCCTGCAAAGCAAATAAAGGAAAGACCATTGTAAAAACAAACAAACAAAACCTGCCTAAAATGAAGAAAATATAAATTTAAACTTTCTTAAGTAATTATAAATAGCAAGGCAAGCATGCTGCTGGAAAAGAGGTCAAACACTTGGGTTCAAATCCTAACTGTACCACAAGAGACTTTCAGCAAGTTTATTTAAATCTTTCAAGATATGTGTCCTCATATACAAGACAGAGATAATGAGATAATATTTGAAAAAATTCACACACACTGCCTATTAGAAAATTTATATACTTACATGTAGTAAATTTATCCTCTACGAGTATATCAACACGTCTTTCTACTACTTTTAATGTTCCACAGTACTTGTATTCTGTTTTAGTTATGTCAGTGAACTTCTCATTCCTTTCTTCATATATTATCCAACTTAAAAGCAGAAAATTAATATTGAGATCAGGTGCAGTGGTTTGCACCTGTAATCCCAGCACTTTGGGAGGCCAAGGCAAGAGGACTGCTTGAGCCCAGAAGTTCAAGACCAGCCTGGGCAACATGGTTAAACCCCATCTCTACTAAAAATACGAAAATTAGCCAGGTGTGGTGGTGCATGCCTGTAATCCCAGTTACTAGGGAGGCTGCAACACATGAATTGCTTGAACCCAGGAGGCTGCAATGAGCTGAGATTGCACCACTGCACTCCGGCCTGGGTGACAGAGTGAGACCCTGTCTCAAAAAAAAAAAAAAAAACAGAAAGAAAAGAAAAAATTAATATTGCCCTTTGTTTAAGAGTAAAATCCAACTTAAGTTTCATTTTGCTCTTGGTATTTATGGTAGCATATGTCTTCTACACAAAAGATGGTTAACCAATGTTTGTTGAATTAAAATGATACATAATGATAATACATTTTCCTTCACTTTTCAATAGCTTATTTCTGACTTTTATATGGTAAAGTCTTAGAAATGATAATTGCTTCATTATGGAGTTCCTTCATTTCTTATGCTGAACCACAAAATTTGCCATTTTTATAGGTTAAAAATGGTTAAGTATCAAAAATGTAATATGGGCCAGGCGCAGCGGCTCACGCCTATAATCCCAGCACTTTGGGAGGCCAAGGCGGGCGGATCACGAGGTCAGAAGTTTGAGACCAGCCTGGCCAACATGGTGAAACCCCGTCTCTACTAAAAATACAAAAATTAGCTAGGCATGGTGGTGGGTGCCTATAATCCCAGTTACTCAGGAGGCTGAGGCAGGAAAATCGTTTGAGCCCGGGAGGTGGAGGTTGCAGTGAGCTGAGATCGCACCATTGCAGCCTAGGTGATAGGGTGATACTCTGTCTCAAAAAAAAAAAAAATTTTTTTCTAATACGGTTCTATCTACTTATATTACTAAATATAATAAGAAACAAAATTAAACAAGAGGCAAAAAGATATGGTTTGGATTTGTGTCCCTGCCCAAATCTCATTTCAAATTGTAATCCCCAATGTTGGAGGAGGGGCCTGGTGAGAGGTGATTGATCACGGAGGTGGATTTCCCCCTTGTTCTCATGATAGTGAGTTTTCACGAGATCTGGTTGTTTAAAAGCATGTAGCACCTCCCACTTTGTTCTCTTCCTCCTTCTCTGGCCATGTAAGACATGCCTGCTTCCCCTTTGCCTTCTGCCATGACTGTAAGTTTCTTGAGGCCTCCCCAGCAATGCTTCCTGTACAGCCTACAGAACTGTGAGTCAAACCTCTTTTCTTTATAAATTACCCAGTCTCAGGTAGTTCTTTATTGCAATGAGAGAATGGACTAATACACAAAACTTTTGAAATCTATATCACAGAGGATAATTACATTTATTTTTTTAAATAAGAAAAAGAAAGCAAGCTGACATTACCTGATTCTTTTGCAACCCTAAGTCTGCTTTCCCATTCATCAAAAGGTCCCAAACACTTAGCTAAAAATGTCTGAAGAGTAACACAGTCCAAGGGTAGCACATGATTATCAGCACCAACACGTAAAATGGGGTCCACAACTATGTAACCTCCACCACTTTTCTCATTTCTAAGGGAAAAAACAAAACAAAAACTTTTCAGTCAGTGATAGAAAAAAAATCCTCACATAATATAGTCTGACTCTAACTAAAAGGTTAATTGTCCCAAATAAAATATATTTATTTCTAAGCACATAAAATCATTTTAAAAGTTGCAACAAAACTTAATGGAAAAGATACTTTCACCCTTTCACAATCTACATAATTACATGTATAATACACAAAATATCCAAGAATGTTGGTTTAATGAAAAATAAGTATACTAAAACCTATCAGTAATAACAAGCGCATGCAAACAAACCACAACCTATAATCATGTTGCATGAAATTACTACATTTTAAGACGTTACTTAAAATACATTTACATGATACTTTAGCTCTGTAATGGGCCATACAATTACCTCCTAGAAATCAAAGAATACTCTATTTGCATCTCAAGGAAGCACTGTAAAAATTGCACTGCCATGGTTCATACAGTAACATTTACAAGTTAGGTGACTTCAAATTACAGAATAAATTAACTTTTTTTCTCACAAACAAAACACCTGACTTACCCTTGAAGGAAATAATACTGAAATGAACCAGATTGTTGCAGATTAAGTTTACAGTATTTATCAGAATCATCTTCTCTTTCTGTTGGATTTTCCCAATCCAGAGAACGGAATTTTTCTCTATTAAATGTTTCTCCAGGAAATGGGTAATTTGTATACACGGTAACTGCTTTTCCCTGTAAAGTTGGGCCTAATCGGAACTGTAGTTCATACCCTAAATAAAAAGCACATTTTAATAAACTCATTGTAGGACTTCAATTACCACATTGAAAAATAGATGTTTTATTTAAAGTATTAAAAAAACCTTGATTTTCAATTATGTTTAAAATAACTCCACAAACCTAATGCTGTTTTGGCACTACTTTGTATTCCAATTTAGCTGAATTTCATATTTTAGCAAGTATAGTAAACATCATAGAGCTGTCTGCTCTGTAATGTCTCTTTCTCCTTCCCCTGGAAACGCATTCCTATTCACATAGCAACTCTGGGATGTGCAAATTCTTATACAACCCCATTTACCATGATCCCCCATCCTCATCCCTGAATTAAGTACCCAATGGCGGGCATCTGAGGAGAGACCTTCTCTAGTATTTTTCTAACTGCAACAGAGAAAGCTAGTTTCTCTATGGTGTCAGAAAGTATGTGATAGTCTGTAAAACTTGGGCGCTACACCATACCGAAAAAGCTAGTCTTCACTGACAGAAGTCAACCTCTATAGAGGCAGAATTCAGGATTCTAACAGGAGTTCTGAAGACAACCGAACCCGACTGATATCTGCTCAAGTCCAGTGATGTGCTAATAAAGATTTAGCAACTGACTAGGGTGGTGGGAACCTCTGACTTGGAGTGTTTGCTGACTTTCTGGTGGAAATAATCCCGACATGGACAATCTTAAGCTACCAACACGACAACACTGATCATGGAAGTAGGAAGGGATGTGCACAATCAGCTCTTGTGAGCCAGCAAAAGCACCTCCAACACACTACTGCCTATATCCCTATGCTTCATGGTTTAGTTACTAAAGCTGTCTTGTAATCCTGAGAGCCAATGCATTTCTACTTTTGCCCAAGTTAGGTTATTTTTAAAAAAACATACCTTAGACTTGTGCATTGTGTTACAAATATTTTGCCATAAGAGAAAACAAATAAGCACATTACAGTTAAAACTGTACTGTGAAAGAAACATTTTGGTTGGTTTAAAGCAGACTTTAAACCTTCTTTATAATTATTAGAATATGAAAATACTGACTATGGTCAAGTCTATTAGAAATATAATACATATAAATTTTAAACATGAATATAATTTTCAATTAATAATGGGCAATAATAACTGATGAAGCAGGAAAGTTTAGTTCCACTGAGTAAAATCTTTAATATCTAAGGAATTTCTTTGAGAGGAAAAAACTAATATTTACCTATTTAATATATAGTATTTATAATTTATAATCCTTGATTTATTAAACATCCAACAAAGTAATAAAAGAGGATATACTAACAGGGATATTTTCTGTGAACAAAAGATTTCAGTAAAAGACACTAAGAGAATGCTGTATAGTGAAACTAAGAATTTCTTCTCTAAGCAACTAAATGTACTTTTTCTATAACACAATTTGGCATTAATATATTAAGAATGTTTATATTTTTTGATCTAGGAATTTTATATAGATTTTTTGAGAAAAGTATCAGTGATGTAAACAGAGATTATGTATAAGGATATTTATCACAGCCTCATTTATTGAAATTAAGTAAACTGACAACCTAAATATCTAATGATTGGCAATGATTAAATAAATTATGGTAAATCTACAAGCTGGCATATTATAAAGTCATTATAAATCATGTTATCAAAAGACATTTGGCCAGGCACAGTAGCTCACGCCTGTAATCCCAACACTCTGGGAGGCCGAGGTGGGAGGATCACCTGAGGTCAGAAGTTTGAGACCAGCCTGACCAACATGGTGAAACCCCATCTCTACTAAATGCAAAAATAGCTGGGTGTGGTGGTGTGCAGCACCTGTAATCCCAACTACTCAGGAGGCTGGGGCAGGAGAATTGCTTCAATCTAGGAGGCAGAGGTTGCAGTGAGCTAGGATCGCACCACTGCACTCCAGCATGGGTGACAGAGCAAGACTCCATTAAAAAAAAAATTTAATAACCACTTTTAATTTATTCTATTTTGTTACACTGTACACATTTATGTAGAGCTTTTAAAATATCTTCTGGAAAAAAGTATGGCTGAAACATGGCAGTAGGCAGGGAGGTAGAGTACATACACCATAATACTACTACAAATAGGGGAAAAAGGGAGGCTACAAAATTGTTTAGATAGTATAATCCTAATTTTAAAAAAACACAGAAAAAATGCTTTTTATACATTTGCATAATTTTCTAATTAGGGAAATCATTTTAAAATTAGAGCTACAATTATGAAGGGATAGACTAAGAAATAATTACAGAAAGAATTAAAACATGAAGTAAAATACTTAGTGACTGAGAAGCATAAACATTTACATCTCACAAGAATGACTAAATTTATCATTAGGAGAAATAGTGTCATTTTGAACAAGTACAAATAGCAGAGATTAGCTGTCTGGGTATATGTGTACAACCTGTCCCCTGTTAAGTTTATACAAATACTGTTTTTATAATTACACAAGGATTCAGAGAACTTGCAGAGCAAAGGTTAAAACTCATCTAAAATCTCCAAAACAGTATTTGGATCAGTGCTCTACCTTCAGGAAAAAACCCCAATAATTCCCAAACTAAGTCATTATTTATATAATATATATGTATGATGTTCTAATAGATTATGTAAATTATAAAACACAAAATTTAACTTAATGGGATAAGATATAAATGAAATAAATAATATTTAAATAATACATTTTATTTATTAGCGGGTAGAAAAAACCTTTTAGCTCTCACTACAAATTAATATTGATAATATCTCTCAGTGAAAACAATGTAACTAAATAAATTTCATTATTTTAAAAAGTCTTGGTTTTAATATTTTGTAATAAAGTGATTCAAAGATTTCAAGTTCTATTTATTTTGGGTAAAATCATATAATGATGGAAGAAGCATTTCTAAAAATATATATTCAAAATGCTTTCACTATAGCAAGGCTTGGCAAAGTGTATCCAGCCCAATCCCCATTTCTGTAAATGAAGTTTTACTGGAACACAGCCACATCCATTCATGTATGTTTACCTATGGCTGCTTTCCCGCTACAATGGGAGTCAACTCGCTGCAATAGGGAGTGCACTGCCTGAAAAGCTGCAAAGATCTGCGATCTGAACTTTTGCAGGAAAACACGTGCGAAACTCTGCTCCAAGCATCAATTTCCTTCAAAAAAGCACTTAACTTTCTCACTCATGTTTATATCAGAGTTAAGTTTTTATTTTTTCTGAAAATATTTTCTAAGTATCATACTATCTAACGCTACTTGTTATTTCTGAAAAGGACAAATCTCAAACACTTTCTAACTCATCTTTTAAGTTTGATCACCTCTGTGAGGTAAAATAACTATTCTTGGTTACTCTACCTCTCCTTACAAAGTAATAGAGAGACTCTATTATTTAAGATAATATAACCGGTAAAGCTACTTAACCTAGCTTAAGTCAAAGTGCAATTCATGGCAACATACTGCAAACAAATGAGGGTGTGATTGTCAACCCCTTCCAGACCTACAACCTCTACGTTTTCTTCTGAGTATGCCTTTTTTGTTTATAACTTATCTGACATACAAACTGAGAGCATAATTCATATATTAACATAATTCAATGTTGCTAACATATAACAGACTTAAAAAACTAAAATAGGTAGAGAGAAAAGAAAAGAAAGGGAAGAAGGAAGGAAGGAAGGAGGGAGGGAGGGAGGGAGGAAGGAAGGAAGAAAGGAAGGAAGGAAGGTTGGTTATATTTTCTTTCTGTAGCCCAATAGATATATCAGTGCATACCCTGAGGGATACATAGCCACTCTGTAGACCTCTAGTGCAAATCACTGAAACTAAAATTTTTATATACAGTAAATGAAACATCAGAGAGCCCAGAGTAGGTCATATTCCATGACTCACTTTGCTAAAATTAGCTGAGGTCATAGCAGTACATGGTGTGGCTATCTTATTCCTCATACTAACGCTAGGATACTTAACTCGCATTAGCCATGTCTCTCTTGTAGGCAACTAGCATAATGAGTGATTAAACTATTATTGTAAATAATATGTTCTCTCTTTTCCCCTCCACTCAATTTATAGAAACTCAATCTTCTAATCAAAGAACCTTTATGTCTAAATATTTTCTTTAAAAAATAGTAAAAATTATAAATTTCATCAACCTATTTAAAATATGGAAGAATTTCAGATTTGGGAAGTACTTATTTTGTTCATTATTCTTTTTTTTTTTTTTTTTTTTTTGAGACCAAGTTTCGCTCTGTTGCCCAGGCTGGAGTACAGTGGTGTGATCTTGGCTCACTGCAACCTCTGCCTCCTGGGTTCAAGTGATTCTCCCGCCTTAGCCTCCTGAATAACTGGGACTACAGGTGCATGTCACCACATCCGGCTAATTTTTGTATTTTTGGTAGAGATGGGGCTTCACTATGTTGGCCAGGTTGGTCTTGAACTCCTGATCTCAGGTCAACTACCCACCTCAGCCTCACAAAGTGCCGGGATTACAGGAGTAAGTCACCGTGCTTGGCCTGATTTTGTTCATTATTCTACCACTAAATGAGATAGGAAATAAGCGAAAAAGCTATGATTTGTCTAGAAAAGATCATTATTTAGTCTTGTACTTGTTGAACTGGAAGAATCTATAGAAATATCAGTATTAAAAACGAGGAATTCCTTCTTGTAGAAAAGAGAGAAGGAAAGAAATATGAGGGCTTTGGTGACCAATTAAATATGAAACAGCCAAAAACTGCCAGAGTTTTTCTTCACATTTGATTGGTTACCAAGTCCTCTGAACTTGAAAATAACTCACACTTTGTCCTCTCTTTTTCTTTTCTTTCTTTTTTTTTTTTTGAGTTGGAGTCTCGCTCTGTTGCCCAGGCTGGAGTGCAGTGGCACGATCTCGGCTTACTGAAACCTCCACCTCCTGGATTCGAGCAATTCTCCTGCCTCAGCCTCCCAAGTAGGTGGGATTACAGGCACCTGCCACCACACCTGGCTAATTTTTGTATTTTTTGTTTGTTTGTTTTGTTTTGAGACAGAGTCTCGCTCAGTCGCCCAGGCTGGAGTTCAGTGGCGCAATCTCGGCTCACTGCAAGCTCCGCCTCCCGGGTTCACGCCATTCTCCTGCCTCAGCCTCTCCGAGTAGCTGGGACTACAGGCGCCCACCACCACGCCCGGCTAATTTTTTGTATTTTTAGTAGAGACGGGGTTTCACCGTGGTCTCGATCTCCTGACCTCGTGATCCGCCCGCCTCGGCCTCCCAAAGTGCTGGGATTACAAGCGTGAGCCACCGCGCCCGGCTAATTTTTGTATTTTTAGGAGAGACAGGGTTTCACCATATTGGCCAGGCAGGTCTCAAACTCCTGAACTCAGGTGATCTGCCTGCCTTGGCCCCCCAAAGTGCCAAGATTACAGGTGTGAGCCACCGCGCCTGGCCTTGTCCTCTCTTTTTCAACTCAGACGGTTCAATCCTTTTCTTTAATCAGATGTGTTTTTAAAATAGCCTTCTCAATGCTTCGTCTTCAATGTCCCTTCTCTTCCACTCATCTTTCACATTTCAAATTATCTTCTAAAATAAAATGATCACACCATTACTGCAAAAAAAGGTGGCATATTCTCATTTATAATATTTGGATATATTTACTGGTTTTAACCAGAGTTATAAAGTCAACCACATCATTCTTTTTTCATAAATCCTTCAATTTCCCTCTTCAAACAGGTTAGCTTTTACAATTTTTGCTAGTTTTAACTAGAGTTTTAGTAATCAATCAGCAGTACACTGCACTAGGTTTGTAAGGCTGTCCCTATCCTCGCAGATTTTATTTTATTTTATTTTTTATTTTTTTTTAAGATAGAGTTTTGCTCTTGTTGCCCAGGCTGGAGTGCAATGGTGTGATCTCAGCTCACTGCAACCTCTGCATCCCAGGTTCTCCTGCCTCAGCCTCCCAAGTAGCTGGGATTATAGGCATGCGCCACCACACTCGGCTAATTTTTGTATTTTTAGTAGAGAAGGGGTTTCAATATGTTGATCAGGCTGGATGGTCCCGAAATCCTGACCTCAGGTGACCCACCTGCCTCGGCCTCCCAAAGTGCTGGGATTATAGGCGTGAGCCACCGTGCTTGGCCCTTTATTTTTGTTTTTTAAAGATAGGGTCTCACTCTGTCACCCAGGCTGGAGTGAAATGGTGGGATCATAGCTCACTATAGCCTTTAACTCCTGGGCTCAAGAGATCCTCCCGCCTCACCCTCCTAGGTAGCTGGGGACCACAGAAAAGCACCATCATGACCAGCTAATTTTGTTTCTTTTTTTGTAGAGATAAAGTCTTACTATGTTGTCCAGGCTGACCATGAACTCCTGGCCTCAAGTGGTCCTCCAGCCTCAGCCTCCCAAAGCACTGAGATTACATTGTGAGTCACCTGCCCTCATCAATTCTCACAGATGTTAAACCCTAGTCTGACACTGTAAGACTAACAAGCTTTTAGACACTGCTTCATTATTCGGCACTTAATAGTTCTGTGCTCATTGTGTAACTGTAAATCAAACGAAGCAGACAGTGAAAAATTAGGCAAAGACTTCACAAAGGAGGTGATATTCTAGCTGAAAGTTGAAACTTAGGCAACACATAGACTGACAGTAAATGGGATTTAACAGATATAAAGGAATCTGCTGGGAGTACAGGTATAAGGACAGGCATGAAAAAAACTGCTGAGAAGGGAATTAACAGAAATGACTTGGGCAACTGTAAAGATCTATGACATTAATGACGGAGAATAATGAGATACAATTTTGGCTAAGGAAGGTGTAGTCTCATTACAGAATGTCTTGGAAGTCAGAGAGAGGTATTTAAATTTGATTTTATACGTACCACTTAATAAAAAAGGGAAGAGATTGTATAAGATTATTCTGGCATCTATATTCAGCCATACAGAATAGACAGGCAATCAGAGATATTTGGAAAGAAATTGCAAGCTTAAAAAGAGACTGCAGGAAAACAGAAGAAATCATCAAAAAATATAAGGTTTCTACCCTGGGAACTATAAAAATGGAGATGCCACGAAATAAACAGGGAAGCTGAGAAATAAAGAAGGATTGAGAATGGGGAGAGGATATTTTTGGACATGCTAGATTTAAGCATATCCAAGTTGAGCTATCCTAATACTATTCTATTGCATAATATCAGGTTGAAGCCAAGGTCCAGGGTGAGAATACATGGAGTGATTCATATCAATGCCTTATATTTATTTAGGGCTTTATCACTAAAAATTCATGTATTATTACTTTTGAGTCTCAAAACCTAGAAAGGTAGAAGAACAGAAATTACCACTTTCATCTCACCAATAAAGAAATTAATGCTCAGAATTGGAGCCATGCCCGGTGGCTTATGCTTGTAATCCCAGTACTTTGAGAGGCCAAAGAGAGAGGGTTGCTTGAGTCCAGGAGTTCAAAATCAACCTGGGCAACATAGTGAGACCCAGTTTCTACAATCAAAAAAAAAAAAAAAAGGCCGGGCGCGGTGGCTCACGCTTGTAATCCCAGCACTTTGGGAGGCCGAGGCGGGCGGATCACGAGGTCAGGAGATCGAGACTACGGTGAAACCCCGTCTCTACTAAAAATACAAAAAAATTAGCCGGGCGTGGTGGCGGGCACCTGTAGTCCCAGCTACTGGGAGAGGCTGAGGCAGGAGAATGGCGTGAACCCGGGAGGCGGAGCTTGCAGTGAGCCGAGATCGGGCCACTGCACTCCAGCCTGGGTGACAGAGCAATCCTCCGTCTCAAAAAAAAAAAAAATTAGCGGGGCATAGTCATGCATGCCTGTAGTCCCAGCTACTTGGGAGGCTGAGGCAGGAGAATTGCTTGAGCCCAGGAAGTCGAGGCCGCACTGAGCCATGATTATGCCACAGCACTCAGCTTCGGCAACAGAGTAAGACTCTGTCTCAGAAAAAGAGAAAAGGAAAAAAAAAAAAAAAGAAATGAATGCTCAGAATTAATGTAACTTGCCCCAAGTCAGATTGTTAGCAGCAGAGCCAGGAGAATTCTGGCTCTAGATCTACCCTTGTCATCAAACGTCGAAAGTTTCCAAGAAGAAAGCTCAAGGCCTTTCCTCCAAAAGTAGTCATCAGCACAGAGGCAACAGTTGAGGCCATGAGACTGTAACTAATTCTTTGAAGGAGAACAGAAAAAGAAAGAATTCCTAGCAGATACCCATAATTAATTAAAAAGTGAAGGGAAGAGAGCCCAGCAAGAGACACCAAGTTGACAAGAATATGCGACAGGGTAGGGGGAAAAAGAAATCAAAACCAGAGAAGTGCAGACTCAGGAAAGCCAAAAATGGAGTAGGTACTCAGTGTTTTTAAATGCCATAGTTGGAAAAAGACGCGGATTTGGCATGAAGATAACACATTGTATGTGTGAAATTTTTTTTCAAAAAGTTAACTCTTAAAACATCAGGGAAATTTAAAAATTCCTTTGAAATGTTTATGACTATCAACATCCATTTGGTACATTAATAAGGGGGACTGTATTTTTCATATATTACACTTCTTCAATGTTGAAAAATTACAAAGGCTGAGAAAATAAAACATCTATTAACTAGCTTTGTAGAAAAGTAATTTGATCTTTTAAATACAGATCCACTATATTTCAACATAACCAGATGAGTTATTGCACTTTTTATTTGGTAGGAAAACATTTTCAGCTTTTACCTACTCCACATTTGAGAGGTTTTTGATATACATAAACAATAGTTTACTATACTTTTTGCTGCAATCTAGTTTGTCAATTCAAAGGTTCAACAAAGGAAAAGAGACAGTTATATAAAGGCAAAACTACATGCATACCCAAAGCAAAATTACATACGAAGTAATTTACCAACTTTTAATAGTAAATGTTATTAGAAATAATATGGTCAATCTTCTGATCATATATTTAACTTCAATCTTAAGTGGGAATTAGTATGCAGAGAAAAGTGAACTATTTTATCCTTCTCCTAACATGAGGGATATAAAATATTCTTAATTCAAATCAACATTGATTAGTGATATATGGAAAACACAGCACCATCTTTGCACAAATCAAGTTTTAGATCCTTGGAAATAATATTTATCTTAAAGCTTTAAAAAATTTAACAGGACTGCCAATGAATTAAAAGTTTAAAAGACGCAAATGAGCAAATCAAACAACCTGCTACTGACCTTGTTCAAGTCTGAAGAGGGTCTTTTCCAGCTTCTCCATTTCGTTCAGAAGTAAAATTCGAATCTGTTTACTGTGCCCCATTTTGGCTTCTAGAGGATTTGAAATCTTTCAGAAGAATTAAAAGAACTCCACAGTCGAATGAGTTACCCCTATGAAACAAAAAGGAGTTAAAATATCGAAAATAACTACTGCCTTAAACTCTCCAGAGCTGACAGCGGCACTTACATGTTCGAAGTGCGTTTTATGCCTAGCAGAGCAATGAAAGAGAATGAATCTTATAACTAATAAGATTCGAGAGGGCAAATTAATAGTTGTTTCCTGCCTTTGAGCACAACGAATAAGACCGAAATAAAAATGCTGTATTATAGATTCTTACAATTAAAAAATTAAAAACCTAGAGCATTCTCAGAGAAAAGCAATACACTAGGAAAGCCTGAAGTCAGGGGGACATTCCCAGCCCCAAGCTACGGGGCTCTGGAGACTCCGAATGGCACTTCTGCTTACAAGAGATTAGTCTGCTCAAAGATAACAGGTGGGCGATCTCCCCATTCCCAAATTCGGGTCGCCAGCCACCAATGGGGAGATGAGAACACAGGGAAGCAGTTGTTGCCTCTGGAATAGCTGCCGTAGACAGAAGATGTACAGAGTGAGCTATAGATAGAAAGAATGCGTTTCCCCGCGAGGCCAGCGGCATTCCTAGCACTTACGCCGAGCGAGTTATACGTGCGGCTTCTCGGGCACTGCAGGACCCGCGACTCTAGTGCTACGGTCGGGGGGAGGGGACGCGGAGAAACAGAAGGGGAAAGGTTGGCTGCCCAGCCGCTCACAGAAGCCGCAGCCCAAGGAGGGCCGGGCGCCGTGAAGGGCAAAGGGAGGGGCGGCGGGCGACCGGGGTAGGGCCGAGGCAGCTGGGTGAGGAGCAGGCAGTCTCAGCGACTCCGCCTCGCGCGGGTTCCTGGGCACACCCGGGACCCCACCGGGCCGTGCGCGCACTCGTCCCAGGTGGGAGCGGACCGTACCACTGGCCCATTTCCGGGAGGCTCGACCCGCCCGCCCCGACCGCTAGTCTCGCGAGAGCGTGGGCACTGCACTGTCTCAGTCCACTCCGGGCCGGGGGACCTGGAGCCGGCTGCGGCCGAGTCCCGGAGCTGCGCTTTCTCCCCGCCACGGGGAAGGTGCAGCGGCCAAGGCGCGGCCTTCCTTTAACAGCCTGCGAGCTCACGGTTGCATATTAAAATACCGCGGTACCGGCTGCGAGCTAGGTTGAGCTGCACAATAGAATATTTTGGTGGGAAGGGCTGAATGGTGAGGGGCAAACGACCTGGCTTCTGGTGCCTTTTGTACCACCACGTGTTTTGTTTCTTTGTTCTGATAATTTTTACTTGGCCTAAGTTCTCAGAGCCCTGATTTCTAAGTGTCTAAAATAAGGGGCCGTGACATTCCATCCAACACGTGTCCATCATTTTTTTTTTTTTTTTTTTTTGAGATGGAGTCTCACTGTCGCCCAGGCTGGAGTGCTGTGGCGCGATCTCGGCTCACTGCAGGCTCCGCCCCCCCGGGGTTCACGTCATTCTCCTGCCTCAGCCTCCCAAGTAGCTGGGAATACAGGCGCCCGCCACCACGCCCGGCTAATTTTTTTGTATTTTTAGTAGAGACGGGGTTTCACTGTGTTAGCCAGGATGGTCTCTGTCTCCTGACCTCGTGATCCGCCCGCCTCGGCCTCCCAAAGTGCTGGGATTACAGGCGTGAGCCACCGCGCCCGGCCTCTACGTGTGCGTCATTTCTAGTGCTAACAGACAGGACACATGTTCCTGAATGCAGATCCAGTAGGTAAGGTGTGGCCAGTTTGCAAACCATCGAGAGTGCAAACACCACTGATGCTTAACGGTGTCCGGGTGTACCTAATGTACACTAGATAGACCCGGAGATCGTCTGAGATTAAGCTGCACTTATGTTAGGCCAGTAACTCAGAACTTTTTGCAGATGCTTAAGGAGATTTAATGCCTGAGGGTAAAGGAAAACCCATCTTCCAGGGCTTTTGGAGGGCTCCTAATGGTCATGAGAAAATGGACAAGAGATTTGGTTAACTAAGACTTGTGGGGTGTGGAGAAAATTCCTGCATTCTTTCTTGTGGGATGACTGTAGGCCCAAAGAGGATATAGGTTAAAAAAAAAAACCATACTGAAGTATTTGTTTGTTTCTATAGATTTCTGAGAATGGCTAGTTGCAAATGGTCCGTAACTGACTTTGGGAACCCACAGCTCATTTTCTGGCCCCTACTATTTGCCAGGCACATAAGGTGCTGGGAATGCAGCAATAAAACAGTCAGTGCCCTCAAGGAGCTCCTACATTTTATTGGTGGGAGACAGATAAATTAAATAAATTATACAGGATATAATATATCCTATATAACAAGAAGGATATGTTATATCCTATATATAATAGGAAGGGGGAAGTGTGGAAGAGTAAGCAGAGAGAGGTTTGCATTTCTAAATATAACGTTCAGTAAAGTGATGCCAAACTGCGAGAAAGAAGAAGTCTAGGGTAGAGGGTTACCTGTAGAGGTATAGGAAGTACAAAGGCCATGAGGCAGGAGCATACTTGGTGAACCGAAGAAGGTCACCGCAGCTGAGTGAAGAAGAGAGTGGTAAGAGATTAGGACAGACAGATGGGGCAGGAGAAGGGGTCAGGAGCACAGATGGGTAACCAGATCTTTTAAGGCTTTGTAGACCATTGCAAGGACTTGGGCTTTTAAACTTTAGAAAAAAAGCCATGGAGATTTTGAACAGAGGAGTGACATAATCTGACCTTTTAAAAGGATCGCTCCACAACTTTATGGGAAATAGTTGAATAAACTGTAGAGTGTAGCAAGGAAGGAAGCAAGGAGACCAGTTAGAAGGCTATTTTAGTTATCCAGGCAAGAGAAAGTGACTTGTATGTGTTTTGTGTGTGTCGGGGGGTTGGGGGTGATGGGGGGAGGTGGTATAGCAGGTGGTGTAGTTGCTGAATTCTGGACTATTTTGAAGGTAGAACCTACAGGATTGGCTAGTGGAGAAAGGAGTCAAGGACGACTCCAAGGTTTTTGGCCTGAACAAGCAGAAAGCACTGTCCAATGGAAATATTGAGTGCCACATAGGTCATTTAAAATTTTCAAGTAGCCACATTAAAAAAAGTTTTTTAAATACAAAAATTAGCCAGGCGTGGTGGCACATGCCTGTAGTCCCAACTACTGTGGAGGCTGAGGCAGGAGAATCGCTTCAACCTGGGAGGTGGAAGTTGCAGTGAACCCAGATTATGTCACTGCACTTCAGCCTGGGTGATAGAGCGAGACTGTCTCAAAAAAGAAAAGAAAAGAAAAGAAAAGAAAGTTTTTTGAAAAAGGTAAAATTAATTTTAGCAATATAATTTACTTAACTCAGTATATCCAAGACATCATTTCAACATATAACCAATAGAAAAAGTTACTTTATTTTATTTTATTTTATTTTACTTTTTGAGACAGGGTCTCATTGTCACCCAGGCTGAAGTGCAGTGGTGCAATCATGGCTCACTGCAGCCTCAACCTCCTCCCTCAGCCTTCCTCATCCATTCCCAGTAGCTGGGACTACCAAATGCATTACATTTGGTAAAAGTATTATTTCATAAAACTTCTATTTCTGTTACTTATGTTTTGGTGTACTGAGTCATGTATTCTTACTGGAAGGATTATGGTTAAAAACAAGATTGAAAGTAATTGTTCTAGATTGCATGCTGTGTAAAATGATAATTCATGATTATGAGGTGGTGCCTGGTGTTGAATCCCAGCTCTGCCACTAACTAGCTGTGAAGCTTTGGATGGTACTCAACCTCTTTGGGCCTTGGTTTTTCCAACTGTAAAATGGGGATGAAAGTAGAATCTATTGTTTTTTTTTTTTTCTTGAGACGGAGTCTCGCTCTGTCGCCCAGGCTGGAGTGCAGTGGCGCAATCTCGGCTCACTGCAAGCTCCGCCTCCCGGGTTCACGCCATTCTCCTGCCTCAGCCTCCCCGAGTAGCTGGGACTACAGGCGCCCGCCACCACGCCCGGCTAATTTTTTTGTATTTTTTAGTAGAGACGAGGTTTCACCGCGGTCTCGATCTCCTGACCTCGTGATCCGCCCGCCTCAGCCTCCCAAAGTGCTGGGATTACAAGCGTGAGCCACCGCGCCCAGCCGAAAGTAGTATCTATTGTTAAGTAAATGAGGGCTTAGAACTGTGCCTGATAGAGACTAAGTACTAGTGTACATACATATGTTAGCAGAGTGAGGCCATGACCATGTTGTGAAAACAGATCACATTTATGTTTGTCTTCAAGTTCTCCCTTTCCATGCCCCCTCCCACTTTCAGTCTCTCCTATAACTATCTCATTACACTGCCCTCCTGTTGATCACTGTTCTCCAGGGCTCCAAAATTAGCCTTTCTTGCTGTCCTTTCTCCAGTAAAACTCTCACTTTAATGCCCAGTGTTGCAATTAGATATAAGGAGTAAAAGAGATTGATGACATCAATTCCTTTAGTAGTGATTTATTCTCATACGAATGCTTGAATTTTACAAGATGTGTAAATCCAAATCATCTTAATCTTGGAAATTTCATATTTTGAATGAAAATGAAGACTGCTAAGTAATGGAACCATGATTAATATGATGTGCCTCTAAGATTAATTTTACAAGCTACATAGTCTCCTTTTTGAAAAAGAAAAGTCACATTATTGTACTATTTGTGAAGTTCTTGGAATGCCAATGAATTTGCAGTCTAGGGCTACAGTGGTGCCATGTGCAGCCTTCATTTTAATGCACATTTGTCGTGTGCCTGTCCTGTGCATGACAGTGATCTATATATACACAATAATCTCATGCTGTAGTTGTCAGGAGAAGGCTCGCCTTGAGGAACATCTGATGGATAACCTCAACTATTTGGCAGTGACTCTAGTGCTTTCTAAAACATTGATGTTAATGCATTTGGGGAGTGGGAGGAGGACTGTAGTTGGAAAAGACTTTCTCCAGCGTTGTGTGTATGTGTGTATGCTTTCTGAAAGGAAAAGAGTTATTTGGGTTATTATTTATAATTAGGTCCCAATCCTGTGACCTTGTGGATCTGAAATGGATGGGGCTGCCTTATATTTGGTTTTTATATTCTTCGGCATTTTCTGTGCACTTTATTTTATAGTGCACCATTATTATCATGTAATAATTTTACTTTGTAAAATTTGGAGTTGTGTTTTCAGAATCCCTTCTAAATTGAACAACTTATTCTGTGCTTCTGAAATATCCAGATACAGCCAGTGAGAAGCAAAAGGGAAGCTGGGAAAAGAAATAGAGTTGAAGCTGGAGAAGTGGAAGACTTGAATATAATGATACAGAGGTATGGAAAATCGGAGATTTTTTTTTAAATGAGATAGAAAGCAGACTTTAGAGGCAAACAAACCTTGGATTCGTTTTAATCACTCTGAATCACAATTCATTCACCCATAAGATGGAGAGAACAAGACCTCACTTGCAAGTTTGGCATGAAGATTAGAAGAAAAAAAGAAAGCATTTGAAGCATCTATTCTAGCACTTAGCATATGGTAGACTTTTAATAATAGTTTTTTTAAAAAAGAAGGGGTTACATCTAGTTGTCCTTGCTGGGTTCAAGATGGTAGTCAGACAAATCAGATGAAGGCCAAAGGTTCCAGAAAGTTTCTTACTTTGTGAAGAGGAGATATAAGAGTGAATTCAGAGAGCAAAATCAGAGCCTAATGTTTCAGCCCGAATTAGAAAACAGAGAAAAGGTAGAACCTAAGAATGAAATGAGGATTAGTCAGTATACAATAAATATTTATTAGAAAATGTATTGAGATGTACATAAATAGCGGTAAATATGGTTGTATTTCTATTCAAAACAAAACTTGAGCTCTTAGAGTTTGCATAGAAAAAGTCCTTTAAAAATTCCTAATGACTGATATAATAAATTAGTCAAAAACAATGTATGGAATGCTTTGCATGCATGACAGGAGGATATTCAAGAGGCTTTTTTTAGTGGTGATCTTTCCTTTTTTCTTAGAGTAGATCTTTAAAATGTTGTTTGGCCCCAATTTAAAAACGAAATCATTTACTCTTGCAAATAAATTTAGCTGCTTGTTGTTGGGAGCAAGCCTCCCAAAGCCTGGCCACAAACTGGCCCCAAAACTGGCCATAAATAAAATCTCTGTAGCAATGTAACATGTCCATAATGGCCATAACACCCAAGCTGGAAGGTTGTGGGTTTACGGGAATGAGGGCAAGGAACACCTGGCCCGCCCAGGGCGGAAAACCACTTAAAGGCATTCTTAAGCCATAAACAAAAGCCTGAGGATCTGTGTCTTAAGGGCGTGTTCCTGCTGCAGTTAAATAGCCCAACCTATTCAATTAATTCGGCCCATCCCTTCATTTCCCTTAAGGGATACTTTAGTTAATTTAATATCTATAGAAACAATGCTAATGACTGATTTGCTGTTAATAAATATGTGGGTAAATCTCTGTTCGGGGCTCTCAGGTCTGAAGGCTGTGAGACCCCTGATTTCCCACTCCACAACTCTATATTTCTGTGTGTGTGTCTTTAATTCCTCTAGTACCGCTGGGTTAGGGTCTCCCCTACCGAGCTGGTCTCGGCAGCTTGTTAAAATTGTGAGCTCCAGAGTTTCCATAAATGAGGGCTTAGGGTTGGCAGTCTAGTTGAAGAGAAAAGACCAGGAAAGGGGGACTTCAAGCTGATTTGCTGTATTTGTTAGCATCACCTCAGCTGCAGATGGCAGGAACACACAACAAAAGTGGCTTAAACAAGAGCCACTCTCACATATTTTCTCTCACATAAAAGTGTAGAGGATGCTGGGCCCAGTGGCTCACCCCTGTAATCCCAGCACTTTGGAAGGCCCAGGTGGGAAAATCTTACTAGAGGTTAGGAATTTGAGACCAGCCTGGCCCACATGGCAAAACTTGGTCTGTACTAAAAATGCAAAAATTAGCCTGGCCTGCTGGTGTGTGCCCCTGTAATCTCAGCTACTCAGGAGGCTGAGGCAGGAGAATTCCTTGAACCCAGGAGGCAGAGGCTGCAGTGAGCCGAGATCATGCTACTGCACTCCAACCTGGGCGACAGGCAGGGTGAGACTCCGTCTTGAAAAAAAAAAAAGGCTAGCGGTAAGCTCTTCAAAGCTGGTGAGGCAGCTCTGTAAAGTCATCAGGAACCCAGGCTCCTTTCAGCCCATAGCTTCCTCCCTTTTGTGTGTGGATCTCATCTTCGTTGTACAATAAGCCTGCCAGAACTCCAGCTGTCATATCCAAATTCAGGCATCAGGGTGGAAGAAGAGAAAAAGAAGGGCGAACCTTCTTCCTTTAAGGATAATTATTGAAAATACTGTACATTTCTGCTTGTCTCATGTTAATTAAAACTTAATCCCAATGTACATACAAATGTAACCTTTATGTAGGTGGCAATGAGACTAGCTAAAACCCAGGTTTTGTTCAGGAAAGAAAGAATAATTTTGGTAGACAACTAGTAGTCTCTGACACAGTTTGCGTGGTATTTTATTTTAAAATTTAATTGTTATCAAAGTGATACAGTTTGCAGCATGAGAATGGAAGGCTCTTGGAGGAATGCCTCCAAGGGATGGGGGTGGGGGAGAGACTGATTATTTAATGAGCTTGACCACACTGAAAAAAAAAAAAAGTTCTGTTGGAGAATGAAGCTTTAGATCTGTCAGACAAATGAGTTTGCTAAAACTAAACTCTAGAACTGGGCCAACTTTCTCCCAGTCACAGAAGGACTGGAAGAATCGTGCTTGGTCACTTCATGGTCACTCTTAAAAAAGAAGAGGGATAGAGGTGAGCCAAGCTCACAGTTATTCTTCCCCAATTTCCCAACCAGAGAAATCACTTTTCCTCCTCAGGAATGGAGCAAGTTAAAGGGCAAAGAAAATCCAAGATATTGTTTTGGGACACTCTCTCTTCAAAGAAAACAGGAATTAGGGAAAAGTATTTTCATCAAACATAATATAAGTCATTTAACCTCTTTTAGCCACTAATTCCTCAGCTGTTATTTATCTACCAAGGATCACAAAAATAAAATGTCTGAAATGTTTTGAAAATAATACATGCTCTATAAATGGTAACAACTAATATTAATGAGCTTTTAGGAGGTGCCAGGTACTGTTCTAAGTTAACTCAATTTCCAGAACAACACTATTATTACCCCCACTATAAAGACAAGGAAACTGAGTCCCCAAAGTTATGTAACTTGTTTGAGATTCACATAGTGAGCAAGTGAAGGAATGTGACTTCAATTGCATGCTCAGTGATTCTGTTCGGTAAACCCTACATCTGAGGCACTGATGCTACGTCCATGGCCTGGTAATCAATAAGGTTTTCTAAATTGAATTGGAATGTTGTTGAGTTCATATATGGCTATGCCAACAGTGAGTCTGTTTTCTTGATTTTAGGATATTCTCGCTAATCTAAGACTCTATCATCTTAGATATCTCCTTCAGGAAGTCTCTGCCTGCCGTGCCCTCCCTCCCATGGGTCTAGGTTAGGTGCTCCCTGGAGTTCCTTTGCTGTGGATATGTTGTGCCATGTTGTGTAATAACTCATTATCCCACTAGATTTCTTAAGACAGGGCTGTGTTTTCTGTCTCTGGAAAACAGAATTATAAAATTATTATTATTATTATTATTATTATTATTTTTTTTTTGAGACAGGGTCTCGCTCTTTCGCCCAGCCCGGAGTGCAGTGGCGCAATCTCGGCTCACTGCAAGCTCCGCCTCCCGGGTTCACGCCATTCTCCTGCCTCAGCCTCCCGAGTAGCTGGGACTACAGGCGCCCGCCACTGCACCCGGCTAATTTTTTGTATTTTTAGTAGAGACGGGGTTTCACCGTGTTAACCAGGATGGTCTCGATCTCCTGACCTCGTGATCCGCCCGCCTCGGCCTCCCAAAGTGCTGGGATTACAGGCGTGAGCCACCGCGCCCGACCATTTATAAAATTATTTACACTACTTAGATATACTAAGAAATGTATATTTTATTCTTTTTGTTTGTTTGAAATGAAAAGTCTCACATATTTATTACTGAATCCGGCCTACCAGTGCACAAACAGCACATACACAGAGAAAAAAATATATATTCACAATAAAACATGTCCAACTGTCCAGATAGTGGTGACATTTTCAGCTTGATATGGTTAAGATGGTTGTGACCTTGACACAGCATAAATATGTGTGCCATCTCATGTGTAATTCCTTACAGACCCAGCTTGATTCTTCTCCAATGTCTCCTTTTGGAGTTCTACCTGATTTTATTACCAGTTTTCATCTGGATCCACTGGGGGATGGGATGATTTTGCTTTTGTTTCTTGACCAGGAAATGCTTAATCCTGAAAGTCTTGTGAGAAGACATGGCAAGAAGCAGAGTCAAGCACACACCTTGATGGCAGAGAAAGGAAGACGGTATATTTTATTCTTAAAAGCTTCTCCGATTTCCTTTACCATTTCCTAACTGCTAGGTAGGTGTGGGAAAACAAAAATAATTTTAGTCTAATCTGGTTGGAAACTAATTCTGAGCCAATTATTTAAATAATCTCTTTAACCCAGTCTCTTTGAAATCATTGTTCTATTGTTTTGACGCCCCTTTCTCTCTCTACTTTGTTCTAAGAGATGTCTAGTACAAGGAGCAGGATCTCACATGAATTGGTTGCACTAGGGGATTTGAACTCTGTGACCTTGAACTGGTCATTGTGCAGGGGCTGGCATCACCTAATGTATATCTGTCTAGTCCTGTTCCTGGTTATCCTGTTGGCACAAACTATGGATGTCTGTAGCTGATAACTTCCTGGTCATTCTTTCCTGGCTTGGCCAGAGTCTAAAGGCATCCTCCTCCCCTACTGTCTCAGCCTTTCTTGATCCAACTTTCACTGCAGACCCCTCTCTGAGTACCTAAAATGTTCTCTGCCTGGTCCAAGGCCCAAGACATCCATTTGATAAGCGTTTGCTGGAATCACCTCAACTCTGTCATGGTGGATCTATAAAATGTGTACTGGAGCTGAAACCCAGGTCCTATCTGTAACTGATCTTGCTTTACCCTCTTAATCATTCTAGGATCCCTCTTTTTGGACCCCCCCAACCCCCGCACCCTTTTTGCCCAGTATAGCATTCTGCAACCAGAGTTCAGAACAGGGAGCAGAACAAAAAGCCCTGTGTGCCTTCAGTAAACACTGTGTTTGCTGTGTACTGAGCACTGTTCTATGCACTGGGGATACAGTAATGAACAAAACACACAAAAATCCTTGCCTGCATGGAATTTATAATCTAGTAATCCCCTCAACCTATCTGACTTGCTTCTGTCATGACACATCAGACCGTTTCCTTCGCCTCCTCTTTTCTTTAGGTTTTCTCATCTTTACAATCTTTCAAACCTCTTCTTAAGAGAATGAGTTTCCTTTAGAAATTTTTTTGTTTCTAAAAAACGCCCATAGTCTTGCTGCAAAATCCTATTTTGAATGTCAGGTGTTAAACATTAACTCTCCTTCCTCTATGCATTTATTTTATAACAATCCAAATCTCCTACAGAGGCAGATGGGTGTCTTAGGCTGAATGGAGAAAGTCTTGCATATTGCAAAGGCAAATAAGAAAGTGCATTAATATCTTTAGAAATACTAACTTCATTATATCAGAAACAATAATGCACCATTCCCCCCTTCCAAACTCCTGGCAACTACTCCTTTCTGTCTCTATGATGTTGATAACTCTAGGTACCTCATATAATAAAACCATACAGTAGTTTTTTTCACTTAGCAAATTATTGAGGTTCATCCATGTTGTAGCATGTGATAGTATTTCTTTTCTCTTTCTTTCTTTTTTTTTTTTGACAGGATCTCACTCTGTTGCCTAGGGTGGAGTGCAGTGGCATGATCTTGACTCACTGAAGCCTCATCCTTCCAGGCTCAAGTATCCTCCCCCTCAGCCTCCCAAATAGCTGGGACTATAGGCTCATGCCACCATGCCTAGCTAATTTTGTTTATTTTTATTTATTTATCTTGTTGAGATGAGTTCTCATAATGTTGCCCAGGCCTGTCTCGAACTCCTGGACTCAAGCAATCTTCCCACCTACCTGGGCCTCTCAAAGTGCAGGGATTACAGGCATGAGCCACCATGCCTGGCCTAGGATTACTTTTTTAAGGCTGTCTAGTATTCCGTTTTGTGTACATACCACGTTTAGTCATCTGTTAATGGACATGTGGTTTGCTGTTGGCTCTTATGAATAATGCTATTACGAATGTAAGTGTATTAGTTTGTTTTCACACTGCTGATAAAGACATACCTAAGACTGGGTAATTTATACAGGAAAGAGGTTTAATGGACTTACAGTTCCATGTGGCTGGGGAGGCCTCACAATCATGGTGGAAGGCAAGGAGGAGCAAGTCACATCTTACATGGATGGCAGTAGGCAAAGAAAGAGCTTGTGCAGGGAA
Source organism: Hylobates moloch (assembly GCF_009828535.3). Lineage (NCBI taxonomy): Eukaryota > Metazoa > Chordata > Mammalia > Primates > Hylobatidae > Hylobates > Hylobates moloch. The sequence continues at coordinate 126,974,339 of NW_026652280.1, forward strand.
ACTTCCCCTTATAGAACCATCAGATCTCGTGGGACTTATTCACCAACACGCGAACAGCAGGGAAAGACCTGCCCCCATGATTCAATTACCGCCCACCGGGTCTCTCTCACAACATGTGGAAATTCAGGATGAGATTTGCATGGGGACACAGCCAAACCATATCAGTGGGTATACAATGATCTCTTTGAGATCATACTTTCAATTCTTTTGCGTACATGCCCAGAAGTAGAATTGCTGGATCATACAGTAATTCTATTTTTAACTTTTTGAGTAACCACCATAATGTGTTCAACAGTGGCGTAACATTTTATCTTCCCATCAACAGTGCACAAAGATTTCAATTTCTCCACATCCTTACCAACACTTATTTTCTATTTTTTGGTTTTTTTTGTAGTAGCCATCCTGGTAGTTGTGAGATGGTATCTCATTGTGTTTTTGATTTTCATTTCCCTAATAGGTAGTGATGTTGAACATTTTTTTATGTGCTTACTGGCCATTTGTAAATCTTTTGGAAACATGTCTATTTAAGTCCTCTGCCCACTTTTGAATTTTTGTTGTTGTTGTTGAGTTTTAGATTAGTTCATTACATATTCTAGATATTAATCCCTTGTCAGATGTATGATTTTAAAATATTTTGTCCCATTCTGTACGCTCTCTTTTCATGCTATTGATAGTGTCCTTTGAAGCGCAAAAGTTTTACATTTTAATGAAATCCAATCAATCTATTTGCTTTTTGCCTGTGTCTTTGGTATCATATTCATTGCCAAATTCAATATCATGAAGTTTTGCCCTATATTTTCTTCTAAGAATTATATAGTTTTAGCTCTTTTGTTAGGTCTATGATTCATTTTGAATTAATTTTTGTATATGGGGTTAGGTAACAGTCCATTTTCATTATTTTGCATGTGGCTATTCAGTTTTCCCAGCACTATTTGTTGAAAAGACTGTCCTTTCCCCACTGAATAGTCTTGGTACTGTTGTTGGAAAACATTTGACTACATATACTGGGGTTTATTTCTGGGCTGTCTATTCTATTTCATTTGTCTATCTATATATCTGTCTTTATGCCAGTACCACACTGTTTCAATTACCAAAGTTTCGTAGTAAGTTTTAAAATCAGGAAATGTAAGTCCTCCAATTTATTCTTCTTTTTCAAGATTGTTTTGGCTATTCAGGGTCCCTTAAGATTCCATATGAATGTTAAAACTGATTTTTCTATTTCTGTAAAAAAAAAAAAGGTCAATCTGTAGATCACTTTGGGTAGTACTGACGTTTTGACAATATTAATCTTCTAATCCATGAACCATGGGATGGTTTTCCATTTATTTATATCTTTCTTAATTTCTTTTAGCAATGTTTTATAGTTTTCAGTGTACAGGTCTCTTCTCAGTTTAGTTAATTCCTAAGTTTTTAAATGCTATTTTAAATAGAATTGTTTTCTTAATTTCCTTTCAGATTGCTCATTGTTAGTGTATCAAAATGCAACTGATTTTTGTGCATTGACTTTGTATCCTGCTGCTTTGCTGAATTCATTTATTCTAACTGTGTGTGTGTGTGTGTGTGTGTGGTATCTTTAGAGTTTCCTACATATCACATCTGTGAACAGAGATAATTTTACTTGTTCCTTTTCAATTTGGATGAACCTTTTATTTATTTGTCTTGATCAATTGTTCTGTCTAGGACTTTCAGTATGTTGAATAGAAGTGGTGGAAGTGGTTATCCTTGCTTTGTTCCTGACCTTAGAAGAAAAGTTTTCAGTCTTTCACTATTGAGTATGATGTTTGCTGTAGATTTTTTTACATATGGCTTTTATTATGTTGAGGTAGTTTTCTTCTAGTTTGCTGAGTGTTTGTATCATGAAAGGATGTTGAATTTTGTCAAAAGCTTTTTCTGCATCAATTGAGATGATTTTTTTTTTGTTTAATCTTTTTTTTTTGAGACAAAGTTCTCACTCTGTTGCCCAGGCTGGAGTGCAGTGGCATGATCTTGGCTCACTGCGACCTCTGCCTCCCGGGTTCAAGTGATTCTCCTGCCTCAGCCTCCTAAGTAGCTGGGACTACAGATGTGCGCCACCACGCCTGGCTAATTTTTGTATTTTTAGTAGAGACAGGGTTTCACCATGTTGGCCAGGTTGGTCTTGAACTCTTGACCTCAAGTGATCCGCCTGCCATGGCCTCCCAAAGTGCTGGGAATACAGGCGTGAGCTACAGTGCCCGGCCTCTTTATTTTTTAAAGAATACACATTTTCTTTTCCTTTTTGAAGTATCATAGGAAAGGCTAAAGGGCTTGATTTTGCTATATCTTATAGCAGCATGGTAAATTTATGGTTAGTGTAGTGCTAACCATGATGCATTTCCTGTCTTTTGAAAAGCAGCCTCTTCTCATTAACTTTGGTTAGGGTTTTTTTTTTTCCTCAGTTTTGAATAGGAATTGATTTGACAGCTGATTTTGTGTGTCCTTTGCCCAGCTCAGAAGGGTGGAAAACAAACCTGTCAAAACAAAGCTCTCAGAATGGCAGAATTCAATGCATCAGGTATCCTGAACTAACAATTAAATGTCTGTCCTACTAGAGGGTGAGCTTATTGAGAGGAGAAAATATCTTTTCTCCGGAATCCCCAGCACCTAAAACATTGCCTGTTGTATAGAAAACACTCAATAACATCTTGAGAAGGAATCCAAGAACAGTGTATCTCTTGCTCTTTCTTCCCTCTCCTTTCCCCAAGAGAGAGTACATCAAACTCAGTAACTTCCATATAGTTAGTTTACTGTGAAGTATAAATATGAAAACATTCAAGTTCTACAAATAGTGCAAAAGTGAGCAGTTATGACATTTGACAAAGTATTGTTGAATTGAAAGGTTTAGAGTTTGGTATTAAGAAAGGACTGTACTCTCTCATGTACTCCATGTTGTAATTGATTGCTTTCTTTTTCCAAAGCTATATAGACTCATGTATTACCCACTTCTTTTTTTTCTTTTTTTTTTTTGAGACGGAGTTTCACTCTTGTTGTCCAGGCTGGAGTGCAATGGCGCGATCTCGGCTCACCGCAACTTCCGCCTTCCAGGTTCAAGCAATTCTCCTGCCTCAGCCTCCCGAGTAGCTGAGATTACAGGCATGCACCACCATGCCTGGCTAATTTTGTATTTTTAGTAGAGACGGGGTTTCTCCATATTGAGGCTGGTCTGGAACTCCTGACCTCAGGTGATCCGCCTGCCTCAGCCTCCCAAAGTGCTGGGATTACAGGCGTGAGCCACTGCGCCCAGCCAATCCACTTCTTAAGAGTTAAGTTGATAGATTGTCTGAGGGTACATGGCTAACCAGTAATTAAAGCCTGAATTGGAAAATAAAAGTACCTTGTCTAACCTCTCAAAGCAGGGCATTATTTCATATAGGTCATCACACAGTAGATTGTGTGAAAATAAAAATAGATGAAGTATAATCTATGAGTGATACCTGTATAGATTCTCAGTTTGATGACCAACGCAACCTAACTTTCCAGAGCACTTGAAAAAAGTATTCCACGGCCGACCAAGTAAACTTAGGGGAAAGGTCAGTGGTGTAACTACAAAGGCCAATCTATTTTAACTACCTGAGGTTTAAAAAAAGCCCTCTTCTCAATTTACAGTGACTGTGGGAGTCATTTTCCTGCTTACACAGTGATAAAGGGTTTGTATATCTTAAATGTAACATAGTAAAAACTCAACAGAACATTAAATTAAATTAATCAGCACTTTGGAAAGTTTATTCCATGAATGTGGGGAAAAGAAAGAGAGATCAGACTGTTACTGTGTTTATGTAGAAAGAAGTAGACATAAGAGACTCCATTTTGTTCTGTACTAAGAAAAATTATTCTGCCTTGAGATGCTGTTAATCTGTAACCCTACCCCCAACCCTGTGCACCGTGTGCTAGCAGAGACATGTGCTGTGTTGACTCAAGGTTTAATGGATTTAGGGCTATGCAGGATGTGCTTTGTTAAACAAGCACTTGAAGGCAGTATGCTTGTTAAAAGTCATCACCACTCTCTAATCTCAGGTACCCAGGGACACAATACACTGCGGAAGGCCGCAGGGACCTCTGCCTAGGAAAGCCAGATATTGTCCAAGGTTTCTCCCTATGTGAGAGTCTGAGATATGGCCTCATGGGAAGGGAAAGACCTGACCATCCCCCAGCCTGACACCCGTAAAGGGTCTGTGCTAAGGAGGATTAGTAAAACAGGAAGGCCTCTTTGCAGTTGAGATAAGAGGAAGGCATCTGTCTCCTGCTCCTCCCTGGGCAATGGAATGTACCTGATTGTATGTTCCATCTACTGAGATAGGAGAAAACCGCCTTTGCTGGCGGCAATACTGCTCTTTAATGTACCAGATATGTTTATGTATGTGCACATCAAAACACAGCACCTTTTCTAACCTTGTTTATAACACAGAGACATTTGTTCACATGTTTTCCTGCTGACCCTCTCCCCACTATTACCCTATTGTCCTGCCACATCCCCCTCTCCCAGATGGTAGAGATAATGATCAATAAATACTGAGGGAATGGCCGGGGCGTGGTGGCTCACGCTTGTAATCCCAGCACTTTGGGAGGCCGAGGCGGGCGGATCACGAGGTCAGGAGATCGAGACCAAGGTGAAACCCCGTCTCTACTAAAAATACAAAAAAATTAGCCGGGTGTGGTGGCGGGCGCCTGTAGTCCCAGCTACTCGGAGAGGCTGAGGCAGGAGAATGGCGTGAACCCGGGAGGCGGAGCTTGCAGTGAGCCGAGATTGTGCCACTGCACTCCAGCCTGGGTGACAGAGCGAGACTCCGTCTAAAAAAAAAAAAAATACTGAGGGAACTCAGAGACCGGTGCCGGTGTGAGTGAGCGCTGGTCCCCTGGGCCCACTTTTCTTTCTCTGTACTTTGCCTCTGTGTCTCTTTCTTTTCTCAGTCTCTACCTGACGAGAAACACCCACAGGTGTGGAGGGGCAGGCCCCCCCATCACATGAACATAGAATACATGTTCTGTCAAGGTAAATAATTACTTCATTGGTTACATGAAAAATACTAATATGTTTTTATTTTCTATTTTTAAAAAAGCCTTTTACTGGAAATAATTTATACAGAGAATGAAACATAATAAGGTTACATATTAAAAATATATGCGGCCTAAATTTGATAATAATGGTATTTTGAAGTACAAATGTATGAAATATACATTAAATTCGGAACCAGTTCAAAATTTAGCCTTTGAACTGATTTGCAAATCATGCCATTTTTATTTAACCTATTCTGTAGCATACATCTTGACTTATCTCTTTCCTTTTTTTTTGAGACAGAATCTTGCTCTGTTGCACAGGCTGGAGTACAGTGGTGTGACCTCGGCTCACTGCAGCCTCCACCTCCCAGGTTCAACCAATTGTCTTGCCTCAGCCTCCTGTGTTGCTGGGATTACAGCCACCTGCCACTGCACCTGGCTAATTTTTGTATTTTTTAGTAGAGATGGGGTTTTGCCACGTTGGTCAGGCTGGTCTCGAACTCCTGACCTCAGGTGATCCGCTTGCTGGGTGAGCCACTGCACCTGGCCCTTGACTTATCTCTTTCCTTCTCAAGGCTTTTGATATTATAAAATAATTTTTATGTTGTAAAATAAAACTTAAAAAGTCATGAAAATTTGAGATACTTTCTAGTTCTCTCATGTTATATCTTAATAGTAAAACTAAAATCAAAATGTCGGCCGGGCTCGGTGGCTCACGCCTGTAATCCCAGCACTTTGGGAGGCCGAGGTGGGCGGATCACGAGGTCAGGAGATCGAGACCATCCTGGCTAACACAGTGAGACCCCATGTCTACTAAAAATACAAAAAAAACTAGCCGGGCGAGGTGGCGGGCGCCTGTAGTCCCAGCTACTCAGGAGGCTGAGGCAGGAGAATGGCGTGAACCTCGGGGGGTGGAGCCTGCAGTGAGCGGAGAACGCGCCACTGCACTCCAGCCTGGGCAACAGCGAGACTCCATCTCAAAAAAAAAACAAAGATGATTTTTATTTTTCTGGAGGCAAAGCATTACCTTTAGCTTCCAAGGAACACATTTGCTCTGTGATCAACCTGACGAATTTTTTTTCCTCCCATGGCATCTCCCTTAAGAACATTGATATATTGAAGTTCGTTTATTGTTGAATTCTATCAGAAAAGGCAAGTTGCCCATTAATTTCAATATTGCATATTTTTAGGTAGCTTTAGAGTACTTTTTAAATAAAAAATGCCACAGACAAAGACTACTTGGTAGCTTTCTCTGTCAAGTCCAACTTTTTGTTTTGTTTGACTTTTCACAACATAATAGAAATGTTGGGACCTTAGAAATTTCATCTCTTCCAGCAGTAGCTATATTTTCTATGTCTTAGCCATAGGTCTTCTGTTATTTTATTCTACAACTCTAAGCCAATTAAGGGGAAAAACTCTCTATTGGGCATTTTCTCCTTTCTGTTTTTTTAGCTTTGTTTTCTATTTTCTCCCCCATCTTTGTTATAAAAAGAAAAAAGACCCTCATGGAACATGTCACCATTTTGGAATGTAGGTATTTATATATACTAATTTTGCTTATGTATCAGAAGTCACATTTAGAAATATTCTCTGTAAGTTAAGCTTAAACCATTTTAGTTGGTAAGTGCCAACAACATTATGGTTTGTTTCATAAGAATCCTCTTCACTTTGAAGCCATATCCTTTGTTTCTTCATTTTCTCTAAAAACCACACAGGATGATGAAGAAATAAAATGAGAGAAGTCTGCTGAAATATATGCACAAGCTATTCTAAATGTCATTTGTTGAGTGATATATAGAATTTCGTAACAAGGAGTGGCATTGTCTGAAAGTGTCTCCTGTAGCTCACTCTTGGTTACCTGAACCAATGGACTACCTAGAACCAGGAATTATTCTTCAACTGGTTGAAGACGCCATGCTTAAACTCAACTTCCTAGAAAACTGATGGCATTATTTCACCCTCTTGCAGGAGCTACAACTTCCCTTGGTCCCCACTGTTCTTGGGTGCTGGACAGTTAGCTTTCAGTCACCTCCTCCAACTTGCTAACTGCCAACCCAGACTGCCGAATGTTCAAGTTGTCTGATTATCTCTTCTGATAAAGTTACTTGCTCTGTAAGAAAGGAGAGCAACAGTGGGGTGGCGCCCCTTCCCTGGAATACTAGACTGAGTCTCCATCAGATAATCCTGGCCCCTGCATACTGCTTCATGGGAACAGTGGGAAAATCAAAGGACCTGTGAATTGTTTCGTTGCTGACCCCTTGAGTTTGTCTATTTCTTAAACTTTATAAAGTGATATTGTAAAATTAATCCTGAGCTCTGGTGAACCTCAGGTGGCCATCACAAAGAGACCCATCTTGCACAACAATTTTACTGGTGATAATCAAAGCTTTGTCCTGCCTTGGACCCTGAGTACCCTGTTATTAATTAGTGTTGGAACAGTTCATTTAACTGCTCTGTATTTCAGTTTGCATACTTGTAACATGGATTGCAGTCACTAGCTGTATTCATATTTCACCTTGGGGCCTAAAGTTATAGATTATCTTTAATCTCTATATTCAAACTCTCCCTCAATTGCCACTTTAAAAAACAGGCTCAATTTTTCTCCCAATTAAGAGAAAGAAAGAAAAAGAAAATTCTCATTTCATTCCCTCATTCCCTTCTAGCCAATGCCCGAGTTCTTCCTCTTTACAGGCAAACTTTTCAAAAGTTGTCTACACTTGCTGTTTCTGTTTCTGCCTCTACTCGCTTCTAAAGTCTCTGTACTCTAATTTTTGCCTATTTCACTCTATGTCAGGATTTCTTGACCTCAGCACTATTGGCATTTGAGGCTGGGGAATTCTATTTTTGTGTGGGGTACCATCCTGTGCATTTTAGGGTATTTAGCAGCACCCCTGGACTTTATCCACTCCATGCCATTAGCAGTCCTCTCTCCCCAATAGTGACAACCAATAATGTCTTTAGGCATTGCCAAATGACCCCTGCAGGGCAAAAATCACCCCTGGTTGAGAACCATTGCTCAGTCTTTTATAACAACTTCTGCTAAGATTACTAATGACTTTCACATTGTTAAATCCCATTTCTCATCTTAATATCTCACTGGCAGCTGACATTGCCTGCCTGCCTTCCTGCCTGCCTGCCTGCCTGACTTCCCTTCCTTCCTTCCTTCCTTCCTTCCTTCCTTCCTTCCTTCCTTCCTTCCTTCCTTCCTTCCTTCCTTCCTTCCTTCCTTCGTTCCTTCCTTCCTTCCTTCTTTCTCTCTCTCTCTCTCTCTCTGTCTCTCTTTCTCTCTTTCTCTCTTTCTTTCTTTCCACAAAGTCTTTACGCTGCCCAGGCTGGAGTTTAGTGGTACAATCTTAGCTCACTGCAACCTCTGCCTCCCGGATTCAAGTGATCCTCCTGCCTCAGCATCCCAGGTAGCTGGGATTACAGGCACCCGCAACCACACCTGGCTAATTTTTGTATTTTTAGTAGAGACGGGTTTTCACCATGTTGGCCAGGATGATCTCGATCTCTTGACCTCATGACCCACCCGCTTCGGCCTCCCAAAGTGTTGGGATTACAGGTGTGAGCCACTGCATCTGGCCCCACTACCTCTTCTTTCTTGAAACATTTTCTCTTACCTCCAATGACAATATTTTCTTAATTTTCCTCTTACCTCTTGGATTGTTCTCTCTCTCTCTTACAAAAATTTCATTTGTAGGTTTACCCACTCCTAACTGACATTTAAATGCTGATATTCTTTTCTTCTGCCCTTTGAAAATAATTTTAAAAGTGATTCTACTATACTATTTTTAGTTGTACAACCTTGCTATAGTCACTATTTTTTTTCTTATATTTCATTTCTTTCCAGGACAGACATTCCGAATGTAGATATAGTCACTATTTTTATTTGTACAGACTATGCTAGGAAATAGGAGATTTCCTAACTCTGGGAGAATTCAAACAGTATTTTATGTTGGTTGAGTTAATTAAAAGAGAATGAGTGAAGTCAGAGTCTTTGAGTTAAACTATTACAAATTGGAAGAATATATTCAAATTTAAATTCCTGAATTAAATACCTAAAATGTAGACACAATTTTTTCACAACAGACAGTAAAAGCAAACATCTTTGTCTTGGAAGCTCAGGATTATATAACAATGAATCATTTTAGCTTTGAAAATATCACATGAGTATATACTTAAGGGGGGAAATAAGTAAATAAAACAATATATTACAAAAGATCTTGTAAACTCTGAAGAACTCAATTTTATGAGGACATGATACCAAATATTAATCTGACAAGAAAACCTGACTCTGCAAATATGCACATAAGAATATTTTTCTGGCACTGAGGTTACTAGTTTCTTTGAATTGTTAAGAATTATTTTTATATATATTTATTTATTTATGAAATAGGGTCTTGGCCTGTCACCCAGGCCAGAGTGCAGTGGCATGATCATGGCTCACTGCAGCCTTGACTTCTGGGGCTCCAGCAATCCTTCCACCTCAGCTGTCCTGAGTAGCTGGGACCACAGGCACACACCACCATGCTTAGCTAATTTTTGTATTTTTGGTAGAGATGGATTGTCACCATTTTTCCAGGCTGGTCTCAAAATCCTGAGCTCAAATGATCCACCTGCTTCGGCCTCCCAAAGTGTTGGGATTATAGGCGTGAGCCACCACACCTGGCTGCAAGAATTTTTTGACATTAATAATTTGACAAATACCTTGCCAGATCTAAAGCCTTGAAGAAATATTGACAAAACAGTACTATATTACCATTTGTATTAGTCAGCTAAGGCTGCCATAACAAAATACTACAGACTTTGTGGCTTAAACAACAAAAAATTATTTCTTGTGGTTCTGGAGGCTGGGAAGTCCAAGATCAAGCTGCCAGCCAATTTGATTCCTAGCAAGGGCTGACTTCCTGGCTTGCAGATGGCTGCTTTCTCACTGTGTCATCACATGGCAGAGACAGATAAGTCTAGTGTTTCTTTCTTTTCTTTTTTTTTTGAGACGGGTTCACCTGGTCTCGATCTCTGTCCTGTGAGGCCCCCCCCGGCCTCCAAATCGATTACAAACCACCTTATGTGGACACCAGACCTGTCTGATTAGAGCCCCATCCTTATGATCTCATTTAACATTTATCACTTCCTCACAGGCCCTGTCTCCGAATATGGTCAACATAGCATTTTTGGAGAGGACACATTCAGCCCATAACACTATTCAAAAGAAGGAGAGACTATTTTAATTTGGGTGAAAATGCCAAAAGCTTTCAAAGGAGGAGACTTTTAAGACGGGCTCTGAAGGGTTTGGACATGTAGAGTGGGATGGAAAATTATACTAGGATTTGGATATTACATGGGGACAGCAGAAGGAATGCAGGATCTGTGTGGGGGTAGTGGGGATTTCAGTTTGATTGACCTCCTAGGATGTGAGAAGAAAGTGAGTGAAAAATAGGATGATTTCAAGTCTTTGAGGAAGTTGAATGATAAGCTGTGGAGTTTGTATTTTATTCTGTGAACGACAGGAACCTACTATTTTTAAAAAGAGTGCTATGATCAGAATTACTTTCTAGGAAGATTTAATCTGACAGGGCCTTCAGGTGTGTGAAATTGGCAGCTTAGTACTGGTCTGGTTAGGGGGCTATATTAATAGTCAGGAGTTAATGAGAGCCTGATCTATACTAGTGGTACTAAGGTATTCACCAGTGAGTCAAACATCAGCCCTTCCTCAATAAGCCAGCACTCTAATGGGTGAAACATACAAATAAACTAATAATTACAATGTAATGAGACAAGTTCTATGATAAGATTCAATTCACCAGAAATATATAACAGTTCTAAACTTGATTACATAATAAAATATCCTCAATATTTACAAGCCAAAAATTATATAAATAGAACTGCAGAGAGAAATGGATAAATCCACAGTCACAGTGGAATAGTTCAAGGTAGGTTAAGCAGAGGAAATGTATGAAAGATATAGAAGATTTGAATAACACAAGTAGTTGTATTGACGTAGGCTCAGTATAGAGAAAAGTATTATTGGCTCAGAGAACAAGAGAACTAGAGAACACACATTAATGTTGTTTCTCCTTCCCCCTTGCCCAAATTCTTTTTCACAGTTACCATTCTCTTACTCATCAAATGAAAGGGATACCTCTTATCCATTCAAAATTTTCTTTCTTTTTTTTTTTTTTTGAGACGATGTCTTGCTCTGCTGCCCAGGCTGGAGTGTGGTGGCATGATCTCGGCTCACTGCAACCTCCACCTCCCGGTTTCCAGCAATTCTCCTGCCTCAGCCTCCCGAGTAGCTGAGACTACAGGCATGCACCACCATGCCTGGCTAATTTTTGTATTTTTAGTAGAGACAGGGCTTCACCATGTTGGCCAGGCTGGTCTCGATTCCTGACCTCAAGTGACCCTCTCGCCTTGGCCTCCCAAGGTGCTGGGATTACAAGAGTGAGCCACTGCACCTGGCCACCATTTGAAATTTTCTATGATGCATTCTCCTGTAGTATTAAAAAACTTCAGAAGAAAAATTAAAACAGTGGTGTTGAAGAAGCCCCTTTTTCAATCATAGCACATATACCCTTCTAGGCCATTATCTTTCCATAACTGATATGAATGTCTGTTAAGGATGAGACATAATATTAGAAATGGGGTAATTTCATACTTTGGGGGATAACTGAATTCACTAGTATGATACAGTTGGAGTGATGATAGTTTTTGCCTGACCACCTCACCTGTCATACTCCCACTATTACCAAATCATGAGCCACTTAAGAGAGTCTTATCAGAGCAACACTCACTTAGGTGGATGAGAAAAGGGGACAGGAAGGATTTGGCAGGGCTGGCCCAGGTACCATAACAGTAGCCTTGTCAATCAATGGGCTGGAGTCTCTGAGAGCGGCTCTGGCAAAAAGCACTTCCTGACTAGAAACTGGGAGGAAATGACGGATGTGGCTTAACCACTAGTTACCAATAATGATGAAACAGAAGCTTGTCTAAACTATCAGTAATAAAATGAAAATACATCACCTATGCAGAAGAAAAGTCTCAATTAGCTTTCTATTTTTCTCAGAGAAAATGAGTAGAAAGTCATTACCATTTGAAGTGGTGATTAAAAGTATCCAGCCAAAAACTATAAAAGAAGTGTCATAGACATATTAATGGACATCATTGTTATATCGTTTTTCTGAGTTATATGATGTTTGTAGAATTGATCTTTTAAAATTCTGTAATTTGTTGAGATTTTGTTCTGTTAAATATTTACTTTCATACTTAATTTTTTCCTTTTTTCCCACTGGTTTCTCCTGAGAAAACATACCTAATTTTTTATTCATAATGTTGTATTATTTTTCTGTAAGAGGTCTGCACCTCAAATTATATAGGCTTCAAGTTGAAAAAACCCAAATCCATCCCTGGGCCTGATACCTTTTCTCTGTTGCTCTTTCTCTTTATCTGTTTTTCTTTTCTCTTTCTTTCTTTCTCTTTCTTTCTTTTCTTTTCTTTCTTTTTTTGTTTTTTTGAGACAGTCTCACTCTGTTGCTCAGGCTGGAGCGCGATGGCATAATCACCACTCATTGCAGCCTCAACTTTCTGGGCCCAAGCCATCCTCCTGCCTTCGCCATGTAAGTAGCTGAGACTACAGATGTGTGCCACCACGCTTGGCTAATTTTTTTCTGTTTCTTTTAGAGATGGGGGTCTTACTATATTGCCTGGGCTGGTCTCGAACTCCTAGGCTCAAGCAATATACCTGCCTTGGCCTCCCAAAGTGCTGGGATTACAGGTGTGTGAGCCACTGAGTCTGGCCTGTTTCTCTTATCATTGCTTTTCATGATATCATGCTCTTAAAAACAGGATCTACACTAATATATATGAGATGTGGAACAAAATATCAAAAAATATAACATGATATAGTGCCCTAAATTTTAGAAAATGAGTTTTATTAAATTAAGATTAATTCCCCACTCCCAGATATTAAAATTATCAGATGCAAAATATATGTAGTCTTTGTTCACACTCAATAGGAAAAATACAAAAATGTACAATTTCTTTTTTTAAAAAAATTAATTTTTATTTATTTATTTTTTTGAGATAGGGTCTGGCTCTGTTGCCCAGGCTGGAGTGCAATGGTGTGATCTTGGCTCGCTGCAACCTCTGTCCCCTGGACTCAAACCATCCTCCCACCTCAGCCTCCTGAGTAGCTGGGACTACAGGTGTGCACCACCATGGCCAGCTAATTTTTGTATTTTTGGTAGAGACAGGGTTTCACTATGTCGCCCAGGCTGGTTTTGAGCTCCCGAGCTCAAGCAATCCTCCCACCTTGGCCACCCAATGTGCTGGGATTGCAGGTTTGAGCCACTGTGCCTGACCAAAAATATACAATTTCTAATTCAAGAGATTATACTTATACCAGTTTCATCTGATTTTAGTGCTATAACAAGGTGAAAGACAAATTAATAATCATTTGGTAAGTCCTGATATAATCTTTCTCATATACTTTCTAGAAACTCTGAAAATGAATAATTCAAATGACAGAGTAATAAACACATTTGTAAGTCAGATGGTTTCTAATTCATTACTTTCATCAAAGTTTAAGTTGGCCCTAAATAGACTGTCATCTAAATAGATCATTAAAAATAATCTTTGACAATTGATCACTGTATGTTATTTGGCATTTAACTTGAAAGGTTTAAAGAATTGATTGACATTGCGAACAAAATTTCCAATCTCATTTACTTATGTATAAGAACAAGGTTTTTTAGTGCTATAGATATAAATGAAAAACAGGAATAACTAGATCCTGACTGATTTTAGCCATAAGGTAATATTAACCCATGGATAAATAAACTTTTCAATTATCTAAACATATTAAAAATATTAAGTGGTCAACTTTTTTTGTTGAAGGATACATACATTTTTCCAATGTCTTTTAAGGGAGCACAAGCAAAAATGTTTAGAGACAACTAATCTAGAAGAATGAATATGGAAAACTATATAAATCAATTATGCAACACCCTTAAAGGAGACTGGCCATCTATTTTTAACTGTCCTGTTGGCAGACTTGAACAGACAGCTGTATCAAATGATGGAGGCTGCCTGAGGGTGTGGAAGAACACTATGTTGGCTGAGTTATTTTTAGTTGTGAAACTCTCTTTTCAAGCCCTAATATGTAAAACAAAATACTTGAGGTGAACACTTTTATAGTTTGAAGTGGAAATAGTTCCACTTAGTGCTACAGGACACAGACCACTGGAATCTACAAGCCTACACTGGCAGTAGTTCTGATCTATTTCCCTTAATGCCCTCCTTTTGTTTTTCCAGGAATCCTGTGTACTTATTAACAGTACTTAGGAGCAAGTAAGAGTGATGGTGTGATTGATCTAGACTGCCTTGATTCTTTCTTGTTGAAGCATCTACACTGGAGACTCCTCATCCTCAGTCTGGAGTGTCTTTCCTGCATAACTGGGGTGAAATCCCCTGTCAAGGAGGCTGGAGCACCCACAGTAGGTGATTTTTAAGGATAGGCAATCATGTTTTCTTGGTGTTACTCCTAGTGGAAAAGGGTCTATCCAAACTGACCATAACTCGAGACTCATTGCTCTTTTTATTTCTTCCCCCAACCAGTTTTCCAGGATTTGAATCTATTCAGATCTATCCAGGAGAGCATGTTCAGTTTGGATTCTGGAATTTCTTACTTACGGACTTTCTGTTGCAGTAAGCCTGGGTGCCTACACATTAGACTTCAGTAATCAAATCTTTGAAATAACATGCAGTGACTTCTCTTGAGTGCCTATTTACCCTCAGTTGGTCTGGATTAGGGTAGATGCCACCATGCACTGCCTCATGGACTCAAAAAATCATAGTTTTCTCTCCCTTGGCTCAGTTCTGGGGGCTCAGCGCTGAGCATTGGTCCCCTCTTTATGCTGTCGTAATAACTTTATTTCAGAAAACTCATTGACTTTCACTGTGACCAGCCTAAATACACACAGCCCAAGCTCCCTAACTCCAAATCTCAGAGAAAAGGGGTAGGGTATTGATTTCTTTCCTTGAAAAAGGTCTCAAGTTCCCTTGAGTAAAATTTTCCTTCCCACAGATGTACTAAGAGGAGTTGCTGACTTTGCTACGATGAGAATGAATTCTTAGTTATGCATCATTCTGTTTTAAATTCATTTGTATTATTTTGCAGAGCAAAAAACAACAACAAAATGAACAACCCCCCCGCCCCACCCCACCCAACACCAAAAAACCATTCCAAGGCTATCTTCTGTTTCCTCTTATTCTGGGAGCACAGTGCAGCAAAAGGAATAATGCTAACAATGATAAAACCAAGTGATGGCAGGGCACTCCCTTATCTAGGTAAAACTAGGACCACTCTGAAGGGGGAGTGAAAGGCATGAGTTCCACTGGTATATTGGGCCTCCCTTTACTTACCTCCTCCTAGATCATATCCAACTTATGGCAAATTTATTTTTGAAAAGTTTGCAGAGTTAGTTTTAAACACATAATTTATTTCCCAAATACACTGCATCATATTCGGCAAACTTATCTTTAAATAATTCCAGTCCCTCCCGTGTCACTGGAGACCTCTCTCCTAGAACCCTCTTTCCTCTGCTCCACTCGGGACAGATTACTCTCTAGGCTGCTCCACAGCCATCATGAGGGCCTTCACCTGGCTGGTCTCCTGGGTTAAACTCACTGTAACAGGATCTGAGGTGTAACATTGTGGTTGCTGAGTGAGAGTTTTCCTCTTGTGCCAGAATAACAAATAAAGTATAGATGTGAGGCCCAGAGGCACTTAGTTCTCCACACTCTAAAGACAGCCACCAACTCAGCCTCATCAGTTGGTCAGTGGCCAAGGCGAAGTCCTGGACTCCTGCTCTTTATTGTGTTCCATGTTCCTTCCTCGGGAGCCTCAAGAACTGGGTCTTCTCCAGCTGGATATGATAAGGGCTTGTCCTTTTTTTCCTTTAGGGATCGAGGGCTTGAGGATACTGGAGGGGTGGGATTCTTCAGAGACAAAATTAGTGGGGAGTGAAAGCAGTCTTGGGAGGCAGAGTTGCTCTAATGTAAAGTATGTGTGTGCATGCATGTGTGCATGTGCACACACACATACAGATAAAGGTGTGCTTGTTCTAAGAGTTAATATCGGTAAGCCTGCAAAAATTGGTAGGAAGCATTTTATTTCTTGGATGAATTCTTGCTGAGCTGCAGAACCAGTAGGTCTGCCTTGGAGCTGGAAGTATGGTAATGAAATTTTGGGGAGAGCTTGGCTTGTGTCCTCTGGAGTTTGGGCAAATATGAATATAGAGACTGTGCCGATTTCTTAGTCTAGAGATTTCTGAGAGAGTCTCTCTTGGTTAGCCTGGGACTGTGGGGCTTGATGTGACTGTGGCATAGTATATCTAAAGGAAGAAAGGACAATCTCTTAATGTATTCAGTTGGGGAGGACCCAGTTCTTGAGGCTTCTCTGGAAGAAGCATGGAAGACAGGTGAAGAGGAGGAGCTCAGAACTCTTCTGGTGGCCACTGAACCAACTGATGATATACCCAATCATCAGGAGGTGTTGTGGTCCTCAACTTCTAACAGGCCAAAAGAAGACTGCCTTTATTTGAGTTGGTTCTCAATGACAGGTTGCTGGTAAGACTGTGCTAAGAAATATATTCTAAGAAATCTATTCTATTCTATTTCTACCTGGAGACCAGTCATTGTAGTGGGAAGTTGGTGGGCCAATTTTAATCTGGAGATTAATATACTTTGGTATTGAGAACTTTTCTTGTTAATATGGAGATTAATATATTTTGGTATTGAGAAATTTTCTTGTGTTATTATTTTGAGAATATCCTTCATCTACATTTTTCTCTCTCCTTCACCCAGCTCCTACTAATCAAATATTTGATTCTCCATTTAAGTCCTCTAAATCTCTTATTGCTTTTTCCATATATTCCATCTGCTTGTCTTTTTGTTCTGTTCATTTGAAGGTTTTTTTCTTTCTTTCAACTTTATCTTTCATAGTTTTTATTTAAATGTTTTCTTTTGACTCTTATATTTTTAATTTCAAGAATTTTAAAAAGTCCTTGCTGGCTGGGTGCAGTGGCTCATGCCTGTAATCCCCAGCACTTTGGGATGCCGAAAGGGGCAGATCATGAGGTCAAGAGATCGAGATCATCCTGGCCAACATGGTGAAACCCGTCTCTACTAAAAATAGAAAAAATTAGCTGGGTGCGGTGGCACGTGTCTATAGTCCCAGCTACTTGGGAGGCTGAGGCAGGAGAATCGCTTGAACTTGGGAGGCAGAGGTTGGAGTGAGCCGAGATTGTGCCACGGCACTCCAGCCTGGCGACAGAGCGAGACTCCATCTTAAAAAAATAAAAAATTAAAAAAAGCCCTTGTTTATTCCTTATTCATATTAACCTATTCTTTTTTAGTGAATATTTTCTCCTATTTCTTTGATTAAAAAAATTTCTTTCTGTTTCATGCAATATTTCTGTGTCTTCTGAACTCCTTTTGTCTCCTCATAAGACATTAATATGCATAGGCAGGGCTTGTGAATTAGTGATCTCTAGATCACACCACCAGGATTCAGATGAAAGCTATTTAACCTTTGTAGGCCTCCATTTCTTCCTCTATAAACTGGGTATAATAAAATTACCTCTGTCATAGGTTTTTGAAAGATCTCAGGGAGGAGTGCACCAGGAAATGGAATTGGGCCAGTACAAAGTACTAAGGCAAGAGCATAACAAATGTGTTTGAGCAGGCACTGTTGCTGGAGAAGAATAAGAAAGAAGTTAAGAGATGAAACAAGGGTCTGATTGTGTAGGGCTTTGTAGACAATTGGAAAGACTTTGGCTTTTATTAGGAGTGAAAGAGGGCACCACTAGGGCCTTTTGAACAGAGCAGTGACCTGATCTGATTTGCATTTTAACACTGTCATTGTGGCATTTGTTGACAGAAGTCCATAGGAGGAAAGTACATAAGCAGGGAGACTAGTTGGGGCCTGTTGCAAGAATCCATGTGAGATCATGGTGCATTTGACTGGGATGGTAATGGCAGAGGTAGTGAAAAGGGGTCAAATTCTGGTTATATTTCAAAGGTAGAGCCAACAGGACTTCTTAGTGGATTGAAAGTGAGAAAGAAGAGTCAAACATGACTCCAAATTTTTAGCCCAAGAAATTGGATATATGGGATTGCCATTAAACGAGATAAGGAAAATTACAGATGGAGCAGGTTTGGAGAAGAAGAACTGAAAGCCAGACAGGTGAGCAAGAACCTGACAGGTTTCTACTAAGGCTACTAGTAAGACAACTCTTAAAAGGAGATTTGCTGTAAGTTAGAGCAGACAAATGATGTGGCACCTGAAGCAGGAGAATGGGGTTAGGACCATCTTTGTTTTTAACATGGGAGAAATAACAGCACATCTATTTACTGATGGGAGTGACATCAGTAGAGTGGGAAAACTTATGATGTAAGAGAGGAAAGGCGAATGTGTCAGTCTAGGTCCTGGTGAGAAGCAGATGGTGCATGCAAATTCGGTAATTTAAGGAGAGTTTTTATTTTTGGATTTTTTTTAGACAGGGTTTGGCTCTGTCTCCCAGGCTGAGTGCACAGACGTGATCTCGGCTCACTGCAACCTCAACTTCCCAGGCTCAGGTGATGCTCTCACCTCAGCCTACTGAGTAGCTGGGATTACAGGCACACACCACCACGCCCAGCTAATTTTTGTATTTTTTTAGTAGAGATAGGGTTTCACCATGTGGCCCAGGCTGGTCTTGAACTCCTGAGCTCAAGCTGTCCACCAAACTCGGCCTCCCAAAATGCTAAGATTACAGATGTGAGCCACCACACCTAGCCATTGAGGAGAGTTTTGAGGAGAGTTTTAAGAAAGACTATTTATTGTACAAAATTATGGTCATAGTGTAAGGAAATGGTTAGTGCAGTGCCCTGGGGTTAGTTAGAGTTTGGCATCAATACCACCTTTCAGCATGAAGGGACAAGGGAAAGGGAAAGGATTCCAGAACTTGGAATGAGAGAGCTGTGTGGAGAGGCCTGCTTGTACCATTTGGTGGATGAAATCAGCCAGCCCACAGGGAGGGAGCTGGAAAAATAAATGCTCCAACTTCACTTTGCTTCTTCCCACACATCCCCAGCCCTTTCCTGGGATCTCCAGTCCTTCTCATTGACCAAAACAGTCTGGAAGCCAGAGACCAGGGAAGCATGTCGATTCAGGCATACAGCAGGGTAGAAAATGGATCTGGAGGGGCAAATGCAAGAAATCCACATGGGGAATTGCTGGGGCAATGCCCTTGAGTAGGTGAGGTTGAAGGAACTTGGTGTACAAGTGGAGGGATTAGCCTTAGATCGGACACCTGCAGTTCATGCTGAGGACAGGAGAGAAGGCAGAATGCCAGGGTGCAAATGCTGATAGTTTGGGGGATAAGGTTGGTTTTCTCTTCGGATTCCTTGGAGTTTCTCAGTGAGGTAAAAAGCAAGGTCATCAGCTTGAGCATGAGATTTTTTTTTTTTTTTTGAGACGGCGTCTCACTCTGTTGCCCAGGCTGGAGTGCAGTGGCGCAATCTCAGCTCACTGCAAGCTCCACCTCCCGAGTTCATGCCATTCTCCTGCCTCAGCCTCCCGGTAGCTGGGACTATAGGCACCTGCCACCATGCCCGGCTAATTTTTTTGTATTTTTAGTAGAGACAGGGTTTCACCGTGTTAGCCAGGATGGTCTCTATCTCCTGACCTTGTGATCCACCCGCCTCAGCCTCCCAAAGTGCTGGGATTACAGGCGTGAGCCACCATGCCTGGCCGAGCATGAGATATTTGTATGTGTGCATGATATTAAAGACGCTGGAAGTACATTTATAATTGTGAGCTGTTTGCCAGTTGGGGACTGCCTATACTTTTGTACTTCTGCCATTTATCTTTACTGCTCTGTGTCCTCAAAAACATAGCTCTTTTTTCTAGTCAGAACCATCTCCTCACAACTCCAGTACCTTCCAAGTTAATGTTTTTGCATGCTTTTGTCTAAACTACCTATCCCTTTGTCTCTCCATTTGCAATGTCAAATTCAAGGCATACTTCCTTCATGAAGCCCTTATTAACTTCTCCATCTCATGCTATCCTTTCCCTTCTATGTACTTTAACTTGTAGTTGATGCCACAGATTTCCAGCTTTGTGTTCTAATTGTTTCCTATTATTCTTGGTCTCTGAACTTGATTGTAAGATCATCTAGCAGAAACCATTTTTTCTTTTGGTCATCCTCTCACTATGATGAGTGACAGCCTTGAAATAATTGCTCATTGTTATTATTCAATAGTTATTTCTCAATAGTTATTACACCCAATATCCACTCAGAGCCACAACAATTCTGAAGTAACTATGATGGCAGTGATTTTAGTAGTTTTGCTTTTTAGCTACATAATCCAAAGGACATGGTGACTATCAATTGAAAGGCGAAAAATGTCCTCTCCAATGACTGTTTTTGATTTAGTTAAATAAGAAGTTATAGCTAAATATGAACCAGATGCATTTACTCAACATATTAGAATTATTGTAGGAAAATATTCTGAGTTTGTCATAGTCTGGAGATTTTCAATCCTAGTTGTATTGGTTATGTGCCTGGAAGAAACCTGAAGGTATTAGAAATGGTTCATCTAAGAGACAAACATAGCAAGCTCAAGAGACTTCTTCTCCTTGCTAACTCCAATCTAGCTAGTCACCAAGTTCTGCTGATTCTAGGTCTGAAATGACTCTCAACTCCCTGGGTATCTTAAGTTTGACTTGTCTGAAGCCACATCTTGATATGCTCCCTAACATATTCCACTCCCTCCCCATCTCCCTTATCTCAGTCCATTTGGGCTGCTAGAACAAAATACCAAAAACTGGGTGGCTTATTAATGCCAGATCTAGTCACTCTGACTGGGTAATGCTAACTATGAAATTCTGTACAGTGTACGTGTGAATATATGCACTGTATATATATGTGAGGCATGCCTATATGGTATTAAGCCTTTATCCTTAATGTCTCTCATTTGTAGAAATAATATTCCTTCTTTTATTTGACACTTCTTTTCCCCTGGGATTTCCCCAGTGGTATCAACTCTGAACTAGACAGGCTTCACAGCAGACCAAGTATGACATTGTTTTAATTAATGCCACTCTGAAATATTTGGCTGTACTTGATGAGGGAAGTCTTCATAAGTATTTCAGGAGGTCTCATTCTCCTGCCTTAAGACCCTTACTACTCTTCTAGGAATTACGGGAGGAATACAGTGAACTGTCTATGTCCTCACTCTTCAGTGATAATACTTTATGGGTAGTGCTTCAGGTATGAGTGTGTGGAAAGATTCTAGTTACCTCCCCCTTTTCTTCCAGCAGTCAGACAGAAAGGAATACGTGGGTTGCCATGTAGGGAGATAAACTTGCCCTTCAGTGCCCTCAGTTACACGTTAACACTTACAATTTCTTGGCATCTACTGCCACCATGTGGTTATTTACATTTATTGACTTTAATCTTGTGTTTCCCTTTTAAGGCTGATCCGAAGCAAAAATACAAGGACTTCTAGTTTGGTGTTTTTTTTTTTTTTTGAGACGGAGTCTCGCTCTGTCACCCAGGTTGGAGTGCAGTGGCGTGATCTCGGCTCACTGCAAGCTCCGCCTCCCAGGTTCACGCCATTCTCCTGCCTCAGCCTCTCTGAGTAGCTGGGACTACAGGTGCCCGCCACCACGCCCGGCTAATTTTTTGTATTTTTAGTAGAGACAGGGTGTCACCATGGTCTCGATCTCCTGACCTCGTGATCCGCCCGCCTCGGCCTCCCAAAGTGCTGGGATTACAAGCGTGAGCCACCGCATCCGGCCTAAATCCAAGTAATTTTAATGAACCACACCATTTGTTCTGTACAGTTTTTGAAGGCCTTGCTCTCTACCTTTAAGGACATATTTTTGACAGTCTTTTTAGGGCACCTCTGTTTGAATCTATCATTTGACACCTTCTCTGTTGAGAGCTGCTTTATAAACTGAGGAAGACCAAGGCTTCAGGTGAAGGACATCAGTGGCTAGAAGAAACTGGGACCAGGGATACAGAGGTTGCTCCTCACCCTCTTTCTTATTCCTTTATTCTCCCCTGATCATGTTTGTTTTAATCTCTTCACTTTCAAAATCATTCTGTTCGAGAGAAGAAAACAGGTGTTGAGAAGTTCTATTTTCCACTGCCATCTTTTAATTTACCATCTGCCTCTTTTAGGCAGATATCTTCCTTATTTTTATACTTTAAACATTCCGTAACAGCCAAGGCTTTACTAATCGTCTTAGCAGTCTTCATTGAACAATATTAAAATAGTCAATAATCATAATATAAATCCTGTTTATAGTTGCAACTTTGAAATCAATTTATAGGCAAAACATGGATGATATAGTTACGGTTACAGAATAGAATATAAATGTTATCTACCTGGACCATGTGGGAGTTATTGACAGAAGATAAGAAGGGAATGTAAATAGAATGTTGGAGGTCCTATTATCCTAATCTTTTTATTATTTTAAACTTTATTTTTTATTTTTATTATGTTTTAAAGGCTACTCAAGTAAACCAGTGGGAGTGGAGAAGGGACAAAGAAATCTGTGATTAATTAGTTGTAAACATCACTGCACTTGGACCAGCCTTATTATCCTAATCTTGTATAGGAAAAATTCAAAGGATAACATATATTTGAGATAATTATTAATAGAAAGAAGTTTGGAGCTGGGCGTGGTGGCTCATGCCTGTAGTCCCAGCACTCTAGGAGGCCGAGGCGGGCAGATTGCTTGAGTGCAGGAGTTTGAGACCAACCTGGGCAACATGGCGAACCCAAATTCTACAAAAAATACAAAAATTAGCTGGGTGTGGTGGTGCACGCCTGTAGTCCCAGCTACTCAGGAGGCATAGGTGGGAGTCCAGGAGGTGAAGGCCGTAGTGAGCTGTGATCGCACCACTACACTCCAGCCTAGGCAACAGAGTAGGACTGTTTCAAGAAAGAGAAAGAAAGAAAGAAAGAAAAGAAAGAAAGAAAGAAAGAAAGAAAGAAAGAAAGAAAGGGAAAGAAAGAAAGAAGTGTGAGTATTAAGTTAAAAAAGTAGCCAATTCAGGAACTAAAAATAGTGACATGAACGTACAAAGAGTGGAGACGAGCAGGGGAAAGTAGCAGGAAATTAATAAAAAATACCTGAAGGTATTATACAAAAAAGTAGTAGGAAAGGTATATTATTAAAAGAAATGGAAGTAGCCACCAGAAGAACTAAAACAGACATATGTAAAAGATTCGCCTCCAGGTTCATGGACTGGTGGTAGAGGACAGAGGAACACAGAACAATTACTTTTTATTATATATCCTTCTTTATTATTTGATTTTAAAAACAACTTGCTTCAGTTAGAAGAGTCTCTGTCTTTCTCTTAGAATAATGTATTTACCAAGAGCTTTTCTTGGGATGACGTAGCATAGGCAGACAAGCTCTTTGTTAAAGAGATAAGCTCTTTGTTAAAACCATACCTCCTTCCTCCATTGTTTCTGCAGTAGTGAAGTAATATCCTTAAGTTATTGAATGATGTCATAAAGTATAATTTTCATAACTATTTAAGTCCTCACACATTGCTGGTTGGAATGAGCAATGATGCACTTCGGAAAATAATTTGGTAGTTTGTTAAAATTTTAAACATAACTTATAATCACATTCCTAGGTATTTACTTAAAAAGAATAAAAACATATGTGCACACAAAACCAGTATGTGAAGTTTATAGTGGCTTTATTCATAACTGCTCTAAACTGGAAACAACCCAAATGTCCTTCAGCTGGTGAATGGATAAATAAACTACAATACCTACAATGGAATATTACTCAGCAATAACAAGGAATGAACTTCTGACACGGGCATCTTGGATGAATCTCTTAGGCATTGTGTGAAGTGAAAGAAGATAGATGTAAAAGGCCACATAAATGACTCAGTTCATAGGATAGTCTGGAAAAGATAAATCTACATGGAGAAAAACAGATCAGTGGTGTTATGGATTAAATCGTGTTGCTCTAAAATTCATATGTTGAAGTCCTAACTCAACATATGGTACCTCAGAATGTGACCTTATTTGGGTATAGTGCCTTTACAGAGCTAATCAGGTTAAAACGAGTTCACTAGGGTGGGCCGTAATTCATCATGATTGATGTCCTTATAAAAGAGGAAAATTTGGACACAGATATGCATAGAGGGAAGATGGTGCAAAGAGACATAGGAAGAAGACAGCCATCTACAAGGCAAGGGGAGAGGCCTGGAAAAGATCTTTCCCTCATACTCCTCAGAGTATGTAACCAGGAACCAACCCTGCCAAGACCTTGATTTTGGACTTCTACACATCAGAATTGTGAGGCAATAAATTTCTGTTAGGTAAACCACTCAGTCTGTGTTATTTGGTTATGGCAGTCCTAGCCAGCTAATACAAGTGGTTTCTAGAGACGAGGTGAAGCAAGGGTTGACTACAAAGGGGCATGAAGGAAATATTTAGGGAGGTGGAAATGCTCTTTGTCTTGATCATGGTGGTTACAGGACTGCATGTGCTCTCAGAATTCATAGAGCTGTACATTAAAAAGGGCACGTTTTACTCAACATAGAACTATATCTCTATAAGCCTGACATCAAAATCTAACAGAAAAACTGATTGGAAAAACCAAAATTACTTTTAAAAATTAAAAATTGGAAAAGTGGCCCAAGATACGTGTGTGTGTATGTGTGAAGATCTTCATATTCACATTGGTCATAATAATAAAACAGCAGAAGTAAAGACTATGTCCAAAAGTAGATTATTCGAACAAATATTAGTTAAATCAATCAAAAGACAAAATTCTTTTCCTGGTGAATCTTACATTGTAGTAGGTGAGGTAGCTAATACATAAATAAATAAATAAACATATAAAAATGATGTCAGGAAGTGATAAATTCTGTGAAGAAAATAAAGCGAGGTAAGGAGCTCTATTTTAAATACAATACTGTGATGGTCAGTTGTATCTGTCAACTTCTCTGGGCTGTAGTCCTGTTATTCAATCAGACACTAATCTAGGTGTTGCTATGAAGATATTTTATAGAGGTAATCAAAGACCATAATCAGGTGGCACCAAGAAAGGGAGATCATCCTAGGTAATCTGTAGGTCTGATTCAATCAGTTAACAGCAAAGCTGAGGCTTCCCCGAAGAACAGGAAATTCCAGCTCTGGACAGCAGCTTCAGCCTGCACGTAAGAGTTTCAGCCTACCCTTCTTGACAGCCTACCCTGTGGATTTCAGACTCGCTCAGCTATCCCCCACAATCGTGTAAGCCAATTCCTTGCAATCAATTTCTTAATACATATCTCCTACTGGTTCTGTTTCTCTAGTTGAACCCTTGCTGATCCAAGTGGTCAGGGAGGGTCTCCTGGATATGATACTTGAGTAGAAACAGAATGAGGAGGGTACAAATATCTGGTGTAGGGGCGAGGGTGGTAACAGTAGATTTAGGAAGAAGAAGCATCTAGTGCAAAGACCCTGTCATGGAAATGTGTTTGGCTTGATAGAGGAAGAGCAAGGAGGGCAGAAAGGTTGGAGAACAGGGTGAGGCAGAGCATGGTAGTGCTGAGTTTGGGAATGGGGCAGGAGCTGGATCATGCATAGGTCATGATAAGGACTTCGGATTATATTCAAGTGAGCTGGGAAGCTAGTAGAGGGTGTTGAGCAGAGCAATGACGTGCTGTAAATTTAGAAGGGGCACCTAACCTGTCATGCAAGAGAAGATCAGGGAGACCAATTAGAGGGCTATCACAGTTGTCTAGGGAGGAAATACTGGTGGCTTGGAATAGAGTGGTGATGGTGAAGAAGGTTAGAAATAGATTTAGGACATATTTTTGTTTTTGTTTTTGAGATGGGGTCTCACTCTGTTGCCCAGGCTGGAGTACAGTGGCACAAACTCAGCTCACTGCAACCTCCATCTCCTGGGCTCAAGCAATCCTCCGATTTCAGGCTCCCGAGTAGCTAGGACTACAGGCAAGCGCTGCCATGCCCGGGTAATTTTTTAGTTTGTTATTTTTTGGTAGAGATGGAGTTTGACCATATTGCCCAGGTTGGTCTCAAAGTCCGGGACTCAAGCAATCTGCCAGCCTTGGCCTCCCCAGATGCTGGGATTACAGGCATGAGCCACTGCACCTGGCCTGATTTAGGACATGTTTTAAAGGGAGAGAGAGAGCTGAAAAGATTTGCTAAAGGGTTGAATTTGGAGTGATAATATAAAAGTGGAATATAAAAAGAATGATTTCTAGGGTTCTAGCTGAGAAACTAGAAGAAACTGAATATGTTGGTGGCATTTGTGAGGATAGGAAAATTAGTGAGAGGGAGGGGTAGAGCAGCTCTGAAAGGTGGAAAGCAAGAATTCAGTGTTGGATGTTAAATTTTAGATGTCATTAAAATATCTAAGTGGAGGTAGCTGTTTGATACATATTTCTGGAGATATATTAAATACGTTTGTGTCATTGGCACTTAGGAAGTGAGCATGGGCCAGGCGCAGTGGCTCACGCCTGTAATCCCAGCACTTTGGGGCACCAAGTTGGGTGGATTGCTTGAGCCTAGGAATTGGAGACCAGCCTGGGCAACATAGCCAAACCTCGTTTCTACAAAAATACAAAAATTAGCCGGGCATGGTGGTGCACACCTGTAGTCCCAGCTACTTGGGAGGCTGAGGTGGTGGGAGGATGGCTTGAGCCAGGGAGGCAAAGGTTACAGTGAGCCAAGATCACACCACTTCACTCCAGCCTGAGTGACAGAGCCAGACTCTGTCTCAGAAAACAAAAGAAAAAAAAAAAGAAAAGAAAAGAAAAAAGGAAGTGAGCATGGATGGAAAAGAGACTAGGTATGAAGAGTGTGCCTTGGACGCACTAGTATTTACAGGTTGGGAAGAACAGGTGAATTCAGTAAAGGAAACTGAGATTAAGTGGTCTGTAAGGCAGGCATAATACCTAGAGAGACTAGTGAGCAGAAGGTGCTTCCAGGAGGCAGGTGCAGAAGGTGCTTCCAGGAGGCAGGTGTGGTCAATTGTGTCAAATGACTATATTAGGGACTAAGAGCTAAACAATAAGTATGGCTTCTCAGAGTCATCTGTGGACCACCTGCATCAGAATTCCCAGCTAGTTTCTTAAAAGGAGATTTCTGGACCCACTTCAGGCCTTCTGAATTAGATTCTCTTGGGGAGAAGCCCAGGAACCTGCACTTAAACAAGTACAAGATTAGGATTATTGGAAAACAAAACCGAAACAAAAGCACCAGGTGGTTCTTGTGAACCTGGAAGCTGCTGCCTGAGAGTCTTTGTTCATGGAAGCATATCAGTCTTTTCTCTAGACTAGTGGTTGTCAGACTTTAACTTATCTCAGGATCCCCGATGAGCTCCTTAAAAGGATTACTAGGTCCCACCCCAGAGTTCCTGAGTCAGGAAGACTGAGGTGAGTCTCAAAAACGACATGTCTAACAAGTTCCCTAGAAATGCTGATGTTACTGGTTGGTGGACTACACTTTGACAACCATTGGGCCAAACATTTTAAAATACACCCTTTAAAAGTAGAATAAAAACATGATTAAGAAATGTGGTCTCTACTGCAAGTCATAGACGTGTGTGGGATATCAATCCATTTCCCTCATCTCCATTTTCAGTTTCTCCCCGCAAATTTTTTTTTTTTTTGAGTCTCACTCTGTCGCCCAGGCTGGAGTGCAGTGGCATGATCTCAGCTCACTGCAACCTCTGCCTCCTGAGTTCAAGCGATTCTCGTGCCTCAGCCTCCCGTGTAGCTGGTATTACAGGTGTCCACCATGCCTGGTTAATTTTTGTTATTTTTAGTAGAGATGGGGTTTCACCATTTTGGCCAGGCTGGTCTTGAACTCCTGACCTCAGGTGATCCGCTTGCCTCGGCTTCCCAAAGTGCTGAGGTTACAGGCGTGAGCCACGGCACCCAGCCCCCACAAAATTTTGAATTAAAGCTTTTATGATGTTGGCCAATCACAGAACTGCTTTAGCAGAGGTTAATTTGACCCTATGACAAAATTTAGAGATATCAAAAAGCCTCTTCGAAATTTTAAGTTTGAAAGACTTTTCAGGATGTCCCATTTTTTAGGTGCGGATGGCAGGGTTTTTTTTTTTTTGACAGATGAAAGGCATTTAAGTAAAATTAAAATGAAAAAGGCCTTCTGACATTGTGTACTTGATGGTTCTGTCTCTGCCTATAACAAATCTCATTTTTGTTACCATAAACTGAATGAAAGAAGTAAATCTGCCCCAGTTCTATGTAATTAATTCCATCTGTTTGTCATTTCTGACTGGAAAACTTCTTACTTCCATACCTTGTTTGATATGGAGAACAAATAATTGAATTGTCTGATAAGTCTGCCAAGAAACTGTCCAGAAACATCAAGTGAAATAGTCCCCACTATATGAATTTTATGGTTTGTCTAAACACTAACATTTTCCCCTTCTGTAGTTGTATGAAAAAACAAATATTGTTAGCATAGTAAACATTGTAATAAAATACCAGAAAGAAAAACAGATCAGTATCTTTTAGCTGAGAACAACCAATACCCTGATAAATGACTGTATGGGGATTTCATTTGCATGTTAGTCCACAGAGTATCCCAGAACCCTAAATTTATTCATAAAAGAAGATATTGATTAATTATTGGTCATTCCTCATAAATGTAGCTTTTGATGTGTATGTCTAATTATTTGCTTTTTGAATTTTAATAAAACTGGCTGGGCACAGTGGCTCAGGCCTGTAATCCCAGTACTTTAGGGGGCTGAGGCAGGAGGATTGCTTGAGTGTGGGAATTCAAGACCAGCCTGGGTAAAATGGTGATAACCCGTCTCCACAACAAATTTAAAAATTAGTTGCGGATGGTGGTATGTGCCTGTGATCTAGCTACTTGGGAGGCTGAGGTGGGAAGATTGCTTGAGCCTGGGAGGTGGAGGCTGCAGTGAGCTCTGATTGTGCCACTGCACTCTAGCCTGGGTGACAGAGCAAAACTCTGTCTCAAAAAAAAAAAAAATTATCTCCTAAAATATTGTAAAATTACTTTTTTTTCCCCAGGGGAGGAGAAAACATCAAGAAAACAAAAAGAGAAACATCAAAATCATTCTTTCGGTTCTTTTGTGGTTTTCAACCACTTTTGGGTTTTCCCCTTGCAGAAACCACAGAAATATTATCTTAGAATAAAATAGTTTATCTATTTAAAAAAAAAGAAAGAAAGAAAGAAAAGAAAAGAAAAATGTGAAAAATGTGATCTCTAGTTTTGTGCAGGGGCAGTATCATAGTATCGTAGCCAGTGAGGTTTATCAAAGGTGTGATTATTGCTAATTGAAAACTTTTCCCAATATCCCTCCATGACGACTAAAAATAGAGTCGGCATTGGCAATTTTCAAATTTGACAGTCTATATGGAGACTGAACAAAGAAACAAAAAAAGAAATGTGGCTTCTTCCTTGGCTAAACATTTTAACATAACATGGTCTTGAGAAAAACATGGTCTATTTTTCTCAAGTTTTCTTTCTGGATTCACCAAATTTCATGTTGATCAGTGTTAAAAGAAATAGCACTGGTTGTTGCTTCCCTTGCCCTCGGTGGGGTAAAGTTATCAGTAATTCAAATCAAGAGTTTCTCCAATGCTCTGTTTTTAGAGAATTATTGCCAGCATCTTAAAATATCTCATTATAGGCCAGAGAAGAGCAAACTTGGCCCTTCGGGGACAGCAGAAAACAGTCTGTTAACTGTTTAGACCTGGAGAAGGCAGCTGAAAGTGTTTGGTTACCAAACAGCTTCCCTAAGCACCTAGATAACTGGTGTGATCAGTACTCAACCCTGCTGTTGGCTGATGACAGGGGTCAGTAGTAAAGAGCATTGCAAGTAATTAATGATGGCTGCTCAAGTGTGGGAATGACAGCTTATGTAATGTGTGTTTTCTCACTTTGATGTAAGACATTAAAGATTGTGTTTAAGACATTAAAGATTGTGTATAAGGAAGTCTTCAAGATCACTCCCATGCTAGTGTGATGAAATATTCTATCATAAGATAATCACAACAACCCCACTTATGTATCATCTTTTTTATACAAGTGAATAAAGTAAAATTAGGGGGTTAAGAAACTTGCCGGAAGTCAACCAGCTATTAATGAGCAGAGCTGGGATTTCAACCTAAGTGAATTTGATTTCAGAAAGCATGATTTTTACCTGACCATGAAGTCATTTTTTAGATGGCAGAACTAATATTAGTTCAAATTGCCAGAAAAGTTCCATAGATAAATTGCGACTTTTTGCTAAATCTTGAAGAATGTCTGGTATTAAATAGATGGAAAGAAAGCAGATTCTCAACAATGTCTGGATAGTTGAAAAAAAGAAAAGAAAGATAAGGGAACAGCATGAGCAAAGGTGAAAAGATGGGAATGAGTGTTTAATAGACTGAGTTAGCTGTACCAGGTGGAAAAGCAGTAAGAATGCTCAAAGCGTGACTGTGGAGTGCTTTGAATGTCAGAAGGAGTACAGATATCACAGTATAAACCATGGTAAATCACAGTACATTACTGATAAAAGGAATCTTTTAGGAAGATTAAACTGAGGTTGGGCCATTGTGGACAGGATTGATGGGAGTGATGAGAGATGAAGTTAGATTAATTAGAAAGTTACTGCTATAGTCTAAAGATTTAGAGTATAGATAATTATACTGCATACCTTTTCTCGAACAATTTTTATCTTCAGGCATTGAACTAAGCACTTTGCATTTATTATCTCAATTAATCCTCAGAGCAGCATTATGAGGAGAGTAATATGATATTCATTTTACTATGAGGAAACTGGTTCAGAGACCCCCAGATCACAAAGTTAGGGATGGAGTTTATCTTCAAATCCTGGGTCATCTGATTCCACAGCACCATATTGCCCTGCTTAGAATAAATAAGTGGGGAAAACACCTGCATGTGAGTATTGAGAAAGAAGAAACTGATTGATAATTGACTTGATGAGATATTAAAAGCAGTTTGTTTCAAGATTTTGGACTGTCACCCAGTTTATTTCATAAACCAGGACATATCTACTCACAGATACAATTAGAAAAAGTTTACGAAACAACATTTATTTATCCTTATCATATATAATGTACTCTGACATTTTCTTTTCTATTTTACTAAAATGTTTTTGGTGGTGATTCACTAAATATTTTTTTTAATTGTGGTAAAATCCACATAACCTAACATTTACCATCCTAACCATTTTTTAAGTGTATAGCACAGTGATGTTCAATACATTCATGATATTGTGTAACCATCACCACCATCCATTTCCAGAACTCTTCATCTTGTAAAACTGAAACTATCCGTTAAACAATAATTTCCTATTTCTCTGTACCCCCAGCCTCAGGAAACCACTGTTCTACTTTATGATTTTGCCTCCTCTAACAACCTTATATAAGTGGAGTCATACAGTATTTGTCTTTCTTTCACCATATTTAAGGCTCAATCATGTAGTAGTATATGTCAGAATTTCTTTTTTAAGGCTAATGTTTCATTGTATATATTTACTATATTTTACTTATTTATCTATTAGACGCTTGGGTTGCCTTCATGTTTTAGCTATTGTGAATAATGCTGCTATGAACATGGGTGTACAAATCTTTCTTTGAGACTCTGCTCTCAGTTCCTTGGGGTATACCCATTAAAGATTTTACAATCCACTGATAAATGGGCTGTGGCTCCTGGCGGAAAAACTCAGAGCTATAAGCTATGAAAAGGATACAAAATTGAAAATTATTTCTAGTTTTAGTTTGAGTGTTGAAGAGAATGGGTACTACTGATTGATAAACATGGAGAAATTAGAAAGGGAAGTTATTAGTTTCCTGAGGCTGCGGTAACAAATTGGTATACAGTTGGCGGCTAATACAACAGAAACTAAGTTCTCACATTTCTGGAGGCCAGAAGTCCAGAGACAGTATCACTGGGCCACAGTTAAGGTGTCAGTGAAAACATATTCCTCCAGAGACTCTAGGGCAGAATTTTCAGAATTTTTTCTTGCCTCTTCCAGGTTTGTTTTTTTTTTTTTTTTTTTTTTTTTTTTTTTTTTTTTTTTTTTTTTTTTTTTTTTTTGAGACGTAGTCTCGCTCTTGTTGCCCAGGCTGGAGTGCAATGGCGCAATCTAGGCTCACCGCAACCTCCACCTCCCGGCTTCAAGTGATTCTCCTGCCTCAGCCTCCTGGGTAGCTGGGATTATAGGTGCCCGCCACCACGCCCGGCTAATTTTGTATTTTTAATAGAGACGGAGTTTTTCCATATTGGTCAGGCTGGTATCAAACTCCTAACCTCAGGTGAATCTCCCTCCTGGGCCTCCCAAAGTGCTGGGATTACAGGCATGAGCTACCGTGCCCAGCCGCCTATTCTTAATAATTATTATCATAAACTGTAACCATGTGTAATTTCCCTCTGCCTTTCTTTCTTAAGGGCACTTGTGATTGCATTTAGGGCCCACCTGGATAATCCAGAATAATTTTTTCTTCTCAAGATCCTAATTTAAGAACATCTGCAAAGTTCTTTTTTGCTGTTAGGTAACATTCTTAGTTTCCAGAGATTTAGAAGTGGATATCTTTCTGGGGGCCATCATTCAATCTACCACAAATGTTGAGAGAAGAGAAAATATAGTGAATTCAGTTTTTGAATGGAAAGATGTTCAATTGCCTTGCAAGCAGTTAGGAAAACAGTACTTGCATTTACTAATATATAAAAGGTGAGTGTTGTGATTATATATTGGGTGTTTATTAATATCAACATGATAACTGAAGCTGTGACAGTATGTGTGCTCATGCAAGTACAAACTGAACTCACCTTCATAAAACATACACTGTTGGGTATTGGACAAAGAGTATGCTCAGGTCAGATATCTGGAAAGCAATAAGAACTGTGTGTCTATCAGGTTATTTATCTATTAGGTAATTATCAGTCTATCAATCATCTATTCATGTATTACCCACCTAGGAAATCACAGTATATTAGAGTAAATGTGGAGCTACTTTATACAAGCAGGGCCTAGCACAGGATCTGCCATATAGTAGGTGCTTGACAAAATATTTATTGAATGTAGTGCCTCTCAATCTTTTTTTCTTTTTTTTGGCTGAGTCTTGCTGTGTCACTCAGGTTGGAGTGCAGTGGTGCAATCTCCTGAGCTCAAGTGATTCCTCCGCCTCAGCCCCTTGGAATAGCTGAGACCACAGGTACGTGTCACCATGCCCGCCCAGAAAGTCTGGCTTATTTTCTGTCTCTTCTTATCCATCAGAAGCCTGCATTTAGAATTTGGATGGGAACTTAGAGAATATACTGTTCTGCTTGTAACTCCTTATCTTTACTGTTCTGGTAACAAAAATAGAGAGGATAAGTGATTTATCCAGGATGATCTAATGCTCTTTTCACTACATACCTCTGCCTTTTTAGACTTATTTTAAGTTAAGCTTCTTTTGAATTTTTGTGTCAACTTGAAGAAGCTGCATTATTCTTCACTAGGAAGAGGTAGTATTCTAGTTCTTTTCTATCTTGGCATTTATTTTCTTCGAAAGCAAAATGCTTTGTTCCATTAGGACCCAGAGTCATCCATCTAATCGAAGCCTTAGAGTGTATTGAGGCATTATTCTTGCTTATGGCCACAACTTTGGAAATGTATTGCTGCCCTTTTTTTTTTTTATTATCACTATGGAGAAGAAGAGGGCTTTTGGGATTTCATAGCTAGGATTAGGGATGCTTATATATTCTGCAATGCAAAGGACAGTCTCTTACAACAAAGACATATCTCTCTCTCTTTTTTTTTTTTTGAGTTAAAGTCTCCCTCTCTTGCCCAGGCTGGAGTGCAGTGGCTCAATCTCGGCTCACTGCAACCTCCACCTCCTGGGTTCAAGTGATTCTCCTGCCTCAGCCTCTGAGTAGCTGGGAGTACAGGCACCCCCCACCATGCCCAGCTAATTTTTGTATTTTTAGTAGAGATGAGATTTCACCATGTTGGCCAGGCTTGTCTTGAACTCCTGACCTCAAGTGACCCGCTTGCCTCTGCGTCCCAAAGTGCTGGGATTACAGGCATGAACCACCATGCCAGGCCAGAAATATCTCACTTGAAAATAATTAATAGAAGGCCACATCCTATCCCACCAAAGAGCTATCTTCTATGTATTTGCATTGGAGTAGACTTTAGGTAACCTCCAACTGGCTTTATAATAAAAAAAAAAGGTGAAAATTGTGAAAGTTGCAGATACCAGGGTGAAACCACTTTTGTCACACTCAGACAAAATAGGACCACGAAGGCCCCCCCGAAAAAAGGAGGTTCATGCTTACATGTCTGAGATAAGAACTGTTTCCAAGAACTTTCTAAAAAGACTTTCTGTCCTTCATCCATCTCCTACTTTGATAGTTTATCATTAAGCATTCTTTAGGCCTGCAGGAATTCAGATAAGATGATCTTGGAAGAACACTTGCCCAGTAATGTCATCTCTACCAAAGAAATGACAATAACTCTGCCTTTGGAAATAAGGAACTGTTTCTAAGCAGTTTATGTAAATGTTTTTTTGCTAGTAATAGCTTCCCATACCCTACCCAAGCCAAAGGCACTGATTTCATATATTCCAGATTATAATCCTCATTTCTATTTTTGAGTAAACCCAACACAGTTAGAGACAATTTTCTCTAGTATCTTTTTTTAGGTGGACAAAATATTTTGAAGAGTTTAATTTTATCTAGATTATTCAAAACTGGTTTTCAGTAATAAGGTTAGCTCTTTCTGGAAGACACAGACAGCTCTAGCTAGGGGCGAGGATGAAGGGGCGGATATTCTTCAGGATCTGTTATCATAGGGAGGTCACATTATTTTGAATAAGAATTGGGTTGTGTTTAGAGGAGCATAATGTGAGGTGACCTTGAACTAGTAGGTTAAGAAAAATATGAAGATGAATGTTACTACCACTAATTAAATGTTCAGAATGGCTTTATGTTGTCAGAAAGTAAAACATGGATTTACTGACCAGAGTTTGGTCAGAAGTCCATGGATAATTTTGGAACAATGTATTATTTATAGCACTGCAAAGAAGGGACATTTCATTTAAAAAGCCACTATCAAAACTTTTTTGCTATTGACTTCTATTTATTACTTATTTTTGTGCCAAGCACTGTGCTTTACAGAAATCATTTCATTTGGCCCTCTGTTATTTGGTGAATGCACCTGATAGCAGTAACTTAAGCGTACCCTGAGAATGACCCCATATCGCAGACTCACCTGAATGTGTGTTCAGAGTTCCAAGCTAGGGAATCCAAGAGTGGCAAATCTGGAGATTTGTTCCCTGTCTATGACGAACATCTGTGCCCCCTCTCCATCCTATGGAACACAGGCTGTCCAGGGGATTGAGGCCCCAAGTTTTGGGCTGAATGAAGATTGGCAGGTGGAGGTTGTTAGGGGGAGGGTGCTAAGTGAAAATGCCATATAAACTGCATGCTTTTTGCAATTGGTTGAGGTTCTTCTGTCCAGCCTGTAGCCACTGTCCTGTATGTAAGGTGGGTCTCCTGTCCATCCTGCTGTGTCCGGAATTGGTGGGTTCTTGGTCTCACTGACTTCAAGAATGAAGCTGCAGACCCTTGCGGTGAGTGTTATAGCTCTTAAGGCAGCGCCTCTGGAGTTGTTCGTTCCTCCCGGTGGGCTCCTGGTCTTGCTGGCTTCAGGAGTGAAGCTGCAGACCTTCGAGGTGAGTGTTACAGCTCATAAAAGCAGTGTGGACCCAAAGAGTGAAAGAACAAAGCTTCCACAAGGTGGAAGGGACCCAACCAGGTTGCCACTGCTGGCTGGGGCAGCCTGCTTTTATTCTCTTATCTGGCCCCACCCACATCCTGCTGATTGGTAGAGCCGAGTGGTCTGTTTTGACAGGGCGCTGATTGGTGCGTTTACCATCCCTGAACTAGACATAAAGGTTCTCCACGTCCCCATCAGATCAGTTAGATACAGAGTATGGACACAAAGGTTCTTCAAGGCCCCACCAGAGCAGCGACACAGAGTGTCGATTGGTGCATCCACAAACCTCGAGCTAGACACAGGGTGCTGATTAGTGTGTTTACAATCCCTGAGCTGGACATAGAGGTTCTCCACATCTCCACCAGACTCAGGAGCCCAGCTGGCTTCACCCAGTGGATCCTGCACCGGGGCTGCAGGTGGAGCTGCCTGCCAGTCCCGTGCTGTGCGCTCGCACTCCTCAGCCCTTGGGTAGTTAATGGGACTGGGCGCCGTGGAGCAGGGGGTGGCGCTCGTTGGGGAAGCTCTGGCCGCACAGGAGCCCATGGAGGGGGTGGGAGGCTCAGGCATGGCGGGCTGCAGGTCCCGAGCCCTGCCCCGCGGGAAGGCAGCTAAGGTCCAGTGAGAAATCGAGCGCAGTGCTGGCGGGTTGGCACTGCTGGGGGACCCAGAGCACCCTCTGCAGCCGCTGGCCTGGGTGCTAAGCCCCTCATTGCCCGGGGCCGGCAGGGCCGGCTGCTCTGAGTGAGGGGCCCGCCAAGCCCACGCCCACCCGGAACTCTAGCTGGCGCGCAAGCGCCGCTCGCAGCCCAGGTTCCCGAACCGCTCGCGCCTCTCCCTCCACACTCCCTGCAAGCTTAGGGAGCTGGCTCCCGCCTTGGCCAGCCCAGAAAGGGGCTCCCACAGTGCAGCGGTGGGCTGAAGGGCTCCTCAAGTGCCACCAAAGTGGGAGCCCAGACAAAGGAGGTGCCGAGAGCGAGCGAGGGCTGTGAGGACTGCCAGCATGCTGTCACCTCTCACTGCCACCACCGGGCCATGGGGTTATCCTTTCCAGCCTACCACCACTGAATTCTCCCCTGTGTGTAAGCCCCCAGTAAAACCCCGTATCTCATTTGCTGGCTCTGGGTCTGTCAGCCTCTTGAACCTTCTGCCATCCCCACTGGAATCAATAGAGGTTTGGCACAACATCTGTCTGCAGAATCTGGACATTCATTCATGCAGTAATAAGTAATAAGTAGGTAAGTAAAGATTTTTGTTTTTTTTTTGAGATGGTGTCTGGCTCTGTCGCCCAGGCTGGAGTGCAGTGGCACGATCTTGGCTCACTGCAAGCTCCACCTCCCGGGTTCACACCATTCTCCTGCCTCAGCCTCCAGAGTACCTGGGACTACAGGTGCCTGCCACCACGCCTGGCTAATTTTTTTGTATTTTTATTAGAGACGGGGTTTCACCGTGTTAGTCAGGATGGTCTTGATCTCCTGATCTCATGATCTGTCCGCCTCAGCCTCCCAAAGTGCTGGGATTACAGGCGTGAGCCACCGCGCCTGGCCTAAGTAAAGATTTTTTTGAGCATAGGAGTTACAAGATGTGAGTTATACTTGAGAAAGATTAGCTCTCCCAGGCTGGGCACAGTGGCTCATGCCTGTAATCCCAGCACTTCGGGAGGCTGATGTAGGCAGATCACCTAATGTCAGGAGTTTGAGACCAGCCTGGCCAACAAGGTGAAACCCAGTCTCTACTAAAAATGCAAAAATTAGCTGGGTGTGGTGGTGCACACCTGTAATCCCAGCCACTCGGGAGGCTGAGGCAGGAGAATTGCATGAGCCGAGGAGGCGGAGGTTGCAGTGAGCTGAGATTGTGCCATTGCACTATAGCTTGGGTGACAGGGTGAGACGCTGTCTCAAAAAAAAAAAAAAAAAAAAGATTAACTATCCCATATTATGTTGGATAGCTAATTAGGTTTATGAGAAACTGGAAGCACTTAGTAGATAATGATTGTAGTTCAGTTGACACTATAGTCCAGGACATAAAACAGAATAGTGGCAGTGGAGATGGAGAAGAGACGGTGAATTTGGCTGTTTGGATGAGATGAACATAATTAAAGGCCAAGTGAGAATGAGTTTATTTTAGATGGTGGGTTTTGGATGTATTGAGTTGAGGCTGTGTCTAATCAACTGGAGATGTTCTCTTTGAATGTAAACTTGTTTGAAATGCTAAGTATAATAGGGCAGGGAAGTTCCTAAGTTTAGTCCATCAGACTTCATTCAGACTTGGCAGCGGCGCTCAGTGGAGACAGTGGTTCTGGCTTAGGATCCTGTCTACCACTTCTCTGTCTAATCTTCAGCAATTTACTTAGCCATGCAGGTCCTTAACATTCTCAGCTGTAGGATGTTCATAATAGATAGGATAATATATGTGCCTTGGTTAAAATGGGTGTTGAATAAATGATAATTATTGTTCCTGCTATACTTTATTTGCCTTCTTCATTCTCATTTTCTCATGAATATACAGCGGAGTTTTCCAGTGGCTACCTGAGGTGTTACATGATATCACAAAAGATTGAATGCAGAAGCAGATATGAGAATCCTACTGTCTTCTATTAAGCCATACATTAAAGAGATTTGCAACAATTTAAACAATGATACTTTTTCTTTTTTTGACAAGTGCTATACTTTTTCATTAAATTTTTTATTGTTGAAAAACAATAATATAAGCAACAGAAAAGATACTGTGTTAACATGTAACTATTATTGTCACTTAAAAACAAATTTTTGAATATTTAACTTTTTCTGTTAATTTTTAATACAAAAAATATTAATAGATATCACCCACATAAAGAAATATCTCTGATGTACATAATAATCTTTCTTTTTTTTAAAAAAACTTGGTCCTTTTTTATTATTAATTTTTTTTGCACAGAAAACAAACATTTTCTAAAAATACATACAAACAAAAAGATGCATATCAAACATATTAGGAAGGTTGCACATAGGAAGACAGGGAATAGAAATGGGGGGTGGGAATTAAAGAAAATAAATGAGAGAGGGACTTTGTATGGATCAATGATAATAACTCAATCCTCTATTTGACAAAGAAGAAGAAGGAAGAGGAAGAAAAAGAAAGTGGGATAAAGGATCAGAAAGGGAGGAAAATAGAAAAAATTAGAGTATGACTCCAAGGTAGATCTGTTTTGTTGTCGCTGGGTTGGTTGGTTGGTTTCTCTGTTGTATTTTTCATATGTTTCGCCATGTCGGCCAGGCTGGTCTCGAACTCCTAGCCTGAAGTGATCAACCCGCCTCGGCCTCCCAGAGTGCTGGGACTACAGGCGTGAGCCACCACGTCCAGCCCCCACATTGCTTCTGGCCTCCATGGTAGACCTCCCAGACGGGGCGGCCAGGCAGAGGCGCTCCCCACATCCCAGACGGGGTGGCCGGGCAGAGGCGCTCCTCACTTCCCAGATGGGGCGGCCGGGCAGAGACCCTCCTCACTTCCTAGACGGGGTGGCGGCCGGGCAGAGAGGCTCCTCACTTCCCGGACGGGGCGGCCGGGCAGAGGCGCTCCTCACATCCCAGACGATGGGTGGCCGGGCAGAGAGGCTCCTCACTTCCCAGACGGGGCGGCCGGGCAGAGGTGCTCCTCACATCTCAGACGATGGGTGGCCGGGCAGAGGCGCTCCTCACTTCCCAGACGGGGCGGCCGGGCAGAGGCGCTCCTCACTTCCCAGACGGGGCGGCCGGGCAGAGGCGCTCCTCACTTCCCAGAATAATCCTTCAAAGTTGTGAAGGGGTCCTGAAATAAAAAAAGTTTGAGAACTGCTGATATAGAGGCATGAGAATGGTAACCAGTAGGGTAGCTTTAACTTCTTAGGATCTAAGCTCCACTAAACGAATTTTAATAAAATTGGTCTCCTTTGTGACAACTGATGAGTTGATGAAGAGTCTGGTAGAGGTGATCTGGAAGGGAATGATAAGGTGGAATTATAGCTGGGGACATGGAGAGAAATGATAGGCTTAGAAAGGATGGTGTTTTATTGATTGATTGATTGAGATGGAGTCTTGCTCCATTGGCCAGGCTGGAGTGCAGTGATGTGATCTCTGCTCACTGCAACCTCTGCCACCTGGATTCAAGCAATTCTCCTGCCTCTGCCTCCTGAGTAGCTGGGATTACAGGCGTGTGCCACCACATCCGGCGAATTTTTGTATTGTTAGTAGAGACAGGGTTTCATCATCTTGGCCAGGCTGGTCTTGAACTCCTGATATCGTGATCCACCCCCCCTCGGCCTCCCAAAGTGTTGGAATTACAGATATGAGCCACTGAGCCTGGTGAAAGGGTTGTTTTAGACAGAGCTAGCCTCTGTCTCCATTCAGTTCTTCCCACTGTGTCATACCACTTCCTAAGAGTGCTTTAGGATGTAGGATTCTGACAATATAGTCAAAGAGTTTTTGTTTTATAGACATATCATACTTTTGGCATGCAATGGGGACAGTTCCTGGAAAGGGTCTGTTATCTGCAGAAGGCTATTTCACCACTTGAGGCTTTGAAGAACTGAAGATCAGCTGACTTAGTTTAAAACTATTCATGTTCCCAGCAGCTTTAGGATAGCAAACCAACTCTGGGTCATCTTTATTTAAAGCCTCTCTTTAAAATCCTGTAGAGAGGGGCTTTTGTTAATTGTGACTAGTTCTTTAAGAGAAAGAGTAATGTGATGGTGTTCCTTTCTCTGTTCTCTCTTTAAAAATGGTTTAAAGAATTTACTGGGGTTGATTGATAACCAGCATTCCACAGGTTAAGGCATGGGTCATAATCTATTTTCCAGTCTGCATATGTTGAAAGCACCTTTGCAAAAAGTTTATAACTGAGGAAATTATGACAGTGAATGAGATCAGACCTAACTGGCTCCATCTTGCTTCTAATCTTTAAGCTGTCCTTGTTCATTCCTGGGCATAGGCCAAACTAACTTTGGGAAGGAATCCAGTTCATGTTTTGACTCTGAAACAAAATTGGTAATAGCCCTTTCCTGAATAGACCCCTTCTTGCCTGGGGACCAGTCTGCCTTTGCAGGACCAACAAATTAGCTACAAGATTAGAAATTATGGTTTAGGGGTCATGCAGCCTCTGGCTCCGAGTCTGAACCTCCCCAGATTGCTCCTGGGGATAACATCACTATTGTAAAACCTAAGATCAGTGCTTGAGATATTTTGCAGACCCTGGACTTGGTGGATCAGCTGATACCACACAGACCGGTAATCGGGCTCACCCAGTTCTGCCATCCCACCCAGGAACAGAAGACAGCAAGAAAACCTCACTTCGACCCCCCACGATTCCATCTCCAATCTGACCAATCAGCACTCCTACTTCCCAAGCCCCTACCCGCCAAATTATCTTTACAAATTCTGATCTCTGAATCCTGGGGAGACTGTGTTGAGTAATAATAAAACTCTGGGCTGGGCACGGTGGCTCATGCCTGTAATCCCAGCACTCTGGGAGGCTGAGGCAGGTGGATCACTTGAGGTCAGGAGCTCCAAACTAGCCTGGCCAACGTGGTGAAAACCTGTCTCTGCTAAAATACAAAAATTAGCCGGGCATGGTGGCGGGAGCCTGTAGTCCCAGCTACTCAGGAGGCTGAGGCAGGAGCATCGCTTGAACCCGGGAGAGGGAGGCTGCAGTGAGCCGAGATCATGCCACTGCACTCCAGCCTGGGTGACAGATGGAGACTCCGTCTCAAACAAAACAAAACAAAACAAACAAACAAAACAAAAAACTCCGGTCTCCTGCACAGCCAGCTCTGCATGAATTACTCTTTCTCCATTGCAATTCCCCTATCTTGATAAATCGGCTCTGTCTAGACAGCGGGCAAGGTGAACCCACTGGGCAATTACAATGTCACTCAAGGTCTGAACTGGAATGTTTAATATTTTCAATTATATTAAAGAGAAGAAAAAAAGTAAAAAACAGGAAAACAAAACAACAAAATAAAAAAATAAAAAAGATTTTTAAAAATTCAATTACATCGTCTTTTCCTAGCCCTAAAATTTTTCTTTTGCAAAAGTCTTGTGAAACAGATTAAAGGCTTAAAAAGAAACAAAACAAAACTCCTAAATTTCAGGGTGTAATTTGCAAAATAAAATATTTCTTTTGCATTATATCATTCACACTGCAGAAAGGTTTCAGTTCTACGCAATCTGATCTTTTTCCACTTTTTAAAAGTTAATTTGCTTTTACTTAGCACTATTATAGAACAGATAGATGTTTTCAAATAGTTTTGCAATTAAACACAAAAATTATAATTTTTGTGGCGAAGTAGGTACTAGTTGGCAAATAGTGTTCCTTTGTGTAAAACAGAATTCTAAATTTTCAGAAATGGAGTCCTAAAACTAGCACTGGTCTTGCAAATCAAGCTCTGCAGCTTAGTTTGGGAAAGGTTCCCTTTTGGCTCAAGGCTTAACTGGCTCCACCCAGCTGCTGAAATGTGATACAAGTTGTAACAAAACCGGAAGTTGGTTAGGCTGCCTTCGCTTCTCAAGGTAAGTGTCACGTCTTTTTCCTTAATGTCAAAGCTCTTTGTAAAGCGTTAAAATTCAAATCCAGCTTAGCGACAGACTGGAGAGCCAGCGCCTGTGCTGACCAGGGCAGTTGGCCAGGCAGAACGGGTGCTGTATTCCAAACTATGTTCTGGAGCTTGAATTGAGCTAATGAGTGTTCACTAACGAGTTAGGTTAATATGTCCCGTGACTTTGACTAAGAAGCTTTAATTCTAAGAAATGGGTGGTTATAAGTAGAGACGTGTTTGGGATCCTGAAAATCATCGACTTTATTCTTGCAGGAGTTTTTTTTTGTTTTTAATTTTAAATTTAAAACTATGGGAACTCTTTTTTTATATTTAAAGCTAATGGCATGGTTACCTATATCAGGGTTACTAAGAGCCTTATTTGGTTTTTAAAGTGTCTTTTTATCTAGAACTTTTAGTCCCCTTACCCCCGCCCACTCCCTAGCCCTGGTGTGTCGTTAAAATTTCAGAAAGACTCCAGGGTGGCAAGGTGTTATCACTGCACTTATTTTTGTGTGTTCTTGTTATACTGCCCTAAAGGGTAAAGGGGATTTTTCAAATTGTAAATGTGTTATTAGGAATATTTCTTAACATAGCTAAACTTTTCAGTTCAGATATTTTCATTTACTTATGTATTTTTTTTTATTTATTTATTTATTTATTTATTTATTTATTTATTTATTTATTTTTTATTTATTTATTTATT
This sequence comes from Hylobates moloch, assembly GCF_009828535.3. Lineage (NCBI taxonomy): Eukaryota > Metazoa > Chordata > Mammalia > Primates > Hylobatidae > Hylobates > Hylobates moloch. Next base: position 127,017,404 of record NW_026652280.1, read on the forward strand.
TATTTATTTATTTATTTATTTATTTATTTATTTTTGAGAGGGAGTCTCGCTCTGTCCGCCAGGCTGGAGTGCAATGGTGCGATCTCGGCTCACTGCAAGCTCCGCCTCCCGGGTTCAAGCGATTCTCCTGCCTCAGCCTCCTGAGCAGCTGGGACTACAGGCGCCCGCCGCCATGCCCGGCTAATTTTTTGTATTTTTAGTAGAGATGGGGTTTCACTGTGTTAGCAAGGATGGTCTCTATCTCCTGACCTCGTGATCCGCCCGCCTCAGCCTCCCAAAGTGATGGGATTACAGGCGTAAGCCACCGCGCCTGGCCTATTTGTTTATTATTTTTGAGACGGAGTGTTGCTCTTGTTGCCCAGGCTGGAGTGCAACGGCGGGATTTCGGCTCACTGCAACCTCTGCCTCCTGGGTTCAAGCAATTCTCCTGCCTCAGCCTCCTGATTAGCTGGGATTACAGGCAGGCACCACCATACCCAGCTAATTTTGTATTTTTAGTAGAAACGGGGTTTCTCCATGTTGGTCAGTCTGGTTTCGAACTCCCAATGTCAGGTCATCTGCCTGCCTCGGCCTCCCAAACTGCTGGGATTACAGGCGTTGAGCCACCGCGCCCAGCCACTTCTGTATTTTTAAAAAAGTAGTAAGTTGAGTATTATACTGGGATAGAACTGAAGTTGGGGGCTTAATTTGATCTATCAGCTTATTGAAAACAAAGACCTTTTAAAACATGGTTTTGTTAGGTTGGAGAAGTGAGTTTTAATTTGTCATTTATTTAGCCAGTATGTTGATTTTTTTGGTGAAGTGTACTCTCTGTTTCACACCTGTCTGCTTTTTTAATGTTGGATTTTCTCAAAATTCACATAACAATCACACTGTATGAGTACTGTTTTGAAGGTTGTCTGCTAGTCAGAATGCATGGAGATCAATGTGTAGGACACCTTTACTGATATCCAGAGGTTTACCATAAGACAAGTCACCAAATGTGGCAGAAAAACATGATAAAATTTATTAGGAAAAATTAAAGCTTATGGAGTGAACAGTTATTTCAGGTTGGTGGAATTAGGCAAGAATCCAAGAAAGGAAGCCAGTTTTATATGGGAGACTTTGTTAATGGTGGTCATTGTGCTAGACATTTTGGAGATAGTATTTTATTTAATCCTCATGCAAGCCATTGATATTGGTGGCATTGTCTCTAACAAGTGAGAAAACTAAGATTCAGTAAGGTTAAATAATTTGTCCAGGGTCACTATGGTGGTGCCTGCTGGATTACATTAATGGACAGATTCAAACCTAGGTCTGTGATATTTCAAAGTCCATACACTTCATTGTATCATAGGACAGTAGTTGATGGCATTTTAAATGGATCTTGAAAGAGGGGTAACGGTCTTCTTTATCAAAACAAACAAAAATAGTAAAAGTAACATAGAATGTTTGAAAATAGAAAAAAGAAAAAAATCTAACTACCTTCAAATCAGTTTCTGTGCAGTCTTACATGTACATATTTTGTAGTGTTTTTTAAAATTATAAAACACTACATGCTTTAAAAAAATGCACATTATAATGGGCGTTAAAGAAAGGAAGCCCACTCCTCTTCCATCCTGAAAACACATACCTTCCTAAGTGGTAAACACGGTTGAGAACAATTGGAAGCATGTATAAAGGTTTTTTTCTTTTCCTTTTAAGTTATGTATATTTTGGTACATTCTATATCATTTTGCATTTTTCTTGTTTTGATTCCTCAGTGGAGCATGAGCATGTATCTTCTTAAGAACATGCAGATTCATGTCTTGGGATTTCTGTGAAATGAGTTCATACTTGCAAAGTACTTAAAACAATGCCTACCTCCTAGAATGCACTCAATAATTATTAGCTGGTGTATTTGTTATCTGTTTATTCTATTTCATTTTTGTTAATGTTTAGCAAGTATTATATAGTTTGGGTATAGCATAGTTTATTTTTGTAACCACTTAAATTATCCAACATTTTTGCTACTGGAAATAATCCTTGCATAACTGTATGGGTTTTTCTGTAAGATATATTTCTTTTGTTTTCATTCTTTTTTTTTTTTTTTGAGACAGAGTTTCACTCTTGTTGCCCAGGCTGGAGTGCAATGGTGCCATCTCGGCTCACCTCAACCTCCGCCTCCAGGGTTCAAGCGATTCTTCTGCCTCAGCCTCCTGAGTAGCTGGGATTACAGGCATGCACCCCCAAGCCCGGCTACTTTTGTATTTTTAGTAGAGATGGGGTTTCTCCATGTTGGTCAGGCTGGTCTTGAACTTCCACCCTTAGGTGATCTGCCCGCCTGGGCCTCCCAAAGTGCTGGGATTACAGGTGTCAGCCACTGTGCCCGATCTGTAAGATACATTTCTAGAAATGAAATTTCCAGGTCAGAGGATAAACATTTTTAATTTACTAAGATATGGTTAACATCTAAAAATGTGACAGTTTACCATTGTCCCTGTGTATGAGAGTGCTCGTTTCTTCACATCTTTGCTTATATCAGATATTATTACTCTTTTACATATTACATGAAATAATGGGGAATACACAATTCTACCTAGTTTGAGCATAGTGTACAGAGATTATTGTATCTTATTTTTCAGTGTAACATTTATTTTTATATGGACAGGAATTTAACCAAATTTAACCAAATTCCTGTCCATATAAAAATAGGGGGTCTCATTTAGGAGAAAAATAGGGGTCCCATTTAGAAGGCAAAACTTCAGGAGAAAAAAGAGAAGCTTATTCCTGGAATGGCAGATGGCACATTGTTATTACAGTATAGGGAAAAAAAATCCTTGAAATTTGGGTTGTGTAGAAAAGTATAAAATATTAAATGTCGAGTGCCTTTGCTTCTTAATCTAATAATTCTTGGGAAGCTGCTGAGTGTTTTGCGGGGAGAGGAGAGGTATAATGAGAATTGTACCTTAGGCAAATAATCCTGTGTTGAGGAGATACAGAAACAGGGAGACCAGTTGAAAGTGTTTAATTAATCTGGGTGAAGGTAATGAAGTCTTCATGCTTGGAGGTGGTGGCAGAAAGGAAAACAGTAGACAAATATAATAGAATGGAAAGTAGAAGAGAGTTGCAAGAGGGATAGGTACAGTGCAGAATTGGTGGAGGTAGAATCTGCAGAGCTTGTGTGGAAGTTGGGGACCAAGAGAGTGTTTAGAATCCAATCCTGAGAGTTCGGGCTTTGAAATCCTGCTGATGAGAAATGTGTTGACAGACCACCATCAGATTAGGAAAGTGAGGTTCAAAAACTAGTCTGGAGGAAAATATGAATTTCACTTCAGACAAACTGAATTTTTTGTTAACTAAACAGAAGTCCATACCCAGTTGGAAATCTGTGTCACAGCATTGTAGAGCTGTGGGGTGGAGCAATTGAAAGATTTAAGAAATATTATCCTAGAGGTTATAATTGAGGCCGTGGAAGTGATGATCCTACAGAGAAATAGGGCAAAAAAGAGAAAAAAGAAAAAAGAAAGAAAGAAAAGCCAAGACAAAAAGTCTTGGAGAAGGACATCTTCATGAAAGAGACATAAAAGAGGAACCAGACTTAATTAAAATATTTTTACAATGACTATTTCTGACATTTGATTTTGATTCTAGTTAGACTTCCTTACTGCCTCCAAAAAATGTGGCAGAAAAATGTGATAAACTTTATTAGGAAAAACTAACACTTAACGGAGTTTCTGCGGAGAGAGCAGTCCCCCCAAAAGTCCATTCTCACTTTTTTATTTGTACCTTTGATTCTCCCATTGCTCCAATTCAAATCATGCTCATTCAGAATCCCTCTTTTTCCATAATGCCTTATTTACTTACCATGTCAGCCTTAAGGGTCTGATTTGAAGCTATGGATAGTTTGGTGATCAAAACCTCACAAAGTAGGCCAAAGACCGTACTTTTCACCTCTCATTTTCTGTAACTTTGGCAAGTGTCTTAATCAGTGCCCTATTTTACATATGGGGACAATAATACCTCCCATAGTTCCTTAGGTTGTTGTGAGGAATGCATACTAAGTCCTTGACATGATGTGTTGTAAGCCCTTAGCAATTGTTAACTCTTCTACTATTATTTCTTCCATACCTCTAAATTACTATAACGAAATGCAGTTTTAAAATTTCTGTCCCTGTGTGATCTTGGGCACTATTTTTTTTTATAAGCTCCGTGAGCTTCAGTTTCCATACCAGTAAAAAACAACAACAAAAAACCCTTGTATGTTTCTTCCAAGGATTAGCATTCATACATGCAAAGCAGGACTGTGATGACTGGAATAGAGCAGGCCCTTAATAAATAGTAACATTATTAAATTATAGGTTAATAGTATTTGCTATTGTTTTATCTATTAGTTTTGGGTCTTTAGTGAAGGGGCCATTCCACTTAGCACTGAATTTTGTTTTAAGGAAAGAATTATTGTGAGGGCTACATGGAGTGATCCAAATGAAACCTGTGTATCATGTAATAAGATATTTGTTTCCAATCATTTTTCCAGAAAATGAATAAAGAAAATGGAAAAATTGTTCAGGTGAGATGGCTCACATCTGTAATCCTAAGACTTTGGGAGTCCAAGTGGGAGGATTGCTTGAGCTCAGGAGATCAAGACCAGCCTGGGTAACATAGTGAGACCCTGTCTCTACAAAAAATTTAAAAATTAGCTGGGCATGGTGGTATGCACCTGTGGTCCCAGCTACTCGGGAGGGTGAGGTGGGAGGATTGCTTGAGTCTGATACGTGGAGGTTGCAGTGAGCCGAGATCGCACCACTGCTCTCCATCCTGGGTGCCAGAGTGAGATGAGACCCTCCCCCCACCCCCCAAAACAAAATTAAAAAGAAAATTGAAAGATTACTTGCTGATGGTGCTGTGATTACAGAAACTAGGATTAGATTGTAGAGTTTCAAATTACTTTTTTTTCCAGTGTTTTTTTCTTCCTTTCGCCTTACTTTGTCGTACTTTCACTCAAACTCTAAAATCTTTTTCAGAAGTCTTTCCTACTGCCCAGGTGCGTTGGCTCATGCCTATAATCCCAACACTTTGGGAAGCTGAGGCAGGTGCATCACCTGAGGTCAGGAGTTCAAGACCAGCCTGGCCAACATGGTGAAACCCCCATCTCTACTAAAAATACAAAAATTAGCTGGGCATGGTGGCAGGCGCCTGCAATCCCAGCTACTTGGGAGGCTGAGGCAGGAGAATCGCTTGAACCTAGGAGGTGGAGGTTGCAGTGAGCTGAGATCACACCATGGTACTCCAGCCTGGATGAGAGAGTGAGACTCCATCTCAAAAAAAAAAAAAAAAAAAAAGAAGCCTTTCCTACCATCTTAAGTTGTCAGATCTGACAAATCTTAAATTGGTATTGAATGTGCCACTTTTATGCTCTTTGTTTTTTAGAACTTTCTCTGAAAATGTCATAACTGTGATTGTTAATTTAAAAAAATCGTTTTTTTCTTCACTTCCTTCTGTGAAAATGGAGTCTGAAACATTTTTATCTGGGGAAGTGGAAATACTTGACCTATTTTTCAGTTTCCCTATAATTTGAGATTCAGTTATCAAAGTCAACTTAGTTTTTGGTGTAGAAGTTTTCAATGAAGGTAAAATTAAATTACTAGAAAGAAAAGGAGCACATTTTCTGAAATATTTTACATTTGAACAAATTAAATACAGATGCGAGAAACATGCAAAAATCTCAGTTTATCTAAGCCCAGTAGTGTTCAGAAGAAATTAGCACATATTGAGGAGGTGGAAAGTTAATAGTGATATTATAAATAGCGGCAATTACCACTTATTGACAACTTACTGTTTTCAGGTATCTATGGATTTTTACATTCATTCTTTCTGGAGTTTTAGTTCTATGAAATAAATCTCTACATTGCTATTCAGTCTCTTATAAAGCAGATTTAACATTCTGAATTAGGTAGGTGAACTTAGATTTCAACCTTTGTCCCGATAGCTGCCCACTCACATTGTTTGTCCCTGTGAAACGTGGATCCTTGCTGGACCTGTTTACTTTTCACCTTCTCTCTAAACAGAGAACAGTGACGAACAGTGAAAACAACATGGCTATTGCAGTTAGATTTTGGTTCAAATCCTAAAAGTATATGTGATTTAGGGTATATTCCTTAACCTCAGTTTCCTCATCTCTAATATGAAGGTAAATCTGCTGCTTATAAGGATTCCATCAGACGTGGTCTCTAACTGCCAGGTCATCACCGAGTGTTCATTTCTTTTCCTCTTTCTCTATGTCTCCTTTCCTTTGACTTTACAGTAAAACTACAATCCTTTTCTTTCCCTTTGTCCCCAAAATTTTATTGCTGTCTGTATATATCTTGTGCTTAGTCTTAACTTGCTGGCTCTATCAATCTCCTTATCCTTCTGTGGTTTTACCTATTTTTCTAAAAGTCTTCCTACCTAACTCTGCTACTCAACAGGTGAACACCTATTTCCATCTCTATCCCCAGTCTAGGTTTTTGGTGACAATGCTAAGCCCACCAGGTTTGCCCCAAATCTTAGATGAAATGCTGAGCTAACAAATGTACACTGTCCCCAGATTATTGGGGGAACCCACCCCCAATATTTCAACATAGGTTCTTTCTGTTTTCCATAAGTGTTGGCTGGCTGAGAAATAAAGAGAGACAGTATAAAGAGAGGAATTTTACAGCTGGGCCACTGGGGGTGACGTCACATATCTGTAGGACCGTGATGTCCCCTGAGCCTCAAAACCAGCAAGTTTTTATTAAGGGTTTCAAAAGGGGAGGGGGTGTAAGAACAGGGAGCAGGTACAAAGATCACATGCTTCAAAGGGCAAAAAGCAGAACTACAAATAAGGGTCTAACAAAGATCACATGCTTCTGAGGGAACAGGACAAAGGGCAAAAGCAGAACTACTGATAAGCGTCTATGTTCAGCAGTACATGTATTGTCTTGATAAACATCTTAAACAACAGAAAACAGGGTTTGAGAGCAGAGAACTGGTCTGACCACAAATTTACCAGGGTGGAGTTTTTCCCCACCCTAGTAAGCCTGAGGGTACCGTAGGAGAACAGGGCATATCTCAGTCCTTATCTCAACCTCATAAGACAGACATTCCCAGAGCGGCCATTTATAGACCTCCCCCCAGGAATGCATTCTTTTCCCAGGGTATTAATGTTAATATTCCTTGATAGGAAAATAATTTAGCGATATCTTCCCTACTTGCATGTCCGTTTATAGGCTCTCTGCAAGAAGAAAAATATGACTCTTTTTGTCTGATCCCACAGGCAGTCAGACCTTAGGGTTGTCTTCCCTTGTTCCCTAAAAATCATTGTTATTCTGTTCTTTTTCAAGGTGCACTGATTTCATATTGTTCAAACACACATGTTTTACAATCCATTTTTATAGTTAACACAATATCATAGTGGTCCTGAGGTTACGTACATCCTCAGCTTACGAAGATAACAGGGTTAAGAGATTAAAGTAAAGACAGGTATAAGAAATTATAAAAGTATTATTTGGGAACTGATAAATGTCCATATTAAAATGAAATCTTCACAATTTATGTTCCTCTCTCACGGCTCCAGCCAGTCCCTCCGTTCGGGGTCCCTGACTTCCCGCAAAACCAGATTAGTTTCTAACTCAGTTTGGAATTTCAATTTCATTTTCTAATAGAAGCAATATGTGAAAGAAAAACAGAAACTTGACCTCAATTCATTATGCCAGGAGGAAAAAATTAAGCTGAAAGCTGAGTCATGCAAGCAACTGCATTTCCTTTTGTTTCAAAGCAGAGAGCTACAGATAAAAGGTTAGATATCTCCACAGGTAGCTACTGTATGTTCATCTTAGCTTATATAAAGTGCCAGCTTACTGAGCATCTGAGCATAAGCCAACACATACTTGACTATTCCCCTACCTGCTAATTTTGTCTTGGAACATGTGAATGACATGATCCTCTTTCCCCTCCAGCCCACTTTTCCCCTTTAGATATTGGAGCCCTCAAAGTCATCTTGGGAGAAAGGCACAGACGATAGACTGTTTCTGTGATTCTGTGTTTTTTTTTCTCCCAGGCATTGTCCTTAGCCTTGCAAAATAAATTTCTAAGTTGATGAAAACCTGTCATAGATTACTCTTTGGTTTCCAAATATTATAAATGGTGGTTCTGTTTTCAGGCCAAAAGCCTAGAAATAAAAGCATGTTTAAGACATAAATTAATTAAAATGTATTGCACTTGTGCCAAAATAAAAGAAAATAATGCCCTTGTAATTCTCATAGTAAAATAAAATGAAAACAATATTTAGTAGGAAGTGGCTATTTACCTTAAACATTGTAGAATGTACTTGATGGAAGAAAAAAACAAGAATGCAACTAATGGAAATTCTGAAAGGAGCTTCCAAGTGACTTAAGGATTGCTGCGTTTTTATATTATGGGTGGTTAAACAACAACCTTTCTCATAGAGAAGATTACTGTGAGAATGCTAACTTATTAGCCATATTTATACTTTTTGTTCAGGCTCACAAATGGAATGAAGTGAGAATAAGGCATTTTTCTTTGTATAAATCCAGCTCCTATCTCCAAAAATTTTCCCTGTTGCTTAGCCTGTTTGTTCCTTTGATTCTGAGAATTTTTCTTTTTTACTGAAATTCTTGATACTCCTAATTTAGAACTTGATTCAAGGCTGAAACTTAATGGTCTATGCATGCCATAAAGTAATGTTCATCAGACTGCAGGTTAAGATTCATTGGTAGATCGTGAAATAATGCAGTAGAGTGTAACCAGCATAAAACAAAAAAAGGAAATAGAAAACATACACATCTATAACATGTAGTAAAGGTAAATAATGTTTCATGAAATGTTTGTTGGGTTATAATGTAAAAATATTTCTTATTTTGGATGTAGTAAACAAAAATTAAAACCACTATATATTGCAAAAAAAAAAAAAAGAGACCCTTTTCCAAATTATGTAGGTATTTTATAGTGAACTATTTTGGCTAAGTTTTTGCTTTTTTGCATCTCATTCTTCATAATTAAGAATTCCTTGTTGCCTCATACTTATGCATTAATTAAGACTCTCAGTACATGCTTCACTCATATCTTAGGTAATGTAGAGTGGGTGTAACTGGGCTGAGTTCCCACAATTTTTTTGTGTGCATGTCAACTTTTGAACTCCTTTGATGCTTTACTTTAAAATAAATGACTAACAAGAGCTAGAACTTGAATGCAATATAACTAGACGTGATTCACTATTTGCTAGCTTAATCATCTGACATGGTTTTAAAAGATTGTTTTCCTCCTTTTTTCTTATTCTCACATGTTCTTAGAGTTGCCCAATACTAAGACGTTTGATGACCGATTTATTTTTAAGTCTTTTGTTAACACATACTCCTTTTTCCAATGACTTTCTTACATCTAAATATTTTTGATTGAATTCTAGTTTTGTCTGAATTTTTACTTTGTAATAAATATATTCTCTTGATTAACATCACTTGCTTCTGTGGCTCACAATCAAATAATAATTACATTTTCATCTAAGTACAAGAATTTTGTATTTACATAATAAAGAATGTACTTGCTTTGAGGTTTTATCTTTATGTGAGATATATGTAGAACATGGTGTAAGCAGTCATCATACCCTTTTACTAAGCACTTGTCTTTCAGGTAAGAAAGAAAACTGTACAAATCTCATCAGGTTTGGGAATATTTTAGTTAGAGAATCAGGATAACTTCTCTTTTAGTTTTTTAAAATAATAAATCGCTCTGTCTTGGGTGGACAAAATACATCTTTTTTGTTTTATCTTCTATTTTGTATAGACAATAGAATGTGAATATTAATTTAAGAAAATCATACATAATTGGTAGGAGTCCTTTCTGTGCTTAAAGGATGATTTCATAATATAATAGCTTATTGTTGACAGTCTATAATTTTAACTTAAATGTTTCCATTACTAACTCCTATTCTGTCATAATTATGTGATCTGTTAATATAGGTTGGCTAATGATTTTATGTATTAGTTTGAAAAAAAGTTGTACCTTAAAACATTAACTAGAAAACCATAATTAGCTATTATAATGAAAATAGAACTTTACCTTGAACAGTCAGCATTTGACAGAGGACAAAGAAGTTGCCATTGTACAGATTCCTCTGTGACCTTGTTATATTTTCCTAATCGATGATGGGTGGTGGTGTCTTAGTCTCTTCCCTTTCTTGTCTTATACTTCTTGCTCAAATAATTCCCAATATGCTTTTCCAAAATCATAAAATTTTAGCATTGAAGGTGGCCTTGAATGTCTTCTGGTTCACTTGGTGTATTTTGCAACTGATGAAACAGATTTAGTGACTTGGTTGATGCTGTTCAGCTGTTTAGTGCACAGCAGAGACTGGATATCAAGTTTTATTTCCATTTTCACTGACAGAAAGTTAGTGCCAAATAAATATTTGTTAAACTGAAGTAACTATTTTCACTATACCATTCTTTAGGTAAGTGGCACATGACTACATTTAATCTTAATAATGGCGAAGTCGATTAAATAGTGATCTTCCTTCCCTTCCTTCCCTCTCTCCCTCTGTCCCTCCCTCCCTTTCTCTCTCTCTCCCTCTGACCCCAGGCTGAAGTGCAGTGTCACAATCATAGCTCACTGCAGCTTTGACCTCTTGGGTTCAAGGAGCCCACCTTCCACCTCGGCCTCTTGAGTAGCTGAGACTACAGGCATGCCACTGTGCCTGGCTAATTTTTTTTTTTTTTAATTTTTGGAGAGACGGGGGTCTCACTTGTTGCCCAGGCTGGTCTCGAACTCCTGGCTTCAAGCAATTCTCCTGCTTTAGTCTCCCAAAGTGTTGGGATTATAGGTGTGAACTACTGCACCTGGCTGCAGTTATTTCCTTAAATATTCTGTTTCCTATAATAATCAACCATTATTATTATTGTTATTTTTTTCTCCATGGAGAAATCTTAAGCTCCTTTTGTGTTGTAGATATTTTTCAGAAGCTCTTGGTTGGTTCATTTGTTTCTTTCACTCCTCCTTAAATGAAAAGAATTCTCCCCAGCTTTCATGTTTGATAAATAGTGGGGTATATGGTACTGTTGGACCCTATGCTGTTTACTTAGTAGCTCCTGGCATTAGGTGCAGGGCTGGTTAAAGTGTATATCTCCCAGCACAATATCTGGGGTTTAACAGGAATTCCTGTAGTTTAATTTAGTGAGGGATTTATTTACGTAACTATATATGTATTTAATGCTGTAAATTTCCCCTTAAGCACGCTTTTGCGGCATCCCACAAATTTATTCTCTTAAATTTATTAAGTTGTATCTTATGGCCCAGAATGTAGTCTATCTTGGTGAACATTCCGTGTGAGCTTGAGAAGAACGTGTATTCTTTTGTTGGATGAAATAGTCTGTGGATATCCATTATATCCAGTTGACTGATGTTGTTGAATTCACCCATGTCCTTAATGATTTTCTGCCTTCTGGATCTGTGCATTTCTCTCTCTGTCTCTCTTTCTCTCTCTCTCTTTGAGACAAGGTCTCACTCTCTGTTGCTCAGGCAGGAGTGCATAGGTGTGGTGTGACCATAGCTAACTGCAACCTTGAACTCCTGTGTTCAAGTCATCCTCCCCCCAAGCCTCTTGAGTAGCTGAGACTACTTGTGTAGTCCACTGCACCCAACTATTTATTTACTTACTTACTTGTTTGTTTGTTTTTACAGACAGTCTCATTATGTTGCCTAGGCTGGTCTCGAATTCCTGGCCTTATGTGATCTTCCCTCCTTGGCCTAACAAAGTGCTGGGATTATGGGCATGAGCCATGGTACCCAGCCTGGATCTGTCCATTTCTGTTAGTGGATTCATCTATTTCTCCATATAGTTCTATTAGTTTTTGCCTCACTTATTTTGATGCTCTATTGCATTGTTATGTCTTCTTGGAGAATTGACCCTTTTATTATTAGGTAAAGCTCTCTTTATCTCTGATAACTTTCCTTGGTTTGAAGTCTACTGTCTGAAATTAATGTAGCTACTCCTGCTTTCTTTAAATTAGTGTTAGCATAGTATATCTTTCTCTATCCATTTACTTTTAATCTATATGTGTTTTTATATTTAAAGTGGGTGTCCTGTAGAAAACATATAATAGGGTCTATTTCCTGATCCACTTTGACAATCTGTCTTTTAATCGCTACGTTTAGACAATTGACATTTAAAGTGATTAGTGATATACAGGGACAGCTTGTTTTTTTTTTTCAGAATCTTGCTGTGTTGCCCAGGCTGGAGTGTAGTGGCATGATCACGGCTCACTGCAAGCTCTGCCTCCTGGGTTCACGGCATTCTCTTGCCTCAGCCTCCTGAGTAGCTGGGACTACAGGTGCCCGCCCGCAATGCCCGGCTAACTTTTTTTTGTATTTTTTTAGTAGAGACGGGGTTTCACCATGTTAGCCAGGATGGTCTCGATCTCCTGACCTCGTGATCCACCCGCCTCGGCCTCCCAAAGTGTTGGGATTATAGGCGTGAGCCACCGCGCCCAGCCAGGGATAGCTTGTTTTATGGCACTTCACTTTATTGTGCTTTGCAGATACTGTGTTTTTTACTAATTGAAGGTTTGTCTTTTTTTAAAAAAATCAAATTATAAAAAAATTTATACAATTATTAAAAAATGAAAAAGGGTCTTGTTATGTTGCCCAGGCTGGTTTCAAACTCCTGGGCTCAAGCAATCTTCCTTCCCTTCCCTCCCAATGTGCTGGGATTACAGGCATGAGCCACCACACCCAGCCTTTTTTTTTTTTTTTTTTTTTTTTTTATTGAGACAGAGGTCTTGCTTTATTACCCAGGCTGGAGCGCAGTGGTGTAATCATAGCTCACTGCCACCTTGAATTCTTGGGCTCAATGGATCCTCCTGCCTCAGCCTCTTAAGTAGCTAGGGTCATAGGCGCGTGCCACCACAGCCAGCTAATTGTTTCATTTTTTTGTAGACATGAGGTCTCACCATGTTGCCCAGGCTGGTCTTGAACTCCTGAACTCCAGGGATCCTTCATCTCCAGCCTCTCAAAGTGTTGGGATAATAGCGTTGAGGTTCCCTTGAGCCCAGGGTTTGGAGACCAGCCCCCTTGTCCTGTACCTGGCTACAAATTGAAGGCTTGTGGCAACTTCTCATTGAGCAAGTCTGTCGGCACCATTTTTCCAACAGCATGTGCTCACTTTGTGTCTCTATGTCACATTTTAGTAAATTTCTATTTTATTATTTATTATTTATTTTTATTTTTAATTAAAAAATAGAGATGGGGGTCTCATTATATTGCCCAGGCTGGCCTTGAACTACTGGGTTCAAGCGATCCTCCCAACTCGGCCTCCCAAAATGCTGGGATTACAGGTGTGAGCCACCACACTTGGCCACGCTTTTGCAAGTTTCTAAACTTTTTCATTATATCTGTTATGGTGATCTGGGATCAGTGATCTTTGATGTTTCTATTGTTTTGGAGAGACACAAACTGCACCCGTATAAGATGGCAAACTTAATTGATAACTGTGTATATTCTGACTGCTCTACCAACTGGCTATTCTCCAATCTCTCTCCTTCTCCTCAGGCCTCCCTATTCCCTGAGGCAAAACAATATTGAAATTGGGCCAGTTAAGAACCCTATAGTGGCCTGTAAGTGTTCAAGTGAAAGGAAGAGTCATGTATCTTTCACTTTCAATCAAAAGCTAGAAATGATTAAGCTTAGTGAGGAAGGCAAGCCAAAAGCCAAGACTGGCTGAAAGTCAGGCCTCTTGTTCCAGTCAGCCAAGTTGTAAATGCAAAGAGAAAGTTGTTGAAGAAAATGATTACTCCAGTGAACATATGAATGATAAGAAGGCACCTTATTGTTGATATGGAGAAAGTTTTAGTGGTCTGGATAGAAGATCAAACCAGCCACAACATTTCCTTAAGCCAAAGTCTAATCCACAGCAAGGTCCTACCTTTCTTTAATTCTATGAAGGCTGAGAGAGGTAGGTCCCTAAGAGAGAGGTCCCTGCTCTATCTCACCATCCCTTATGTCTTGTCATTTATTTTGCTGATATAGAAGCATACGAAAGTAAGCATACATAAACATATACAAATAATTATATGTATTATTATTTTGAACAAACTTTCATGTTAGACTAAGTGGAAGAAAAACGTTTTTACTTTACCTTCACTTATTTCTTCTCTAATGCTCTCTTTTCTTTACGTAGATCTGAATTTCTGACCTTTATTGTTTTCCTTTTCTCTTAGGAATTTCTTTTCACTTTTCTTGCAAGATAGGTTTTACCAGCAACACATTCCCTCAATTTTTGTTTATCTGAGAAAGTCTTCATATTTCTTCTTCACTTTTGAGAGGTAATTTTTTGGGGTATAGAATTCTATGGTGCCACTTTTTTCTCTCAACACTTTAAATATTTCACCCTACTCTCTTCTTGCTTGTGTAGTTTCTGAGCAAAAGTCAGATATAGTTCTCATCTTTGTTCCTATCTTTTTCCTCTGGCTTCTTTCAGGATTTAAAAAAAAAATCTTAGATTTCTGTAGTTTGAAAATGATATGCCATATTAATCAGGGTTTTCCAAAGTTACAGATTAAAATAAGATTTTGTTTATATTTATTATAGATATTTATTATGGAAATTGACTTGTGATTCTGAAAGCCCACAAGTCTCAAAATCTGTTGTCTACAAGCTGGAGAACCAGGAAAGCTCTGGAGTAGTTCAGTGTAAGCCTAAAGGCCTAAGAACCAGGGGAACCCATAGCGCACCTCCTGGTCAGGTCTGAGGGCCTTGGGTTGGGGAAAGGATTGCTGGTGTAAGTCTTGTGGTTTTAAGGCCCCAGGACCAGGAACCTTGATGTCTGAGGGCAAGAGAAGAGGGATGTCTCAGATCAAGAAGAGAGAGTAATTCCACCTTCCTCTGCTTTTTTATTCTATTTAGGCCCTCAGAGGATTAGATGATACCTACCCACTTTGGTGAGGTGATCTTTGCTACTCAGTTTCCTGATTGAGATGCTAACCTCCTTCAGAAATACATTCATAGACACTTCCAGAAATAATATTTTATCAGCTACCAGAACATCCTTCAGCCCAGTCAAGTTGACATATAAATTAACCATCATATATACCTAGAGGTAGTTTTTTGTTTATTATTTATTTATTTATCCCACTTGGTATCGTGTGTCTGATAATAGTTTGGGGGAAATTCTCAGTCATTCTGTTTCAAATAATTCTTCTGTTTTCTTCCCTCTTCTCCTTCTGGAATTCCCATTCCATGTATGTTGTACCTTTTGTAGTTCCACAGTTTTTGGATCTGTTCTCTTTTTTTCAGTCTTTTTTTTTTTTCTTTTCAGTTTGATATTTTTCTATTGAGATATCTTCAAGCTGAGAGATTCTTTTCTCAGATATGTCCAGTCTACCCATAAGCCCATACTTCACTTCTTTTAAAGTGTTTTTGATCTCTAGCATTTCTTTTGGTTCTGAGAATTTCCATCTCTGTGCATTTGTTCCTGCATGCCATCTACTTTATCCATTGGAGCATTTAGCATCTTAATCATAATGTTGTAAATTCCTGGTCTAATGATTCCAACATCTCCATCATATCTACGTCTGGTTCTGAGGCTTGCTCTGTTTCTTCAAATTGTGTTCTCTGCCTTTCAGTATGCCTTGTAATTTGTTCTTAATAACTGGACATGATGCAGTGAGTAAAAGGAACTGCTGTAAATAGGCCTTTAATAATGTGGTGGTAAGGCGTGGGAGGAGGAGAACTGTTCTGTAGTCCTGTGAGTAGACCTCAGTCTTTTAGTGAGCTTATGCCCCTGGAGTGTGAACTTCACAACCGCTTCAAGGTTCTTCCCCCACTTAAGTGAAACAGGATGGCTAATGTGGGCAGGAGTTGGGTATTTCCCTTCCTCCAGGTCATGTAGGCTCTGATAAAACCCCAGCAGGTTAGGCTGCAGTTAAATAGTGCTCCTGATTGACGTAACTAAAAAACAATAATTTTTTCTAGTGATTCTAAGGCTGCTATTATTTTTGTCTATGACCAGATATATGATATAGAAAACTCCTTTTCTATAAATAATAAACTGCCTCTTAGGCGTTTCCCATCTGCAACCTGTCCATGGTGTTAACTTTATTTACTGCCATGTATCATGTCACTGCTCATCACCTCCAGCCTTGTTGAGTTCTGTGATTTGCAGGTTTTGAATATATGCATCAGGCAAAGCGGTTGATCTGGGCTACAAGAGGGTGGGACTGAGGTAAAGTAGCTGGTTTTCTATTATCCAGATGCTAAGAGGAAGTTTGGAGCCGTGGGAGGGAAGGAGATTGTGTGGGCTGACAATTGTGTTTCTTAATTCAGAAGTATCTGGGCTACAGGTAGTAGAATTATTGTCTCTACCAATTGGTTCTCTGTTGTCCTCAGTTTTCAGTATTGCAAATTAAATAATCCACCCAGTCATCATGATCAGTTTAATAGGAAGTTGGGAAAAGTCTTATCATAGATTTATTCAGGTGATGATATTTAAATCCAGAAGAAACATTTCTTCTTTGTTCTTAAAGCTTTCTAGGATGACGTGGAATAAAACCTTTTGCTTTTATTGACTAGTTTATTATTTCCAATTGATAATAAAGAAAGCTATTATTTATTATCTTCCTTGTCAGATTTTGAGCTATATTTTCATTTTTATTTAAACAACATTGGGCCAGGCACAGTGGCTCATGCCTGTAATCCTAGAACTTTGGGAGGCCAAGGTGGGTGGATCACCTAAGGTCAGGAGTTCAAGACCAGCCTGGTGTAACTCTGTCTCTACCAAAATACAAAAATTAGCCAGGTGTGGTGACGCATGCCTGTATTCCCAGCTACTGGGGAAGCTGAGGCAGGAGAATCACTTGAACCTGGGAGGCAGAGGTTGCAGTGAGCCGAGATCGTGCCATTGCACTCCAGCTTGGGCAACAGAGCGAGATCTCTGTCTCAAGAGAAAAAAAACAACATTGAAAAGAGGGTCTTTGTTTCCTTATTTTTCAGGTAAGGAAGTGGAGGATTAAATGATTTGCCCAAAGTCTCACAGTAATTTGTAGAGCTGAGATTGAAATTCAGGTGAAACTTCACATATCACATTCTTTTTATCAGGTATGTTGAGAATATGGTTTGCCGAACACAGAAAGCAAGTAGTTACCTAGAATTATAGTCCCGTTGTGTAAAAGCTTTTATATTTTACTTTAATTATATATGACAATAATGCGCTTTTACCCTTCTTTTTGAGATGGCAGTTTCTGGATTTACTCTTGGTACCTGCATACTTCTGTTGCACATTAGTTATGTGACTAATTATCCCAATGGAAAAGTAACACAGTCATGCCATGGAATGATTCCTGAACATGGTCATAGTCCACAGTCTGTTCCTGTTCATGACATTTATGTGAGTCAGATGACATTCAGACCAGGAGATCAGATTGAAGGTACCGTGCTGGGATTAACTGTTTACATTTTGGATTTCACTCTTTTACTGTTTATTGAATCTTTATTATTATTTGATTTAGACGATTTCATTTAAATCTGTTTTCTTTTGTAAGATACTATCATACTTCTTGTTTTTGGTTCCAGATGACTATATTACTTAAATAGTCTGTGTATTCCCCATCCAGAACAGGCTTTAAAATAAGTTTTTATCCTTATTTACTATTTTTATTAATTGTGCTATCACTTCAAGAGAAGAGAAAAATAAAGTTTATTTTATCTTGTTTAAAATATAATAAACCCTTGTCCTTCTTGACATCACATGATTTTAAGAATCATTCTCTAATTTCTCTGGTAAAATGTAGGCTGATTATTAAAGATAAATCTATCACAGCATTTTGCAAACTTTATTTTTTGCAACTCTAGAAATGCAAAATGTTAACAGGTACTCTGTTACTTAGAAAGTAAATAGAAAAATAAGTTTGGAATATTCTGTGTGGTACGTAATATAACCTTAGAGTTCACACTGTACAGTAGGATATTAAATACCCTAAGAAATTTGCAGTAAAGAAACAAGTATTTACTTTCATCTAGTGTTTTTCTTTTTTTTAAATTCAGTAAGAATTTATTGAGTGTCACTGTGAGCCAGACACTGTGTTAAATACTGGAATTCAAAAGAAAACACCTCATGTTTTTTCCTCTAATGAGGTCAAGTAAACTTTTTTTTTAAAAAACTTTTATTTTGGGTTCAGGGGTACATGTGCAGGTTTGTTTATAGGTAAATTCCATGTCACGAGGGTTTGGTGTACAGATTATTTCATCACTCAGGTGATAAACATAGTACCCAATTGGTATCATCTAGCATTTTCCAAACTAACTTAGCCTTATGGACTGCCCCTGGACCATCACCTATTTTTCTTTTCTCTTTGCGGAATGGCTATTAATATCTCACAGAGTGAATATCTTATGGAACACAGTTTAGAGCTTCTTTGCCTATAGGATGACTCTTTTCTCTCCAGGAGTACTTTTGCATATGTAGACCTCATTGTAATTGTAATGTACGACCTCTAAACTTTTTTTTTTTTTTGATATTACTAAACTTTTTAACCAACCCTTTTGTCTTTTTCTCAGTTACTTTGTCAGGGCATCCATTTAAAGGCTTTCTCCTAGAAGCGCGTAATGCTGAGGATCTGAATGGCCCTCCTATTGGCTCCTTCACATTGATTGACAGTGAAGTGTCACAACTTTTGACCTGTGAAGATATACAGGTTTGTGTTTAGAGTTGATCCTTGAACAATGTGGAGGTTACAGGTGCCGACCCCACCCCTGGGGAAATTGGAAATCTGTGTAGAACTTTTGACTCCCCCCACACTTAACTACAAATAGCCTATTGTTGACCAGAAGCCTTACTGATAACAAATAGTTGATTAACACATATTTTGTATTTATATGCGTTATACACTGTATTCTTACAATAAAGTAAGCTAGACAAGAGAAAAATCTTATTAAGAAAATAAGAGAAAATATATTTACTATTCATTAAATAGAAGTAGATTATCATAAAGGTCTTTATTCCCATTGCCTTCATGTTGAATGGGCTGGAGAGGAGAAGGAAGAGGAGTGGCTGGTCTTGCTGTCTTGGGGTGGGTGGAGGAGGTGGAAGGGGAGGCAGGAGAGGCACCACACTAGTGTAACTTTATAGAAATACATTGTAATTTCTGTCTGACTTTTTTGTTTTTTTGTTTGCTTAAAATGTTTCTATATGGTGCCAATTCTTCCCTGCTTTGCTTTAGTTTCAGTGCTATATCATTGGAGGGTCCATGTCGTAGAAGGCAAAAGCAGTGTTGAATAATTGGAACCCTTCTGCCAGGTTGTCTAATGTCAGTTTGTTTTCTGGGACTGCTTCTTCTCCATAGTCCTCATCGTCATCTGGCACTGGTTTGGAAACACTCACCATCAAGTTGTCTTCTGTTAATTCTTCTGTTGTGGTGTCTATTAGCTCTTGAATTTCTTGAAGATTCATATCTTGAAACCCTTCGTCGCCCACCTTTTTTTTTTTTTTTTTGCCATATCCACAGTCTCTTTTATGATTCCTTGATTGGCTCTGTAAATCTTTAAAAGTCATGCACAACATCTAGATGCAGTGTTTCTTCAGCAGGAATTTATTGTTTTGGGCTTGATGGCTGTCTTGGCTTTTTCCAAAACAACAATAGTATCTTCAATGGTAATCCTTCCAGACTTTCATGATGTTCTATCAGAGTTCTCTTCCACAGCGTTGACAATCCTTTCCATCGAGTATTGTGTGTAAAGAGCCTTACATGTCCTTAAGACTTCCTGAGCTAGAGACTGAGTTAGAGACATTGTATTTGGAGGCAAGGAGGCGACTTCAGTGGCTTTGGTGTTGAGCTCATGGGGTTCTGGGTAGCAGGGGCATTGTCTAATATTGTATTAGGCTGTTCCTGTGTTGCTAAAAGAAGTACCTAAGACCAGGTAATTTAATAAGGAAAGAGGCTTAATTGGCTCACTGTTCTGCAGGCTGTACAAGCATGGCACTGGCATCTGCTCAGCTTCTGGGTAGGGCTTAGGGAGGCCTCATGGCCTTTTACTCATGGCAGGAGCTGAAGCAGGAGCAGGCACTTCACATGGTGAAAGCAACAGCAAGAGAGAGAGTTGGTGGTGGGGGGAGGTGCCACATTTTACAACAACAAGATCTTGCTCACTATCTCGAGGAATAGCACCAAGCCATGAGGAATCTGCTCTCCTGACCCAAACACCTCCCACCAGTTCCCACCTCCAACATTGGGGATTGCAATTTAACTTGAGAGTTGGATGGGGACAAATATGCAAACTATATCAAATATCAATAGAACATTTATTTATGTATTTATTTAGAGACAGAGTCTCGCCCTGTCATCCAGGCTGGAGTGCAGTGGTGCGATCTCAGCTCACTGCAGCCTTTGCCTCCTGGGTTCAAGTGATTCTCCTGCCTCAGCCTCCTGAGTAGCTGGGATTATAGGCGCCCACCACCATGCATAGCTAATTTTTGTATTTTTAGTAGAAATGGGGTTTCATCATGTTGGCCAGGCTGGTCTCGAACTCCTGACCTCAAGTGATCTGCCCGCCTCGGCCTCCCAAAGCACCGGGATTACATGCATGACCCACCGTGCCTTTAAAAGAACCTTTAAAAGGCAGTCTTTTACTGGCAAGGTGCTTCTTGTCTTCAGAGGTAAAATGTCCATGGAGCCAATCCAGACAAAGGTTTCTTATTGTCCAGGACTTCTTGTAGTTACAACCCAAACACTGGCAGCTGATGTTTATCTTTTCCCTTCAAGGATCGGGGATTAGCAGCTAGCAGCTTTATAGGTAAGAGCAGTCCTGATCATTAACTGACTGCATTTGCACAAAACAGTAGAGATAGCCTGCTCTTGCTTGCCTTAAATCCTGGTGCTTGCTTCTCTTCTTTACTAATAAGTGCCTTTGTGGCATTTATTTCCAAAATTGGGCACTTTTGTCTGCATTAAAAACCTGTTCAGGCAGATACACTTTCTCCTCAATGATTTTCTTTTCTTTCTTTCTTTTTTTTTTTTGAGACGGAGTCTCCCTCTGTCGCCCAGGCTGCAGTGCAGTGGCGTGATCTCGGCTCACTGCAAGCTCCGCCTCCCGGGTTCACGCCATTCTCCTGCCTCAGCCTCCCGAGTTGCTGGGACTACAGGCGCCCACCACAACGCCCGGCTAATTTTTTGTATTATTATTATTATTATTTTTGGACGGAGTTTCACTCTTGTTGCCCAGGCTGTAGTGCAATGGCGGGATCTTGGCTCACTGCAACCTCCGCCTACTGGGTTCAAGCGATTATCCTGCCTCAGCCTCCTGAGTAGCTGGGATTACAGGCATGTGCCACCACGCCCGGCTAATTTTGTATTTTTAGTAGAGATGGAGTTTCTCCATGTTGGTCAGGCTGGTCTTGAACTCCCGACCTCAGGTGATCCGCCCGCCTCGGCCTCTCAAAAGTGCTGGGATTACAGGCATGAGCCACTGCGCCCAGCCTTTTTTTTGTATTTTTAGGAGAGATGGGGTTTCACCGTGTTAGCCGGGATGGTATCATCAATGATTTTCTTTCTTTATTTTTTTTTTTTGAGACGGAGTCTCGCTGTGTCCCCCAGGTTGGAGTGCAGTGGCCCGATCTCAGCTCACTGCAAGCTCCGCCTCCTGGGTTCACGCCATTCTCCTGCCTCAGCCTCCTGAGTAGCTGGGACTACAGGCGCCCGCCAACACGCCCGGCTAATTTTTTGTATTTTTAGTAGAAACGTGGTTTCACCGTGTTAGCCAAGATGGTCTCGATCTCCTGACCTCGTGATCCGATCAATGATTTTCTTAATGATGCCTGGGAACTTGCCTGCTGCCTCTTGGTCAATAGAAGCTGCTTCTCTTGTTATCTTGACATTTTAAAAGCCAAACTTTTTTTCTAAAATTGTCAAACTATCCTTGCTGGCATTAAATTCTCCAGCTTTAGACCCTTCACCTTCCATTTGCTTTAAGTTGTCATATAATGACTTTGCTTTTTCTTGAATAATATTATTCTACAAGTATCCCTTTCTTATAGCAATTCTTACACCTGCCTAAAAGCTGCATTTCCGATATGAGATGAAAAGGTCTTTCACAAAAAGTGTGAGGTTTTTGCATCTGTTGGCATAGCTGCAGTGACAGCTTCACGAATTTTCTTTTCTTTTTTCTTCTTTTTTTTTTTTAATTTTTTTTTTTTACAGTGGTTCTTATACCGGGGATTCATTTGTCTTGATATGGTGGGCAACTGCAGCAGCAGACCTTAATCTACAGTACATATCCAGCAATTCAACTTTTTCTTGTAATGTCATGAATTTTCTCTGCTTCTTAGGAACACTTACCGCATCACTAGTGGCACTTCGTATGGCCCCATGGTGTTATTCAGGGTTTACAGTAGGGCACAAAACACCATAAAAGCTGGGTGCAGTGGCTCATCCCTCTAATCCCAGTACTTTGGGAGGCAGAGGCTGGTGGATTGCTTGAGCTCAGGAGTTTGAGACCAGACTGGGAACATGGTGAAACCCCGTCTCTACAAAATAATACAAAAATTAGCTGGGTGTGGTGGCATGTGCTTGTAGTCCCAACTACAGTTAATTTTATGCAGTTATGATTTAATACTGCATTTTTACATTTGTTTATATGTCTCTGTGAATGGCACATGTGCGGTCTGTTTGTGTATGTATGTTTTGATAAATTTTAACTTTTTGTAATAGGTATGTGCATATTTTATGGTAGTAAATGATAAAATAGACTAATACCTACATATTTTGTGCATTTAAGACATACCTAACTTTTTAATTTTTTCAATATTTCTAGCCTATGCAGTTTGTCTGAGTTTTTTCAAATTGTTGAAAACCTCCAAATGCTTTTCTACTACATTTATGGAAAAAAATCTGCATATAAGTGGACCTATGCACTTCAAGCCTGTATTGTTCAAGGGTCAACTGTAGTTTGAAATAGCTCTCTGTCAGTTTTTTTGGGGGTCTTTTCACTATAAGGTGGTGGTTGCAAGGTAAATGATGACATTAACCATGTATTGTAAACATCTAAATGGATTCACAACAATCAGACTTTTTCCTTAATTTTACTTGCAATATATTTTTACACATCAGCACCCTATAAAAGATAGAATAGTTTGAAGAATTTATAGCTTGTGATGTTTTATATGAATATTGGCTCTTATTATATTAATTTTTGAAGAGTTTTAATATTGAAGACAGAGATCTAGAGTATGACACGAGTCTAATTTTTTTTTCATTTATTTATTCATTCATCCATTTATTTTTACACCAAAAATGGTCCTGAATGGGAGGGATAGGTGATGGGCAGGACTTACTCTTGCTCCTTGAAGAACTCCTTACTTTACATATAAGCACATCTATGAACACATAAGTAGAACAGTGTGATAACTTTGGTTAGAAGCATACACAGTGAGTGGGAAGCATAGCAGAGGGAGCCACACACAGCCTGGAAGGAATTGGGAAAGAGTTTCTTAGAGGAGGTGATCTTCAAGTAAGGCCTCAAAGAATGAGTAGGAGTTGGCCACGTGCATGAAAGTGGGAAACAAGATTGTTCTAGAGAAAGGAATTACTAAAATATCATGCTACATATTTGAAGGCAGGAAGTTTTTCAAAGAATCTTCTGCATTCTATTTGTATCTATTAATGGAAGAGATATAAATTTATAATGTACATGAAACAATGAGCAAGCTCTATCTAGTGTTAACATACCCAGTTTTCACAGCTCTCTTCAGTTCTTAGATTTCTGTGGACTCTCATTTATTCACAGAGCCAGCTGCTAATATGTTCTCAACCAATCAACATTTCATTTATGGAGTGCCTGAGTCCTTCTTCTAAATAAAATAGTCTTCACCAGAATGCTAACGTCATGCAATGATAAATTACTTTGCAAAATGATAGAAGTTCCAGCCATGCTGAGCTATTGAGTGACTGAATGGTAGCTCTTTTCCCTTTTATTTCAGGGATCAGCAGTGAGTCACAGAAGTGCATCTAAAAAAACAGAAATTAAAGTCTACTGGAATGCTCCAAGCAGTGCTCCAAATCATACACAGTTTCTGTGAGTATAAGAGTTTACAATTCTGGGCCAGGCATGGTGGCTCATGCCTGTAATCCCAGCACTTTGGGATGCCAAGGTGGTGGATCACTTGAGCCCAGGATTTTGAGACTGGCCTGGGCAACATGGTGAAACCCCATCTCTAAAAAAAGGAAAAAAAAGTTTACAACTCTGTAACTACTAGCATAATTGAAACCATAATTAGTCTGTATCATTTTCTGTACCTATTAGATGTTCACGCATGTAGGAGAGCTTTGGTATAGTAATAACACCACCTTCCTGATGCAGGAGTTTGTTTTGCTTCTTACCAGTGTATACTTATCACCTAGTGCAGGACCTATCGCCAAATAGGCACTTAATAGACATTTGTTGAGTGAATGAAGTCTTCTACTGCCTTAATCCTAATAAGAGCTATCAATTAATACTGGAGCCTTTATGTTATATAATACTAATTTTAGACTTGCTCCTGTATTAGCATGAGAATACAAATGAAAGTCTTGAAATTTGGATGACTCTTACTCTTTTGCAGTGTTACAACGTGCAGATTAGACTCTCAGAAAAGACTGCATGCCTCTCAAATTATGAAACTCAGTAGAATTAAAACAGAACTTCTTCCTTATCCTAATACAAGGGGAAATGGAACGTTATAATGCCATCTAATGATTCCTGAGGGGTGATGTGGACATATATTTTAAGGGGAGGATTGCTATCCTGACATGTCTGTTTTCTTCACTTTGTGCGTGGGTCCCCAACACACATTAACACAACTCTGCACTGGTATGTTAGATGGAATGTGAAAAAGGGGGTGTGACCCCAGTGAAAGCTGATGGTTACTGATGCAGCCTCTATTATAGCTTCTTGCTGTAGTTGCTTGCTACACACGCCCTTTGGAAGAATTGAATACTGCACTCTGAAATGACTAGTATGTTCTTCATATGCCAGGAAGTAGAAATCTGTGCAGTTTTGTCCCTGGGTCTGACATCATGGCTATTGTGAATATGCCCCCAAAACAGACAAATAAGAAAAGAGGGACAGAGGGAGAGAAAGCAATAAAAATTCATCAAGTGATGGGGTGGGAGAGAGTGGTTAGAGATTTGCCTCAGACAAAATTAATAGTCCTATTAGGTAGTAAGTCATGTTTTTCTAGTTAAGTGTCTCTCTCTCTTTTTTTTTTCCTTTAACGTTTTGATCTGATTGTGACAGGACACAATTAGGGTTCTAATCTCACTGGTATTGCATTTCAGAGTCACAGTTGTTGAGAAGTACAAAATCTACTGGGTGAAGATTCCTGGTCCTATAATTTCACAACCAAATGCATTTCCTTTTACAACACCTAAAGCTACAATAGTACCTTTGCCAACGTTGCCTCCAGTTTCCCACTTAACCAAACCAGTAAGTAACAATTTTATTTTCTCTGTAGAGATGGGATTTCACCATGTTGTGCAGGCCGGTCTCGAACTCCTGAGCTCAAGTGATCCTCCTGCCTTGGAGTCACAAAGTGCTTGGGATTACAGGTGTGAGCCACTGTGCCCAGCTTAAGTAACCTTTTTATAGCTTCATTAAATGTAATCTAAATAATATGTGGCCAAATATAATGTCCATATATTATAAAATGCAGAAGAGAAGGTAAACAAAATAAGACATTACAGACGAGTAAAGTGCTGTACTTAGTTTTCTGTATGTGAGCAAAGAGGTAAATCTGTGGTTGGAAATTGTGGTTCTGTGTACTTTGTGTGACAAAGTGCATAGAGAAGTAACTGTGCTGGGTAGTGGTAGCACGTTTTGGGGTCCTCTGTAGGAATCTGAAGGAAGCCTTCATTGCAACCTTATGACTTACAGGTTAGAATGAAGGGAATGCCAGACCCTACGTGTTCAAGGTGTGGTCATGACATTCACCTGTAGTCTCTACTGGTAGTGGATATGTTTTCATTTGAAAGTAAATCTGATGAATCAATAGTTTTTTTTTTCTTTCTTTTAAACACAGCCAGATATCAAACGAAGAGCTTAAGTTAAATTTAGACAAGATTTGGAGGAGATTCTTGAAGTGGTGATATAACTCTTAGATCTCATTTCATTAAGGTCAAAGAGTCCTAGGGAATTGTATATGCTGAACAATAGAAAATCTCCTGTAAATTCATCAGTTAGAATTTCATCTAGGCCCTCTGATTCAAAAGATTTATGATTGACAAGACATATCTTGGAAAGTGTTATGCATATTAGAAACATTAGGAAGAAGGGTTTTACTGCAGGAAATTCTGATAAGTTAGACTTCTTAATTCAGAAGTGGATAAAATAAAAAAAAACGTGTTGCAAAAGGTTGTTTCAGTTGAAAGAACAAACGTGGGCCTAAATACTGACTTGCCTAATTTTCATGTGTCTTTGGGCAAATTACTTAATTTTCAGTCTCAGTTTCCTCACCTATAGAAAGAGATGTAATAATATTTAGCTCTTAGTATCACTGTAAGAATTAAAATAATGAATGTAAGTTTTCTATAACTGTGTCTTGCATTTAATAGATATTCAGTAAACATTAGTTCCTCTTCTTTTTCTTTCTTTTTATTATCCTTTTGTACCTTTTTATTCACATAGAGAAGACAAAGTAATGCTCTTTGCTCCTTATTTTGTTTTTCTTCTCTTCAACATCTTATAGCATATGGGCACTATATTTGATTACATTATTATGATTGTTGCACTTTTGTGTGACCATACAATTAGATCTGTTATTTGTACTAGCTCTCAGTTTAGGCTTAATCCTTATTTAATTAAAAGCTGCTTTAGGGAAATACACAGTCAATTTGGACCTGAGCTTCCCAGTAGGAATCTGTTGACAATATTGTTGTGTTTCCGTATATTCAGTCAAAGGCTCTTGTTGGAACTTTTATTGTGTCTTTGTGCCATGTTTATAATCTCTAATTATAGGGAGGTTCATTCAGTCAAAGGTTTATAGCATTTTTAGAGCTCGAAGATACCTCAGGGTCTATGTCTTACAGTTTTCTTGTTGTGTAGTTGAAGGTTCAGGGACCCTGAGAGAACAAGTCCTTTGGCAAACATGATGTAGGGAAGGGATGAGCAGAGACCCAAGTCCAAGTTTCTTAGTTCCCCAGTGGCTTGTTCTCTTCACCCTAGTATGATCTGTCTTTACATTTCCATGAACTGTAGTTACATAATGTTTAGCTCTCTTCTGAAATTTACTGTCACAGCATTCGAACAAAGTCTGCTCATTTATCAGATTATACAGCTGATTTTTTTTTTCTAAGACTCTTCGTCTTATATTCCTTATCAAGAAGCTCTGGATTAAGTCATCCGATTGTTGCTTATTTCTCCTGCCAATAAATCACTACGGTTATTTGGAATGCTGGTAAATTGGGGCAACCATTTTTTTCTTATATCATTTTAGTATGAAATTTGAATCTGAATTCTAGAAGCAGAATCCACAACCTAAATTTAATAGCTTGCTAAGAATTTATTTGTTTGCTTTTTAAAACTTCATCTCTGAGAACTAGAGGATACCCTTTAGGCAGGAATGTTAGTGTCATTTAAGTCTTAGGGACTGAAATATTACCTCAAAAATTTCTCAAAACTTATCAGAAACTTTGCTTCAAAACATACTTAATGTGAAATGTTTTGTGTATTACAGGAGCTTTAATACTCTTGCACAATTACAGCCCAACAAGTGTATGTTTTCCAAATTTTAATTAAAATTAATTAAGTTTAAAAGTTCATAACCTAACTACTGCTCCGATCATTTTTAATTTGGGATGTGTCTTTTGTTTCCTTATTTGAATGCTTATTATGTAAAGGTATTCTCATTAATTTGGGAGCTACCCGTACTTGAAGGTAGTTATTCTTCTGTCATTGCCAATGAACTGCTTGTTTGATAATTAAGATTTTTTTTTCCTCTGTCATTTTTCTAGTTCAGTGCCTCAGACTGTGGGAACAAGAAGTTCTGTATTAGGAGTCCTTTGAACTGTGACCCAGAGAAGGAAGCTTCCTGTGTCTTCTTGTCCTTCACAAGAGATGACCAATCGGTGGTGGTTGAAATGAGTGGCCCCAGTAAAGGCTATTTATCCTTTGCATTATCTCATGACCAATGGATGGTTGGTACCTCTCACTTACATAAGTGGTAACAAAAGGAGAATCATGGCTGGGCATGGTGGCTCATGCCTGTAATCCCAGCACTTTGGGAGGCCAAGGCAGGTGGATCACGAGGTCGGGAGTTCAAGACCAGCCTGGCCGAGATGGTGAAACCCCACCTCTACTAAAAATACAAAAATTAGCCTAGCGTTGTGGCGGGCGCCTGTAATCCCAGCTGTACGGGAGGCTGAGGCAGGAGAATCACTTGAACCTGGGAGGCGGAGGTTGCAGTGAGCCAAGATTGTGCCACTGCACTCCAGCCTGGGCGACAGAGTGAGACTCCATCTAAAAAAACCCCCAAAAAACAAACAAACAAAAAACCCAAAGGAGAATCACTGAAACTGTTTGTTCCAGGGTCAAATGATCATACAGGAGAAACTAACTTAGAACAGATTCTAAGTTAAATGGCTTTGAGTTCTGTATGATTTTAACAGTTGGGCAATTACTTCCAAGAACAGGCTGTCCTAAGGAAAGTTAGGAAGATCATTTTATTTCCAGTGTATTTGCCATTTTATGTCTGTCTATCTCTTTGCGATAAAGCAGGAAATACGGTTAAGAAAAGTTGTTCTGCATAAAATGTCATGTTTTTTGTAATGCTTTTCAAACCAGAATTGTTTATTCAAGTGGCCAGAACTAAAGCATGTGTTCCTGCTCTTTTGTCCTATTTTAGTAGTCATCAGTGCATTTCCTAAACAGAGAATTAAACTTGTATATCCAGGCAGCATGTATCACAATAGGCTCCTTTGTCAAATCAGCAGAAGGCAGCATTTATTTTAAGCCGATTCTCACTCACCCTGGGTAGTGCTGAAATGGATTAAATGATTCTGTAGGTGGCAGCCTTGTGCTGTGGTGTGGAAGAGCAGAGGCCTGCATAAGCACCTCGCTTTCCTAGGGAGCAGGAAGAGTATTGTGGCCAGGACGTGTATAAGTCCTGTTCAAGCAGAGTGGGCCTTGGGGCATAGGGATGACCAGAAATGGAGAAAGGCCCTTATTAGCACAGGCAAGGGGTCTTGTCTTGAGAGTTTTCTTCTTACCAGGATTTAAACTTAACACCACTTCTTTAGGGAATCATATTTCAGAAAAAGAAAAGGAACTCTGACATGGCTGTAATAGAAAAACTAATGCTCGTCCTGAAAATGCACTTGATCACATTGGTCCTGGAGCAGTGTTTGCAAGTATTGTAAGACGCTGGATGTAACTAACTTTCTTTAGTAGGATACCATTTCAGTATGTATATATGACCTACATATTTCACTAGACACCTCTAGAATGCACTTCGATCTTCTTTCATTAAACAAAAGATATACCTTAAATTGATGAGATACAAAAGATACCATGTACTTAAAAAAATAATATATAAGAAATAATGAGTCCTTCCCCTTCCAAGTTGCTTGTATAGGAAATTTTATACTTGCTCGGCTGATGCGCTGATTGTTCAAAACATTTTCCCCACTTCCTTTTGTGATTGCCATCAGACCTGTAGCATATTCTTTTGGATATTCTTAGTGTTGGCAAAAATGAACTACATTTAGTGTATAAGGTGAATGAGGTCGAGTTGAAAATAAAATGTGACTATAAAGCAATAATGATAGGTGGTGGTAGTGCTGCTGTCATGTGAATGTGATTAAACTGGCTAGAAAGGAAATTCTGAAAATGAGTCCAAAAAGGATTAACCTGTTGAATGAATGTATAGTTTCATTAAGGTTCATCTCTGAGTTACAACACTTATTTAGACATATGCTCTAGTCACTTAAAAAAAAAAAAAAAAACACCCAACTTATTCCAGTCACTTTATAGCCAAGATTCATGCTATAGTATACGGATACATTTCCTTTTACTGGTTACATGAAACCTGTAAGCAAGAGGGAAAGACTATTACTGCATTCAGTATGGTAATGAGTAGCCCACAGGTAGGTCAGGTATTCTGTTCTAAATTGTAGGCATTGATGGCACAAAAGCATTTATCTCTAATTCAAGATATATTTATCTTACTTAGAAATCTTATCTGTTTCCAGTATAGTACTCATCAAAAATGTTTACAAAAAAGACTTAATTACGCAGGTGCAGTTGATTTACAGAGCAATCCTGTTTAATGATTAAAATAATCTGTACACCTGTTTGCCTAACTTGGGGGAAATGAATCATCCTCAAAATATATTTTTAAGTGGTTATTTCTATTTTTGGTTATTACTTTTAAAACTCTCGGGTATTTTTGTGACCTGCTATTTCTTTGGAGTGTATAGTGTAAATTTAAATACTGAAGGTATCTGATGTCACACTCATTCGATAACCTAAGTTATACCCCGTTTTCAATTTGGCTTGTAAATTAATGTTAGCAATTATTTTGGTACGTTAGACCTCATCACTAAAATCAAAATGTGTAATTTACCCTATTTCTGATAATAATGACTTGCTAATGTGTGAATTTTAACTGAATTTCCAAGTACGGTAAGTCCCCACTTCATGTCGTCAGTAGGTTCTTGGAGCCTCTGACTTTAAGGGAGGCTACATACAGCAGTCCTTGAATAATATCATTTCCTTCAATATCATTTTGTTATGACATTGATGAGGAAAAAATATTGGCCATGTTGTATGTTGTTTTGCTTAAAGTCACAATTTTCAAGAACTTACCTATGAGTTTAAGTGAAGATATACTGTACATACCTCTTTCCTATTTGAGATATTTTGTTCAATAATGTAAAGTCTATCAAGTATGTGCATTATTAGCTTCCTTCTTTCTCCTTCCACTGCGCTGTATCATCTTACTCCATACATGATCTCTCCATGCCCCAATTCCAGGATGTCCCCAATCCTGAACTCCCTTGGACTCCAGACTGTGATTTCCAGCTGCAGGCTGGTCTCGTCCAGATATGTGTTCCTGGACAGCACAAAGCAACATCTAAAAGACTGAACTTTTTATTATGCCTCCTGATGTCTCCTTGTCTTCCCCATTCTTGGTGATCAGCAATGTTAGGAAAGCAGCTACCATTGTTGATGGCTTGTTTCTTGTTGGGTATTGTCCTAGGCAATTTATAAACACATCATTTACTGCTGCCAGCATCTTTTTTGGTATTCAGAGAAATGTTGGTTTTGACTTGGATTCCTTCCTTTCATCCATCTTTCAGGTCCTTCCTTCTGCCATTTCCAATTTTTTGTTTTGAAAAGTTTTAAACCTCAGTAAAAGTTAAAAAGATAGTACAGTGAACACCCATAAACCCTTCACCTAGATTTGCCACTTTATCTATCTACCTCAGTTGATTTATGTGGTGTATATAAATACATATTTTTTTCTTGAATCATTTGAAAGAAAATTATAGATAATCATGACATTTCATCTCTAAGGTTTTCAAAATGTGTCTTCTAAGAACATGGACATTCTCATATAATTACCACAATATTTTTATCACATTAAGAAAATTTAACATTAATTTTATGTAACAGACAATCTGTATTCCAGTTTTCCCAGTTGTCCCAATAAAGTCTGTTGTTTTTAAAAAATATTTCTTATTCAGGATCCAATCAGTTATTACTCAGGGCATTTAGTTGTTATATCTCTTGGATCTCCTTTACTTTAGAACAGTTACTTAATCCTTTTTCTTTTTTATAAATTAAATTCAGGCCAGTTATTTGTAGAATATTCTACAATTTATATAATAGATTTATGTTAAGACTTTTTGGCACAAATGCTACATAAGGGATATTATTTCCACATCAGTGCATTATTTCAAAAGTTTCATAATGTCCAATTGTTCTATTATTGATGATACTATGTTTGATCACTGGTGTCTGTCGGATTTCTGCATCATGAAGTCTATTTTCTTTTTGTAATAAGAAATACATGGGATGATACTTTGAATCTGTATGAATAATCTGTTCCCCAATAGCCTGTAACTAGGTTTTTGCATTTATTGATGTTTCTCCTATGAATCAGTTGTTACATTTGTGGTTGCAAAATGGTGATCTTCTAACTTACTTATTAGCTGGCATTCTTATGAAAATACGAGTTTTCTTTTCTCTGCACTTGCCCTTGCCTTTTATAGTAACACTATGGACTAATGGGTTTCTTTTGTCCATTGTGTTGTAGTTTATTACCATCATTCATTCTTTTAGAGGGTCGTATTGACCCAAATGCGGCCAATGGGAGCCCTTTCAAGCAGGCTTCTGTGCCCTTTTGATGTGTCTCCACCACTTTTGAGCATGTCTTTGTTTCTGGTGTAACAAGATGTTCTCCATTCATACTTTCATGCATTCCATCATTTCTCAAAAGAGCTTTATTTCCTTTTAGTAGAAATAGATCTAGAAATCAAGATTTGGGTGCTAATATGTTCACTGCTACTGATCTCCAGGTACTTCTGATTCTATTCTTTGACATACCTCTTTCATTCTCTTTGTTGCATTGTCACTATCTCTGACTTGGCTTGTAGTTTTACTATCTGCTTCCTGGACTGCTGTAGTAACCCTTCATTAGTCCTCTTGCTTCCATGATTTCCTCTTCCATTTCATCCTTCACACAGCCATTGGAATTTTCTCCCCAAGCCACATTTAAGATCGTCTTGGCTGGGCGTGGTGGCTCATGCCTGTAATCCCAGCACTTTGGGAGTCTGTGGTGGGAGGATTGCTTGAGCCCAGGAATTCAAGATGAGCCTGGGCACACATGGTGAGACCCTCATCTCTACAAAAAATTCATAAAAAATTAGCTGGGCGTAGTGGCATGCAGCTGTGCTTCCAGATACTTGGGAGGCTGAGGTGGGAGGATCACTTAATCCCAGGAGGTCAAAGCTGCAGTGAGCTGTATTTGCACCACTGCATTCCAGCCTAGGTGACAGAACAAGATCCTGTCTCAAAAAAAAAAAAAAAAATTGTCTCAAAAATATCCCTCCAAACCTTTGGCAAAACTTTAGTAATTATTGTAATTATAGAATTATATAGTAATTATAGAAAAACTGTTCTTTTCTTAAAGCATGGTGCTCACTACTTTGGGAATACTTCTGGAATTTTCAGCCTTAGAGGTCTCTTTTTATCCTTTATATATTTTAGCTAGCAAAGCTACCTGTTTCTTAAAATTTTCATATTTCTATATCATTGGTCCTAGAAGTTCTTCAACTTGGAAAACGTTTCTTTTAATCTCATCTTTACCTTGTCCTCCTATAAATATGTTTTATCTTCTAAGATCTGCTTAATTACTGTCTTTTCTGATAAGCCATTTTCAATTCTCTGGCCATACATAATTTGTCTTTTCGTGTCACTTTACCTATCTGTCTGCCTCAAAACAATATAGCTTCAGGTTATAAGAGCCATATTCTTATAATAAAGTCATCTTTGTTTCTCCCACAATGTCCAGCTTAATTTTTTCTCATAGGATGCTCTCTAAATGCTTGACTTGAGAGGGGCAAACTGGGGAGAGAGCTTCAGTACAACCCAGGGATTTGGTGGAAGTTCTTATATGGTGTACTTTTATGCTTTCAAACTTGAGGTTTCTAGAACTGCCTGGAGCCTGAGGTTGGAGTAGCACCTTCACTTACTCTTCATTTGGAATAGTGAGAACTGAGAGTTACCTGCTGTCTATCCCCATCATCTTCTCTAATATTTGGGAGGTCTACTTATATTGATTTTATTTGACTTCTTATCCTCAGTTTGCCTCAAATCAACCATTATTTGTATTAAAATTTTTTATGTAACAAAAGAATTTCTATGATGACGATGGCGGTTTTGTCGAAAAGAAAAGGGGGAAATGTGGGGAAAAGAAAGAGATCAGATTGTTACTTTGTCTGTGTAGAAAGAAGTAGACATAGGAGACTCCATTTTGTTCTGTACTAAGAAAAATTCTTCTGCCTTGGGATGCTGTTAATCTAGAACCTTACCCCCAACCCCGTGCTCTCTGAAACATGTGCTGTGTCAACTCAGGGTTAAATGGATTAAGGGCTGTGTTAAACAGATGCTTGAAGGCAGCATGCTCATTAAGAGTCATCACTACTCCCTAATCTCAAGTACCCAGGGACACAAACACTGCGGAAGGCCGCAGGGACCTCTGCCTAGGAAAGCCAGAGACCTTTGTTCACGTGTTTATCTGCTGACCTTCTCTCCACTATTATCCTATGACCCTGCCACATCCCCCCCGCTCCGAGAAACACCCAAGAATGATCAATAAATACTAAGGGGAAAAAAAAAAAAGAAAGAATGAAATATTTGTCCTCTACTAAAAACAAAACAAAACAAAACAAACAAAAAAAAAGAATTTCTATGTCTCATTCATGATGGATATTCTAGAAAACATGCATTGTTTAAATCAGGGTTCAGGCCCAGCATAGTGGCTTACACCTGTAATCTCATCACTTTGGGAGGCTGAGGCAGGAGGATTGCTTAAGCCCAAGATTTCAAGACCAGCCTGGGCAACAGGGCGAGAATCCATCTCTACTTTTTTAAAAAATAAAAAATAAATCGGGGTTCAGAAAATGTTTTCTGTAAGGACCAGATAGTAACTATTTTAGATTTTGTGGGCAATATGGTCTCTGTTGTAGCTACTAAACTCTGTTGTAGTATAAAAGCAGCCATAGATGGTATGTACATGAATAAATGTGGCTGTGTTCCAATGAAACATGGACATTGAATTTCAGTTTGATTTATTTTCATTTGTCATGAAACATTCTTCTTTTCACCACTTAAGTATGTAGAAGTCATTCTTAAACTATGAGCTATATAGAAACAAACTTTAGGTTGAATTTGATTTGCCGGCCATAGTTTGTTGACTCCTGGTTTAAGTCATGATTGCTCCAAATTTCTTATCTTGAATTGGGCTAATTCTGATTTTACTGTAATATGTGTAACAGTACATAATTACTTTGCTAAGAGTACATCCTTGAGAGTTTTTGAAAGTGGAACATTTAAAAATAAAGTTGAATCTGAAACTATAGAAATATATTAGAATCTAATATTGGAATTTATAGCAAGATTTGTTATAACGGGGTAGTCTTGGATCTTGTTTAAGGAATTGGGTGACTAAAGCACATAAAGAACCT
The DNA here is from genome assembly GCF_009828535.3 of Hylobates moloch. NCBI lineage: Eukaryota > Metazoa > Chordata > Mammalia > Primates > Hylobatidae > Hylobates > Hylobates moloch. Next base: position 127,052,596 of record NW_026652280.1, read on the forward strand.
TGTTAGATAGTTTATGGAGAAACCAAGTGAAAGACCAAACCACGGATAATAACTTAAAATCAAGATTATTCCTTTGTGCCATTGTTTAAATGTACTTTGAAGTTACAGTCTGCTTCTTTTTTGGTATTCTTTTTCATTCTTTTTTCCCCTATTAATTGACAGTCTGCTTTTTGATTATCACTTTATTTTATTCTATTTTATTTCTATTTTTTGGAGGCAAGGTCTCCCTCAGTTGCCCAGGCTGGTGTGCAGTGGCATGATCATGCCACACTGCAGACTTGACCTCCTGGGCTCAAGTGATTCTCCTGCCTTAGCCTTCTGAGTAGGTGGGACCACAGGCATGCATCACCATGCTTGGCTGATTTTTTTTTTTCTTGAGACTGAGTCTCGCTCTGTGCCCCAGGCTAGAGTGCAGTGGCGCGATCTCGGCTCACTGCCAGCTCTGCCTCCCGGGTTCACGCCATTCTCCTGCCTCAGCCTCCCGAGTAGCTGGGACTACAGGCGCTCGCCACCATGCCCAGCTAATTTTTTGTATTTTTAGTAGAGACGGGGTTTCACCATGTTAGCCAGGATGGTCTCGATCTCCTGACCTCGTGATCTGCCCGCCTCGGCCTCCCAAAGTGCTGGTACTACAGGCGTGAGCCACTGCGCCCGGCCCGCTTGGCTGATTTTTAAAAATTTTTTTCTAGGATGAAGTCTCACCGTATTGCCCAGGCTGATCTCAAACTCCTGGCTTCAAGCAATCCTCCTGCCTTGGCCTCCCAAAGTGCTAGAATTATGGGTGTGAGTCACTGTGCCTGGCTTGATTATCACTTTAAAGAATAAGATCTAACTTTCAGAGTTAAGGATCCTTGGAGACTAAAGGATAGATAAGAGGTAGACTGACTAATTCCTCCTTGAGTGCAGGTATTTTTGCCTCAGTTATATAACATTAAATCTATTGAATATGTACACTATGTAGCAATATTTCTTTACAATGTCTTCCATCTTAGAAGTTACCAAAAAATATCCAGTACAATGCAGTGTATTTGGTCATTAAAATATGTAGGATATAGATATTTATTAGTAAATAAATGTCTGGAATATTGTTTATGGTAAGTTAATTGAAAAAAGGTAACAGAACTCTATTTTTTTCCATTTGGGAAGGAAAAATAGGTATAATACAAATAGATTTGGATGAATATACATGAAAATATTAAAGTGGTGTTCGATTAGTGATGGGTTTATGAACATATAAACATGTTATATGTCTATCTTAATCTATTATTTTACACTGAAATTCTAGTGCTTTTGTATTATAACAAAATTATTTGCAACTCGCAAATTAGATAGCCAGTTCTCTAGAATTCATAGCATCATTCATGATTCAGTAAATTATGTTTTCAATCACATAATATTTGGTTTCCTGAGGTACTTTTTTAAAAAGAGAAAATAAAATGCTGAAATTCCTTTGAGCTTTTTTTCTCATTTGCAATTGTTTTTCAGGGTGATGATGATGCTTATCTGTGTATTCATGAAGATCAGACTGTGTACATCCTGCCTTCCCATTTAACGGGGCGAAGTCACCCTGTAATGGACTCCAGGGTAGGTGTGAAAATTCTGGTAGCCTCCACCTGGAGACCCGCTTTCCAGCTGTGTGGCTATCACTGGCGTGGCTGTGAGGCTAGATTGCCTCCAACCCCCACAGTTACACCTAGCCTGAGCAGGGGTCTGCCAGCAGGGCTCCTCTCATAATGATTTCTGAGAAACTTTTCTACACTTCAGAAGTTTCTCTTGTAGGAAAAGATGAATTCTTGCTTGTGTCACTTACATCCTTTTGATTGTATCTTACAAAGAAGTACTTTATGGTTTATTAAGATGGTCAGGGCATCAGCTTCCTTTCAAAAGCTTACGGACAGGTTTCTAAGAAGAGGATGACGTTAGTGACAAAATTTCTTGACTAGTGAGAAAGAGGAGCACATTTGATGAAGGCCAGAGATGCCTTGGACAGTTGTCTTAAGTGCCAATTGTTGGCATGTGTGTCAAAGGTGGGCTATTTCTGGTAGAGAAGTGTCTTTTTTGCAGGGCAATTGACAAGCAAATGAGCTCTGAAAGAGCAGTAGCTATCACTTAATGACATAGCAAATAAGCTCTGACTGAGCAGTAGCTATCACTTAATGACATAAATGTGCACAGCTTTCCCATGGGGTTGACTCCCACGGCTGGCTTGGAACTTCTCCCCAGTTGTATGTTGCATTTTGGCCACTAGGGTAGTACTTGTTAACTGTTTTTTTCAATGTTTTTGATTGTATACTCATGGCCAGATGGAGTTAGTACATCTGCTAAAATTTCTAACCTAGGTAGAGGAATTGTGGTGTTCTGCCTCAAAGTAAAAATAATATTTTTTCTTTTTGCCAAATGGGATAAAGACAAATAAACTGGGAGAAAATGTTTCTTGTTCTCTTCAAAGAGGAAGTGGAAAAACAATGATACTGCAGACAAAGCATGCACATATGATCTCAGAGAACGGAAACTGAACAGGGAAGGATTTTGGTCATCTCTTATTTTTAGCAAATCTTTGGAAAGTGCTGAGAAGACCCATTGTGTGTGTTTGTAGGATACCCTTGAGGATATGGCTTGGAGGTTGGCGGATGGTGTTATGCAGTGTTCTTTCAGAAGAAACATTACCCTTCCTGGAGTTAAGAATAGATTTGATCTAAACACAAGCTATTACATATTTCTAGCAGATGGTGCAGCTAATGACGGTAAGTACATTGTTAAGCTGTCTTTTCAAGTATTGTCTTTTTCTCTCTTCTTCCCTCTCTTTCCCCCATTTTTGGAAGAACTACTCTAATTGCCCATTTTTAAGGCACACACTTTCCTATAAATGTCATATTTTGCCAGAAACTGGATAAAGGTAGAAAAATTTTGCTGGAAACTACATAGAGGTAGAGTATCCATTGTATTATAAGGCAACACTGCTCAAGATCAAAATGGCTTCTGATTAGTAAAATGCATGTGACCAGAAGAACTATAAACACCTAATAAGAAGCCATATATTTGGGCTTCCCTGAGTGTAGTGATAGTAGATTAACATTGCAGGGGACCTAGAAGCGGTGCCTTTGAGATTGTTGCAAGAGATATTGGCTCCTGTGGGGAAACTTGCCCAATATGAATCTCATCTCCTTAGACCTGAGCTTTCTCTAGGGAGGTGGGGAGGGGAAAAAGAGAATAGTTCCTGGACAGCTGAGTAAGCTGCTGTAAGACCTCCCATTGAGGGGAGAATGCCTCACAGTGCCCTGCTGGTGTGGTATGTTTCCTGTCTCACATCTTTCTACATGACTGATGCCAAGTACAGCCTAACATAGTTTTATGAGTCTGAATCTTTATTCTCAAGAAGACTACACCGGTGGATATTGCAACACATATTAATAGGAATAATTCGATTTTGTTTGAGGTCTTGGCTAATGGTTTTTGAGGATCTGCAGGAAACACCAATGTAGTATTTAATGACTCATCTCTTAGGAGATAACATTGCTCCAAAACTTTGAGAATATAGCCCCCTTTTAAAATGATGAGAAGGTAGATGTCTGGAGTGGAGAGACAGAGATGGGGTAAAGGAAAGGAAGAGCAGGAAATGTGATACGGGCAAATTGTGAAAAGCCTACAATTCTATCATGTGTTTTAGATTTTCTACTCTTGGTAAAGCAGACTCCCAAAAAGTTCTGAAGCAGAATAAAATACTGCTCAATGTTAAAATGTAGGAACATTTAAATTAATTAACTTGCTTATTTTTATTAATTTATTTTTTTAGCTGAAGGAAGAATGCTAAAGGAACATTTTTAGATTTAGATATAGGTGATACATATAGTTATCTTAGTCAAATCATTTACTCTTGTTTGCACCAGCAACAGCAAATATGGCTTGAAAATAGTTTCTTAATATGGCTTGATGAGTAAAAATTTCTTAATATGAGTAATGATTTCTTAATATGGCTTGATAATAATGAGTAAAAATTACTCAGTGCTTATCGAGTGCCAGTCAGTGGCTAAGCATTTTAGATAGATTCTTCATTTTTATCTTCATAAAATACAAGCTAGAGGTGTACTATTATTATCCCTTTTATCTAGGAGGAAATTCAGAATTAGAAAGGTGAAGTAATTTTCCCAGAAAAGTAAACGGTGCAGTTGGAATTTGGCCTTTAGAGCCTATGTATTCAGTACTTTAGAACATGGGAAGTGGACTGGGTGCAGTGGCTCACGCCTATTATCCCAGCACTTTGAAAGATCAAGACAGGTGGATTGCTTGAGACCAGGAGTTCCCTACCAGCCTTGGCAAAACCAAGTCTCTATTCGAAAAAAAAAAAAAAAAAAAAAAAAGAAAGAAATTAGCTGGGTGTGGTAGTGTGTGCCTGTGGTCCCAGCTACTCGGGAGGCTGAGGTGGAAGGATTGCCTGAGCCCAGGAGGTTGAGGCTGCAGTGACCTATGATTGTACCACTGCATTCCAGCCTAGGCAACTAAGGGAGACCCTGTCTCAAAAAGAAAAGGAACATGGGAAATGTAGGGAATTAATTTTTAATGAGGAAAAGGTCAAGTATTTGTGTTTTTAGACAGCTACTATAAAGTGCAGATCATTGTGTTGTTATGATTGCAGCTATCACTTGTTGCATATTACATGTATCTCATTTATTTCTCACAGAGGCTTTGCATGTAGGTATTTTGTTGCTTTTTTTAGAGATAAGGAAACTGGGACCTAGTAGGGTCAAGCAACTTGTTCAAAATCAAACAAGTAGCAGAGCCAGGAATTAAACCCAGGTTGCTTCCAATTACAAAAGTTGTATCCTTTCTATAATATCAGACTGCTTCTTTTGGTGTCTGTGTTAGTCTGTTCTCACACTGCTATAAAGAACTACCTGAGACTGGGTAATTTAGGAAGAAAATAGATTTAATTGATTCACAGTTCCACAGCCTATACAGGAAGCATGGCTCGGGAGGCCTCAGGAAACTTACAATCATGGCAGAAGGCAAAGGGGAAGTAGCCATGTCTTACATGGTGACAGGAGAGAGAGAGAGAGTGAAGGTGGAAGTGCCACACATTTTTAAACAACGAGATCTCCTGAGAATTCATTCACTATCACGAGAACAGCAAGGGGGAAGTGTTCCCCCATGATTCAATCACCTCCCACCAGGCCCATCCTCCAACACATGGAGATTACAATTCAAAGTGAGATTTGGGTGGGAGCGCAGACCCAAACCATATCAGTGCCCAACATGTTATAGATGCTTCATAAATGATTATTGATTCAAATGAATTTCTTAAATTGCTAGGGGATTTAATGGTTTATACTTTTTAAAGTTTTATACTTAAAATTATACTTTAGAGGAAAACTCATTTAAATGGAGGAATTCTGTTGTATAATAAATTTTATATGTGTGGGTATACAGCAGGTGAAATGTTTCTTCATAGGTTAGCAATGTAGAAATCAGAACATGTTTTCTTTTAAATGATAGTTCTAACACTCCCTCAGAAACACCTAGTTGATGGATGATCCATGTGAAAATAGAGAATTGTTTGCCCTCCCTTGCCGGCTGATGTTGCTGTGCTGATGGCATGGGAGGGAAAATCTCTCTGTCTTGGCTCCTCTGTGGTGTTTCTCCAAGTGTGGTGCTTAATGTGCTTCAGAACCACCTGGAGTGACTGCTAGCAATGCGGATTCCTGAACTCCATCTCAGACCCACTGAGTCTCTTCTGTTGGTGCATGGAATCTGCATTTGTAGGCATCTCAGGTGGTTTTATGTGTGCTGTAGTTTGATAACTTACTGCTCTAGGATGGGGTTTTCCCAAGTAAGCTATGCACATTGCAAGGCAGTACAGGGGATACAGGGAACAATACTAGAACTTTGTTTAGATTTACTTTTATGTTGTTAAAATTTTAAATATTTTAATATATTTTATAGTGTACATCAGGGATCTCCAACCGATGGGCCATGGACTGGTACTGGTCTGTGACCTGTTAGGAACTGGGCCGCACAGCAGGAGGTGAGCAGTGGGCGAGTGAGCATTACTGTCCTGTCAGATCAGCGGTGGCATTAGTTTCTCATAGGAGCACGAACCCCATTGTCAACTGTGCATGTGAGGGATCTAGGTTGTGTGCTCCTTATGAGAATCTAATGCATTTTGATCTAAGGTGGAACAGTTTCATCCCAAAACCATCCCTCCCCTTCTTCCATGGAAAAATTGTCTTCCATGGAACTGGTCCCTGGTGCCAAAAAGGTTGGGGACTGCTGGTGTACATAAGATATTAATACATATTAATATCTTAATATGTATTAGATATAATAGATATTAATACAATATGTATTAGGTGTAATAGATATTAATACAATATAATACAATAAACATGAATCTGTTTATTAACAAAAATATATGTATATTTGGAGCACAAGCTAATTTGTTTTTTTACTGGTAGAGTACAAAGCACGCAAAACAAAACACTCCAATAAAAAAACCTGGAGATTGCTATTCCTAGGAATGAATTTTCCAATCTTTTTGTACTGGGGAACAAAGGACAGTTATCACATAAATCATTGCCTCTTCTATTACTTAGCTTTTTGTATGTGGACCATTTATAAATTGAATTCTGCTTAAAAGCAGTAAGACTTTGTAAGGTTTAAGCCAATTTTCAAAGCAATCATATAATCTCTGTAACCCATATAAATGTAAAATGTATCCAATTTCAATAAAGTCTGCTAACAATCTATCCATTTAAAACCTTTTTCTAACTGCTATTTTCTTCATGTTGCTGACATTGCCCTGTCTTGCGATAAGCAGTCATGTGAAATACTGAGTGTTTAAACTGAAAGATAGAAATCACTTGGGTAATTAAGTAATTCACAATGAGGAAATCTACCAATTTTAATAATTAATGAAGTAGAGACACAGCTATCACATGACCTGTTATTTAAAGAATTTAGGAATACTGTAGGTAACCTATTACTGCCAGTTCTTGCACTAAGCATGAACTCCCTTTGAGCAAGACTGCAAAATTATAATGGAGCCACACAATGGAACTCTGAAATCATAATGGACTTCTGCTTTCATGAAGGTTAAGTTCATGCTTAGTTCATGGCTCTATAGTGATTGAGAGTTTAAACACATTTTCTTCCAACTTGTCTCTCAGGCTTGTTGGGCTTGGAGTCTCTTTTTCATCACTACCACTCAATGAATGCAGGATTTTTAGCTTCCCCAGTGCCTTTCTTGTCATGTTTGATAGTTTTCTTGATCATTTTCTTTTTGACACTTTTGTAGTTCCTGACAGTTATTGTCTTTTTTTTCTTGACATTCTCTTCTCTAGGCATTCATTACATAAAACTCTTCTTTCTCATTTTCTGCTTTACAACAAGCCATGGTAAAATAGTATTCACTGGATGAATAACCAGGTGTCCTAACACCATTTTTTGAATAGTCCATGTTTTCTCACTGCTTTAAAAGCCTCTTTATCATATACTAAAAATCTATCAATAAATTGAATTATTTCTAATGTATCTGTTCCTCTATTGATATATTTGTCTATTCCTGCATTAGTTAGAATTGCTATTGCTTTATAATAGGTTTGTGAGTTTTGATAGAACATGATTCCCCTTCTGGCCTTTTTCAAGAATTTTTGCTTCTTCATGTGTATCTGTTCTTCTAGATAAACTTTAGACATAATTTGTCGAATTCTTCTTTTTTTTGAGATAGAGCCTCACTCTGTTGCCCAGGCTGGAGTGCAGTGGTGCAATCACTGCTCACTGAAGCTGGACCTCCCAGGCTCAAGCCATCCTCCCACCTCTGCCTCCCTAGTAGCTGGGACTACAGCCATGTGCCACCATTTCTCAGCTAATTTTTTGTATTTTTTTTAGAGATGGGGTCTCGTCATGTTGCCCAGGCTGTTCTCCAACTCTCCAGCTCAAGCTGATTTGTCAAATTCTATTAAAAATCCTGTTGGGGTTGTGATTGAAACTGTAATGCAATTTTAGAGCAAGTTAGAGAATAATAACTCTGTGCAATAGTGAGTCTGTCTATGCAGGAACACATTGGGATATTCCATTTATTCCTATCCTGCATATGTGTCTTTCAATGAAATTTTATGGTTTTCTACATATCTTCACATAGAGCTTATATATTTGGTTACTTTGTTCCTATGTATTTTATAGTTCTCTAAAGCACATCATTGTGAATGGAATTGTTTTTAATATGTTTTCTAAATATATTGTCATATAGGAAAGTTATTCATTATTGAATATTTATCTAAATTTTAAGCCTCCTAATTTTCCAGTTGATTAGCTTGGATTTTTCTAGATAAATGTCATATCCTGTGCAAATAATGACAGGTTAATAGCCCTCATTTTCTTTCTTTTCTCATTGCATTTTTTAGTTCTTGCTGAATAATGTAGAATGATAAATGAGGTGGAAAGAATTTTTGTGGTTATTTTTTATTTTGATGAAAATGCATCTGATATTCAGTGTTAAATATTTTGTTTGTTGTATTTTTCTTGTGGATATCTTTTATGGTGTTGAGGAAATATTCTTTTGTTTCTAACTTTAATAAGAATTCATATGAATGTGTGCTGAATTTCATCAAATGTCTTTTGGGCAGTGATTGAGATGATATTTTATCATTAATAGATTTCTAGATGGTGAATGATCCTCACATTCCTGGAATAAACCTTACTTGGTCATGTTTTATTATTCTCTTAATGTATAACTGATTTGATTTAATAATATTTTCTTTAAGCTTTTTACATCTATATTCATAAGTGATTTTGGTTTATGTTGTGACTGTGTGTGAATGTGTGGGGCGCTTGTGTGGATGTACACATGCGTAGTTTTGATTTCAGGGTTATACTAAACTCATAAACTCTAGAAGAGTTTAAATAACAAAGAATTTTTAACAGGTGAGGCACAGTGGCTTATGCTGTAATCCAAGCACTTTGAGAGACTGAGGCGGGCAGATCACTTGAGCCCAGGAGTTTGAGACCAGCCTGGGCAACATGAAATCCCATCTCCACAAAAAATACAAAAATTAGCTGGGTGTGGTGGTGTGCGTCTGTGGTCCCAGCTACTTGGGAGGCTGAGGTGGGAGGATCTCTGGAGCCTGGGAGGTCAAGGCTGCAATGAGTTGTGATTACACCACTGCACTCCAGCCTGGACAACAGAGTGAGACCCTGTCTCAAAAATAATAATAATAATAATAAAATAAAATAAATAAATTAAGGAAAAATTTTACTGGTATGGTAGAACTCACCCATATAACGGTCTGGATGTTGGATGGAAATATTTGACTAATTAAAAAGAATTTTTCGGCTGGGCGTGTTGGCTCATGCCTGTTATCCCAGCACTTTGGGAGGCTGAGGCAGGTGGATCATGAGGTCAGGAGTTCAAGACCAGCCTGGCCAAGATGGCGAAACCCCATCTCTACTAAAAATACAAAAATTAGCTGGGTGCAGTGGCAGGCTCCTGTAATCCCAGCTACTGAGGAGTCTGAGGCAGAAGAATGGCTTGAACCTGGGCAGCAAAGGTTGCAGTGAGCCAAGATCATGCCACTGCACTCCAGCCTGGGCGACAGAGTGAGACTCCATCTCAAAAAAAAAAAAAAAAAGAATTTTTCTATAGTTATTACTCTCCATGGTTACTACTACTTTGGTCAATTTTTGTAATTCTATATTTCTCCCCCCAGATTCACCTATTTTGTTTAGATTTTGAGATTTTTGGGGGCTGATTTAAAGTTGTATACAGTGTTTTTATATAAAATTGTCTTCTATATTAGCAGCTATGTCACCCTTTAAATTTCCTTTTTTTTTTTTTTTAATTGAGACGGAGTCTTGCTCTGTCTCCCAGGCTAGAGTGCAGTGGTGGGATCTCCGCTCACTGCAACCTCTGCCCTCCTGGGTTCAAGCGATTCTCCTGCCTCAGCCTCCTGAGTAGCTGGGATTACAGGTGCCTGCCAGTGCACCCGGCTAATTTTTGTAGTTTTAGCAGAGACAGGGTTTCACCATCTTGGCCAGGGTGGTCTCGAACTCCTGACCTCGTGATCCACCCACCCCGCCCCGCCCAGCCTCCCAAAGTACTGGAATTACAGGCGTGAGCCACCACACCCAGCCATCCTTTAAATTTCTAACATTTTGATGTTTCCTTTCATTGTGTGATCAGAGTTGCCAAAAACTCAATGGATTTCAATTATCCTTTTAGAGGATTGACTTTTCTGATTTTTAGGGTTACTAGCTTAAGTTCTACCTTTATTTTTAATCGATCTTTTTTTTTTTCTGGTTTCCCAGATTATATTTTGTTACTTTAAATACACCTTGAATGAAATGATTTCTGTGTGTGTGTGTGTGTGTGTGTGTGTGTGTGTTAGGAAATGCTTTTAAGATGATAAAAACTTTTTTTGAATAGTACTTTGATTGCATCACATGTTTTGTTATGAAGTGTCTTTATTGTTATACATCTTGATGAAGACATGTGATTTTAGTTTTAATTTCTTATTTAATCCAAAGGTTATTAAAAAGAATAGTTTTGTAAATATCTAGGTGGACAATTTTCCCCCTAGCTTTTCAATGTTAATTTTTAGTTTTGTTGCATTTTGGGCAGATAATATAACCTGTATCCTTGTATTTCCTTTTGGAAATTATTGAGATATAGTTGTGGTCTAATATTTATCATTTGTTTTAGACAAAGGTTCATATATATATATATTTGTTATATTAAATGTCTTATTTTTGATGCAGCACAGTGTTCTAAAAAAATGTATGTTCCAGAATTTATTTACTCATTCCTCTAATGATGGATATTTAGTTTGTTTGCCTTTTTTTTTTTTTTTTGTCAGCATAGAAAACATTGCTATAAACATTCCTGTACATATATCTTTGGTAAGATAGATTCCTAGAAAGAACACACACAGATCCACACACATTTGGAATAATTCTATACATTCACTGATTTAATTTTGTACACAATAAATGGTAATAATAAAATAATGTATCCTCAATTTGCTTATGTCACTACTATTTGGAATTTTGGTTTGTTAGTCAGTTCGAATTGACCATGTGTGAAATAATATATCATAAAATGCATTTCTTTGTCTTCCAACCATCCTCTTTCCCCCAGCCCAATTTCAATTAGTTTATTCCAGGATTTTATATGCAGGTGGTGGTCAATGGCTTGTAGATTTTTAAAAAATATGTATTATCTTTCAATATTTTTTTAACATTTTCAATGATTTGTGACCATATTAACAGTATTTATTTTAATTTATTATTTAACTTGTCTCTTTACACCACCAGTTCTTTTACTATATGTTCTCCATTCCTAGTTCTCATTTTAATTCATCTCTTGGTTGGCTACATTCTCTAACTTTTTTCAGGAAGGCTGTGTGCCCTTGCATATATCTTTATGTTGCTTTTTCATATGAATGACATCTCTGTTGATATTTAATTATTTTTACCTTAAGAAAGAAATTACCTTAAGGAATTTTGTTGCCATGCCCTGCCCATATCTCAATTCCTTTTTTATTTGAGGAAGTAATTATTCTTTGTCATGTTTAATTTTGTTTTTAATTTGTAGGTCGAATTTACAAGCACTCTCAGCAACCTTTGATTACCTATGAAAAATATGATGTGACAGACTCTCCAAAGAACATAGGAGGATCCCATTCTGTACTCCTTCTGAAGGTTCATGGTAGGTTACATGTGTAACTACTTTGTGGAATCAACTTACCTGCTGACTCAGTGCTGGCTGGATTAGGAATGGCTGTGGTCATAATGTAGCTAATTTTTATAAAGCTTTTTTTTTTTTTGAGATGGAGTCTCGCTCTGTCACCAGGCTGGAGTGCAGTAGCATGATCTCGGCTCACTGCAAGCTCTGCTTCCGGGGTTCACACCATTCTCCTGCCTCAGCCTCCCGAGTAGCTGGGACTACAGGCGCCTGCCACCACGCCCAGCTAATTTGTGTACTTTTAGTAGAGACAGGGTTTCACCATGTTGGCCAGGATGGTCTCGATCTCCTGACCTTGTGATCTGCCCGCCTAGGCCTCCCAAAGTGCTGGGATTACAGGCGTGAGCCACCGCGCCTAGCCTGTAAAGCTTTTATGTTTAAACACTAACACTTGCTGGCAGCATCATCTATTATTTTTTTGACACAGCTGTTGGTAAGCATCATCTATCTTAATGTTTGCTAATTTTCATTAAAAGTGGAGACTAGGGCTAATTCAGTGGTTTTAATCTTGGTTACACACTAAAATCACCAGTGGAGCTTTTAAGACATCTATAATTTTGAAAAACTATCCCAGTTGTTTCTAACTGCAGCCAGGGTCAAGTGTTACTGGGTTAATTTAACTTTTATGAGACCTTAATTTTTACCATTTATTAAAATAAATGCTAATAAAAGAGTGGCCTGTGATTTTGCTTAATTATAACAGTAGTTTGGTTTCAAAGGTACAATTTTGTTGTTGCATTGATCAATGTACAAGTATTTGAGAGCATACAAAGTACGTAGTGCTGTACTTAGGCATCATATATAATACCTGAATGAGGAATAGAATGAAGTTGGAAGAAAAGTAGCCTAAAAACAAGGCTCTAGGCCGTGCAGTGGCTCATGCCTGTAATCCCAGCACTGTGGGAGTGTCTGGTGGGCGGATCACTTGAGGTCAGGAGTTCGAGACCAGCCTGGCCAACATGGCGAAACCGTGTCTCTACTAAAAATGCAAAAATTAGCCAGGCATGGCGGTGCACGCCTGTAGTCCCAGCTACTTGGGAGGCTGAGGCAGGAGAATTTCTTGAACCCAGAAGGTGGAGGTTGCAGAGAGCTGAGATCACACCACTGCACTCCAGCCTGGGCAACAGACTGAGACTCCATCCCCCAAAAAACAAAAAACAAAACACCCAAGACTCTTAATATACTCTGGTTCTACAGATGAAAGTTGATTTCTTTTGAAAACTAGCCTGGCTTATTGTTAAAAAGATGGGATTTAAAAGTATGGGAATAGTGTAGTGTATACTAAACTACTGTAAACTCTTAGTGTTTTGGGGGAAACTTTCCTTATTTGGGATATTCCCTTTATATTTTCCAGAGTTATCCATTATAGTAAAGTTTTCGATAAATGCCGTCACAGTTAAGCTTGAAAGTAACTTTATTGTTGTTGATTTGCTTCTACTCATGTTGTAGCTCCAGTTTGGTAGTAATTGGATTCAGAAATAATGTGCCTATTTGTTTTTCACTGCCTTGTGGAGTGAGATGTGAGAAGATTTTGAAATGACTACAGACAGGCAGTTATTAGTATAGTGGTTAAGAGCACAGTTGCTGAAACCAGATAGGGTTTGTATTCCAACTTTGTAACCTCGGAAGAGCTACTTTATTCTCTATGGCTTTGTTTCCCCATTCAGCAAAACTGGAATAATAGTTTTGCTATTCATACATCATAGGATTGTTGTAAAGATCAACTAAATTATTATATGTAAAGCATTTAGAATGCCTAGCACATAATAGGAGCTATAGAAGTGTTTGCTGTCCAAAAGAGTAATGGTAGTAAAACTATGATGTGTAGCATCTTTTTAGGTTGTACTTATGTCAGCTGAATGTATTTTGCTGGCTGTTTATATTTTCTGAGCATTTGGCTTAGTCATTTAAGCAATGGCTTGATTAGTTTGTGATTGTCTACTATTGCATTTATCTCACTTGTAGGTGCCTTAATGTTTGTGGCATGGATGACTACTGTTAGCATAGGTGTACTGGTTGCCCGGTTCTTCAAACCAGTTTGGTCAAAAGCCTTCTTCCTTGGTGAAGCAGCTTGGTTTCAGGTAGGTGAGGGAAAAAAGTTCAATGCAATTTTCATAGTATTTGAATATTGCCACATGAAAACATATGAAGTGTGTGTGTATGTGTATGCGTTTTGTGGTTGCAGTTGTAGATTTGGGATCCTCCTTTTTCCCTTTGATTTCCTGATCAATTGAGAGTGGACACAAGGTGCTTGATAGAGATAAGAATACAGACAGTTTTAGGAAGAGTCAGGCTGGACTGGAGAATGTGTCAGGGCCATGTGAGTCCCTTTGTAATATAGACTTTTGGACCCAAATGACCTTTACTTATATCTCTGTTTGTAGAGGGAGATGTTGGAAGAGCATTCACCCACTGCACTGCGCTGAGTAAAGTCAGGCCAAGGAATGCAGAGGAGCTGAAGAAAGAAATAGTGGGGGCTTACTGTATTTCAAAGCAGGGGTCACTCCTCTGGTTGTGGGCCACTGAATGTTAGATTAACTCATCAATTGGGATCATCTATCTCCTGTATGGGTGGGAAGAGAAACTCAATGTGTTCTTTTTCATGCTCTTCCTTCCCTTGAGATGGGGAGGCAGTCTACCAAAAGGAACATAGCAAGAGCCAATGAATATCCTTCAAAACAAAGCAAAACAAACCTTATCTTTCTTGGGTCATGGAGTATAGATATTTACATATATAGTGGAAAATCACTGAGTTCACGTTGACTTAGAATGTAAATGCCTGTAGAAAAAAATGCTGCTTGTTGGAACAGTTTTGACTTTGTAAGAGGGTATCCTTGACACTTAATATGCATATAAATTTGTAGATTGTAAGGTTTACCTTATCTAGCCTCATTTCTCGCTATTACCTGGGAGGGCCAGTCTGTTTGATTTGTTCTCGGTACTGCTACATGGCTCACCTTTCTCCTTTCTTTCTCTGCCTGTGGTTTGCTGCCAGGTGACTACTTTCTTGCTTGTACTTGCGTGCCTTTGCTCTTGTGCTCTGTCTGTCTCATCTGCTCATGTGGATATTCCCAGCTCGAAGACTCTGTGTATTCTCTTTATCAACTCAAATCCTCCACTGCCTTTTTATGATGCTGATGATGTGTGTATATACACATGTCATAGTTTTATCTCTACCTCTATCTCTATCTCCATCCATCCATCCGTCCGTCTGTCCGTCCGTCCATCCATCCATCCATCCATCCATCCATCCATCCATCCATCCATCTGTCCATCCATCCAGCCATCCATCCATACACACACACATACACAGGGTGCCTCCTACTTTCCCCAAGATAGTTTTGGTCTGCACCAGTTATCCTGGCATAATCAATAAACAGTGGCTATTTTCACACTTATTCTCCTAATTTGTATCATGAATTATATAGTTCACATATTTTTCTCGTATTGACTCAATTATATCTGAAGCTCCTCAGGAGACAGTATTTTTTGTTTGTTTGTGTTTCCTTACTATCTCATTGCACCTGTTATAGCACTGTGCTCGATGGTGGAGCTTAACAAATATCTTTGGAAGGAAATGAAGGACTTGGCAAGTAAATATGCTCTGTGTGTGAAATATCCATTCCTGCTGCTCTGTGCAGGTGAAGTCTTGGCAAACACTTTTGAACGATGAGAATGGCAGCTTAGGGTTTTCTTTAAAGTTTATTTGTATACTAAGTTTTTTTTTTTTTTTTTTAACCTGGCTGCAAACTGTGATTAGATGTCAGTTGATTAAATGCCTTCAGTGAATCTTACCCTATAGTATTTTCCCCATTTTCCTCATTGTAACACCACATTTCTTTTACATGGATAAGTGTCTTCTCAATTTGTCATTTTACCTTGCAGGTGCATCGGATGCTCATGTTCATCACAACTGTCCTCACCTGCATTGCTTTTGTTATGCCGTTTATATACAGGGGAGGCTGGAGTAGGGTAAGTATATCTTAAATAGGTTTTTTTTATAAATCCATTTTATGTCAAAACAGATTGCTGTTTTATTTTCAAATGATGGGTAAAAAGATATTTCAGCATCGATCCCTCTTTCTTTCCCTTTTGAATCATTGGATGGCTCTTTCACATGGTTGGAGGTTGGGGTAGAGTGAGGATGTCAGTACAGATTACTTAGTAATGAAATGTATTTTTAGGGTGCATCATGAGTTATATACATGCTATAGCCTTAGTGAATTTTTCTCACTATAGAGTGGTGACAATTCAATGTGTGATGTCTAAGGAACATGAACAATGTGAGTGGTTTTCTCTAACTAGTACTGTGATGACCACTAAGCTAACATAATTTGGATTTCTACTCTGTACCCAGCGGTGCTAAGTGCTTTATATGTGTTATCTAATTTAAATCTCAGGCTGGGTGTGGTGGTTCACACTTGTCATCCCAGCACTTTGGGAGGCTGAGGCGGGAGGATTGCTTGAGCTCAGGAGTTCGAGACCAGCCTAGGCAACATAGTGAGGCCTCATCTCTATGTATGTTTATTAAAAAAGCTTTTAAATCTCAGATATAGTAGGTATTAATAATAATCCCATGTCACAAATGAAGAAACTGATGCTTATTCCCAAATCTTTATCTCCAGTCCAGACTTCTCCCATGGCTTGAGACTCACACGTGTAGCTCACATTGCATGCAGGACCTTGACTTGCATGTCTAAGACATCAGACTTAACATGTCCAAAATGGGACTCCTGATCATCTTTTCTCCTAGGCCTGCTCCACCCACTGCCACCTCCATGGTAGCTACTGGAATTCCATTGTTAGATCAAAGCCTTGGAATTATCATTAACTGTGCTCTCTTGCACATCCCATGTCATATCCATTGGGAAGTTCCACTGGCTCTACATGTAAAGTATATCCACAGTCCAACACTTGTCACTGTCATCAGATACGCTGTAGGAGTGTGAGCCTCCATCATCTTTTGCTTGGCCGTTGCAATAGCCACTTAACTGGTCTCTCCACTTCAACCTTTGCCCATGCACAATCTATTTTCTACAAAGAAGACAGTTTTTAAAAATGTAAACCAGGCCGGGCATGGTGGCTCATGCCTGTAATCCCAGCACTTTGGGAGGCCAAGTCCAGGTGGATCACGACGTCAGGAGTTCGAGACCAGCATGACCAACATTGTGAAACCCCATCTCTACCAAAAATACAAAAATTAGCCAGGCGTGATGGCGCACGCCTGTCATCCCAGCTACTCAGGAGGCTGAGGAAGGAGAATCACTTGAACCCGGGAGGTGGAGGTTGCAGTGAGCTGAGATTGCACCACTGCACTCCAGCTTGGGCGACAGAATGAGACTATCTCAAAAAAAAAAAAAAAAAAAGTAAACCAGACCATATTCTTGTACCCCAAACTAGTTTCTCTAATGTCTCTCAATTTTATTAAAAGTAAAAGTCAAAGTTCTTCCAGGGACCTTCATGACTGGCTCCCAGTTATTCTCTGAACTGACCTCCTCGTCCTCTCCATCTAGTCCATCTCCTTCCATACCAGCCTCCTGGCTGGTATGCAGACATGCCAGGTATGCTCCTGCTTTATAGTCTTTGCCATGATTCTTGTTTCTGCCTGGCACATGCTTCTATGTTTTTGCTCAAATCGAAGCCTCTCAGAGAGCCCAGCCCTGCTCTATTTTTTCCCATAGCACTCTTTATGCCATTTCATATAATTTACTTACTTGTCATATTTTTTCTTGATCTCCCTTCCAACACTACTATGTCAGCTCTGTCAGAGCTGGGATATCCACTGGTGTGTTCAGAACAGATTTAAGTATATAGCAGGTACTCAGTAAACATTTAGTGAATGAATGAATAAGTCTTATTGAGAATAAGTGACATACGTTAAGCTCAGAGCCTGTGCTTTTATTATGCTTTTCCAGTTTTATAGCCAATGAGAATTTGATATCAAAATTTCATATTTCAGAGCTTGGGCTGGTGCCACAGGGATAAGATTGATGAATCCTGGGTCACAGATATTACTAGGAAATCTCCCTCCTGCTTTTTAGGTAGTTTATGGGTCAGTCAACCTATCTTTTTAAGGAAGTTATGAAGATTTTGTGATATGAATTGAGACATGAGAACTTTATTTTATTCAGACATTTGGGACAAGGGTAACACTTATTTTGTAATTGCCTAGTTTATAGCCTTTGCAATTTATGAATACAATAGAACAAAGGTTAAGAGCACCATTCTAAAGCTGGATTCCTCGGATTCAAATCCTGGCACCATGACTTATTATCTGGGGCACCTTGAGCAAGTTATTTAACTATGACCCTCAGTTTACTCACCTGTAAAATGGGGGTGGTATAGTATCTATCTTATAGGCTTTCTGTGAGGATTGGGGATAAAATAACTGATAGTACTTAGGATAGTTCCTAGCACATTCTAAACACATGCAAGAATCTTGTTGCTGCTGCTGTTTTATTTTTTATTAGATAGAGACCCTTTATATCTCTAAAGTCATGGTTATAATTTTATCCATGGATAACTGAGTCCACGGTTTGAGAATGTTTTCATATTGTTCTTTTGTTAGCCTTTAGTTCCTATTTACAAGAACTTCCTATCATGGCTTAGAAACCACTATGTCCCTGTTTCTAGGTCACAGATAGAAATCTGTGCTACCGAGCATGGGCATCACTGAAAACAGACAGTAGTATCCCTCCATCCAAGTGTGTCACAGGTTAGAGCATCTTCTTAGCCCTTCTCTTAAGTGTTTAAATGAAAAATCATTGTACAAAGTGGTCTAATCCAAATATCTGCTGTTCTGAGCAGGCACATGACACCACTAAGGGAGGAATGCAGCAGAAACTATTGTGATACTCTCAATCCTTTTTCTTGGGTTAGATCTTCATTCTGAACAGAGGTGATAGGCTTTTAATACAGTGGCTATATAGGTTATTCACTGAATCAACAAACATTTATTGAGTGACAAAGACTCTGTTAAGCTCCAGGATTACAGGGAGTCATATAGAACCTACAGTTCAGGGAAACATAAAGGGCTAAACCAATTATTACCATACGTTGGGGTGATTGCGCTTGACATGGGGACACTAGTTCCAGCTGGGCTGCAGATGGCTGTTCTGATGTTGGTGGCCATCTATTAGGTTGGTGCAAAAGTAATTGTGGATTAAAATACTTGAAGGGGTGGAGCCAAGATGGCTGAATAGGAACAGCTCCGGTCTACAGCTCCCAGCGTGAGCGATGCAGAAGATGGGTGATTTCTGCATTTCCATCTGAGGTACCGGGTTCATCTCACTAGGGAGTGCCAGACAGTGGGCGCAGGACAGTGGGTGCAGCGCACCGTGCGCAAGCCGAAGCAAGGCGAGGCATTGCCTCACTCAGGAAGCGCAAGGGGTCAGGGAGTTCCCTTTCCTAGTCAAAGAAAGGGGTGACAGAGGACACCTGGAAAATCGGGTCACTCCCACCCTAATAACTGCGCTTTTCCAATGGGCTTGGAAAACAGCACACCAGGAGATTGTGTCCCGCACCTGGCTTGGAGGGTCCTACGCCCACGGAGTCTCGCTGATTGCTAGCACAGCAGTCTGAGATCAAACTGCAAGGTGGCAGCGAGGCTGGGAGAGGGGCGCTTGCCATTGCCCAGGCTTGCTTAAGTAAACAAAGCAGCCAGGAAGCTCGAACTGGGTAGAGCCCACCACAGCCCAAGGAGGCCTGCCTGCCTCTGTAGGCTCCACCTCTGGGGGCAGGGCACAGACAAACAAAAAGTCAGCAGTAATGTCTGCAGACTTAAATGTCCCTGTCCGACAGCTTTGAAGAGAGTAGTGGTTCTCCCAGCACGCAGCTGGAGATCTGAGAACAGGCAGACTGCCTCCTAAAGTGGGACCCTCACCCCCGAGTAGCCTAACTGGGAGGCACCCCCCAGTAGAGACAGACTGACACCTCACTCGGCCGGGTACTCCTCTGAGACAAAACTTCCAGAGGAACGATCAGACAGCTGAATTTGCGGTTCATGAAAATCTGCTGTTTTGCAGCCACCGCTGCTGTCACCCAGCCAAACAGGGTCTGGAGTGGACCTCTAGCAGACTCCAACAGACCTGCTGCTGAGGGTCCTGTCTGTTAGAAGGAAAACTAACAAACCAAAAGGACATCCACACCAAAAGCCCATCTGTACATCACCATCATCAAAGACCAAAAGTAGAAAAAACTACAAAGATGGGGAGAAAACACAGCAGAAAAACTGGAAACTCTAAAAAGCAGAGCGCCTCTCCTCCTCCAGAGGAACGCAGTTCCTCACCAGCAACGGAAGAAAGCTGGACGGAGAATGACTTTGACGAGTTGGGAGAAGAAGGCTTCAGACGATCAAACTACTACAAGCTACAGGAAGAAATTCAAACCAATGGCAAAGAAGTTAAAAACTTTGAAAAAAATTAGATGAATGTTTAACTAAAATAACCAATGCAGAGAAGTGCTTAAAGGAGCTGATGGAGCTGAAAGCCAAGTTTCGAGAACTACGTGAAGACAGCAGAAGCCTCAGTAGCCGATGCGATCAACTGGAAGAAAGGGTATCAGTGATGGAAGATGAAATGAATGAAATGAAGTGAGAAGGGAAGTTTAGAGAAAAAAGAATAAAAAGAAACGAACAAAGCCTCCAAGAAATATGGGACTATGTGAAAAGACCAAACCTACATCTGATTGCTGTACCTGAAAGTGACGGGGAGAATGGAACCAAGTTGGAAAACACTCTGCAAGATATTATCCAGGAGAACTTCCCCAATCTAGCAAGGCAGGCCAACATTCAGATTCAGGAAATACAGAGAACGCCACAAAGATACTCCTCGAGAAGAGCAACTCCAAGACACATAATTGTCAGATTCACCAAAGTTGAAATGAAGGAAAAAATGTTAAGGGCAGCCAGAGAGAAAGGTCGGGTTATCCACAAAGGGAAGCCCATCAGACTAACAGCTGATCTCTCGGCAGAAACTCTACAAGCCAGAAGAGAGTGGGGGCCAATATTCAACATTCTTAAAGAAAAGAATTTTCAACCCAGAATTTCATATCCAGCCAAACTAAGCTTCATAAGTGAAGGAGAAATAAAATCCTTTACAGACAAGCAAATGCTGGGTGATTTTGTCACCAGCAGGCCTGCCCTAAAAGAGCTCCTGAAAGAAGCACTAAACATGGAAAGGAACAACCGGTACGAGCCACTGCAAAAACACACCAAATTGTAAAGACCATCGAGGGTAGGAAGAAACAGCATCAACTAACGAGCGAAATAACCAGCTAACGTCATAATGACAGGATCAAATTCACACATAACAATATTAACTTTAAATGTAAATGGGCTAAATGCTCCAATTAAAAGACACACACTGGCAAATTGGATAAGGAGTCAAGACCCATCAGTGTGCTGTATTCAGGAAACCCATCTCACGTGCAGAGACGCACATAGACTCAAAATAAAGGGATGGAGGAAGATCTACCAAGAAAATGGAAAACAAAAAAAGGCAGAGGTTGCAATCGTAGTCTCTGATAAAATAGACTTTAAACCAACAAAGATCAAAAGAGACAAAGAAGGCCATTAATAATGGTAAAGGGACCAATTCAACAAGAAGAGCTAACTGTCCTAAATATATATGCACCCAATACAGGAGCACCCAGATTCATAAAGCAAGTCCTGAGTGACCTACAAAGAGACTTAGACTCTCACACAATAATAATGGGAGATTTTAACACCCCACTGTCAACATTAGACAGATCAACGAGACAGAAAGTTAACAAGGATACCCAGGAATTGAACTCAGCTCTGCACCAAGCAGACCTAATAGACACCTACAGAACTCTCCACCCCAAATCAACAGAATATACATTCTTTTCAGCACCACACCACACCTATTCCAAAATTGACCACAGAGTTGGAAGTAAAGCTCTCCTCAGCAAATGTAAAAGAACAGAAATTATAACAAACTGTCTCTCAGACCACAGTGCAATCAAACTAGAACCCAGGATTAAGAAACTCACTCAAAACTGCTCAACTACATGGAAACTGAACAACCTGCTCCTGAATGACTACTGGGTACATAACAAAATGAAGGCAGAAATAAAGATGTTCTTTGAAACCAACGAGAACAAAGACACAACATACCAGAATCTCTGGGACACATTCAAAGCAGTGTATAGAGGGAAATTTATAGCACTAAATGCCCACAAGAGAAAGCAGGAAAGATCCAAAATTGACACCCTAACATCGCAATTGAAGGAACTAGAAAAGCAAGAGCAAACACATTCAAAAGCTAGCAGAAGGCAAGAAACAACTAAAATCAGAGCAGAACTGAAGGAAATAGAGACACAAAATACCCTTCAAAAAATCAATGAATCCAGGAGCTGGTTTTTTGAGAAGATCAACAAAATTGATAGACCGCTAGCAAGACTAATAAAGAAGAAAAGAGAGAAGAATCAAGTAGACACAATAAAAAATGATAAAGGGGATATCACCACTGATCCCACAGAAATACAGTCTACCATCAGAGAATACTACAAACACCTCTATGCAAATAAACTAGAAAATCTAGAAGAAATGGATAAATTCTTCGACAAATACACCCTCCCAAGACTAAACCAGGAAGAAGTTGAATCTCTGAATAGACCAATAACAGGTTCTGAAATTGTGGCAATAATCAATAGCTTACCAACCAAAAAGAGTCCAGGACCTGATGGATTCACAGCCGAATTCTACCAGAGGTACAAGGAGGAACTGGTACCATTCCTTCTGAAACTATTCCAATCAATAGAAAAAGAGGGAATCCTCCCTAACTCATTTTATGAGGCCAGCATCATCCTGATTCCAAAGCCTGGCAGAGACACAACCAAAAAAGAGAATTTCAGACCAATATCCTTGATGAACATTGATGCAAAAATCCTCAATAAAATACTGGCAAACCGAATCCAGCAGCACATCAAAAAGCTTATCCACCATGATCAAGTGGGCTTCATCCCTGGGATGCAAGGCTGGTTCAACATACGCAAATCAATAAATGTAATCCAGCATATAAACAGAACCAAAGACAAAAACCACATGATTATCTCAATAGATGCAGAAAAGGCCTTTGACAAAATTCAACAACTCTTCATGCTAAAAACTCTCAATAAATTAGGTATTGATGGGACGTATCTCAAAATAATAAGAGCTATCTATGACAGACCCACAGCCAATATCATACTGAATGGGCAAAAACAGGAAGCATTTCCTTTGAAAATGGGTACAAGACAGGGATGCCCTCTCTCACCCCTCCTATTCAACATAGTGTTGGAAGTTCTGGCCAGGGCAATCAGGCAGCAGAAGGAAATAAAGGGTATTCAATTAGGAAAAGAGGAAGTCAAACTGTCCCTGTTTGCAGATGACATGATTGTATATCTAGAAAAACCCCGTTGTCTCAGCCCAAAATCCCTCAAGCTGATAAGCAACTTCAGCAAAGTCTCAGGATACAAAATCAATGTACAAAAATCACAAGCATTCTTGTAAACCAATAACAGACAAACAGAGAGCCAAATCATGAGTGAACTCCCATTCACAATTGCTTCAAAGAGAATAAAATACCTAGGAATCCAACTTACAAGGGATGTGAAGGACCTCTTCAAGGAGAACTACAAACCACTGCTCAATGAAATAAAAGAGGATACAAACAAATGGAAGAACATTCCATGCTCATGGGTTGGAAGAATCAATATCATGAAAATGGCCATACTGCCCAAGATAATTTATAGATTCAGTGCCATCCCCATCAAGCTACCAATGACTTTCTTCACAGAATTGGAAAAAACTACTTTAAAGTTCATATGGAACCAAAAAAGAGCCCGCATTGCCAAGTCAATCCTAAGCCAAAAGAACAAAGCTGGAGGCATCACGCTACCTGACTTCAAACTATACTGCAAGGCTACAGTAACCAAAACAGCATGGTACTGGTACCAAAACAGAGACATAGATCAATGGAACAGAACAGAGCCCTCAGAAATAATGTCTCATATCTACAGCTATCTGATCTTTGACAAACCTGACAAAAACAAGCAACGGGAAAAGGATTCCCTATTTAATAAATGATGCTGGGAAAACTGGCTAGCCATATGTAGAAAGCTGAAACTGGATCCTTTCCTTACACCTTATACAAAAATTAATTCAAGATGGATTAAAGACTTACATGTTAGACCTAAAACCATAAAAACCCTAGAAGAAAACCTAAGCAATACCATTCAGGACATAGGCATGGGCAAGGACTTCATGTGTAAAACATCAAAAGCAATGGCAACAAAAGCCAAAATTGACAAATGGGATCTAATTAAACTAAAGAGCTTCTGCACAGCAAAAGAAACTACCATCAGAGTGAACAGGCAACCTACAAAATGGGAGAAAATTTTCACAACCTACTCATCTGACAAAGGGCTAATATCCAGAATCTACAATGAACTCAAACAAAT
Organism: Hylobates moloch; assembly: GCF_009828535.3. Lineage (NCBI taxonomy): Eukaryota > Metazoa > Chordata > Mammalia > Primates > Hylobatidae > Hylobates > Hylobates moloch. The sequence goes on from NW_026652280.1 coordinate 127,076,789, forward strand.
TTACAAGAAAAAAACAACCCCATCAAAAAGTGGGCAAAGGACATGAACAGACACTTCTCAAAAGAAGACATTTATGCAGCCAAAAAACACATGAAAAAATGCTCATCATCACTGGCCATCAGAGAAATGCAAATCAAAACCACAATGAGATACCATCTCACACCAGTTAGAATGGCGATCATTAAAAAGTCAGACAGCAACAGGTGCTGGAGAGGATGTGGAGAAATAGGAACACTTTTACACTGTTGGTGGGACTGTAAACTAGTTCAACCATTGTGGAAGTCTGTGTGGTGATTCCTCAGGGATCTAGAACTAGAAATACCATTTGACCCAGCCATCCCATTATTGGGTATATACCCAAAAGACTATAAATCATGCTGCTATAAAGACACATGCACACGTATGTTTATTGCGGCACTATTCACAATAGCAAAGACTTGGAACCAACCCAAATGTCCAACAATGATAGACTGGATTAAGAAAATGTGGCACATATACACCATGGAATACTATGTAGCCATAAAAAATGATGAGTTCATGTCCTTTGTAGGGACATGGATGAAACTGGAAACGATCATTCTCAGTAAACTATCACAAGGACAAAAAACCAAACACCACATGTTCTCACTCATAGGTGGGAACTGAACAATGAGAACACATGGACACAGGAAGGGGAACATCACACTCTGGGGACTGTTGTGTGGTGGGGGGAGGGGGGAGGGACAGCATTAGGAGATATACCTAATGCTAAATGACGAGTTAATGGGTGCAGCACACCAACATGGCACATGGATACATATGTAACAAACCTGCACATTGTGCACATGTACCCTAAAACCTAAAGTATAATAAAATAAAAAAAAGTACTTGAAAAAAACTGCAAAAACTGCAACTACTTTTGTACTAACCTACAACATCCTGATGGGGAAAGGTAGCATTCTGTACATGGATTCCACCACAACCATGTACCTACTCTGTGACCTTGGACATAGTTCTTGATATCTCTGAGCCTCAGTTTCCCCATTTGTAAAATTGGGATATTGATAGCCAGTTGTCAAACATTGTAGTGAGAATTAGTGTGTGTAAAGTATATGCCTGGTACAACGTGTATACTCAGTGAGTGTTGCATATTATTATTATCATCATTACTGAATCTCTAAAGCCATGGAAAAATACTAAGAATACATCTGTATGTATTATTTTTAACTTGAGGATTTAAATTGATGAGAGAGATTGAGGCCATTAAAATGATGTAACTTTGCTTAGCATGCAGGTTACCACCCATACCTCGGCTGTATAGTGATGACTTTGGCAGTTCTTCAGCCTCTTCTGGCAGTCTTCAGGCCACCTTTACATGACCCAAGGTACTTAGAGCCTTTCTATATAAATGCTCTCTTAATGTAGATATCATTAGTTGGCAAACTAATCTCTTTTCAAATGGAAAAATTTTGCACTTTATAAAATTCAGTGATAAATTATAGTTACTTTGAAATACTTTAAAATGCATTTCAGATATCTAATTCCCAGACAATAAGGGAAATTACATGCTTTTTATTCTATTGAGAATTAATTATAGTTCCATTGTTTTTAAGAATACTGACTGGTTCTTATTTTGGTAGAAGGCAAATGTTTAACTGGACTCATTGGAGTATGGGAACAGCTGCTAGAATAATAGCAGGTAAGAGATTGTGATGCCACTTATTCATATATAATTGCTAGCTGTTTATACTGCAAGTTGTAATTTGGCTTAAATGATTTTTAGATGCATTAGTAATTGAAGTAATTGGTTGTTGAGGAGAAATCAGCCTTAAACGTTGAAATCCAGAAAGTAATTTCTAGAGGTAATGATTTAAGTCATTATTTCAGTTTGAAGTTTAAGGTCTTTAAAATAACTTTAAAACTCTCATTTAAAGACTTATTTTAGCATTTGCCTTTGCCAGCAGAATAAGCTATGCTGATGGCCAAACATTTGAGTAGCTCAAATTGAGGGTCATTTGTGAATTGGGTTGAGATGGGTTGCTGGGTTCAAGCTTTCCATCTCCAGGTCCTTCCATGGGGCTTGTATCTTCCAGGGTAGGGTGGTTTTCAAAAGTCAGGAATAATTATGCAGTATATTTTGATGCCTTGTATAATAAACACCTAAGTAGGCACCTTCTACCTTAACACTGCTATAGTCTATGGGATTCTTTGTCAGAGGGAGAGTCCAATCAACTGTGGTTTCTATACTTTTCTCCTTTCATATATTGCAGACTTAAAACAATCTGGAAAATGTGGGTGCATCTCTTTTAAGGATTGGTAGATTACGCAGCCATAAAACAGAATGAAGTCATGTCTTTTATAGCAACATGGATGCTGCTGGAAGTGATTATCCTACATGAATTAATGCAGAAACAGAAAATCACATACCACATTTCTCACTTATAAATGTGAGCTAAACAATGAGTACACACAGACATAAATATAGAAACAATAGACCCTGGGGACTCCAAAAGAGGAGAGGGAGGAATGGGGGAAAGAGTTGAAACATGACCCTTTGGGTACTGTGTTCACCACTTGGGTAATGGGTTTACTAGAAGGCCAAACTCCATGCCCTAAATCGCCCCCCAAAATTGGTAATTCATAATCAATTGCCCATCTTGCCCTATCTAGCCTTATAATTTTAAAAGTCTAAATTAACTATTTGGTCTTAGATATTAATCTTCTTTTATCTCAAACTCTTTTAGTATGTTTTACTTGATAATACACACACACAAACACACAGTTGTGTGTCTTGGTGGGACTACATTTGAATACAACTTTTTTCTTTTGTATGTAGTGGCAGCTATGTTCCTGGGAATGGATTTACCAGGACTGAATCTTCCTGATTCATGGAAAACCTATGCAATGACTGGATTTGTAGCCTGGCATGTTGGGACTGAGATTGTTCTGGAGGTACATGCTTATCGGCTCTCTCGCAAAGGTAACCTGCTAAAAAAGCCATGTAATGTAGAATCACTTCTATACAAACCATTGGAAAAGAATGAGTTTCCTGATAGTAATGGCTATTACATTGTTAGCTCACTAAAAATTTGTGATCACTCAGCCAGTGGTAGAAATTGTGGAGATTTCCTGCCTTTGTTTTTTTACATTTGTTACTATTAGAAGTTGTGAATAAGATATAAAGGAAAGGTTTTAGGTTTTAGGGAGGGAGTCTTCCTGTGAGTACTTTCACTTTGCTGGTCTGACTTCCAGCCAGTATGGACTGGGAACTCTGAATGCCTAGAGCTGAGGGAACCCTGAGATGGAGGAAGAAGAGACTCAAAGTCAACACTGGATGGAGCTGCAGACAACTTTGACCTATTTGACAAACTTACTGGGTGCTATCATTTAGGTTGTCATGTGCATAATTATGTAGCTAGGAGCAAGCCAGCTAGATAGGAAGGACTGATTTTGCTTTTGCTCTTTAGTGACAAGGTTTGTTTTGGTGCCAGGCAGGGTCAGGATACCTATAGCCACCATTAGGAGTGGAGAAATTAGTAGGGAATGGATATCATTTTAAACTACCCTGGATTCTAGGCTAAATGTCCTTTGTGTCCTGCCTGGTTTTCATCCACCAAAATAAGTGACGGTGGCCTTCTAAAAACAAAAATTCTTTGTTGTCTAGTGTATATGTTGTAAACTTAGGAGAGCCTGGGGTGGCTTTAGGGGCTGAGTAGTACGTATCTGTTCTACTACTTTTGATCCTTGATAGGCTTATATACGTGGGGCTTTTGATGACCACTGAATTATGGCTTACTGTTTTTGTTTGTTTGTTTGTTTGTTTTGAGACAGAGTCTCACTCTGTCATTCAGGCTGGAGTGCAGTGGTGTGATCATAGCTCACTGTAGCCTTGAACTCCAGAGCTTAAGCCATCCGCCTGATTCAGACTCCCATGTAGCTGGGATCACAGGGATGTGCTACCATACCCGGCTAAGTTTTTAAATTTTTTAGAGACAGGGTCTCACTTTGTTGCCCAGGCTGATCTCAAACTCCTGGGCTCAAGTGATCTACCCGCCTCTTACTTCCAAAGTGCTGGGATTGCAGGTGTGAGCCACCATGCTTGGCCAATGGCTTACTGTTTAAAATACATATATACTTAAAACCTGGATAGTTATCATATGTTAATTAGTTTGATTTAGCTATTTTATAATGTATGCATATATCAAAACATCATGTCATACACCATGAATATATACAATATTTTGTCAATCAAAAATAAAGAAAACTAAAGAGCTTAGATCGTTATGACTTTGAAGTGGTGTTTATTGACTAGAAGAAGGCATATTTTAAGTAAGTTATTTAACAAATGTGTACTCTTGCCAGATTGTCCGCATTTGTGAGAGGCTTAATTGTTCAGGAAGTTTGCAATAATTAGTAGCTTAGAATGGGAGAATTTCTACCCTGGAAGTTGGGGTGAACAGCACAAATCAGGTTTTTTTTTTTTTAATTTAATTTACCTGCATAACACTGCCCTTAAAAACTTATGTTACTATTCTTGACAGTTGAAATATTGGATGATGACAGAATTCAGATCCTTCAGTCATTTACTGCAGTGGAAACAGAGGTAAGTCCTTTTCTTGTTCATTGACACAAACCTTAATGGTAATAATACTTTTTTTTTTTCATATCTCAATTTTTCTTTCAGGGTCATGCTTTTAAAAAGGCAGTGTTGGCAGTTTATGTCTGTGGGAATGTTACTTTTCTCATCATATTTTTATCTGCAATCAACCATCTATGAGCAAGCAAAGACCTTGGCTTTTGCAGGCCAAGTGATAATTATCATCAAACCAAAGAAACTTGAAGCGTGTCCTGACTGCCTGGAGCATATTTGTGAATTCTCACTTGGAAGACTGGGGTCATGTCTGTAGAGGAATTCTGAAGTCCAGCCTTTAGAGACCAACATTCAAGAGGGTCATATAGACTATAAATTAATGTCATTCCCTATATGTAATTCTGGGTCTTAAAGGCAAGACTGTACTTCAGGAGAAGTGACTCTCAAATATTTCATGCCAAGATTTTAAGAATGTTGATATTTAAGAAAATAAATAATGATTTGGAAAAACACAACAGATGTCACTAGGATAAAAAAGAGATATATTATGGTATATATATATGTATATATATATATTTTTTTTGAGACAGAGTCTTGCTCTGTTGCCCAGGCTGGAGTGCAGTGGTGCGATCTCGGCTCACTGCAAGCTCTGCCTCCTGGGTTCACGGCATTCTCCTGCCTCAGCCTCCTGAGTAGCTGGGACTACAGGCGCCCGCCACCATGCCCGGCTAATTTTTTAAATATTTTTAGTAGAGACGGGGTTTCACCATTCACAGGATGGTCTCGATCTCCTGACCTTGTGATCCACCCGCCTCAGCCTCCAAAAGTGCTGGGATTACAGGCATGAGCCACCGCACCCAGCCTACGGTAAATATATTTTGAACTACAAAGGTGCTGTGGTACTTTAAAGAAAAACTATTTTTACTAGTTTATCTGAATGATCTGTGGACTTTATTTAGAAACTGTTTTTCAGTTTAGTTTTTTGGACATATCCTTTGCTCAGTGTATTTCGTTACTTCTCCTAGTAAAGGTAGAAGTGAGGCAGATGCCATTGTAGGTTTTACCAGCATTTAAATATATTATGAATTGCTTAGCAATGAAATGCAAGTATGCATCTTTTACTTAAAGATACTATTTATGTATTCAGCTACAGAGATGAAATAGCATTTTACGTGTTAATTGTTTTGGCTATAAAATTTAAGTCCTTATAGCATTTGGGGATTTTACACTTGGATTTCAAAATTGATAAAACTCACCCTTGTGAACATATCTAATAGATATTCTGTTTACTTGTAGAAATACTATAATGTGTCTGGTTCTGTTTTGTTAGACGTTTTTAATGCTGTATTGAATCACAATAGTGTTATCTTCCTTATTTCAAGAATTCATCTATTTTATGGCTGCATCTCATATGTGCTATGAGGACTTCTAGCCAGTGGGTGGCGCTGTAATACCGAAGTACTGTACTGCTTTGTTCCTGTTTCCTTGTGCTGATTGCTTTCTAGTATTTAGGTAACATTATGGGATGGCATTTCCCTTAAATTCCGCCAACTCTTAATCTTGATTTTAAAAATGTCTACTTTTTTTTTGGGTGGTTGGGGTAATGGGTTAAAACCTTAAATTAGTAACCACTGTTTATTTTCCAGTTTGTTTTCTGTGATTATTTATAATAATTGTTTGATATTTGTTTTTACAGTCTCCTGACCCTGTAATAATGAATGCAGCTATCTTAGGCAAAGCAAATAAATAAACTGGGCATTTTTAAAATAAAAAATGTAGGAAGTCATACTTTATTTCTTTAGGTTTTCTTTCTGATTATGTTATAGTTTGTGCTTGGCCCGAGAACCTAATTTCTATATGGTGTGAATAATAGCCTCAGCAATGCAGCCTACATCTTTATTTTATTAATACTTTTCAAAATTTTTTTCAATATTTCTTTTTTTATATTTTTATTTTTTGAATTTACTTAACCAACTTTCTACTAATAGCCTACATCTTTTACTGGGTAAAATAATGTGGAAGTTTAGTTTTTGTTCTTTTATAGGTGTTTATCATAAGTGGCTTGGGGCTTAGATATGAACTTTCTGTGTTCATATTCTATATGTGCCATGCTACTTATAATATAAATTTTCCTTTTGAATGTCTTTATTAAAAAAAATTTAGTATAGCAAATTAAATGTGTACTAAAGTTATTTTCTTCCAGTTTTCTATACTAAGGAGCTTAAATGTTAATCAATTTCTCTGAAGTTATATTCTACATCTGACAAAGAAAAATTCTCTTTTTTTTTGAGACAAAGTCTCACTCTGTTGCCCAGGCTGGAGTGCAGTGGTGCAATCTTGGCTCACTGCAGCCTCCACCTCCTGGGTTCAAGCGAGTCTTGTCTCAGTCTTCTGAGTAGCTGGGACTACAGGTGTGTGCCACCAGTCTCGGGTAATTTTTATATTTTTAGTAGAGATGGGGGTTTCACATGTTGGCCAGGCTGGTCCCAAACTCCTGGTCTAAAGTAATCCACCTGCCTCAGCCTCCCAAAGTGCTGGGATTACAGGCACGAGCCACTGTGCCCAGCTGAAAATTCTTTTAAGGGAAAGATGAGTCTTGATGTGTTTGGTCTTCAACTATGTGGGCTTGCTATATTTCCAGTGTTGAGGCTAAGATATTTTAACTTTTTCTTTTTCAGTGCTTCATATGTTGGCACTATTTTGGTCTTTGCCAGCTTACATACAGAGTTGCCCAAAGAAGCCTTTGCCATTTAATCTTTTTTTTTTTTTTTGAGACAGGGTCTTACTCTTGCCCAGGCTGGAGTGCAGTGGTGCGATCTTAGCCCCCTGCAGCCTTGACCTCTTGGGCTTTAGTGATCCTCCCACTGCAGCCTCCAGAATAGCTGGAACTACAGGCACCAACTCTGTGCACCACCACAGCCAGCTAATTAAAATTTTTTTTTTTTTTGTAGAGAAGGGATCTCTCTCTGTTGCCCAGGCTGATCTCGAACTCCTGGGTTCAAGCAATCCCCTTGCCTCAGACTCCCAAAGTGTTGGGATTATAGGCATGAGCCATTGCACCTGGCCCCAAATAGACCAAATCTTTTGATTAGGACCAAATTATTATTATTCTGCTTATGGTTGGTTGGTATCCACAAATTGCAAATGCCTAGTCTTCACTCCTCTCAGTTTTTCTTTTTGTTTCTGCAATAAACACTCTGGGCAGTTTTTCAAAAGTTACTTCTTTTGATAGTAATTATTGTTAAATTAAATGCTTTTATATCTTTAGCAGTGTTACCAAAAACAATGAGCAAAATCATGTTTTCTTCTAAAGAAGCGATGCAATATAAAATAAAGATGTGTATGCTTTTCAGAAAGAAATGAAAGAAATTCTAGAAATTTGTGGTTGGGCTGGCATTAATAGCTGAGGCAATAAAAAAATTCTGTCGTCTGCAGAAATCAATTTTAAGGGCAAAGGTAGTCTATAGTATGGGTTATCAAGTAAATGAAACAAATTCACTTTAGTACTTTATTTTTGTCAAGGATTTTGTCTCTAATGTGTGTTAAGCAATACCTCATCCCTTCCACATCCTGCCCCAGTCCAGGCTGCAGTGGGAAAAGACAAATGCAGCAGATGCCAACTAGGAAGCTCTCAGGGCACATGTAGTGTTTGGCTGAAATTCTATTTATCTGTATATTCTCATGAGGCAGGGAAAAAAAGAACAAAGGTCCTTGTTTAAGATAATCCATTATAGGTTGGAATGAAAGGAAAGGTCTTCTAAGAGCCCTTTTTAAATCGGATTAGGATATTCACAGTTCCTATCCACATCCTGCTTCTTTCTTCCTTGTGCAGCCCCTACCAAGCTCATCTCTGCACCCAGGTCACAGATGGTTACCAGCCTGGAATGCCCTTCTCAGTGAAACAGGAAATGTTCCCTTGTCCCCCTTGCAGGGTGTGGAATGGGGATGTGGCTGGCTTCTTCAGTGCCCCACTGCTCAAATCTAGGGGAGCATACAGATGGGCAGGCTGTGGGGCTCCGACCCCACAGCAATGTCTAGGGGTGAGTGTTTGCAGCTGAAGCCCCAGTGGGCATGTGTTACCATGTGCTCTTTTAGTTTAGCCATCCATAGTTAGCTTGTGTTAGCTCAGTTAGACCCCTGCCTTATTGCAAGGACAGAGGGCTTTCTGTATCCCTGGGTTCTTGCCTTGGTGTGCCAGGAGAATCGGATCGCACCTGGGCTTGGAGAATGAGTGCAAGGTGTGACCTACTCAGCAAAGTTTTACTGGGTAGACGTAGGTCTCGGCAGATGCGGGAGCCAGAAGGGAGATGGTTTTCCCCTGGAGTTGGGCCGCTAGACTGCCTGGGCTCTCCTCTGATTGCCCTGGCCAAACTCCGCCAACTGTTTCTCCTTCCGCCAGTCGTGGCCTGTCGGCATGCCGGCATCTGTCGTGTGCTCTTCCTCTGGCGTGCTCCCATCCACATCCTCTCGCTGTCCAGCTGCTTGTGTCTTCTGCGATGTGTTCCTCTCCACGTCCAGCTGCTTGTGTGTCTGCCTGCTAGAATCTTGGAGGTGTTTATAGGCACAGGATGGGGCCATGGTGAGCCAGGGTGGTCTTGGGAAATGCAACATTTGGGCGCTGAAGGCAGGGGTGCCTGTCCTCACTTAGGCCCATGGGCACGGTTTGGGGGTGGAGCCCTCGCCAGGGACCACGCCCTCCTCTGCCCAGCACTTCCCTTCCCTCCTTTCCTATTATTTAAAGGGACCACGCACTTCCCAGCACTTCCCTCCCGTATCAGTTACAAAAGCTAGTTTATCAAGTTCTAGCTCCTTCCCTGACTTGCTGTCCAACATTGGTATCTTTTTGTTTCGACCATCCTTATAAATGGGATGGGAGGCAGCTGATCCGTAAGTTAAAAAGGACTGGACATTAGAAGACCTGAATGTGCATGTTTGCTTGTTGGTTTACAAGCTGCATGTTCTCGGGTAAGTCACTTATCTTCTCTGGGCTCTATTCTTTCATCTGTAAAGCCCATCTCACAGAGCAGCTGTGAGGATCTAATGAAGTGATGCCAGCAAAAGATGCTTGCTTCGTACATGTTTTTGATGATGTCTTTGCCATTTGATTGCAGTGTTAAACTTAATAAATTTTGCAAGTAAAATGTGTACTTTTTATAAAAAATATTTGATGTTCATCTTGAAAACATGCTGAATAAAATAAACCAGACACAGGACGACTATTGTATTAATATGATTCCACTTATATGAGGTACCTAAAGTAGTCAGATTTACGGAGACAGAAAGTACAATGGCGGGTACCAGGAGCTGGTGGGAGAAAGGAAATGGGAGGTTAGCGTTTTTTTTGTTGTTGTTTTGTTTTTTTTTTCCTTTTTCGAGATGGAGTCTCGCTCTGTTGCCCAGGCTGGAGTGCAGTGGCATGACTGGATTCTAGGCTAAGTGGAGCTGCAGACAACTTTGACCTGTTTGACAAACTTACTGTGGGCTCAGCTCACTGCAACTTATGCCTCCCAGGTTCGAGTGATCCTCTTGCCTCTTCCTCCCGAGTAGCTGGGATTACAGGCATGTGCCACCACTCCTGGCTAAGTTTTGTATTTTTAGTAAAGACGGGGTTTCACCATGTTGGCCAGGCTGGCCTCGAACTCCTGACCTCAAGCGATCCACCCGCCTCAGCCTCCCAAAGTGCTGGATTACAGGCGTGAACCACCGTGCCTGGCCAAGATTAGGGTTTAATGGGCACAAAGTTTGTTAAGGAAGATAAAAAGTTTCAGAGATGGATAGTAGTGATGGTTGTACAACACTGTGAATATGCGTAATGTACTGAACTATAACAGAATTTATCACTATTATGTATTTTTTGCCACAATAAAAAAAAGTGGAAAAAAGCTAATGTTCATAGCAGTGCTTTTCACAGTAACCAAATGATGGAAACAGCCCACATGTCCATCAACTGATGAACAGGTAAATTGTGGTATATAAATACAATGGAGTTTTATTCAGCTATAAAAAGGAATAGAGTGCTGATACATGCTATAATGTGGATGAACCTCCAAAACATTATGTTAAGTAAAAGAAGTCAGACACAAAATTTACATTTTATGATTACATTTATATAAAATATCCAGAATAGGTAAGTCAATAGAGAGAAGAGAGATTAATGGCTATCAGGGGCTGGGTGTGGGGCAAAAAGAGAATAGAAAGTAATTGCTTAATGAGTATGAGGTTTTATTTTGGGGTGGTGAAATGTCTTGGGACTAAATAGAGGTGGTAGTCGACAACATTATGAATATAAGAAATGTCACTGAGCGTCCACTTTAAAATAGTTTCACGTTATGTGAATTTCATCTCAGTAAAAAGATTGTCTTGTTATTGCTCTTGGATTATCCCTTTGGGTAGAAAAAAACTGGGGGTTTTGCTGGCCGTAAATTTGGTATCTGTCTAATTTATTATTTTGTTGTCAAAGAAGTTAATGTAATTGTATATTATACCTGGTCATATACCTCTGTTTTAGGGGAGAGGAAGTTCCTAGAGCACGTGCTAAAGAGTATATCTTTTTCATGTGATATCTTATTCATATGTAAAAGAAATAGTACTGTGCTCTGGGTTTTCTATGAAGACCTAAACACACTTTTGGATTTTTCAATTAGACATTGATGTATGGTAGTCAAACTCTTGGGATAAGAATTTCCTGAAATCAAACATTCTAAATATCTGACTTGCACGGCATGTAATGTCTGAGTAAGAGCCTGCCAAATCAACCCTTCTCCAGAAAACCAGTGTAAACTTCAGAAAGCGGCTGCCTGAAGGCCTCAGAGAGTGAACACAGGACTAAATCTTTGTGACCTTGGGTTAAGCATTGATTTATTAGATATAATACAAAAAGTACAGGGATAAAAGAAAAAAATGGTTATATTGGACTATGCTATAAATAAATACTTATGTGCTTCAAATGACAGCGTCAAGAATATGAAGACAGCCCACAGACTGGGAGAATGTATTTGTATTTGCAAATCACATAAGAGACTAGTATTGAATATAGAAAGAATTTTATCAACTCTAGGAAGATTCCTGGAGAGGGGTCCACATGCAGAGGAGGAAAACTATTTGGAGTGAGCTCTGTTTCTACATTTTAGCTTCAGGGCAGTTGTAGTCAGTAGAGTGCTGGGTGGCAGAGGATCCAGTGGAAAAGCTGAAGTTTCTCTAGCATAGGAAATCAGAGGACTGATGGCCGGGGCAACTGAAGCTGCTGGAGTCAGTGGGTGATCCTGAAAAGGAAAATGCTAGAGAGGGGATCCCCAGTCCTGTTTGCCCACATCTCTTTCTGGTTGACCCTTGAACACGTGTGAAGCCTGATAAAAAGCATCTAAGGAAAACCTACACCTGATATCACTTAATGGTGAATGACTGAACACTTTGCCCCTATGAGCAGGAAAAGGACAAGTGTATGTCTGTTCTCGTCACTTTGCATAATGTTGTATTGGAATGGCTGTAATAAAAAAAGGTAATAAGTATTGAGAAGGATGCAGAGAATTTGCATAAATATACACCGCCTTTACCTCTAAGGTATGAATTATATAATAGTCATTTAAAGATTTATGGGCTGGAAGAATTAACACAGGAAGAGTATATATTTTTAGTGAGGAATATCTGCATTTTTATCAAAAAATACAATTTTCTATATCTATACCCTTTGTGATTTTTGAATTACATACATATTACAAAGCTACAATAATCAAAATAGTGTGGTACTGGCATAAAAACAGACATACAGATCAGCAAATGGAACAGACAGCCCTAAATAAGCCCTCTTGTCTATGGTCAAATGATCTTTGATGAGGGTGCCGGGATCACTCAGTGGGGAATGGGCAGTCTCTTCAACAAATGGTGTTGGGAAAACTGAATATCCATATACAAAAGAATGAAGTGAGCCCTTTACGTTACATTATATACAAAAATTAATTCAAAATTGATGAAAGGCCTAAGCTGAAGACCTAAAACTGTACTCCTAGAAGAAAACATGGGGAAAAAGCTCATGACATTGGATTTAGTCATACAATTTCTTGGATATGACAACAAAAGGCATAGGCAACAAAGCAAAAATAGACAAATGGGACTACGTCAAACCCCAAAACTCCTGTATATCAAAAGAAATAGAGTGAAAAGCAACCCACAGAATGGGAGAAAATAATTGCAAATCTTATATCTGATAAGGTGTTAACATGCAGAATATATAAGGAATTCCTGCAACTCCACAACAAAAAACCAAGTAACCAAATTTAAAAATGGGCCAAGGACTTGAATAGATATTTCTCCAAAGAAGATACACATATGGCTGACGAGTGTATGAAAAGATGTTTAAAACTGTTAATAATTGAGAAATGCAAATCAAAACCACAGTGAGATATCACCTCATATCCATGAAAATGGCTACTATAAAAAAACCCCAGAAAATAACAAGTGCTGGTGAGGATTTGTAGAAATTGCAACCCTTGTGCATTGTTGGTTGGAATGTATAATGGAACAATGGTTACAGAAAAGAGTATGGATGTTCCTCAAAAAAATTAAAAATAGAATTACCATATGATCCAGCAATTCCACTTCTGGATATATACCCAAAAGTATTGAAAGTGAGATCTCTATGAGATATTTGCACATCATGTTCATTGTAGCATTATTCACAATAGCCAAGAGGCAGAGGCAACTCAAATGCCCATGTATGGATGAAGAAAATGTGGTATAAACACATCGTAGAATATTATTCAGCCGTAAAAAGTAAGGAAATCCTGTCACATGCAACGACATGAGTGAACCTGGACAGTGTGATGCTAAGTGAAATAAGCCATCACAAAAATAAAAATACTGTATGGTTCCTCTTAGATGAGGTATTGAAAGTAGTCAAACTCATAGAAACAGAAAGTAGAATGGTGGTTGCCAGGGATGGGAAAGGAGAAATGGGGAGATGATGTTCAGTGGGTATAGAGTTTCAGTGTTGCAAGAGGAAAAAGTTCTAGGGCTCTGTTGCACAACGATGTTAATTTTCTTAATACTACTGAATTGTACACTTAAAAATGGTTAGGATGGTAAATTTTTATCTTAATGTATTTTTACCACAATTAAAAATGAAAATTAAAAAATTGTAGTTGTAACTAAAAAACCTTCCCAGAAAGAAAACTCCAGGGACAAATGTCTTCACTGATGGATTCCAGCAAACATTTGAGGAAGAACTAATATTGAGAGTACACAAACTTTTTCGGAAAATAGAGCAGTAGGGAACATTACCCAACTAATATTATAATGTTTGCATTACCCTGATACTAAAACCAGACAAAAGCATCACATGAAAAGGAAACTACAGACTATATTCCCCGTGACCATAAACTGAAAATCCATAATTATAAAAGTACTTAATGAAATATTAGCAAATTAAATTCTGCAACTTACACAAAGAGTAAATACATCAAGGCCAAATGAGGTTTATGCAAAGAATGCGCTGTTGGCATAACATCTGAAAAATTTGTTAATGAAATTCACCAGATTAGATAAAAAAGGAGAAAACCCATTTGATGATCTCAGTAAATGCAGAGAAAGCATTTGACAAAATTCAAGACACATTCATAGTAAAAACTTAGCAAACTAGGAGTGGAAACTTCCTCAATGTAATAAATAGTATCCAGGAAAAAGCTACAGCCAAAATTATATTCAGTGGTGAAAGATAATACTTCCCCTCTGAAAAATCAGAACAAGGCAAAGAATGCCTGCTCTCTGCATTTATATGTAACATTGTGCTGAAAGCCTTAGTGCAATAAAGCGGTGAAATAAAAGTCATAAGATTAGGGAAGAAGTAAAGTTATTTTTATTTGCAGACAAACTGATCATTAAGTAGAAAATCCTAAGGAATATATAAAAGAAAGCTAAAATTAATTGAACTTATCGGAGTTGTAGGAAACAAAGTCATTATAGAAAAGCATTTTTAAAACAGATGAATGGTTTTTTAATTCATCCTCCTCCTCTACTTCCTCATCTTTTTTTTTTTTTTTTTTTTCTTTTTTTGAGACAGAGTCTTGTGCGGTCATCTTCCTCTTCCACCTTTTTTCAGGCAACTTTAGCAGGATCCTTTGCACCATCAAACTTTCCAGGTTTATAGTCAGCAACATTCTTCTCATACTTCTCCTTCAGCTTTGCTGCCTTGGTGATCAAACCAATCTCACCTGGAATTGTAATCCCAATAATCCCCACCTGTCAAGGGTGGGAGCAGGTGGAGGCAATTGGATCATGGGGGCGGTTGCTGTTCTTGTGATAGTGAGTTCTCACGAGATCTGATGGTTTTACAGGTGTCTGGCATTTTCCCTTTTGGCACTCACTCCATCTTGCCACCCTGTGAAGAAGGTGCTTGTTTTTCCTTGCCTTCTGCCATGATTGTAAGTTTCCTGAGGCCTCCCCAGCAACGCGGAACCGTGAGTCAATTAAACCTCCTTCCTTTATAAATTACCCAGTCTCAGGTTTTTCTTCAATAATACAGTGAGGTAAGGCTCCTTTTCACTGTCATTTAAGTTATTCCACATCTCATCCAGCTTTTTTGCCACATCTCCAATAGAGATGTCAGGCTTTGTGAATTTGATCTTGGGCAGAATTCTGAACAGAACAGGAGGAATCCAGATGGTGGTCTTTTGTGGGCATTAGGATCCTTCTTCTTGCCTCCCTTAGCTGGTACGTAATCCTTCATTTCCCAATCATAGCATAATTTATCCGCCTTTGCCATTTCATCAAATTTAGACTTCTGTTTCCCAGACATTGTCTTCCACCTTTCAGAGCACTTCTTGGAAAATTCTGCAAAATTGACAGGGACCAGTGGGTTTTTCTTCTTAGGTTCTTCTCTGCACATCTGCACAAAGAAGGCATCTTGCCTTTTGTTTTCTTGCAATTTGGTTTCTTGGGGTCATGGATTAACAAACAATATTAGAATGAAAATTCTCTCCAAATTGATCTATAAATTTAATTCCAATCAAAAGCTTAGCAGCGTCATTTGAAGGGGTTTACAGACTGATTCTAAAATTCACATGGAAAGACAAAGAACTTTAAATGGTCAAGACAATATTTAAAAAGACAAAGTAGCAATGAGCCTGCCTAGTGCCCAGATTTTGTTTTCTATACCATTCTCCAATAAAAGCAACAGAAACTCTTGGATATATTGCTGATTCTAGAACTGGGGTAAGAAATACATAGGATGAGACTAGGTCATCTTGTAGTGCCAGAAAGTAAGGAAAAAACAAAGCAAAATCACAAGGATATGTCAAAGGGGCACAGGAGCCAACTGAATGAGCTTTCAACAGCCAAAGCTGGGCCAATTTGAGCAGCAAATTGTGTTGGATTATAACCCATGGTTTGTACCCTAGTACAAAATACCTAACTCAGTAATTTTCAGAACTGTCAAGGTCATCCAAATACAAGGAAAGTCTGAAAAAGAGTCACAGCCAAGCAGAGCGAAAGGAGACATGACAACTAAAAGTACCATAGTTTTCTCTTTGGGATTTTGGAATAGAAAAAGGACATTAGCTAGACTAAGGGAATCTGAATAAAGTTTGAGACTTTAGTTAATAATAGTGTATCACTACTGGTTTATTAATTGTAACAGATGTACAACGCTAATGTAAGAAGTTAAAATAGGAAAATCTGGGTACAGAGTATGTGGTAATTTTGTGCTGTCTTCTCAATTTTTCTGTTAATCTAAAACTGTTTTTAAAGTGTATTAAAAAAAACAAGATAAGATTGGAGGACCTAACCTGACTTGATTCCAATATTTATTATAAAACTACAATATTAACCACTATAAATAAAGCGTGCAGTATTCATGAGAGATATGCAGATGAATGGAATAGAACAGAGAATCCATATGTAAACTTTCACTTCTAAGACCAACTAATTAACAAAGGTGCCCAGGTAATTCAATGTGAAAAATAATAGTGTTTCAACAAATAGAGCTGGACCAACTGAATGTCTCTGGGAAAAAAATACCCTGAAGTTTTATTTCACTTACCCTTCCCCAAACTTTTCCTTTACTTACTTCTATTGCACTTAACTTGAAATGCCCCATTGACCTAAAATGAGCACTAAACATACAAAACATCAAGATATGAAACGATGAGGGTGTATGGTGTCTACCTTCATGTGTGACACCTCAGCCAGACTTGATGATGGGCAGGACAGCTGGCTCTTTTAATTCACTGACAAATTGAGTCCTCAAATGACTGTGTTAGACATATGACATGTACCTCATTTTACAGATAAGGATACAGGCTCAGGTAAGTCGTTTGTTGCCCAGGGTTATACAGCTAGCGTGGCAGACACTGTTGGTGCCTGTGTCATTTCCCCATGGTCCATTTTTGCAACACCGTAACTGCAGTGGACAGTTCCGAGTGAGCTCAGACTTACTATCCTTCTAGAGGCATGTTCTGTGCTTCTTTCTTCTTTTCACTCTGGGCACTAAGGGAACCTGTGTGACTCTCATGCAAGTGCAATCCAGAAGTGTGGGGGAATTTATGCTCCCTCATTCAATGAGGGACCTGAGCTGGTGGATAAATGCCCTAAAGTCCTTTCCTTCAGACAGACAATGTTAGCTGCTTTCTGTACACTCTTTTTGAGATTATAGTAAAATTCAGTCTCTGGTGCCTAAAGCATTGACTTCTATTACATACCGTTATATTTACCATTCTTTCCTGTGCTTTTCTTCCTGCTCATGGGATTGCTTCTCAAACTACTGTACCCAAGTCCTAATTTCAGGCTGTACTTCTTGTTGGAACCAAGAGTGGCTCTACACAGCAGATGCTCTGAATGGGACTCTGGAACTGGACTGTCCACTCACTGGTCAGAGGGCAATGAGGACTGTGTGATAAGTTAATGGTAACAACCTTTGGCTGTCTGTACTATTATAGTTACTAAGAAGCTGAGACTGGGGAATCTTGTAATGCCAGAAAGTAAGGAAAAAACAAAGCAAAATCACTTATATGGATAAGTCAAGGGGGCACAGGAGCCAACTGAATGAGCTTTCAATAGCCAAACCTGGACCAATATGAGCAGCAAATTGTGTTTGATTATAACTCATGGTTTGTACTCAGGTACAAAATACCTGCTAAGTAGGTCTCGATTGCTGGAAAGGCTGTAGTTACATAGCAGAAGGTGAACAGAAGGCAGTGTCTTGTCTCTGTACTATTATAGTTACTAAGACTCTTCCTTATACTGGATTGAGATGAGGTACAGGTGAAAAGGGAAGAGGTAGGTTATAAAGTAGCTCTGCACTTGACTAATATGGGGCAAAATATTGTCATGTACTGACATGTGCTGTGAAGTTGGCTGCTTTTTGATAACTGCCTTAGAAGCTTTGAAGAAAAAGAATTAGGCTCAGACCAGCCAACTATTTCGGGGCATTCCAGAAAGCCAGGCAGGCATCATGGCAATGTTTAAAGAGAATTATGTCTGCTGTAGACAGAAGGCAAACTGTGTGAAAATAAAACCCATGCTTCAATCCTAAGGGTGGCAGGGCAACAAAGGAATGTACAGGTTTGAGAGATCACTTATGCTAAACTTAGAGCCATGAAAGGGAAGGAATCCCTGGACCTGGAATAGGGGTATTTGTTGAAAGTAATTTACTTCAAAAATTTCAACCTCCAGGTTCCCCAGAACATTTCAGGCCACCAGAAGTAGTTCTCTCCCGCTAGAGAATAGCTGCCCCTGGCAAAACTACTCAGCCAGAATGCAGGCTTTGCAGGTTAATGCATGTCCTCCTCAGAATCATCTGCTTCTCTGACCTCTCATTACCTTCAGAGCAATAATTAAGATAAAGTCTGATCATACATAGTCCCAGCAGGGAAATTCAGTTTCTGTCCTGGGAGGAAACAGACTTTCATGGAAAGACTTGGATGAGCTGGATAATATATACTGGCATGATTTAGGGGAAGGTGTGTAGGAGTGGATCTCAAGGGCGTTGGAAGGAGGGACGTAAAATAAGGCAGGGTAGGAAAGAATTTATTGTCATGGGAGTACTCTGCTTCAAATTAGGATTGAATATCTTGGCAAGAATACTTAGAAGTAATATGCTGTAAACATTCTTATTAGTTTTAATATTAAGATTCTAACTCAAGCTTGCCCAACCTGCTGCCCGCGGGCCACATGTGGCCCAGGATGGCTTTGAATGCATCCCAACACGAATTCATAAACTTTATTAAAACAGTATGAGATTTATTTTGCATTTTTTTTTAGATCATCAGCTATTGTTAGTGTTAGTGTATTTTATGTGTGGCCCAGACAATTCTTCTTCCAATGTGGCTCAGGGAGGCCAAAAGATTGGCCACCCCTGTCTAACTTGTTCACAAGAATCAGTGAAATATTAGACCAGATCTGTGCTCTTTGAGGGTATGGGACATCCTCTATCCAACACCCTGAGGTCATAATCAGTCATTGCACCACAGGGTTCACATTGAACTGAGTGAAAGAAAGGATGATAATTTAAGAAGAATGAATGTGCCAGTTATCATCTGTGCACTGGCCGGACAATCCAAACTCAGTCCCCAAATCTCAGGATCATTACGGGATGCACCTTCTGAATATGTGCAAGGGTTTGAAGTCTCTACCAAACCAACTGAAGTGATACTTAGCAGGAGGATGTACTTTTATTAAGGCATTATTAATTCAGGATGACATATTTATTTGTCAGAGGTGAATATTTCTGTGATGAAGTGCAATGCTTTCCTATGATCTTTCAATCTTTGTATCATCAAAATTACAATGCCAGTTAATATACTATACTCAGAATATTTTAAATAAGTTTATTCTTAAATTTAACAAGCTCTTATTAGAAATGCTTTGGTATCCATAGAATAAAAAATGCTGGTTTTCCCCCACTGAATCATGTCAAGTAACTGGAAAAGTTACACATTTGTTTTCCCCAGCTTTTTGGGAATTTTTCACAAATAATAACTACTACTTATTCACATGGCTTAATATGGTACACTGTAATGATAATTTTTTGGACTTCAGAAAAAATAAACAAAATATCCAGAAGAGAAATTTGCAAATGCTTCTTCATTTCTTCTCCAAAGGATGTTTATGTAGGTGGTACAACTCTTAGATCACCTTTTTTCCCAGCTTTGCCATTCTCATCCTTAAAGCTGCAAATTAAAGAAAAAAAAAAGAGAGTTATAAAAAAAATCCTCAATTTTTACTCTAAATGGCCATTCATAGAATGCAGGAAAGTTTAGAACATACCTCAGATGGTTTTATCCAACAATGTGAGCATTGATTTAGTAGCACAAAAAGATAGTAGAAATAATAAGCTATGGTTAACTTAGGGCAGAAGCAGGTTCAGAACTAGAAGGAACCTATTTCTATAAAGATTAGAAAAATTAGTAAAGCAAACAGTACAAGTGGAACAAATACAGGATTAGTGCACAGTTTCCCTATTAGCCATACATACAGATTCCTATAGGTTGATGACTGTGTTTTACGTACATTTCTGAGCTATGTACTGCCAAAATAAAATGGTGTTTACACTTAAACTCTATTTCATGATCGTGTTTGCTTTCAGCTCATTCAACTTCCTTTCCCAAAGGAGCTCTGGCCTTTGGATATACAATAACAAAAACAAATTTCTTTATGAATGAAACGACAGGAACAAGTTATTAAAAGTTGCAGTGATTATAAAATGTCTTTGTCAAGATATAAGTATGTTTTAAAATGGCAAATATATCTTTTTGGATATATTCTTCTGCTAATAATATATTGAATATAGAAAGCATTTTTTAAAATGTAGATTTAGAATGTATAACACTTTTCTGGTATTCTGGATGAGTATTCTGGTATTCTATTCTTATTATTTAGGATTTCAGTGTAGAGCTGCCTTAGTGATGTTCCAAAAGTTGAGAGATGCTTTCAAGGCACTGATCTAAAGATTATGTTAATGATCTGATATTACATTCACATGTAATATGGCCCAAGAACAAGCTATGTAACTGATTGCACAATTTTGTCTAACGGAAAGTAAAATGGAAGACATGTTTTCTCATTTCTATGCCATATATTGGTTACCTTTTGACAATGGAAATGACCCCATACCTAAGAAACCTTTTTGCACAAATATGAGAAGGGATGGGATCTAATTCTGTAACAAGACCATGAATATTTTAATTGTCACTCCACTTATATGAAATATTTTAATTTCAATGAAGCTAAAGAGCATTGTTTCCCTTGAAACTTTAAGAGGGATGAACATTTCTAGTGGCAGGGCCAAGAGTATTCGCTAGAATTTAGGACGAGCTGAGAGAATGTGCTCTGTAGCAAGCAGGTCTCGATTGCTGGGAGAGGCTGTAGTTACATAGCAGAAGGTGAACAGAAGGCAGAAGGCAAGGCTTTATGAAGTTTATACTGTTGGATTTTATGGACCTCTATCTTGCCCCTACCAACAAAACAGTAGGAGTGAGGGGTTTTTTAAGAGTCTCTTTTAAGTCACGGGCAAATTGCTTTTTCTTACAGTCACTCCTCACCGTAAGATTCCATAAATCAGGCACATCCTGTGTGCTGTGGACATTCAGAGAAGTTTGCTAGAGTCTGCTTTCCTTTCCTTCCTTTTTTCAAGCCTATGGCAAGTAGATAGTGTGAGTTCCAGTAAATGCACGGGGCCAGAGCATGTTGGCAATAGAAGGCTTGGTTTAGCAGCTAAAAACCCTGGGCCATCAGCTCTCTTTTTTACTTCTATTTTCTGCTCCTCTGATCCCTGCCTCTTCTTCCCATAGCATTTTAGATGCATGGTTTCAGCTGGCTGAACCTGATAGAAGTCTCCTTACTCTCATTATCCCTTGGACTCTAATGGCTGTTGCAGATTGGCAATCAGCACCAGTAGCATGTGAACTCCCAGAGCTGAGGTCCCCACCACTTCATCCTGGAATGCCACTGACATCTCTAAGAGGACAGAATAGAGCTGGAAGTACAAGAATAGGTTGGTGAGGACTACCAAAGAAAGCCAACTACTACCCCCTGATTGGTAGGGGTAGCAGTGAGCTCCCACGCAAAGCTGCCTGGGGCCATGCAATGGTGGAAGTGTCTGGCATTGAGCTTTATCCTATGAACATGTTATATTTACATTAAGCAGATGGACATAATGTTGCCTGAATTTTTCTGTCATGTCTTACTCTGTTCAAAATTTTGACTAAAAAAATCTTGTCTTTTGAATCTCCAGGGTCCACCTTTTTCCATTTCTTTCTTCTTCATGCTGTTTTCCAAATTAAAATTGCTCTTAGATAAGCCACTGATAACCATATTTATACCAAGGGAAAAGAGACTAACAATTCTTAACTATTATGCCTACCAGGACTATTTATATTAAATAGGGGATTTATACCATAAATAAAGGAATTGACCTAAATGGTGAATTTTCAAGCATCATAAGCATTTTTTGGGGAGTTATGGGGAGAAGCTCAACCCACTTGGTGTTTGTGAAATGGAAGTACATAGGCGGTTATGTATTCTTTGTATATGGATGGCATGTGAGGGCATATGACACTGTAACTTACTTATTTTTAAAACCTACTTAAAAAATACACTCAGCTCTGTAGTCTGTACGCTGAACTAGAAAACAGCAATGTAAAACAATATCATGGTGGAAGGCAAGGAATTTGGAGCATTCTGTTTATAAGATACTTTGATTGATAATACAGAACTCTGTATTGTTACTTTGTCTGGAATAGGTTTTCCTGTTTTCATTATTTTAGTTCAGGGGCATGATTAGTGTTGTCTGGAAATGTTAGTCACTTCCTGTCATTTTCCATGGGGTAAATGTGTTGACAAGGTTAGAGGAGAAGAAATAAGGGTGTTCAGGGGGAGCTGGCTAATATCCAAGTTCAGAAAAGGGAGGTTTTATAGTGGATAATGTCACTGCTATTGACCATATCTAAGTCTTTTATGCTATTGACCAGATCTAAGTCTTTTATGCTATTGACCGTATGTAAGTCTTTTGTGCTATTGACCATATCTAAGACATTTCTAAGTCTTCTGTGTTTTTTTGTTTTTAAAATGAGTTTAAGATGGCAAAGTTTGATCAGTGAACAAAGCTCTTTCTTAAGATGGAAAGAAACTTAGTATCTGCAACTTTCTATTGTGGGACATATCACTCAACTCTGACTGAGGAAGTTATATACATGTATACTTTCCAAAAGCTTAGAAATTCTTCAGGTAATTAAATTTGTCATTGGGATACCTACTTTAACTACTTAAAATAATGGGAGAAGGTTCATTTTACTGTATTATTAGCTACCTAATATTGGGCTTATGGGTTGTAGAGGAAGAAACATTATTGAATTGTGTAGGTAATTGTGCAGGTACTACCACACTTCCATAGAATTATCAAGTTTGACTTGTGAAGTTAGCCAGTACTTAATATTTATTGCTTTTTAATGAGAATCCTTCCATTAGAGACATTTAAAATTACTATCAGCAAACATACAGAAATTGTATGTCAGGGTAATTTGATTTACAGCTTTAGCCAAGGTAAGTACAGCTATTATAACTGATTTTGTCAGGTTCTTATTTATTCTTTATAAATGATAACTAGAATATAATATTTAAGTGATAACAAGGAATCTAAATTGAGAAGCTATCACTTTTGTAGAAAAAAAGTGTTAGTTATTTTCCACTCAATGCTAAAATAGCTGGTTAGCTATGAAGCTATAAAAATTTTACAAAGAATGAGAAATGCAAATATGTAGAAAATAGAAAAGATAAATATGCTAAGTTGGGGAACACTATGCAAAGTTAAAGCTTATAGAAAACATAAAATAAACTAATATTCTATTTTAAAATGTAGAAAAATTAGGAAAATAAAATTAATGAAACTATAGACATATAGAGAAACAAGATACAGCAAGGTAATAAAATACTCTGAAAATAAAATTTGTTTCTTGTACTTTCTTGCAAAATTAAGGCAATTTGTTAACTTATATAAGAAGTTTAAATCACAGTGGGGCACAAATTAAGTAGTCATCAGATTCTAGTGGAAAAAGATATGTTATTGATGATCCAACATATTAGTGACCCAAATACACTCACAAGCAGCACCATACCATGATAGAAGATGAAATTCAAGTTATTAAAGTTCCTCAATACAATATCAAATAAGGCAATGATTTATTTTTACTTTCTTTATCTTTTGAAGTGACTTAATCACTTTCCTGTGGTGATAATAATCCCTATCAGCATTAATAAAAAAACTCAGTGCGTATTAGTTTATGAGGTGGTCAGAGAAGCCTGAAGGCAAGACTGCATTAGCACAAGAGAAGCTGGTCACATGACTGAACAGCAGTGGCATGCCTTGTCATTTTTATTACCTGTTAAGGATGGATCCTCAGTCCCATCTCCAGTTGTCTGAACATCAAATGGGGAATGGTGGACAGGCCTGCCTAAGCTTTCTTCTTGCTCTTTCAGAGATATGGAATTTTTGTGGGGAGATTTATGATTTGTGTTCTCATGAGGACTAGCTTCTGATCTTTTTCTAGGAAGTGGTGTTGGTTTGGCTGGCTGGTACACCTGACTATGGGGAGCTATGGGGTGGTAGGACGGTTTCTCCGCTTCTCCTTCATCCTCCTCCTCCTCATCATCAATCACAACCAGCTCAGCGTGGATGATCCCATCATATCCTGTCAGAAACTTCTTATCTTCTTCACTGTCTTCTGCATGCTGATACCCCATGAAAATCATCGTCACCGGTTCTGTATCATTTATGTCAGGAGGCAGGGAATGAACGATATTATATCTGACATCTTCCTCGTCCTCCTGACAAGTGGGTGAAGAATTCTGGTGTTCAGATTTCCCAAATACTGTCTCTCTGGGGCTCAGCCTTGGCTTTGGAGAGGGTGCATCTTTGTCCTGCATGACATTTGATTCTTCCCAAGGAGTCATTAGCCTCTTTTGCGGGGTGTGAAGCGTCTCTTCTGCTTGTTGAATCACTGATCGGGGATGAGGCACTGGACGAATGGGACTGATGTGATTGAAGTTGTTTCCCCTTTCCTCTGAAAGACCATTGTCCATATTGTGTATGGATTCGTTTACATCAATACCCAGTCCATTAGTTTTAATCTTTATCCTTTCTTGAAAGTTTGGTCCAGGGGTCACCGTTTCTCTCTGTGGGGTTGTAGGCCTGTAAAAGGGATTGGCATATACAGGCTCATGATACTCTGTTGGGGATTTAGAGTTTCTCTCTGAGGCTTGTCTTAGAAGTTCCTCTACTTCAACTGGTGCCAGGCCGTCGGTGCCATTGTATGCTGCACTGTGATTAGAACTTACTGCATATACTGACTTTTGCCCATCGTCATAAACTTTTATTCCTGTACCTTTAAAGTCATCTGATGGCAGAGGTATTGAAGACAGAACTGTACTTTCTCCGGTCTTCAAGTCTTTTTCAACTTTAATTTCCATGGCATATAAAGCTGTTAAGAAACAAATTTGATCTTTGATTTAGTTAACTTTTCTTTTGTAAACTAACCTGCTTTCACAGTGTTTATTTTTATATTAAGTATACCCTTCATGTTCTTTTATGTGAGATGTTGTCTATTTTTTAAATTTCTGATTTTACTCATTAATGATATAATGACCAACTGGAATAACATGGGTTTTTATGTAATGGTGTATGGAATTATTACTGAAAAATGGAAAGGGCTGAAGAAGAGAAGTTGATTAGAGAAGATAAGCTGATGGTTCCAAATGGGAAAGAATTTCAATGGGGAACCGAAAGATATCCTCTTTCCTATTAATAAATTCAGCAAGATGGTTATACTTTCTTTTGCATTTCTCAATGGGCAGAATCAATCTCTTCTTTAGTCAAGAAGAATATGTTGCCCTGTGCCTCACAGTGGGCAAAGTGCCTAGTACAGTATATTTTATGAAGTTACATCCTTGTTGTACAGGCCAGCAGCCTGGTGAAATTATAGAGGTGTGTTCTAAAGTTTTCACAATGGAGAGCCTGTTTAAATGTAGAATTGGGATGGAAACGGGAGGGAGAAGGCTACAATCACACACTTCTCTTTCTGCGTTATGTTTCTTTTCATTGTCACTCCCGTTTTCAAGTAGAGGAAGGGCTAAAAAATAGAGCAATATCAGCTGCACTGAGACAAATGGACTGGAGAGAACTGGGGAAGCTGAGATTTGCTTCATGACCCAGGTAAGATCCCTATGGCTGGAATTTCAATAGGAAAGGTAAAGCGAATAGAATTCTGTGCAAAATTACAGCTTGCTTTCGTTGTGTCCTCCCACCTTTCTTTCTGAACCCATTTTGTATTTCTTACCTCTTCTATAGCCTGGTGGTTCTTGGCCTTCCTTGATTACCCAAGAAAAACTGCAACACCCCTCATCTGCACTCTCCCTGTCCAGCTTCTCTGCTTTATTCTCTGTATTGCACTCCCTACCATGATATAGTTAGTGAATACCTACTATGTGCCTAACTGAACCTGGCACATAGTAGCTATTCTCTAAATATTTGTCGAATGAATAAATGACGGCCATCTGCAAATAAAGAGTAGCTTTTCCTTCCACTCTAAAATTCAAAGGTTCCCTCTCTGCTCTAATGCAAACCTTCATTTTTCTAGAAGCTTTGAAGCATCAGATTTATGTAACTCAATCTCCCATGGAAGTAAATAATGCCTAAACTTCCCAAAGGAATATTTTCATTTTCAAAAAAGATCTTTGTAACCCCCAAAGAGGGTCTATTGGATGAAATAGGAGAAACATTTTCTATAGGAGAAATATTTTTGACCAGGGAATCTGCTTTTAAGAGCTTGTCTCCTTCGGGTCCTTATCTTCCTTATCCCTGTCTGGTTTGTTAGGGAATAAAATGCATGGAATAAATGCTATTATTATACCCTCATTATCCTCACCTATGCAGTGACTCACATACCTCACAGAACTTTGTAAAATGAACCATTGCTTAACCTAGAAGAATAATATGTCATAGCAAGTTGTGAATATTTGACACTGTAAAATCTGAAATTAAGAACATGCCCTTCAACACAGATTTCTCATATACCTTTCCTATTTTGTTCATCATCTTCTTTTACTTCGTTTATTTCCTTCCTTAACCTAGAAGGTATGTAGGACTTTGGAAGGTCAGGGATATTAGCATAGATGTCCTCAATTGACTCTGTAAAATTAATATGAATTCAAAATACATTTAGAATATATTTACAACGAGAACAATTTCAAATTACCAAAAAAACTTAGTTTAACATAAAATAAGTTATTCAGAAACATACCTTCTGCTCTTTCTTCTCTTTCTACTTTCACAGACTGTAAGAAAAAAGAGTTCTCCATGATTAATACAGTTTAAAAAATAGAATCTAAATGTGGATATGCTTTGAAAAATTATATAGTATTTGTGGATTCATTTTGAGAGAGAATTACGGTTTTAAATTGGTTAATGCTCACTCTTATAATGTCTTCTGTTGTCCGCTCAATTGACTTTAGTTTCTTTAAAATGGCCTCTTCCTTCGTTGAGATTTGCAGTTCAGCTTTTTCAAGATCTTGGATCTCTTTCTCAAGCCTGACGACAAAAAGGTATACTTTTTATTGCTTAACACAGTACAAATGCAGAGTTCTCAAATATGTCTTCCCCATATATAAACTTTCCTTGGAATATGCATGTAAGTAGCCAGACACTTTCTAAGAACATAATGTCACACTTAGCATCACACCAAGCATGATACTTAATACATGGAAGGTACCTAATGCCCGACTTTGAACAATTTTCAAGTTTTCTTTTTTTGACAAAGGAATATATTAGGTAAAGCATTTGACCTTTGCTCCATTTTCTTCATTGCAATTACTAATGTTATTTCCAAATAAAAGAGATTTTTAAAATACAGAGACATAAGTTTAAAGTTGTACCGAAGGAATGGTACATTTGTAGTTATTATGTAGTTCATCAGTTTTTCATATCCAAGTCATCATATAAATTATTTGAAGAAAACATTATAATTATTAAACTGATTTAATAATCATAGTCATTTAATACTTAAAATTCTTGCATATTCTACCATTGAAAATGACACTTTGATTTAATTTCAGTTTCCTAAGAGTTGGGCCGTATTATAGTGAGTAGGGTGAAGAGATGCCGAAATGGACCAAATCTAGTACAGTAGCTTCAATTGCTGCTGTTTATAGAG
This sequence comes from Hylobates moloch, assembly GCF_009828535.3. NCBI lineage: Eukaryota > Metazoa > Chordata > Mammalia > Primates > Hylobatidae > Hylobates > Hylobates moloch. The sequence goes on from NW_026652280.1 coordinate 127,104,548, forward strand.
GCTACATTTTCTGGGGGCGGGGGGAGGGCACACATGGCCTGACACAGCATAAGGAACTTACAGCAACAAAGAGACAGACATTTGAAACTAGACTGTTGCAAGCATTCTGAGCTGGTATCTTGGCCAGCATACAGCTGCGTGTCAGATTCAAATGAACTCCAAGGGGCAGCATCGTGACCTCTCCTCTATAAAAACATACAGACACTGGCAATCACGCAGAAGGCTGGCCCTTGGCAGCCACGTAACACACATGGTTTCTCAGCCAAATACACTAAAGCTCTAAAGTCAGCTGCCTCAGAGGATGGCTGATTAGATTCAGCAGCTGGTCCAGGAGGTGACAGCTGTGGATATTCGTGTCAGCTAAGAGAATTGTCAGTTTTCTTGGCTTCCTTCTTGAAGATGGTCATGGGCCTGGCAGCTCAAAAATGCTGCACTATTGTCACACCAATAAAAGCCCAAGATGTGGTCAGCTTGACAGCTCTCTTGCTCATTGCTTCAGTTTCAAAGTTCTTACTTTGCTGCTGCCTCTGGCCATTGGTAGATTGCTGTTTATAACTGAGGAGGTTTTCTTGCATGCCACAGACCTCTAAGTGAAATGGAGTAGCTGCTGGTTTCTTAGAAGTGACTGAACTGTGACTGCCATTGTATTAAAATCCCTCCACATCCATGGCAGCACTTTTACCCTTCAGCAGAGCTGTGTGGATATATGTTGGTCCAGTTTGGTAAAGGGGAAAGCTGCACTAAAAGTGATAAATCTGGATTCAATTCTGTCTCTGCTACTCACTTCTTGTGAAAGCCAGTTCCCTTAATCTCTCTGAAACTCTGTTTTGTGATGTGTGTAATGAGCATAATTACAGATTACGGTTATTACCGTATACAGATATGTGGTGACCCTAAGAGATGATGTATATGAAAGTACATTGAATATGGTCGATATCAGATGTAAATATGTTATGATATAATTTTTAAAAGTTTTCTGCAACATACTGTCTGTCTTTCTTTTTTCATCCCCTGTCCCACAGGGTGCTTACCTAATTTGCCTGTTAGAGACAGTCTACAAAGGAAGGCCTTTTGGTAGAAAACAAGAGGGTTCAAATCACTGCTGCAAGCAGCTCTTGGACATCAGGACCTAGCTGTGGAATCAGGTGGACCTGGGTTTGAAACCTGGTTCATCTGCCAGCTTCCTGTGTGACCTTAGACAAGTCACCTGACCTCACTAAGACTCAGTGTTGGGCTGAGAGAAGTGGCACATGCCTATAATCCAGCACTTTGGGAAGCTGAGGCAGGAAGATTGCTTGAGCCCAGGAGTTAGAGATGAGCCTGGACAACATAGTGAGACCTCAGTCTCTACAAATATTAAAAAAAAATAGCTGAGCATACACCTGTGGTCTCAGCTACATGGGAGGCTGAGGTGGGAGGATTGTTTGAGCCCGAGTGGTCGAGCTTGCGGTAAGCCACGGTCACACCATTGCACTCCAGCCTGGGCAACAGAGTGAGACCTGGTCTCAAAAACAAGCAAACAAACAAACTCATTGTCTTCATTCATTCCTTTAAAAATATTTACTTAGCATCTACTTTGAACCAGGCACTCTTCTATGTGCTGGGGATCTTACAATAACCAAAACAAAGTCCCTGAGCTCAAGGAGTTTATATTCTAGTGGGAGACAATACAGGGGTTGGCAACCTTTTTCTATAAGAGGCCAGAGGCTAAATATTTTAGGTTTTGCAGTCCACATATGCTTTCTGTTGCTTATTCATCTTTTTTCCCCTTTTTCTTTTACAGCCTTTTAATAATATAAAAACCATTTTTAGCTTGTATCTGTACAAAATCAGGCCAGGGCTAGATTTGGTCCTGGGCCATAGTTTGTCAATCCCTGCGTTAATAAATGTGTAATACAAATATGTATATATTGCAGATGTATATGCATACATATATATACACACAAACACATTTATTTATGAAGAAAAAATATTTTTGATGAGAAAAGCAGGACAGGGGCTGTAAACAGCAGGATAAAGAATATAGAGAAAGCCTGAGGAGGGGGCACTATTTCACATAGTGTGGTGAGGGAAGTTTCTCTGATAAAGTGTCATTTGAGCAGAGACATGAAGAAGTGAGAGCCAGAAACATCAGGGTTTCAAAGGGAGTGTGCTCCAGAGAGATGGAAGAGTAACTATAGAGCGCGAAGGAAGAGCCAAGAGAGTAGCAAGGTGAAATGAAGTCAGAGAGGAGGCAGATGGCCAGATAGGCAGGGCCTCGTGCATGGAGAAGCTTTGGGGAAGCCACTGGAATTTTGAACAGAGAGGAAACATGCTATGACTTGAAATGTAAACAGTTACACTGGCTGCTGTGTGGAAAATAGACTGGATGGGGCAAACATGGAGGTCAGTTGTGCTAAAAATCTAGATGAAGATGGTGTAATCCAGGTTGGTTGCCAGTAGAAGGGTGATAAGTGCTTGGATTCTAGAAATATTTGAGAGAAAGAGCTGCCAGAATTTGTTGATGATTACATGCAGGGGATAAGAGAAAGGGAGATGTCAAGGTGATTCCACTGTTCGTGACCTGAATAATTGGAAACATGCAAATGCAATTGGCTGAACAGAAATCTGGGAGACAGAAGAAAGGGGATTTGTGGGGGATGTGTTAAATTTGAGACAATCAAGTGTGATATGGAGAAGACAGTTGGATATACAAGACTGGAGCTCAGAGAAGTCTGGGTTTGAAGATATACATTTGGGAGTTGGTATTTATCACCACAGGAGTGGATAAGTTTTCCTAGAAAGTGAAGGAGATAAGAATTCCAAGGCCTGAATCTGGAGCAATTCAACACTTAGAGATCTGGTCAATGTTAACAACTTCATAGCGTTTTCGTTTCTTTCTTTCTTTCTTTTTGGAGACAGAGTCTTGCTCTGTCGGCCAGGCTGAAGTGTAGTGGTGCAATCTCGGCTCACTGCAACCTCTGCCTCCCAGGTTCAAGCGATTCTCCTGACTCAGCCTCCTGAGTAGCTGGGACTACATGAGTGCACCACAACGCCCGGCTAATTTTTGTATTTTTAGTAGAGATGGGCTTTCACCATGTTGGCCAGGCTGGTCTCAAACTCCTGACCTCAAGTGATCTGCTTGCCTCGGCCTCTCAAAGTGCTGGGATTACAGGCATGAGCCCGACGACTTCAGCTAGTTTCTTCCTGTCTCTGCCCCTTTCTTTTACTGGGGCATAGAGACAAAGCTCTTGGTCTGCTTGGCCAATGACATCTTAGGGAATTTTGAAATGCACTGGTGTTTGTTGTTGTTTCTCTCTGAAGATAAAGCCATGGGTAATGTAATGCCATATGATTCATCCCAAGAATCTCTTTAGACTAATATGGTAAGAATATGAGGTTGAAAGCCTGCAGACCTCATCAGCATATCTGTTAATGAATATTTTTGAAGGTTTTCAAGTCACTGGATGAAAGTTGCATTAATAAGTCGCTGTGGTCTCACAATACATCATGACATGTTTGTGAAAACTAAACATAAACAAACACCTGCCTCCCATTCTTTATCCCTTAGTCACAGCCAACTCTGAGTTGAAAGGGATAACTAGGAAACATCTTGGTACTAATTACTTAGAATCACAAACCTCTAACAGGAGATGCCTACTGACGTAGAACATTTCCTAAAATTTCCACTTCAATGCAGAACTTGACTTCTTATTTTTGTATGTTGATTTGATACTTCAAATATTTATGGACAATATAAATATCAGATGAATGTTAGAGATTTGTTGCTCTAGAAAAGCTTTCTAAAAGATCAGAATGCTAGTGGAAATGATGAGAGACTTAGAAAGCGTAACTGAGAGTAAGGAACCGGATGCTCCCAGAACCCCCCCAACCCCCTCCACTTGGTCAGAAGTCAGCAGTAGCCCAGCAGTGGAGAAGAGGAGGTTTGACAACCTCTACACCAGATAATGCACTGAGTTTTTGAGGACTGACTGTCCTTAAGCAGCATAAAACAAAAATTGCAACTAGTACGCAGGGCAATTGTTGTGTATCTAGTACAGTGGTTCGTAACCAGAGGCAATTTTGCCCCCTGGGGATATTTGGCAAAGTCTGGAGACATTTTTGCTTCTCATAACTTGGCAGGGGTGAGGGGTGCTGCTGACATCTAGTGGGTAGAGGCCAGGCATGGTGCTAAATGTCCTGTCATGCACAGAACAGTTTCCTCACAACAAAGAATGATTTAGCCCAAAGTGTCAATAGTGCTGGGGTTGAGGAATCCTGGATACCTAAAAGAATGCCTGGTATAGTGTAAGTTCTTGATACATACTTTATAAGGAATTTGTTTATATCCATTTCTTTTATATTTTTATATTTTCCTCATTATTCCTTCCCATTCCAAGATACATATACGTTTGTGTATCTGTTGTTTTTCCTTGTTCAATGACCATTCATAGTTAAGAGAATATTCAGCCCTGATTTAAAGCTTAAACAATGCAAGACTTAAATTAGGGACTCATTCCTAATCCCTTCCCAAAGGTAGTTTTGGGGAAGAGAAAAAATTTGGCAAGTATAAATGAAGTATTGGGGAAATGTATAGGATGGAATTTGAAATCAGATCTTTACTTACAAAGTCTGAACTCTTAACTCCTCTCCAATTAGTCACTATAGGAAAAATATATATATATCCCTTAGGGTTATTTTGCTATACTGGGGACTTTTCTGCTCGGTGGGTTAGTCCATCTAACAAGGATTAAAGTCCGGGCTTTATATATATATATATTTATAAATATTTTATATCTATAAATAAATATTTATAAATATTTTATATCTATAAATAAACATTTATAAATATTTATATAGATATTTATATATATAAAAATATATAAATATCTATATAAATATTTATATATACACACACATATATACTTATATATACATATATTTATATATACATATACACACATATATACACATATATATATACACACACACACATATATATATATATATATATAGTCTATTTGCTGGGGAAAAAGAGGGTTATTTTCAAGAGCTCCCTGGGTAAAAGCAGGTAGCTTTCATTTCATGAACTGTTGCAGTAATAACCTCCCTTAATCATCATGAGATAATGTCTCCAATACAATTCCAACATGCGATTTTTTGTCCTGGAAAAAAGGACAGCACATAAATGCTGGATGCATCAGGAAGAGGTTATTTCAGAAGGCTATATATATATATATATATGCATATATATATATGCATATATATATATATACACACACACATATACACATACACGTATGCATGTACATATATATGTATGTATGTGTGTTTATGTGTGGGTGTATATACATATATATGTAAAATTAAAATTTTTTCAAATGGAGAGCTTTTGGGGAGGTTACTGTGGGGTATCTCTCTAACCTTCACATGCCTATCTTTCAGCTGATGGGTTAGAATTTCCATAAGTGCTGCCATCCCCATCTTTAGAAGGTATTACCTTTCAGAATGGGAATTGAGCTCCTTGAAATGCTGATTCAGTTTGGTGAGGAACAGGCAGCAGAGAAAGAAATATCCTCCTTGGTGCCTCCCAGGCTGTTAGGTGGGGCTTGATGGATGAGTCAGTACCTCTCTCAATTTCTGAGAGATGGTGGGCAGGCATCATGTGCCAATTTAGATAAGCAGAGTACATGAAAAAGGATTTGTAATGCTATCCATTATTGGAATCTTTCTTTTCCTTGCCTATTTGCTGGGGAAAAGGAGGGTTATTTTCAAGAGCTCCCTAGGTAAAAGCAGGTAGCTTTCATTTCATGAACTGTTGTAGTAATAACCTCCCTTAATCATCACGAGATAATGTCTCCAATCCAATTCCAACATGCAATTTTTTGTCTTGGAAAAAAGGACAGCACATAAATGCTGGATGCATCAGGAAGAGGTTATTTCAGAAGGCAATTTTTCTGCTGCTACGGGTCCATTTATCTCTCTCAGCTTTTGGTGGAGTTAACAAGGACTCACAGCCTGATAGAGTTTGCCATTGGGAGCCAAACAGACTGGAACTCATGAGGGGAAAAACCACACAAACCAAAATTCAAAAGTCATCATCCTACCTTTCAGTACTTCATGTGTTAGCATTTATAACATTTAACACATATTGCATATTAACATTGCACCAGGCACGGGCCTATTTCGTCCTTACAGCAACCCCCATGAGCACTGCTGTTAGTTCCAATTGACAGATGAGCAAGCTGGGCACCTAGAAAGGCAACCGGCCCAGAGTCTCACAGGCAGCCTGAGGCAGGATGGAATTTGAAATCAGATCTTTACTTACAAAGTCCGAACCCTTAACTCCTCTCCAATTAGCCACTGTAGAAAGAAAACTTAAAAAAATTGATTCTTGGGAAATTAGACACAACGTTCATTTTGCTCAGCAGTATTAAGGGATTTTTTACTTTCTATGATAATGAAGGAAGTGAAGATTGAAATGATAGCTGGGGCCCACGAGTGTGTAAAAGTGTTGACCCATTATATATAAAGGTAATATTTCTGTCCTAATCTTCGTTAGGGTTATTTTGCTGTACTAGGGATTTTTCTGCTCAGTGGGTTAGTCCATCTAAACAAGGATTAAAGTCCGGGCTTTATTTTATTTTATTTTTTTGGCTGCTTGACTTTGGTTCTGGTAGGAGTTCTTAGAACAGTCTCCTTCAGAGAATCTGGGGTTTCCTAAGCTAAGGCCACTTTATAGCAAGACTTTCTTTGCTTCCACACAAGACTGTGTTGTTCAAAGTAATTGAAGCAGTAGGTCTTAAATATAAAGCTGGCTAATGCAATTTGATTATATTACTGCAGTTTCAATGTAACCACCAATGCTAGGTGTGAAATTAAGTTTATGACTGGCTCTTATCTATACTTTGAAGGGACTGATGAATTACTTGCATTTCAGTAGCCCAAACTCTCTTATTAAAAGCCAGGACTACACCTAAAGAGAGGGTCCAATGGCTATTTCTCTGGGATCGCCTGAGTCAGCAGGTGTTATGCCACTACTGATGTGCCTCTGAGGCCGGCTGATGGAAGTGCTAGGACCAAACCCCCACCCCCAACATTCCCCAAGCTAGATAAAGAAGGATTTTTTTTTTTTTAAGAGACAAAGTATCCATGTATTGCCCAGGCTTGTTGTCTTTAACTCCTGGGCTCAAGAGATCCTCCCACCTTGCCTTGGCCTCCCTAAAAGCTGGGATTACAGGTGTGAGCCACCATGTCCAGCTGGATCCAGTTTCTTTTGGGACTCACAGGCTCTAAGAATGTCTTTGCCTCTGATAAGTATTGAATTCTGCCTAGAGTGGTGAGCAATTCTAGCTTGATTCTCCCCTTAGACTAGAGATTCTCTTCCCTTTCTTCCCCACTAAATCATGGGAGAACAGGAAACAGCTGGTGGCTTACCTGTATTTTTGTGAGTTTTTGTGTGAAAGCCCACTTTCTCAGGGGAAGAAAAGACTTTTTACAGCTCTACTCATGGAAACAGAAAATAAACCCATCTCAAAGCTAATACACTTGGCTTAATCATTTAACCCCTCCAAGCTTTTTTTCTCATTTAGGCAATAATAGCAGTATTCACTAAAGGTTGTCTTAAGGAATTAATTGAGGTAATTGTTCATAAACCCCTACAACAGGGCTTGATGTAGAGGAGTTCCTTAGTAAAGATGAGTTACTGGGCCAGGCGTGGTGGCTCACGCCTGTAATCCCAGCACTTTTGGAGGCTGAGGCGAGTGGAAAACTTGAGATCAAGAGTTCGAGACCAGCCCGGCCAACATGGCGAAACCTTGTCTCTACTAAAAATACAAAAATTAGCTGGGCAGGGTGGCATGCACCTATAATCCCAGCTACTTGGGAGGCTGAGTCAGGAGAATCGCTTGAACCTGGGAGGCGGAGGTTGCAGTAAGTTCATGCCACGGCACTCCAGCCTGGGTGACAGAGTGAGACTGTCTCAAAAAAAAAAAAAAAAAAGACTTACCCTTTTCTCCTTCTTAGTTTGCTTGGGAGAGGAGGACCACCTGTGAAAACCCCATTGGAAGACAAAAATCTAGCAGGTCCATTTGGGTGTTTGATCTGCAACTTTAGCAAGCATGGTACTAATATAGCTTCAGGGACACACTTGTCCTTGCAAATACTGATCTAAACAGAAAATCTCAACAGTGATCCAGCATGATTGGAAGAGTTGTAATAATATGTATGAGGATGATGTCTATTTAGTAAATGTGAGCAGAAAGAACATTCTAGTCTTTTTTGACAACCTGTCGTTTTCTCTCTCCACACCCCATCCCCAATCCATTCTCCTTTTGTTCTTTTTAGTGATAGAATGCTCTGAGTTCTATATGACTTTCTGTCTACCTTGCTATGGACTACATTTCCCAGTGTCCTTGGCATTCACATGGTACCATGTGAGTAAATTCTGGCCAACAAGGTATTAGCAGAATTGACATCTGCAACTGTCAGGTCATGCTGTTAAAATAGAACTGCTTGTCCTCCATTTATCTTCCCTTCCTGAAGTGGAATGCAGATGAGGTAGTGAGCTGGCTTTGACCGTATAGCCAAGGGCATCCCTTAGGAGGTAGCAAAGCAACAAGACAGAAAGAAATAGGGCCTCTAGATAACCTCATGTAACATTGATGCTCTCCTCTGCTTGAATGTCTACCAGTTAGGATTTGATGTATGTGAGAGAAATGAACCTTTCTATCTCATTTAAGTAACTGCTCTTGAGGACCCTTTTAAAGTGACAAAACCCATATGCTGACTATTGTGTAACTTTATGGGGAATGAATTGTAGTGTGACACATTTTATGAGATTTTTCATAATTTTTTCATTGATTTGCAGAATTATTAGTATCTTGCATTTCAGGTAGTTAACTAGAAAAACAGAAAAATTAATCAGTCTTTGCTCCCAGTGGTTAAAGGATTTATGTGTTTCTAAAAAATGTATCAAATCTGGCATGATTTGTGTTGACAGCTGGCTAATACTGAATAGTTAAGGTTTGCAGTGAAAAATGAAAGGTCTTTTTATTTTTTTAAATCATAACTCATCTAAAATAATCTCTCTGGAAATTCAATGGCTATTAGTGAGTACATACAGTTGACTTTAGTCAAGTTATCTTGACTGCAGTGTGTTAGTCATATGTAATAGGCAGATAAATTACTACTAATGGGTCAGAGGTTAAAGATATTTCATCTTTATAGATAATTTGGCCAATGGTAGTGCCAAACTACCTTTTCTTAATAAAGTTGAGGATAATGTAATCTATTAGAAGGTGAGCTTTTTTTTTTTTTTTTTAAAGTTGGGGTCAACTTTAAAATATAACAAACCTTTATTAAGGACCTATTACATATCAGGCATATTTTCTTCACTAAGCTGAAATAAAATCATCATCTTAAGTGAAATAACTCAGAAACAGACAAATACCACGTGTTCTAACGTATAAGTGGGTGTGAAGTAATGTGTATATATGGACATATAGAGTGGAATAATAGCCACTGGAGACTCAGAAGGGTGAGAGGGTGGGAGGGGTATTAGGGTTGAGAAATTACCTAATGGATACAATGAACATATGGCTGATGATTGCACTAAAAGCCCAGACTTCACCACTATTCAGCGTATCCATGTAACAAAACTGCACTTGTACCCCCTACATTTACAAAAATTTTTAAAAAGTACGTATCAGAAAAGATGAAGAATAATTCAATGCATAGACAGTAGGCGAGAACACAAACTATCCAATATGGCTGGTGTCCTTAAAAAAGAAGAAGAAGAAGAAGAAGAAGAAGAAGAAGAAGAAGAAGAAGAACTGCCTTAGAACCAGCCATTGTCAAAGGGCATGTGTATAATAAGGAAGATCTAGCCTGCTAGTGCAAACTGTCACATGCTAGTGGTAAGCATGCCAGAGAATTAAACGGCATTTGGCATACAGCAAACACTAAGTTTGCCACAAGTCAGATCTATTGCCTCTAATCCTGAGCATTTAAGAATAGGACAAATAATACAATGCAGCAGTTTTAAGATAATGAGAAGCAGAGAGGCAAGGGAACAAGGACATTAAAACAAGCATTAGTTTGCTCTGATGGTTGGGAAGAGAGCAGATGTTTAGAAAGCTGAATAATTGATTATATGTGAATAGCTTTTGCATGGGTCAATCTCATCTCCTAATATAACTCTGCAAATATTAATAATTATCTTATGGGCAGATGAGAGTATCCTGATTTGAAACTGCCATGTAGGCATGCAACATTAGAAGAGAGTGATTTAGTAGAAAAGCAAACCCTCTTAATCAGAACAATATTTTGCAGACTGAGGGTTTCATTTGCCATGAAAAATAAGAAACCAAACTGGTTTTTAGAGAATCAGCCACTATCATGCACAAGTTATTAAACAAATGTCATTTTCAAATGAATGCAAATAAACATATAGTCTCAAGGTTGATGTGATATGAAGGATTGGTTTGTTATGGGCTTCTCAGCTGCTCTGGCGGGACAGAAACTAGGTGTGTGTGTTTTTTAATTAGGGCTTGTAGAGGACCTTGTAGTACATGCCAAACATTTAATAGGAGTGAAATAATTGTAATAATTTGACTTGTACCCAGCTGTCATGAGTTTCCCAAGTGACCATCAACTACTGTTGTGGCCGGGACATGGCAAGTTAACTGAAGATATACTTATCCATGATTCTGGTAAGCCTCTTTTCTTTTCCTAAAAAAAAAATTGTAGAGAAAAACATTTCTATGAATAAACTACTTGTAATTATATAATGAAATGGCAAAAAGTATTCAATGATGTAGACAGCTAGTGACTCTTTCCTTTCAGAAATAATTCCTGGCTTTGTGCCTTGGTAACCCTTAACATTTATCCCTGACTATATTATAGAGCAGCCACTATATTTTCTATTTTTTACCCACTTCATTTTTGCTTTGTTTCTTGATGTTAATTGTTCATATTTGATACCAAGGAACAGGACTCCATTGTTTGAAGATCAACAAATATAAATTCCAATCCTAATAAAACATAGAATAACCAACAAGAATCAGATAACCTTGGGTGGTCTAAATGGACGAAGTGACATTTGCCTTATGGCAGACAAAAGATGCATCGCAAGGGGGTGGGTGTGGAAGTTTTTTGAGATGGTAAAATTAGTCAAGGGAAACTCTCCTGCAGAATGGAGAAGTCTAGGCCTGGTGGCAGGCAGCACAGATCCTTTCTCTATTACGATGAGTCGCTGCTCTTGAACATTCTTCCTTTATGACCAAGGCTTGGAGAATGGGTCACTGAAACGAATTCACCTCCCACTTTCTGGATTGTTCAGTTGCTCCTTTGTTCTGTCTTTACTCAGGTCAGCACAGCCAAAGATCTATGACAACTCTGCTAATGGTGTCACATTTGTATTTCAAGGCACTGAATACCATTTGAAGTGAGATAATAAATGTAAATGCATTTTGAAAAGTTAAAGGATTTAAAGAGAGAAAAACACGATTTTTTTGCGGGGGGGGAGTTTATATGGAATCTTCTCTATAAGACTCAAAGTCTTACGTATGGCAAGTTCTCAATAATGTTCATGGAATGAATCAAGAATAAGCAGTGTGAGGTCTGGTGGGAAGGGTCTGGAGTCAGAAAGACCTACATGTGACTCCTGGCATGACTGTTGCCAGATTTATAGCTTTCTATGATTTAGTGTCCTTATGTACAAAATGAGGCTAATTAGACTTCCCTCAGAGAATTGTCATTCTCAGAATAGTGCTCCATAAAGGGTAGCTGTTGTTAAATAAATTGAAGTGGAGTGGAGGGAGGACCCTCAGAGGTTATTGTAATCTACTTTTCAGCTTATCATGTGGGGGCCAGTAACCGTTTAATCTTTATTTCTACTAACATATAGATGAGATTGGCAAGTATGAGCAAGAAAGAATGCTGAAGGGTCGGGATAAGGAAATAAAAGGGCATATGGAGGAAGGGAACATGGAGAGAAAGTAAACAAAGTGCTGGTGAGATGTTAAAACATGCCATTGAGAATTGTTTCAAAAACCAGGGCACTACTACCGTTTAACTTTGCCCTTAACTCAAAATAGCTGGATGTTTATTCTTTTTTTATTTTTAAAAGAATTTCAAGGCTTTCCTTTTCAGTTCATTAATGTTCAAGTCATTATCTAGGCTTCTTTAGCTGGTCCTCTTAGAAAGGTAGTATTTTTAAGTACTAACATTCATCTATACATCATCTATTTTACTCATTAATTCATTTATTAAGCTATGTATTCACAGGTATTCCTACTATGTGCTAGGCGTTGTACTAGGGGCTTGTATGTGTGTGTTTTGGTGGGTTGGAGTGGGTAGACTTCTTCCCTTTTTTGCTTTTAAGTTTAGTTTACTTGGCTTTTTTTTGTTAAATTAAAAGTGAAGCTCCTGAATTAAAAATAATCAGACTATCTGGGAAATTGAAAACAACAACAGATGAACTATTATAAATCTGGTAAACCAATTAGTCAAATATGCAGAGTGAAAAACATGCTTGGAATGATTTTGACTCATATAATTACCTTAGAATAATTTCTTGAGTGTCTCCAGGCAACAGCAAATTTAATAAGAAACAAATGGTAGAGTTTTTTTTTTCGCCTCTTTTTTTTTCTCATGTTGTCATAAAAGAGCAGCTTGTCTCTCTGCTATGTGGATTAGATACGGGTTAGGGTAGGAAGGCAGAAACATCTAGAATGTAGTATTTTTCACGTAGCATATCTCACCCGTGTTTGATGAAACATTAGTTTCATTAAGGTGCAATTGACCTGCACAGGTAGTTAAAAGCATTAAGTAGGGGTTAAACTTGGATGGAAATAATGATGAGCTAAACTTTGATAAATGATAATCAGTAACAGAAAAATTTAACTTTTATATTTCTACATCGTTTTGGGTTCCGTTTTGAATTGAATCTTGCTTGCTCTCTTTTCAGTTAATTGAGTAGATTATTACTTTACATGATATTGAGCAGAATGCGTTTTCTTGGGTTTCAGCTCTTTTTGTGGAGGAATTTTCCTTAAGTTATGTGGGATGTGGCTATAGCTGCTGTGCCAGCCCACTTGGCTTTTCTCATGACACATAGTCACACAGACATCCAAGGCTTCACATACACCCTTGCCCATTTGTATCATCTGTGGAAGGTGGTTTCTAACTATTTGGGCGACAAATGAAAGTTCATTAAAAGAAGGCAGAAGGTCAGAAGGGCACTTTGGAGTATTAAAAAAACCCGTACTAGAGAACATTTAATCATAAGTAGCTTATCCTTCCCAAAGGGAATGCAGTGTATTTGCATCATTCTCCTCGGCAGTTAACCTTTTACATTTCATGCTTATGACATTTCTGTCAGGCGCTCTGTGTGCTCCAATTAAAGTCAGAGGTCTTTGGACACAGTTCAAGAAGTAGAGTGTCTGGCTGGGAGCTTGGTGCAGGGCAGTTTGGCTAAGGGAGGTCATGGACAACTGCAGGGCAGCTGGATAGGAAAGAAGGACCCAGGATGTGAACAAGTTGCTGGGGGCATACCTCCTATGGAGACTTATTGGGGGTGTCATTTTGGGTGTGGGCTATTGGATACAGGAGAGCAACGAAAGTGTTAGGACAAGATTTCTAAACCAGGTATAAATTTGTGCACATGGATATTTGGACTGAAAAATCAGTGCACCTGTGCCTACAATCAGGCAGTAACTGGTTCAGTGGTCGCAGTAAGCGCAGGGCTCATTTGGGAGGCAAATTGAAAGTCTATTTAAGCAAAGCGGTTCAGAAGGAGATGGTCAATATAGCCTTCCCCTGGGATCATTTCCTCCTAAGGTATTAATCAGGGCACCAGGCAAAATACTCCACAATATTGTTCCAAAGCTAAGAATGTAACTCAGAGACAGAAACCATGGAAACCCACTTATTTTCTGAAATGTTGCCTCTCTTTGGAACAGAAAACGACAGGATGAATAAGCAGATATTCTTTACTTAAAGGTTATGTGTGAGTCAGGGTACCCTCTGAATGTCTTTAATATGTTAAATATTCAGGTAAATGTCTACATAAAGTGGTACACATAAAAGTGAAATTATAGCATAGATTGGAAACTTAAAAATGCTATGAAAGTATAGAGTTTACAGAATTCAACATTTAAAATTTCTGCAGGATCTGAGGCACAATTTTGTTTTTATGATTAGGACTTTTAATTAGGTTTTAAATCCTGGCTCTTTACGTTTCGCTGTATGACTTAGGGTGAGTTAGCCTCTGTTAGTGTCAATTTTTCTCATCCGTTAAATGTTACCTACCTAATAGGGTAGTTGTGAGAATTCAATGAAATACATGAAATGTTTAGCACGATGCCTGGTCCACAGCAAATGTTCCACAAAAATTAACCCCTATGGTAGCATTCTAGCCTTTAAGCCGTAAAAAAAATCATAGATTATTTCCAAATGGAAAGAATCCTCATCGGTTGGTATTCTCAGTTTACTCCAAGAAAAACACTCTTTGTACTAGCATAAAGAGAGGAAATAACTTGGCCAAAAAATAAAAATACCTGGATAAAGATCCGTGCAGTGTTGTTCTTCTAATTTCACCTTTTAGTAAGGACTAGTATTTAATATTTTTTGTACACCTACCATGTGTCAGGCACTCTGTATTCACAGCAGTCCTGTGAAGTGGCTATAACTGTCCCACATTGCAGGCAAGGAAACTGAGGCTCAAAGAAATGAAAGAACATGGCCAAGCCTGTGTACTATGTCAGCAGAACAGGGATTTGAATGCCAGAGGCAACGCTGTTTCAGTTCATCTTACAACGCCTTGGAAGTAGAAAGAAAGAAAGGTTCATGGGCAAAGTCTGGCCCTGCTATGGACTCCACGGATAGCAATATTTCTATTTTGATGTTCCCATTAAAATCTTATCTTCTAGCTGAGGGGCCTGGCAGAGTGGCAGACGTCACCCTCGAGCAGGCACGCAAGTCAAGGGATAAATCACATTCAGAGTTTGAGTTACTTTCCCTGCTTAGGGATTGTCAGTGGCTCTCCCTGGTTCAACTTCATCAGTTGGCTCCATTGCTACTCGGTGCTAACAGGAAATTGTACTGATTTAGCTGGTAATAAGAGCTTCTCAAGCACTGTGGGTACTTGTTTAGGAGAAAGATTGAATTTAAAAACATGCACCTGATTTGTTTTTTTTTTTTTTTTTTAGCAGCTTTACAAACATTTGAGAAGAAAATGTTCCATTATCAGGTAAAGCTGCTTTGGCAATGTGATTTTTATAATGGTGGGCAGTAGGGGAGGTTGCTTAATACAGACAAGGCATAGATATTTTTTCTCTTCGTGTGTTGCTTTGGAACATTCTGTTGTTTTTATATTTTTAACCAGATAAACATGCCTCTATAGGTCACAAGAAAACAAATTCTTTACTTTTTTTTTTTTTTTTTTGCAAATACATCTTTTTAGGATCATTCCTTAAGCAAAGCAGTTTGCTGATTATTAGAGATACTTGTCTGTGTTAGGTGTTTTACTATTTCTAGAGCATTTGCATTTACAGCTCTCTTTTCATTTTTCAGCTGGAGAGCACTGAACCTGGCTTGCTTTGAGATCTAAGTCTACCCTTTACTGACTCTGTGGCCTTAATTAAGTCACTTTCTCTCTCTGCGCCTATTTCCTCATCTGTGAAATGGAGGTGTTGGTGCTTTCTTTCTAGGATTGTTGTTTTCAATGACTTAATGTAAGTTCAAGTGCTTTGTAAATTATACAACTTCCTTTAAAAATGAACCATTACTGTTATGATTACTTATATTTAAGGACTAAACTCATTTGGTGTTCACAAAGGAGTATTGATGGATTCATAGCATCATGAAGATCTAAAAGTTGTAGTGAGATGCGAGAAATTGGATAATAAACAAACATGTAATCAGTAATTTACCAAAGAGAATAGGGGGACATAGAGGGAGACCCTAAGTGTGGTTGGAGATTTTGGAGAAAGGAGATCAAAGGGACAGAACACACATCAAAGATTTTCTATAAGAGAGAATACCTTTTCAGTCCACAGAGGTTGCTGTGTGCCATCACTTCACAGGCACTGTGGAGTAGTCAAATGGGTCAGTCCCTGACATCCCACTTCCTAGTTGTGTGAATTCCTTAACTCCTCTGAAAGAAGTGAAAGTAATAATACCTACCCTCACCGGGTTATGAAGATTAAATGGGACAATATATGTAAACTGTCTGGTGTATACTATGGCTTATTAAATATATCTCTCTTTTCCTCTCCCTCCTCCTTCTCCTTTTTAATTTTGGGTTAGGAAGGAGCTCTAACTAGACAAGCCACTGTCAATACTTCTGGGAGCTTATGTGCTTCTCAGAGCATTCAGGCAAGGCCTAAAAGCAATCAGTAGAGTCCTGGTTAATACTCGGATTACTCAGAATGCTGCCCAAGCCTGTTAATGGAGTTTGAGTATATGTAGCCACTTCAATTATCATCAGATGCAGAGAAAGTTGTAGGTGTTCAGTGTGTGGAAAGACTCTAAAAGGAGGTTTTGAGGGGAAGCAAGTAGGTGTCTGTGCAGTGGGAAAGGTTTACGGGGATTAAGTTCAGGACTCCTTCAGAGATAAGGGTTCTGTGTTGAGGAATAAAGAAAGTAATCACCCACTTATGCTGGGATCTTGGTGAGAAGGTGTTGCTAAGGGATGCCTTGATAAGAATTGAGTTTTCCAAACTGTAGAGTTGATTTATTGGGTTATTTTTAAAGTATTTATTATCCACTATTTAGAAGCACTTCAAATCTTTGAGTAAACAACTGAGGGGTTTATAAATGCAAACATTTCAATTATATAACCTTTTAAGAATTGTTAATTTCAAAAACATCTAGATAAGGATGAGCAGTCAGTGACTTTAGCTATTAAATATACAAGTGCATGCAATTAATCAAGTAAAATGGATGGAAATAATTTGAAGAGAGGAAGCCTTTTTTTCATGTTGTCAGTTTTAAGCCTAATGAGATCTGTTTGTATAGTGCAGTGAGTATGGACAAAATGTGGTCATAGCACAGATTCCAAATACTTTTGTGTTTCAGATCTTTTCTATAGTCCTCAGTAAAGGCAATACATTAAAGTGAATGAGGTTTTGAAAGTTGTCTATATTCAAAGATGGGTAGACTTTAATTTGTTGTCATGATTATAACACTAGAAATTCCGTCTTTTAAATGTTTTCCCTATATAGGTTAGAAAATGATTCTGACCTTTCCCGTATCTGTTTCTTTTGTGCTTTTTTGCGTGTGATAATACCAATAATCCCCTTACATTTGAGCTTTCCAGTTTTTTCATGTCCATCACCTTATTTCAAGCCAAGATAATTTTAGAACATTACTTCTTACACCAGCAGTTGCCTGACTGTACTGATCTCCCAAAATAAGCAGGAAAGGATGTTGAGAAATGAAGTGAACACCTGTGACCAAATTATCAAAGAACTAGAAGAGGGAAACTGTGAGTAGAGTATTCCTATAGAACCTTCTTCCCAATATCATGGTTGTGACTGGGGGGGGGGGGCCTGAGAGAAATATGATGGAAGGACAGGGTAAACATACCTGTAGACTTGTCACCTGTCCTAAGGTGAGAGTAGGGGCTGGGGCTCTAAAGAAGGACTGTTGTTTGTGTACCTACCATGTGCTAGGTAGGTGCTGGTAGTTTAGCACATACATTTTTTAAAAGGTAGGCATTGTTACTACCATTCTGCAGGAAATAGGCTCAGAGAGGTATGAGTAAGTCATCAATATGCATTTAGAAATAAATTTAGCGTTGCTATACTCAGGTGATATTTAAAGAAAAATTTCTGTTGGGGCCTTTTGGTGTGTTTCCCGAGTCTTTTTTAGAACTTTATATGGAAGGCTGACCGTGGTGGCTCACACCTGTAATCACAGTACATTGGGAGGCTGAGGCGGGTGCATCACTTTGAGCTCAGGAGTTCTAGACCAGCCTGGGCAACATGGTGAAATCCTGTCTTTACAAAAATACAAAAATTAGCCGAGCATTGGTGGTGGGTGCCTGTAGTCCTAGCTACTCAGGAGGCTGAGGCTGGAGAATTGCTTGAGCCCTGGGAGTGGAGGTTGCCGTGAGCCGAGATCATGCCACTGCACTCCAGCTTGGGGGACAGTGTGAAAGCATGCCTTAAAAAAAAAAAAGAAATTCAAATGGAAGATTTGATTATGCTTCTGAAAGTAAGAATGGCATGTCTATGCACAACATGGGACAAAGTCAAAATAAAGGTAGTTGTGGAGTATCTCAGTGAGGGCCATACCTGAGGATACTTTGTTCCAGAACCTGGATCTGGTGCTGGTCTTGTTGATTTTGCTTCTTCATCTCTTCCTGTTCTTTTCCGCTGCTGATTCCATCTAGAAGCCATTTCTCCCTCAAGGCCTTTTTCTGATGTCAGGAAACATAAAGATATGTTCTTATATCGGTCAGTGATTTCCAAAATCTCTTACTGCTTTCAAATCTTATGAATTTCAATAGGTGACACGTTAAAGAGGAATTATTTTCTCTCAGTGCCTTGCCTGAATAAATCTGGTATTTTCTTTCATTGTAACCTTCTTGACTCTATTCAAAGCCAGTTTTTATGCATCTAAATCCCATTTATACTTCAAGGTTTAGTTTGGGTCTCTCCTTCAGCATGAAGATCCCTGGCCCCCATACTCCTGGCAGCCCCATCCTGACCCTCACTTTCTGTCTTCAGAACCATGCCATACTGTATGTTTATCACAGTCACAATGGGACCTCATAATATGATGTCTTTAGTGTCATCTGTTAGTGATGGGTATATATCTTGTGTCCTTAACAAAGTCAAAAGCTTCTTGAAGCCATTTTGATAATCCCCCCCGCCCCGTGAGAGCATGCAATGACTGCTTTAAAAAAATCTTTTGTGGGATTAATTGGAATGGTGAGCAAAACAGAAGGTTGCTGTTGTGCCTTAAACACATTCTTAGGCTGTGTGGCAGCTGTTTATTGTTTTGCCTACTTAGCTCCCCTTCTTTCTTCTCAGAATCTCCCTGGTTATAGACATTCTTAAGTGCAAAATTTACTGATCTGTCTAAACGTTGGTGAGTTTTTGTCAACTTTAACAACACACAAAAAATTATGTTTCACCAGATGGAAAAACAAAAACTCCTCTTGAATTTGCATGAGGAAATTAAATGCCTGGTCTTGAGTTTAAAGACCTAAGAAGACTTAAAACAAATGAAAAAGACCTGTAAATGTTGGATAGGCTTTAATTAGCATGTAGTCTACATCTCAAGTAGGAAGCGTCAGATATATGGTCATGTTATTTTCAAGGAGCTCAAGTTTCTCTTTTTCTCCTGGAATAAAAGGGCTCTCATTATGTGTTCAATCTGCCCTATAAATTATTTGTTCAGTTATTCATTGCTAATTATTCATTGGGGATTCACTATATTTAAAATCCGTGAGGAGAGAATGGGAACTTTATTTTCTGGGACTTCTTCCTCTTATATTGAAATTTAAATGACAGTAAGTGAGAATAACTTTGTGTGTGTGTGTGTGTGTGTGTGTGTGTGTGTTTTTAAGGATGCTAGAATAAATACCACTGAGATACAAGTATCTCTGAATTAAAAAAAATTTAAAATTAAGTTTAGTTGTGATAGATAATTACCAAAGGATGATTTTTTTTTACTAAGGCAATGACTTTTAAATCTTTTTTTCTTAAAAAAAAAACCAATATAACATTATAACTTATAACATTATAAACAAATGTTATATGGAACTATAGTTTGGGAAACAGATGAATTCTGGACTGCTCTAATTGAAGCAGTGAGGGGGCCTGAAAGCTTATGGATACACAGAACATGTTTTGAAAACCACTAGATTTAGTAAATAACAGCTTCAACCCCGATCATCACATTTGTGTTGGCCTTTTCAGAATCTTAAGCAATTGAATGTGGACGATATACACCATAAGAGCAATTTGTATTACTCCACTCTGTGGCCAGAGATTCTTCACCCCAGTGTTATCTTAACCATTGATTATAGCTGTTTAGCTGTTTGCAAAAATGTTTTCCTGCAGACCCAGTAAATATGATTAACATTGGTCAAGATTCAGCTCCTGGGGTCAAAGATGCTAAGAAACTCTGAATATAGCAGCATTTTATTAATTTACCTTGATTCTAATTTATTTTTATCTAATGGAATTTTAGCTAATGCATAGGAAAGAAGACAGTAACACCTGTAGAAGTAAGTTTTACTCCCTACAAACCACCTATAAGGAAAGTTCCAGCCAATGGCATACATAGCTCTATGAGAAACACTCAGATGGGGTGGTCTTATGAGGCTGAATTATAGAGAGTAGCAAATCATTCTTGTGATATGATTAGGTTAACTTGGGGCTATATTCTTGGTTTTTAGTCTGGTTAGAAATAATTTTAATTTTAGTCTTGTAAAACTTTGTTCATACTTCATAAATTTTCATTTATGCCTGGTGGAGAACTCTTTGAACTTAAATATAAAATATTCAATTTGGACGTGCAATCAAAATGATATATGATGCAATCACATACATACTGTAGTAATCAAAAGAGTTATTTTGCTTTTATGTCACGGTTTAGACTTGCGCTTTAGTATATGAGGCTAATGAGTATAATAAAATCTACTTTACAATGAAATTCAGAATTGAAAGCCATATGAACTAAATGAAAATATGTGACATGCAGGTGATAGGTCTTTCTGCAGTTTTTTTAGGAAAAGGTTTTCCTGAAGCACTTCTATATCTACCCAGAAGTTACAGTAGAGTAGGAATAAATTGGTTTTTCATAGATTGAATTGAACGGACTCACGGAAATAAAAAATTTTTCAGATTGACTGTATTTTGTGTTTCCTGGTAACATGAGATTGTGATCATATTACTAGGCAAGAAGATCCATACAGAAAAAAAATCTCTGTATGAATAGTTTGAATATTAAGATATAAAAAATGTCCCAGAAATTCCCTTGCTAGCACATTATGAGAATGATCATCAGGTTCAGAAGCTAAAGAATATCAGAGTGAGTTACTACAACTATTTTGAAATGTGTGTATTCTGATATAGGAGGAACACTTTGTAAATGTTTATGCTTATGTTGTTTAATGTGTATCACTGAAGTATAATGAACTAGTTTGCAATCAGGAAAGTGGAGAGGATAGTCATGAAGACTAGGACAAATGGATGAAGAAAATAAGAGACAGACTATAGAGGCCAACAGAGCTTTTTAATTCGGTGAAGACATTGTAGAATTGTTTTTAAAAATACTTTTGCACATTTTGAACCCCATTTTGGAATTATGCCTTGTTGCTGTTTGGTATAGACAACTATTTTCTACAAAACTTGGAAGAATGTGCTCTACTGAAATAGCCACTCTTTCTTCTCTGTGCCCTGTGCAGTTTACGCCTCCCATACAGTGTTTATTACAGAATGACTGTTATTATGAGTTTATGTATCAGTTGCCATTTTAAGGACGCAGGCCAAATTTCACTTGTTTTATATTCTTAGTGTCTAGCTTCATACCTTGTACATAAAATGTACTTAATAAATATTTATTGACTGAAGGCCCTATATACATCCATATAAATTCTACTTATCAGTTAAGACTCAACTTGAATCCCATACCTTTAATAGTGCCTTCTTGACCACCCCAGATTAAAGAATACTTATACTGCAGTTTAAATTAAAACAACTATCATTTATCTTGTTTATTTAATCTTGAATTTCCCAAATTAGGACAATGTGTCATTTCCCCCAACTCCTAGCCCTGCTCCATGCCACACACACCCCTTTTGTCCAATGAACAGCTTGGGAAAGTGGATAGCACTTTTGTGCAGAGAAAATTGAAACCTGTCGCTCCAGCTATAAGCATCCCCGAACCAGAGTGCACGACTGGCAAAGGAATGTGGACAAGATTTTAGCACGATCATTTCAGGTACGTTTGTGCAGTACACAATTTGCACAACTGTATATGGCAGTCCAAAACGTGATAAATGTTTTGATTGGATTGGATCAGGAGAGGTCTCCTGTGTTCTGGAGAGGAACCAATAAGGAAGATCATGTACTACTTTCCAGACTGTTTTTGGCAAGTGCTGAAATGAGGTGCTACTTCAGAAATGGACCTTTCAGTGAGTCAGGCTTTTCATGTGAAACTTACTTCTAGAACGAACTAAGGGGATATTTAAATCTTCTCTTCTACTGTGAGCTCCACTGTTTTGTGGTTACCCATTCTGCGAGGATAGCAATTGCCCATTCTCAAGGATAGCTAGAGAGCTATCATTTTACTCAGAAGCAGGAAGTAGTTCATTGGGAGATCTGGATTGTGTGTATTGTGTGTGTGATTGTGTGTGTGTGTAAATTGTGCAAGTGTATGTGTGAGAGAGAGAGAGAGGAAAGGAGAGCAAATGACCTCTGGTTTTGGAGTTAGAAATGGCCTATCTAAAAAACTTTCTAGATTTGACTGTTGACTTCATTTAAATCGCACTGGAACAACTTGGCACTTTTAAAAAAAAATTTCATTGATTTTCTAGGAGTACACACTACATTTCTTAACTATGTATACTACTCATGTAAATTCAATGTGACATATTGGAAGGGGAGGAGACTAACTGTGCTTTGAAATTATCCATCAAACATCGGAAACGTCAACTTGTTTAGAAGCAAAGAAGGAAACAGAATCCAGAGAATGAGGCTAATTGGAATCTTAAATTATGTTTCTTTTCAGAGGCAGGTACTTGTTCCATTAGAAAAATGAAGTCAGTTGCATTTGGCAAGTTTAACTTAAGTTTGTAGACCCCGTGAGTGTGCAGCCTTGTATCATTAAGGGGATTCATTAAATCTGTTGATAGCAGCCCTGTCAGATAAGTAGTTTCCTGCTTGGGCCTTTTCACAAGGAGCTGCTGTTTGTCATTTGCTTGTATCCTGTCACTAAGCTAAGTAATAAAATGTTGAAACGCAATGTGCTGTAATTACGAAATGGCCACACCCAGTGAAAGATGTAAAATCTGATTTTAAACATGGAGAGTTATTTCTGGTTATGATCTCATGTTCTGTCAAAACCAAATAAAACAAAAACCCGAAGCATACTCAAACAACATTGGACTTATTGCACTGAGCTTTTAAATACAAGCATCCTTGACCAGGCCAGACACTGTTCTGCACCCCCGGGGGAATGACTGGCCTTTCATTGATTTCAAAAGGCACTTCCTAGCTGGATGCACTCCCTAGGGATGTTAAGCAAGACTGTGAGCAGGGCCAAGTTCTTAAGGCTGAATTCTCAAGGTTGAGAAACTCAGTTATAAAGGATAAAAGTAATAAAACCATGTGTTCAACTTTGCACATGTTTGCTAGAAGGTATTAATCTCATATGCAAATGTTACTGGTTTGTTGGCCTCCCCTATAGTTATTACAATGTTAGTCAAACTATCTTGAAATTTTTTTCTTTCCTAAAGCTTTTTTACTATTGAAATTTGAGTACCAATAGAATTTTTGAATACAAAATCACTGAAATGAAATTAAAGCCATAAATTACCTTCAAATGCTGGTGCTTTAGTTTGTCTTCCTCTATTTTCAGACGCTTCTGTGAGATTTCTTCCTGTATTTTTCTTTTATCCTGAAATAAAAAAGTCCCAGTATCTTTTATTTTTAAAATTTGCTTAATTATGTTTCCTTGGGGTTGTTGTCACTATCTGAATGGCCCGTTAGTGATATTTTTTTGGCATTGGTATGAAGCTGCTTTGGAAACTCCTATTTCAAAGCAAAGGAGAGCAAAGTGAGACATTTGAAGCATTTTCCTTATGGGAAAGAATATGAAAATGTACTTTTTCAAAGAGGGCTTAAACATCCTTCTTCACTCCCCTTTTCCTTCTTCTCCATTAATCTAGCAAGATTGACCTACTGAGTGATGTAATAGAAAAAATGAACTGTAAGGAGACGAGTTTTGAAATAGGTGTGAGGAAACATCGTGAGAACATCGTGAGAAGAGAGACTGATCCGGTCCAAGGTTGAAGAAGCTTCTGGGTGAAAGGACTCCTTATGTGGAAAAACAGGTCAACCTATGGATCAAGAGAAAACTAGGAAGTTGGAAATTGGGACTGTTTCCTCCTTGTATAGCTTGCTGTGGGAAGATAGAGGAAAATAGTTGAGATAGTGCTTCTTAACACTAAGAAGGCTTTTAGCTCAGGTAAAACAAAACTCATGAAGATATATTGTATCTTTCACCAAGTTTAAATTACATTACCTCAGACAACCCAGAAAGCATAACTACTGATACAAAAAGGTTGTACTTTTAAGAAAATATAGCAAATATACTAAGTAGACAGCCTGGGTTTGACTTTTGCCTCCTCCACTTACTAGCTCTGTGTCTTGGGACAAAATCCTTAACTTCTCTGTGTCTCAATGACCTCATCTGTAAAATGAGGATACTGAGAGTACCTACTTCATAAGATGTGAGCATTAAATGAACTGATATATGTAAAAGTTTCTAGAACAGTGCTCGTCACAGTGCTCTAGAGGTATTTAATAACATTAAATAAATATATAACTTGTTAATCACATAGAAAGCAACATGTTAAATCTGACAGTGCTTTCATTAGCTTGAAATGTTTTAGAGATTCTCTGGAATTGTTTGAGACATTTGACTAGTTATGCAAAAAGGTCTTTATTTCCTCATTTTTGATCAGAGGTGACATTCTTCTCCATCTTATTCATATGTGTTGGTTTTAAATCTGCTTTCAAAATTAAAAACTCCCAAAGGATAAAATTTTGTTGCCAATGAAGACATCCAAAAGAAGTAAGCCGTAAAGGTAACTTAGAAGAAGGAGATCCAAAAATGTTTGGCAGCATTATTTATATAAGTGCATTATTGATATATAAGTGCATGGGTTCCCTGATGTGACTATTTTGAAGATAAAAACTCTTTTTTTGATGTACAATTTCAGGTACATTTGTTCAAGAAAAGCAACATATTGCTCTCCAACTGTATGCTGTGTTTCTCTTTGCATGTAAGGAGAATATATGACTTCATCAGCTTGTTATTATTATTATTATTGTTGTGATAAGGTCTTATTCTGTTGCCCAGGCTGGAGTGCAGTGGCACAATCATGGCTCACTGTAGCCTTGAGGTCCTGGGCTCAAACAATCCTCCCACCTTAGCCTCCTGAGTAACTGGGACTACAGGTGCATACTACCATGCCTGGATAATTTTTTGATGTTTTGTTGAGACAGGGTCTCACTGTGTGACTCAGGCTATATCAGCTTACTTTTAAAATTTCTTAAGTATTTATTTTGAAAAAAAAATAGCTAGGCAACAGGCATGGATCTTGAGAATCACTTCTTTGGATGAAATCTGGCCATTAGTAACAAAAACTCTGAAAGCCTCTGTGAGTCAATTCTTCACTCTCTCTAGAGGTTGTTATTTGAGCAAATATTAATTGTATTTTAAATTCATTGTGCCAAACATTTTGGCAATTATTTTTCAGGCACCATTTTACTTAATACTCATCATAACAAAGAGATACTGTGGTAATTTCCATTTGCAAAGAGGAAATGGAAATTTAGGGGAAATTAACTCATCCAAGTTTCATCGGACAATTGTCAGAGCTAGGATTTGAACCCAGGAAGTCTGAAGTCAGCCTCCACACTCCTAGCCAATTCACTGTGCCATTTCCTGGAGTGGAAAGTTAATCAAGCTGGTCACAATTTCTGCCTTTTTCTTCTCCCTCATGAAGTACTGTGGCCAGGAGGCAGCACTAGGACAACAAGCACTGAGTGTGACCTCTCATTAGTAGGGAGCACATTTTTAGCTCCCTAGATGCTGGTGCTGCAACTAGCTCTCCGTGAAAAGCCCATAGAGAAGAGCATGTTTTGTGGGGTGGACAGGATTGCTGAACCCAGCAATGCCTCCCCACCCCTGCTCATTGCCCGTTTGGGCTAGTTTGCCATTTGGGCTAGTTTCGTCTTGGGGTTAGTAATCAGGTAATTGAATCTGTGGGTAGAGGCATGCCATCCGAAGTGTTTTGGCAACACCAGGCTTATACAAGAGTTGCTAAGGAATACTAATGTTTTGTCACTCAGAGGTAATATGATGCCTCTCATATCAGTCGAGGTAGGTAGGAAGGAAATTTCATAATGTTTATAGGCAAGATCCTATTTTAAGATAGGCGTACTTTTTCCTCATAAGATATTCATCAGCAGAGAGTTATTGTTCCTTTGCCAAATTTCATTGAACTCTGTTAGCATTAATGAAAAATAATATGACAATAACTTAGTTTCAGTATAGCAGACTAAACTATAAGTCAACCTTAAGATGTTTATCTAGCTCGATTGCTAGTGTACCAAAAGTTATCATAGTCAGCTAATTTCTTCCCAGTTTCTCATGGAGCAAATAAAAGTGAAATGCCATCTGCTTCCCCAAATTTCCCTAGAACCTGGAGCACTTCTATAGATAGCTGTTGCAACCTGGCACATCACACATTACTGGTTATTAATGTAACCATTATGAATAACATATTGTTGCTTATTTCTCAATGTCCAACTACCTTGACTTTTTGTTCAATGGACGTTTACCTAGATTTTTAGCCATCTGACAGCCTATTTTAGCAACTGACGCCCACAGATTTCAACCTGTTAAAGGTTATCTCTTAATTGTTTTGAAAATTAATTTATTTGCCTTGTACAACTATAGTTATTGTGACCATCTATTAATATGATCTAATGATATTAACACAATCACATATTTGATAAAAGTAAGCACAATGCTTGAGTATAAGTATTTTAGTTATATTATTGATTAACAGTGTGCTAAATTCTAATATGCCTAATCCTGTCAAGAAGGCAGAATTGATCCTGAGTTGTTTGATTATTGATTTATTCAATGCTTAGCTACTTATGTGCAAACGCTATATTCAAGATGATATTAGGAGTTGTGCAGTGTTTAAAAATTATTTGGTAGATGTGAGTTTACATTCTTTTTTTTTTTTTTTTTTTGAGACAGCATCTCGCTCTGTCACCGAGGCTGGAGTGCAGTGGCATAATTGTAGCTCAATGAAGTTTTAATTTCCCAGGCTCAAATCATCCTCCTGCCTCAGCCTCTCAAGTAGCTGGGACTACACGTCACCACACCTGGCTATATTTTTTATTTTTTTATTTTTTTTTGAGATGGAGTCTCGCTCTGTCACCCAGGCTGGAGTGCAATGGTGGGATTTCGGCTCACTGCAAGCTCCTTCTCCCAGATTCACGCCATTCTCCTGCCTCAGCCTCCTGAGTAGCTGGGACTACAGGCGCCCGCCACCACCTCTGGCTAATTTTTTGTATTTTTAGTAGAGACGGGGTTTCACTGTGTTAGTCAGGATGGTCTTGATCTCCTGACCTTGTGATCCGCCCGCCTCAGCCTCCCAAAGTGCTGGGATTATAGGCATGAGCCACCACGCCCGGCCTATATTTTTTATTTTTATTTTTAAGAGAGACAAGGTCTTTCTGTGTTGTCCAGGCTGGTCTCAAACTCCTGAGCTCAAGCAATCTTCCTACTTTGGCTAAAGAAAGTCGTTTGTGTAAGTAACTATAGTCTGAGAAATAAAGTTATTACATGTAATAGTTTTTCTTTTTTCTTTTTTTTTTTTTTTGAGACATAGTCTTGCACCATCATCTAGGCTGGAGTGTAGTGGCACAATCTTAATTCACTACAACTTCTGCTTTCTGGTCTCAAGTGATTCTCATGCCTAAGCCTCCCAAGTAGATGAGGTTACAGGCATGCCCCACCACGCCTGGGTAATTTTTGTATTTTTAGTAGAGATGATGGAGTTTTGCCATGTTGGCCAGGCTGGTCTTGAAATCCTGGCCTCAAGTGATCCACTCGCCTTGGCCTCCCAAAGTGTTGGGATTACAGGCGTGAGCCACTGTGCCAGCCAACATATAATAACAACTTTAGTAGTAATACATGTTATCGCTAAGGCATTAGTAATGTATGATGCAGGTTGAGGGGAGACAGGGAGAGGTTGTTCCTAGCTGATGTCATTAAGAGAAGCTTTGGAGTAGCATCTGAGTGGAATATTTTGGGTAGTTACAGTGAGGCTGGGGAGTATGGAGAAAGGGCATTCAAGTCAAGGGCTTGATGTGAGCAAATTCTAAAAAAAGGTGGGACATTATTTAGAACAGCAAGTCTGGAATCTAAGTTACCATATAGGGAGTGGCAGGAAATTAAGAACAACCAGATGAGGATAGATTTTCAGTAGCTAATACTGAATGGCATGACAAAGGGTTCAGAATTTATTTACATATTGAGATAAGGAGCAATAAAAAGTTTTCAGGGGAAGAAGAATGATAGAGTTAAAAGCATGTTTTAAGAAGCTGAATATGGCCTCATTGTGTAATAGCTATGGAAAGGAGAGAATATGAAGAGGAGAATCAGTTAGGCCACTGCACAACTCATACATAAGGCCATGAGAGCTTGAACAAGAAGGAGCAGAGGGCATGGATGTCAGAGTTAGCAAGGAGTTAGAATTGTCAGGACTTGGCAACTGATGACATATCGTTGAGGAAAAGGAAAGTGTCAAATGGAATGCAAGGCTCTTATGTTCAGGAAACTGACGAGAGAGCAGAACGACGCATAGACATAGGAGTATCGGGAGAAGGAAGAGTTTGGAAAAAAGATGATGGATTCGCCAAGTTTGAGGTGTCCTTGGGCCAAATAGGTAGAATTATCTGCTAGGCAGTTGGAATGTTGGATGGAGAGAGATGAAGTGTCAGAGCTAGAGATAAAGATGTGTGAGTTTTGAAAGGGATAGATGAGAGCACGATGAGAGACATTTTTTATGAAAAGAAAAGGAGGCTAAGGAGAGCCTCCATGAAGCACCTACATTTAATGGGTATAGGAGAAGGGGAACCCACATGGAAGTTTATTTTGGGTCAGTCTGATATTATTTGTAATAGGACTTGGTGAATTTGGCCACATAACTGAAAGGAGCAATGAACGAACCGTGTTATTTCAAATAAACAGATTGTGGGGAGCACAAAGGGCAACCACTGAGTCATGATATTGCAAGTGGTGAGAGATCTAGTGATCCTATGGTCCAAATGCTTCATTTTACATATTAGAGTTTGAAACCTTAAGAGGTTAAGTGGCTTGCTTAGAAAGGTATTTAGTGGCAGGACCAAGACTAGTAAGAAGATCTTAATTCTCAGTCCTGGGCTCTTTTTACTTCTCACTAACTCTAC
This sequence comes from Hylobates moloch, assembly GCF_009828535.3. Classification (NCBI taxonomy): domain Eukaryota; kingdom Metazoa; phylum Chordata; class Mammalia; order Primates; family Hylobatidae; genus Hylobates; species Hylobates moloch. The sequence goes on from NW_026652280.1 coordinate 127,133,767, forward strand.
AAAAGAAAAGCATGGTTGTGGGCATTTAGGCAAGGATAAAAGTAAAGAAAAACAGAAGCCATCATGCTACTTGACTAGAAAGAGGGTATAGGTGGTTTTTCTAAACCAACTGAAACAATTGGAAGGGGCAAGTTAGTGCAATGATTGAAGAATTAAAATAGTTGAATGTTTTCATATTCATTTTGCTAGAAGCTGATAATCTTATAACTTCATGATTAGCTTTGCTGATATTTTCATTGCTTAGGGTCTGAAAAGAACACTAGTAGAAACTGCTTATTTGAATTTAGGTACTACCAACAATGCAGAGTTGGTGGTGTGCAAATAATGGTAACTTAGAAAAAAAGATATGCTTATAGTATTCTTAGGAAAGAAGCCAAGGCATAATTAGAAGTTTACCAGATTTCAGTAAAAGTATATTTTACGATTCTTGAGAAACATTCTTAAAAAAATTATTGAAAATGGAGCAAAAATTTCAAGAGGGAAGATAGATTATAAGGCATGGGCAATTTATGAATGGAAACATGGACACACAATTAAAAATGATGTCGGGTAAGAAGAAAAGAGAGCTACTATTTAAAAAAATAAAACCAAATCATTTACTATCACTGAGAGTTTCCAAATAAGCTCACACAACCAAGAATAAAGATAAGATGGTGACACCTATTTGTAATAGTATAAATAAGGTAAAAATCCAGGGTGATGTGAAGATGTGAAGCATGAAAACACTGAGGGCACAAAAAGTGCATGTGTGTGTGTGTGTGTGTGTGTTTGTGCATGTGTGTTATGCTGAGAACAAAAAGATAAAGGCAACAAGATAACTGCTGAGATACATAGTGTAATATTAAAATGACAGATAAAATATGATTCTGTTTCTACTTTAATTTCATATTTTTGATTAAGGAGAATAATATTGATCCTCAAAAGGGTAGAACAAAAATGTCTAAAGCGAAACCAAAGCTGAAGAGGAAATACAGCATTGAAGACAGAGCTGCTCTAGTCTTCAGTCTCTGATGGGTTTCATTTCAGGGGGTAGAAAAATTTATAGACATGACAGAAAAATATTGTTAAGTAACCTCTTTGGAATCTTGGATGAAGTGAAAACATACCAGAAGACTGAAAGTAGCAAATGACCCAATTTTTTTGAAGAGGCAAAGAGGTGAATGATGAATATTTAAAGACTGGTGAAATTATGGATTAATCCCTAGCAAAGTTGTAGAGTGAATTGCATCCAGACAAGGAATGTGGTATTTAGACAAGGAATAAGTCTAGGTGGTAGCAGTTGATGACTAAAAACAAAGCATTTAAAACTCACAATATTTTTTATTGCTTAATTATTTCAAGATCTGCAGATGATGAAAGTTTAAGATGGTTTTAATAATAACTAACTTTTTTAATATTTTTAATATTATTTATCATCTAAGACTCAGTAATTATTCATCCATATTTTCTTTTAAAGAACGACTAATTCAGCTGAATTTATTTTGATTCATCATAGATGCTGAGTAATTGTTTTTCTAAATTTTTAACTATGTATCTGAAGTTTTATCAAATAATTCTTTCCTATTGACTTAGGATGAAACTTTTATTACTTACCAATTTTTAAAAATGTACATTAGGGTCTGGTTGCAGGTTATCTGTATAGTTTCTCTAACTATTGATTCTGGTACCAATACTGCATAGTTTACATCATTTACCAATTAGATATATTCAAGTTTTCCTTTATTGCTGTTATAGAAAATATATTGATTAACGGCCATAGTTTGTTTTTCTAGTTGGACTTTGGAATCATTTTGTTAAATTCCAACAGAAACAAAATTGAAAACCCAACTAATTCCTTATTTATCCACATTCCCCACCAAATCAGAGAAATCAACCAAACAACCAACCAATCAAAAAAAATCTACAGACCTTGATGAAATTTAAAAAGTTACTCTTAATGGTCACTATCCAGAGATAATCAGAGATTGATAATGTTATATAAGATTTATATCTGCATAATTTATTATAGTTCATATAAAATTGGGATTATTTTTACATGTTTAGTAATATAAATTGACCACAATTTATACTGTGGATGAGAATACCTCCTTGGAGATATTGATTGAAACTGTATTAAACTTAAAATAAATTTGGAAGTGTATGATAGCTTTTCTGTTTTAAAACTGCACTTTCAGGAATAGTGTGTGTCTCTTGTCACATATAGTATGTCACTTGGTAAAGTTTTGTTGTATAAATACTGAACATTTCCTTAGTAGGTATAAAAATGCAAACATTTCTTCATCTAAATCTGGCATACTTCCTTACTAGTATTATTTTTAAATTTTAACATTGTAAAATATTATAGCTATTAAGGGTAGGATATTTTCACATTATATTTTCTGATTAATTTTTGTTTTTCAGAAAGCTACTGCTTTTTATATATTCATTGTATATCTGGCTTCTTTTTTTTAAATTTTTTTTTGCACACAAAACAATAAACATTTTCTAAAAGTACATACAAACAAAAAGATGCACATCAAACATATTAGGAAGGTTGCACATGGGAAGACGGGGAATAGAAATGAGGGGTGGGAATTAAAGAAAATAAATGAGAGAGGGACTTTGTGTGGATCAATGATAATAACTCAATCCTCTATTTGACAAAGAAGAAGGAGAAGGAAGAGGAAGAAAAAGAAAGTGGGATAAAGGATCAGAAAGGGAGGAAAATAGAAAAAATTAGAGTATGACTCCAGGGTAGACCTGTTTTGTTGTCGCTTGGTTGGTTGGTTGGTTTGTCAGTTGTATTTTTCATATGTTTCGCCATGTTGGCCAGGCTGGTCTCGAACTCCTAGCCTCAAGTGATCAACCCGCCTCAGCCTCCCAGAGTACTGGGACTACAGGCGTGAGCCACCATGTCCAGCCCCCACATTGCTTCTGGCCTCTGTGGTAAACCTCCCAGACGGGGCGGCTGGGCAGAGGCACTCCCCACATCCCAGACAGGGCGGGTATCTGGCTTCTTTACTGAACTTTCAAGTCAATTCTTAACTTTAGAGACACTGAAGATGAAAATTAGAGAGTTCATTAACTTTCTCAAGTCATGTGATTGATCAAGTGGTGGAACTTGTGTTGAACCTGATTTTCTACAATACCAGGGGTGATGCTTTTTTATCTTTTATTTTTATTATTTTCTTTCTTCCTTATTGCTTTCCAAATATATCAGTAGAAATACAATTCCCCAAATAAGAGACATTATAGCACCAAAGGTCTCTATACTCATCAGAGTTCTGATCAACTCTTAGCACCAACTTCTAACAGTTACACTGACATTTTGGAGATTGTCTGGAATGAGTCTGTGAAGAATGACTGAAATCCAGAAACAAAACTGTATAGCTTCAGTGGCAGGAGTCATGAAGATTGGGTGGAAGTTAAAGGCGACCAGATTCTGGTACATTATATCAGAACTCTTAACCCAGAGAGCTGTTCTCAAATGGAAAAGGGTGTTTTGAGGGGTGTTGATCCATGTGATACTGAAGTGCTCAAGGAGAAGCTGGGTGAACTTGAGCATGGTGTAAAGAGAGCGAGGACGTGGATAAAGAAGTTTCTACATTTTCTTCTGTTCCAATAATTAGGTCTGCATCTAGCTTTGAAATATCCTAATTCTTAAGTTAGCCATGGAAATTGGGCATGGTTATCACTACTATTTATGGGGTGAATTAAAAAGCACAAATTTTCTAAACCTCATTTATCAAGTAATTGTAGTCTTCTTTCCCAACCTTACAACACATTCTAACAGACCTCTAAACAGAATCCAGCGTGTGTTTCACTCTTTTATTCCTTTGTCTACCCTATCTTGTTTGTTCTAACAAATAGTGACAAAACAAAACAAAACCAGGATAAACAACAAACACAAAACAGACCCCTGAATAATCAAGGGGCGGTGGTAAATTTGGCCAGGTCTTCAGTGAAAAAAAATCTGTCAGCAGGCCAGACAATCATTAGCTTTCACCCTTTCTCAGCTTGATTGTATTTGTTCGTTCATTCGTTCACTCACTCAGGACGGTTTTTTTGTTTTGTTTTGTTTGGAACTGTGAAAGATGCAAGGATGTCTTTGTCTTGAGAATTCCTGGCTGCAGGGAAGAGGCTACGTAAAGGAAGTGGGATGGGGAGGAAGGCAGAGGCAAAAGGGGCCTGAACTATTAGGTGCTCTGAAAAATGACTTTGATTCTGTTCCAAACCTCTTAAAAACAATAACAAATACTTCTGAAATGACACCATAGTCTCTTCTTGCCCACTTCTATTCCTTGCAAACTGGGGAAGGTGGGAGGAGACTGCAGAGGTGGAGAACTGTTTCGGGTTAGAAAATGTGGTTAAGCAAAGCAGACCCTCCATAGTTTCTTCTCGGCTCCACGTCAAACTGTATTAATAAGAGTGAACAATAGAAATCTGAGGAAGTTCTTTTCTTTTCTCCTTTCCTTTCCTTTCTTTCTTTTTTCTTTTCTTTCCTTTCCTTTTCTCTTTTCTGTCTTTTCTTTTCTTTTCTGATGGAGTCTCACTCTGTTACCGAGGCTGGAGTGCAGTGACGTAATCACAGCTCACTGCAACCTCTGCCTCCCAGGTTCAAGCGATTCTCGTGCCTCAGCTTCCCAAGTAGCTGGGATTACAGGTGCAGACCATCATGCCCAGCTAGTTTTTGTATTTTTAGTAGAGACAGGGTTTCACCATGTTGGTCAGGCTGGTTTTGAACTCCTGGCCTTAAGTGATCCGCCCGCCTCAACCTCCCAAAGTGCTGGGATTATAGACATGAGCTACCATGTCCAGGCAGAAATCTGAGGAAGTCCTGAACGGGGGTCAGGGGTGTGATTTTGATGTTTATAAAAATTTATCATGATGCTGTGGTCAGAGAATCTGATGAGCAGAGGAATAGATTTAAGTTCCAACATTTGACTAATTCCTTAGCTTTTCTTGGCCTAGGCTTTCTGCTATAAAATGGGAATGATAACATATGCTTTTGAAAATACTCATAGGACTACTTGGACAAATGAGATAAAATGGATGTGAAAGTTTTATTTTTCATAGCCTAAATGCTATGTAAGAATAGGCAATGTTATTATTGTTAGAAATCTCACAATTCTTTTTCTTAGATGTCCATTTTATTCCAGAGTTGTTAGCATAATTGATTAGGAATAGCTGTTGTAGCCCACTTTGCTATGTTACATCATCCTGTGTCAATCACTGATGCATTTAATAGATTGAAAACTTGATGCTTAGAAAAAACTAGCTCTACGTCTTAAGTGGCTTGACTGAATCCTCTCAGTCCCTGGGATTTTATGTAAAAACTGTAAGTATAGATCTCATTCAAACTGCTTTGATGATGTTTTAGGAAAATGTGCATGCCACAGGGTTCTGGGTAAGGGAACTTCTTAAGGCGGTAAATTTTCATGGAGTCTCTTCCCAAAATGACATTACTATCATTTAAATAAATTAAAATATTCTTATTTCTTTTTAAGAGAGGGTAGGCAGTTTGAGACTATAGATTAAAAAGTGGAAGTCCTATTGCAGTTTTAGCATTGAACCATGTTGCATTTGTTTATACTCTGGTTAGTCTTAGATGCTTATTCTCTAATTTGTTTTAATCACAGTTTTCTAAAGAAGCAACTTTTCCTTTCAACCATCCAGTAATGTTCAGAAAGTTCATGGGGATCTTTGTCAGTAGAGGAGTTAGCAAAGTAGCATTATCATTTTGTTGCACAGTGGAAAAACCTTCCCCAGTTATCAAAAAGCAGTTTCCTTAATGAGCTATCAAAATTATTATACCTCATCACATGGTCTCCTTTATGGGTGGGCTATTATGTTTGGCAAAGAAGTGTGGCATACCACATTTGTTTGAAGAAACCTTTCCCTCTCTGGAAGAAACATGTAATCTTGGTACAGCACTGTGGAAAATTGTGCTGAGGTTTCATTGTTGAATATTCCGGCATGGGACTTTTTTATTTAGAAGATTGCTACATCTTCATGTACCATCTTCATGTGAATTTCTTTGGAAGCTCTTGACAAATTAGAAGTTGTTCCTCTAACTATGTCTTAATCATGAGGTATGTTGGTTAACAATTGGGCATTATGCATTCTTTGGCCACTAGTACTTTAAGAATTCCTTAGAACTCTAAATACAGTGATCCAAACACATGTTAAGGTATGCCTTTGTTAAAGACCCAGGCTAGTTTACACTTGTTTTTACTCTCTTATTCATTCAGATAGAGCGAATAAGGAAAAATATATATGGCCAGTCTGGAATACAGAAGCAGGGCTGACTTCTTGGGTTTGTGACCTGTGAAGTCACCCGGGTCATCATGCTCAGAAGGGCCTAGCACTTAGATCAAAGCTCTGTTGTCACCACCTTGAAATTTTGAATACCTTTTGAACAAGGGCCAACACATTACCTTGTGTTTTGGGCCCCACAAATCACACAGCAGGTCTTGCTTTTGGGTCACTAACTGTCTTACTGACTGTTAGAAGAGCCCAGATACTGACAAAAAGGCACCAAGATGAGGTAGAGTGCCCAGAGACACTTGTAACAGGGAACATGTGCTAAAGAAATAACTAGAACCCATCTGTGTTCATGTTCTCGTTTTAATATTGGTCCTTGTACTGTGGAGATTTCTGTTTTATGTAAAGAACTCCATGTCTCTTAAATTCCTATATTTACAAGTCAAGAAAAATTTATTTGGGTATTTGGGAGTGGAAAGCAGTAGGGAGTGGATTGGGGGAAATGTGAGAGCTTTTTTTTTTTTTTCATCATGAGCAGCTTTGGCCGGCAAAATCTGGCTCTGTTGCTCAAATTCCAGTGTCAGGACTTTGTATGGCTGCTTTCCAAATGGAAGCAGTCCTAAGCAGGTGCTTGTACTTGTGATTATTTTTATTGTCTAACTTTTGACAGAACTCACCTCCTTCACGTCTAGGCTCAGACGTCACCCTCTTTGTGAAGCCCACCCTGACCACTCTATTTTAACTTACAACGCACTCCCATTCCCACTCCTCACACTCCAGACTCCCCTTATTTCACTTCTTTTCATTTAAATGCACAAGGCTTGGTGCATAGTAGGTGCCTAATAACCATTAATTGAATAAAGGCATGAGAGACTGTGTTGATAACACACATTCCTTACAGTTAAAGGTAAGCCTGGAGGAGAATAAAAATGTCAGCTTGCTTCTTCCACTCTTTTCCTCAGTTGAGTCTGTTCTCTGAAATTGGATTCTAGTTCTTAAACTTCCTCTGAGTTCATCCTTCAAATAGAACTGAGTCTATGATAGGAAGACAGTTTAAGATCTAGTTTTCCAGTTTGAGCATATCCATATTTGTAATGGTATTTTCCAATGTCGCTGTAGGCATGGGGGTAAGAAAATGTATTAGCTGTGGAGGAGATGTTAAGAGTATACGGAATGTTACTCATCCTAAGGGAATCTTTGTGTTTCTGAGGAGAGACCCCTGGGCCTTTTCATTGTTCTTCAGTGTGGGCCACGTTCACTTTCAGACAGTGACTCTGTAGGGATGACTCTGTCAGTGGTACATTCAGTCCTTCATCTCACGCTTCTCGAGAATGCTGGAGTCATGGGTATCCTCAGTTCCAGTATTGTTAAAGGTGAATTTCAAATTACTAGTCTATTTCAAAATACTATTGAGTTTCAATTAGTTCACCTTTTGTAGAAAGATCAGCTATTTGTTCAAGTGTGTACTGACTTGAAAAGGGCCTCGAGACATTTTAAAGATCAAACATAATAGTTAATTAATTTTAAGCAGCCCTGTTTTTAAATTATAGTTGAAAACTGAACTTCTAGGCAAAGGGGTACTTTGACCATTAATTTGGTAAGGGAAGAGTTGGTGCATGGATAAAGTATTAAGGAAGAACATGAAAGTAATTGTGCAAAATAGAATCTATATGTGGTATACCCAAACTGAAGTACCTACCCTTGAACAATTGTCTCTGCATACTTTCATAATTTTGCTCTTATTCTCTTTAAATCTTTGAGAAGACATCTGACTAATCTAAAATTCAATTTACTGATCTGATATGAGAAATGAATGGCATCACGATAGTAATTTAGTTTTCAATTTGAGAGCCTAAGTGTCACATTTCAACTACTTAATGTGTTTAACCTTTTTTTTTTTGAGAAAAAGAAAAAGACTGACACTTGGATCTTTGTTCTGTCAAATTCTAGGTATATACATTTATTTTTTTCAATTCTTTGCAGTGAAAATAATGACTCTTTAGGCACTTGAAACCAGGTAGAATAAATACAACTGTGAGGATTATTTTATTTTATAGCCAGCAATTGGAGAAACAAATTTTAATGTAAAAATCAAATAAATCCTAGAGTGTAAAAGTTTTTTTTTTTCTTCCAAAGTGAGGTCTATGTGTTGCTACGTCTGGGTGCATTGGGGAATTGCCTTCTGATTTCATTCTTGAAGTATACAAAAAATTATTTCAGTGTAGGTAAGTAGGAGAAAAAAGCTAAAATGAGAAGATACTCTGAGTTTTAGTCTAGATTGGAGATTCTGAGGCTTAAGTACTTCCAAAAATGAAATAATTCTTGCAAACTCTCAGCATACTCTGTGATTTTATTTTCCTAGGGGGAAAGAGACTAGCTGAGGTGGCTTCCTGGGCAAGGCAAGGGCGAGGGCGAGGAAAGCTGGCATGTCCCAGGGCGTCCAAGAGGGAGGAGAGTGGATGTGTTGTTTCCATGGACACACCACTGCTCCACTTTTCCTCTAGGTGGTGACAAATGTGACTGGATTTAGCCTGGTGAGGTGTAGGCTGGTTTATGAGAAATTTGTTCCCATAAACTTTTTCCAGTTTTTTCCCTACAACCTTTATACAAGTGTATTACTTCCAAGCTAGAATTACTTTGTGATCTTACTTGGGAGATTTGTTTAATCCTTTCTAATGGGATATATTTAGGCTGATGGAATAATCCAAAAAATTTTTTTTAATCATCAAAAAAGCATACATCTGTATATTCAGGAACCTACTTACTCTCTTGATGGTTTTTAAGACATTATGAGGATTTTCTGTCTCTATTTGCATTTGGAACCTTCAGTGACTAAGATTCCTAGCCTTAGAAATAACTGTATACAGCCGTATCTTTGGAGCATGTGTGGCTTCGGTAAGAGTTATAAGGTGCACTGGAGGGCAAAAGGGCTTGATCAAGGGTGTGCCCCAACTGAAAGAGGAAAATTCAGAACAGGGGTCTACTTGTCTATTTCAATTAGCTAATTAGGAGATATAAGCATTAGAAATAGTGGAGCTTGTGACCACACAACTCACGCAGTCTAATAAAGTAACCTTTAGACAACAGCTGTAATGTAAAAGGCCCATGCCAAAAACAACAGAGCAGAGTCGAGTTCCTGTCCCTTAAAGCACGACAGCTGAGATGGTGGCTGAGTTTAATAACAAAAAAGAACAAAACAAAACAAACAATAATCCTGACCAAGGTTTTCTGAAGAGAGGAAAATGTAATAATTAGAAGCTAGACATTTAACAAAGCATTGTTTTATGGAAAAGTGCCAATCTTATCAATAGACTTCTGGTGTCTTACTATTGGCTAAGAAGACATCTCAATTTACTGAATGTTTTCTGGGTGAAACTAAGACATTGTATCAATTAGTAAAAAATTTAAATTAGGATTAGCATAATTAGTTATGCAATGAAAATTTTAAGAACAACAACAACAAAAAATCCCTGATCTAGCATCAGTTTTTAAAAAGTACTCATTTTTTTCCTATACCTAATGGTCAGTGGCAGAAAATGCTGAGAAATTGGGATATTGCTTTCCAAAGATCTTTTTCTTCCTAAAACAATTACATCAAAAATTATAGCTAGTGATAAATGATTGTGACACTGATTTCCAAGTTACTGCCAAATACAGGGTTTTATAAAATTAAAAAGAAAGCTGGATCATTTAAGAAAAGTAATTTATTTCTGGCTTTGACTTTTTCCCGGAACAGACATAAAAAATGTACCATTTTCCTTCTCGGTATTAACAAAATATTTTCCAAATCCACTGCATGCACTGCATTCCTTTATCAGGATCTTATTCAGTTTGTGACTCTGCTGGAAACTGATATCTTAGAATTAATCTGATATGTGCTTTTACCTACTTTTGTTTAATGCTTAAATTACATATATTAACATTCATTTTAATTATCTTAGGCTTTCTGGAACATGCTACCACACTACAAATACAAAGTTTCAGGTCATTTTTAAAATTTCTTTTTCTCTCTTTAAAAAATATTCTAACTTTTTGAGGCATTCATAGCTTAAAAAAGTTTCCAAGTTGGGGATCTGTTTTTTTATCTAATACCAGTCAAATGGACATTTAAGGAAAAACTGCATTTCTAAGGTACTCAGAGTGTGAAAGATAGTTAATCAGACTGCCTTAACAGCTTCTGATTGTTGTTTAAAATGCAGGCACAGCCTTTTTGAAAATCAAGAACATTTGACCTGCACTCAGGTTCTGAAGCCCCAGAGTTACAGAGGGTCATAAGGGTTAAGAGAGAAACAGGGACGCGTCCATGAAGCTGACAGTTCTGTTTTTCCACTTACGAGGGCTCAGCGACAGGGGCAGCCGGCCATGGTCTGCCTTCCTCTAAGCAACCACCTTAATGAGTTATAACTGTATGCAGACTTACTGTGATAGCCTGGAGTCTTCCCTTCACCAGCTCAGCTTCTTCCATTCTAGAAGTCAAGGACAGTCAGACGGGGAAGCCAGTCCAAAGCTACCATAAATCAAGGAGCCTCCTGGGGGAGAGGAGCGGGGGTGACAGTAGAGAAGCAGGGAGAAATCCGCTCTTTGCACCAGTGGAGAAATTCCCGACTTGTCAGGAGCGTCTCCAAGCAGATGCACAGATCAGGCCAGACAGACACATGTAATGAGGGTGTGCTGGGAAGGCAGACGCTGAGGCTGCTGGCATGAGTTGACTGACAAGTTTGAACGGCAGCGGCACAAGCCCTTTTCCTTCAGGAGCTGCCAGCTCTTTGTTGTAATGTGCACAGTTAGCAAGGCACATTTTCTTATTAACTGTTCCTTACCCAATTCAGTATTTTCCAGGAGTGACACAGGGAGCCAACACACTGTTTAATCAGCCTCTGCTCTGGCAACACACAGCCATCCCCGGATGTGTGGGTCTGTGTGTGTTTGTACAAAGCTGGTTTACCTGCTCGCTGTCTGTAGGGGAGAGAGCCTTACCTTGACTGAGGCAGAAGTGCCAAGTCACTTGTTTGCCTTTCTTCCACTGATTGCCTTTGATAATAATACGACAATCTATAGCTACTTTAAACTTCATGTAGTGGTAAATTTACACTGGTTTGTTCTCCCCCTTCTACACCCCACCCCTGACCCCCCTGCTCAGCAATTTGTTGCAAACTTTGGAATCTTTAGGTTTTGGAGAAATCAAAGGTGTTAATGTGACTATATTAAGAAGTTGGCCCACCAAGGTATTTAGTGTGGCTTAAACACCGAGTGCCACCTTTTGTTATTGCTTGACTTGGATTTCTGTGGAATGCAGTTCTTTCTTGGACGCTGTTCAGAAATGACACTCTTGGCTTTCAGGAAGGTGCCCATTTTGACCTCACCGGTTACGCAAGAGAGAGGAGTGAGCCTTTGAAAATGTGATGAGACATTCGGTAACTGCCTGGAGCCCGGCGCTGCGTGAATATTCCCCCACCCTTTAGAAAAAGGCAGGCAAGCCCAGTGAGACTCTTAGGTGAAAGCAGAGGCTGGGAAGCTATACAATTGGCTCTGTCTGTTTTCTTTTCCCTACAGGTTCTTTAATTAAATTTTGCTGAAGTGAATCCTAATTACCAACTACCTTATTATTATGTGTTTGAATGCTATTAAGCACTTTCATATCAACATTCAGCTGAAAAGGGTAAAAGGACAACCCAAACATTGAACATATGGTTTAATTTTCTTTGCAGTTTTGATATTAGTAATAATAATAGCTAATATTTGTTGCGTTCTTTCTATAGGCAAATGCATACTTGCAAACTGCTGAGAGATAAGTGCTATAATCCCTACTTTAAAAATGAGGGAACAGGCTCAGAGAGGTAATTTGCCATATAGCTAGTAAGTAGCAAGGCCAGGATTGGAACACCAGCTGCCTGACTTTATAAGTGGCATTCATCAAGGACTGCCCAAGGACACGGGGCAAGGAGAGGCACAGGCTGAAGGTTAAGTCAGTCTTTATGAGAAGGGGTTGGACCCCCAGCCTCCTCCTCTGTCTAGCTCCTAGAACACTACAGCTGGGTGTAACAGCCTAAGGCAGAATGGTGTGGGAAAGTCCTCTGGAGAAACTTATTGGACCTACTGAGGTTTCCCCACATTGTTGGCTGGAGTTCCCCAACCACAGAGCCCTCATCCCGTCAGTCACTATAAGGTGAAACCCATGTTTTAAGAGTCTGAAATTATACTTGAGAGTAGTTTGTCCTTCCTCATACATCCTCAGAAGGGATACTTAGGGAGACCAGAGAATGGGAGGATTGTTTGGGTGTGTGCCGAGTTTGATTACTGTTGGATGCATATTTAAGCGTAAAAAAAAATCAAACCTTCAAGACTTCTGATTATGTTTATTTGTAGATCCTGGCTGAAATTAAAGACAAGAAAGCAGTAATGATAAATATCTTAGTCAGAATCGCATATTTGGTGCCCAGAACAAATGGGCAGTCATCCAATTATTAGTCTGGATCTTTTCCTAAAAACAATTTACCTCTCAAATCTCATTTCTGCTAGAGGAAAACCCAAGATTTTGCTAGTGTAGGGAAGGACAAGATTAAAAAAAAGAGGATGTGGGAATTTAGGAGGCAGCAGAGTTGCAACAACTGATTGGCACCATCATGTGGGTGGTAGGCAGAAAAGGCTGGAGCTGGGAAAATCTGGGGGACCTGAGTGGAATCCTGGAGCCAGAGCTCTGATGGCCTTGACAATCTCCCTTGGACTGCAGTACAGATTAGGATGCTTCCACTCAACTTTCCCTCCCTCTCTCTTTCACCTGCCTCTTAGACATGTCCAGCTCCAGCCTTTTCTGCCTATCCTCCCATGTTCTTTCATACAGTCATTTCTCCTAATAAAATTCTGTACATTTAACCCATCTTGGCATTTGTTTCTCATAGGATCCAGAATAACATCATCATTTCCACATCTACTATATTTTGTTTACTTAATCTTTTATTGTCTACCAGAATGTAAGTTCCAGGAGAGGAGAAATTTTGTTCAAACACCTAACACAGTGCCTGACACATCAGAAGTTCTCAATAAATATGTGCAGAATGAATAATAAATGCTTAAAAAATTAACAATTATTAGTATTGTCAACTAAACGAATGAATAAACACATGATGAGACCCGTCAGTTGTCAGCAACCAAAGTAGTCCAGTGTCTCTCAGGAATTTCAGCATTCTTGCCATGCTCAATCACTGGCTGGGAGTAGCCTCTGGGAAGCATAGCCTTGAAGCAAACATAGAAATGGATTTCAGAGTGAAACAGCTGGGACTCTTGGGTCAATTATGCTCCTGGAGTTCAATGTCTGAGAGGCACTTTCTCATCAGCCACAGTGATAAACGCTATGGAAAGAAAGTAGAGCAGGGAGGAGAATAAAGATGGCTAAGGCAGGGAATGTTGCAATTTAGAATTGGGTCACTAAGGTAGCCTCAGTGAGAAGGCAACATTTGAGCAAGGTCTTGAAGAAGAGGTGGGAGTTAGTGATGAGGATATTTATGGGAAGAGCATATCAGGAAGGGCCTGTGCAAATGTCCTGTGGTGGGCCATACCTGCCATGTTTTATGAACAAGGCTAGTGTGCTTAGAGAGCTGGGACTAAGAGAGGGTTAACAGGAAATTTGGTTGGAAATGTAACGGGTCCCAATTCATGCAGGGTCCAGTAGGGCATTGTAAGGACTTTAGCTTTTACTCTGTGTGGGATGAGAAGACATTGAGGTGTTTTGAGCAGAGGAGTGTTTTGCAAGGGTGAAACAGGAAGACTAGATAGGATGTTATTATGGTAATCCAGATGAGAGATGATGGTGGCTTGTGTCAAAGTGGTAACAATGAGAGTGTTACCACCTTGGTTGTACCATGGTTGTACCATGGATAACTTTTGATTCTGTTGGTGGATTGGATATAGGGGTTTAAGAGAAAGAGAGGATTCATGATCACTCTTTGCCTGAGTGAATAGAAGTCGCCATCAATTGAGATAGTGAGGTTGATGAACTAGGTTTTTTTTCTTTTTTTCTTTTGAGGGAAAGGATGGATACCAAGTTTTGGAAAAGTCAATTGGTTCTCCACATGGAGATGTTGAGTAGGCAATTGGATATACGAATTTGGAGTTCAGGAAAGAAGTCTCAGGTGGATTTATAAAATTTATTGTAACTACAGAAGGATCACAAAACATCCAGAATTATAGTTCAAAAAGCAGCATATATTAGTGAACTAGCATCCATTAAATATTAACCTTATATTAATGACCAAATTCAGCCTTTGTAAAATAGATATATAATAGAGCACTATCTGCTGTCATTTATCTTATTGAACTACTTTTACTAAGTATTTTTGTTGTTTTCCAACCAGTGTAAACGAGGATGGCAAGAGTTAAAAGTTACAGTCAGTTAGTTGACATTATATTAGGAGGTAGGGATATAAGCGATTATGAGACAGTGCTCCTTCTTACAATGAATTTACTGTCTGGCTGGAGAGATAAGACACATGCTCAAAACAATTAGAAGACAAAAGAATAGTAAACCAACCGTTATTGTATTCTGATGAAACCAAGTGCTAACTATTGCACAATTTGAGCCCAGAAAAATATATCATAGTGATGATAGTAATGTGTGGGATTAGCAGTGAGTGCAACATGAATTGAAAATTGAGATTAATGTGAGTTGCAGGAAAGCTACTGCAGGGAGAAAGTAGACTTTAGAAGCAGAGAAGGCATTTCTAAGCATGAGAGGGGGTGAAACAATGTGTTAGAGGTCCATAAGGGAGATTGTCCTGTCTGGAGCAGAAAGGAGAAATTAGAGAGATTGATAGAGATACACATTTATACATAGAACTTGATGTTCAGGGAAAGTTGGAGAGAAAAGATCAGATTCATATTTTAGGGAAATGAAACTGCCAACTGTCTCAGAACATATAGAAAGAGGGAAAATTCAGGTAAAGAGATCCATCAGGAAGGGTGACTATGAAAGAGTCACCTGTAGAAGGAGACTAAAAAATGGCCGATGTTCCACAAAAGGAAAGGTCCCCAGGGTTCTTCCTCACCTTCAGAAGGTCTGAACTCAGAGACCACAAACAGGATGAACATGAAGGACAAAGTAAGTAGAGGAGGAGTATTTAAGGTGCTAATACAAATGTGTTAGAACCCAAGGGGGATGGCAATGGGAATGACCAATAAGGAAGAAATCTATAAGAAATTTCAGTAAGAGCGTTCAACTGGAGAGAAGGATGAGAATTTGAGAGGTTCCAAATGAAGTACAAAATAGGAGCTTGAATTAGAAATTTCAGATAGGAAATCGCAAAGAAATGACATCTAATTAAATAGTGGCAGGAGAAAATTGAAAGATGCCAAAGGCAGGAAGTCAATATTTTTAGAATGTGTATGTGAAAAACGTCTCTAGAGCCTTTTTGAAACCAGATCCCATGTTAAAAAACTGGATGCTCATTCTCCTTCTCACTCTTCTGTCTTTCTTTCTCTTTTTCTTCCCATCTTTCTCTGTTTATAACTTCTCAGACTTCTGGAGGCCAGAAGTAGTATCACGCTAAGAATATGGTGTTCACTTTTTATACTACATCTCTGAAGGAATCATTACAAAAATCTGCACTTTCTGATTTACCATGTGCTAATGAGTCTGTTTCTATTTTCTCTTTTTAATCCCTGACACTTATTCTCTCATATCACTGGACAAGGTGAATTTTTCATCGACCTTTTATTCTTTTTATTATTATTATTATACTTTAAGTTTTAGGGTACATGTGCACAATGTGCAGGTTTGTTACATATGTATCCATGTGCCATGTTGGTATGCTGCACCCATTAACTCGTCATTTAGCATTAGGTATATCTCCTAATGCTGTCCCTCCCCCCTCCCCCCACCCCACAACAGTCACCGGAGTGTGATGTTCCCCTTCCTGTGTCCATGTGTTCCCATTGTTCAATTCCCACCTATGAGTGAGAACATGCGGTGTTTGGTTTTTTGTCCTTGTGATAGTTTACTGAGAATGATGGTTTCCAGTTTCATCCATGTCCCTACAAAGGATGTGAACTCATCATTTTTTATGGCTGCATAGTATTCCATGGTGTATATGTGCCACATTTTCTTAATCCAGTCTATCGTTGTTGGACATTTGGGTTGGTTCCAAGTCTTTGCTATTGTGAATAGTGCCGCAATAAACATACGTGTGCATGTGTCTTTATAGCAGCATGATTTATAGTCCTTTGGGTATATACCCAGCAATGGGATGGCTGGGTCAAATGGTATTTCTAGTTCTAGATCCCTGAGGAATCGCCACACTGACTTCCACAATGGTTGAACTAGTTTACAGTCCCACCAACAGTGTAAAAGTGTTCCTATTTCTCCACATCCTCTCCAGCACCTGTTGTTTCCTGACTTTTTAATGATGGTCATTCTAACTGGTGTGAGATGGTATCTCATTGTGGTTTTGATTTGCATTTCTCTGATGGCCAGTGATGATGAACATTTTTTCATGTGTCTGTTGGCTGCATAAATGTCTTCTTTTGAGAAGTGTCTGTTCATGTCCTTCGCCCACTTTTTGATGGGGTTGTTTGTTTTTTTCTTGTAAATTTGTTTGAGTTCATTGTAGATTCTGGATATTAGCCCTTTGTCAGATGAGTAGGTTGCAAAAATTTTCTCCCATTGTGTAGGTTGCCTGTTCACTCTGATGGTAGTTTCTTTTGCTGTGCAGAAGCTCTTTAGTTTAATTAGATCCCATTTGTCAATTTTGGCTTTTGTTGCCATTGCTTTTGGTGTTTTAGACATGAAGTCCTTGCCCATGCCTATGTCCTGAATGGTATTGCCGAAACATAATGGTAAAGGGATCAATTCAACAAGAAGAGCTAACTATCCTAAATATATATGCACCCAATACAGGAGCACCCAGATTCATAAAGCAAGTCCTGAGTGACCTACAAAGAGACTTAGACTCCCACACAATAATAATGGGAGATTTTAACATCCCACTGTCAACATTAGACAGATCAACGAGACAGAAAGTTAACAAGGATACCCAGGAATTGAACTCAGCTCTGCACCAAGCGGACCTAATAGACACCTACAGAACTCTCCACCGCAAATCAACAGAATATACATTTTTTTCAGCACCACACCACACCTATTCCAAAATTGACCACATAGTTGGAAGTAAAGCTCTCCTCAGCAAATGTAAAAGAACAGAAATTATAACAAACTGTCTCTCAGACCACAGTGCAATCAAACTAGAACTCAGGATTAAGAAACTCACTCAAAACTGCTCAACTACATGGAAACTGAACAACCTGCTCCTGAATGACTACTGGGTACATAATGAAATGAAGGCAGAAATAAAGATGTTCTTTGAAACCAATGAGAACAAAAACACAACATATCAGAATCTCTGGGACACACTCAAAGCAGTGTGTAGAGGGAAATTTATAGCACTAAATGCCCACAAGAGAAAGCAGGAAAGACCCAAAGTTGACACCCTAACATCACAATTAAAAGAACTAGAAAAACAAGAGCAAACACATTCAAAAGCTAGCAGAAGGCAAGAAATAACTAAAATCAGAGCAGAACTGAAGGAAATAGAGACACAAAAAACCCTTCAAAAAATTAATGAATCCAGGAGCTGGTTTTTGGAAAAGATCAACAAAATTGATAGACCACTAGCAAGACTAATAAAGAAGAAAAGAGAGAAGAATCAAATAGATGCAATAAAAAATGATAAAGGAGATATCACCACTGATCCCACAGAAATACAATCTACCATCAGAGAATACTACAAACACCTCTACGCAAATAAACTAGAAAATCTAATAGAAATGGAAAAATTTTTCGACAAATACACCCTCCCAAGACTAAACCAGGAAGAAGTTGAATCTCTGAATAGACCAATAACAGGCTCTGAAATTGTGGCAATAATCAATAGCTTACCAACCAAAAAGAGTCCAGGACCTGATGGATTCACAGCCGAATTCTACCAGAGGTACAAGGAGGAAGTGGTACCATTCTTTCTGAAACTATTCCAATCGATAGAAAAAGAGAGAATCTTCCCTAACACATTTTATGAGGCCAGCATCATCCTGATACCAAAGCCTGGCAGAGACACAACCAAAAAAGAGAATTTCAGACCAATATCCTTGAGGAACATTGATGCAAAAATCCTCAATAAAATACTGGCAAACCGAATCCAGCAGCACATCAAAAAGCTTATCCACCATGATCAAGTGGGCTTCATCCCTGGGATGCAAGGCTGGTTCAATATATGCAAATCAATAAATGTAATCTAGCATATAAACAGAATCAAAGACGAAAATCACATGATTATCTCAATAGATGCAGAAAAGGCCTTTGACAGAATCCAACAACCTTCATGCTAAAAACTCTTAATAAATTAGGTATTGATGGGACGTATCTCAAAATAATAAGAGCTATCTATGACAAACCCACAGCCAATATCATACTGAATGGGCAAAAACTGGAAGCATTCCCTTTGAAAACTGGCACAAGACAGGGATGCCCTCTCTCACCACTCCTATTCAACATAGTGTTGGAAGTTCTGACCAGGGCAATCAGGCAGGAGAAGGAAATAAAGGGTATTCAATTAGGGAAAGAGGAAGCCAAACTGTCCCTGTTTGCAGATGACATGATTGTATATCTAGAAAACCCCATCGTCTCAGCCCAAAATCTCCTTAAGCTGATAAGCAACTTCAGCAAAGTCTCAGGATACAAAATCAATGTACAAAAATCACAAGCATTCTTGTACACCAATAACAGACAAACAGAGAGCCAAATCATGAGTGAACTCCCATTCACAATTGCTTCAAAGAGAATAAAATACCTAGGAATCCAACTTACAAGGGACGTGAAGGATCTCTTCAAGGAGAACTACAAACCACTGCTCAATGAAATAAAAGAGGATACAAACAAATAGAAGAACATTCCATGCTCATGGGTTGGAAGAATCAATACAGTGAAAATGGCCATAGTGCCCAAGGTAATTTATAGATTCAATGCCATCCCCATCAAGCTACCAATGACTTTCTTCACAGAATTGGAAAAAACTACTTTAAAGATCATATGGAACCAAAAAAGAGCCCGCATCGCCAAGTCAATCCTAAGCCAAAAGAACAAAGCTGGAGGCATCATGCTACCTGACTTCAAACTATACTACAAGGCTACAGTAACCAAAACAGCATGGTACTGGTACCACAACAGAGACATAGATCAATGGAACAGAACAGAGCCCTCAGAAATGATGCCACATATCTACAACTATCTGATCTTCGACAAACCTGACAAAAGCAATGGGATAAGGATTCCCTATTTAATAAATGGTGCTGGGAAAACTGGCTAGCCATATGTAGAAAGCTGAAACTGGATCCCTTCCTTAAACCTTATACAAAAATTAATTCAAGATGGATTAAAGACTTACATGTTAGACCTAAAACCATAAAAACCCTAGAAGAAAACCTAGACCTTTTATTCTTTAGTAGACCATTGGAAGGGATTTAATTGCCCTAGGCAAGTAACAAATAGTATGTGAGTAGGGTGACCACATAAATCAAATTTAAAAATTTGCCTACATATATGAAATAAAAATTATTTTGGTTTGTTGGTACTATAACATACCCATTTCATTGTGAGGTAATTTGAGCTTTATGGTTTAAAGAGTAAATGAGGAAAAAATAATAGGCTTCAAGACAATCTACAGTACAGATGCTTATCTTACTTAAACTCTCCATGACACTGGGCAGAGTTAATCTCTCCTCTCTTCACTTGGCTTCCAGGACACCTGTCTTGATTTTATTCCCATGTCATTGTTCTCTCCCTCTCAGCCTTCTTTGCTGGTTCTTTCTCCTTTTCACAATGTCTTAAAATTGCAGTGCACTAAAGCTGCAGTTGTTGGTGATCTTTTCTTTTCTATTCCTTTCCACTCACTCTCAAGACGTCATTTAGTCTCATTTTAATGCCATTTAGATGCTAAGATTCATGCATTTATTTATATCTCCAGCCTAGACTTCTCTTCTGTGCTGGAACTCCCTTACCTTAGAAATCTGCATGCCTCATTCTCTCACCTTCTTAGGGCTTTGCCGAGATGCTACCTTCTCAGTGAGGCTACCTTGACTACACTATACAAAACCACAAATCCCTCTTTCTGAAACTATGAATCCTCCTCATCTGGCTCTATTTTTATTTTTACCTTTATCATGTTCTGTAATACTATATGACACACTTTTTTGGGGGGTTTATTGCCTGTCTTCTTTCACTAGAATGCAACCTCCAGGCAGAGAAGGTCTATTTTTTATCTGTAGTCTAGTGCTTAGAGCAGACTGGTACATAGTGGACACAACAGATAATTGTTGAATGGTAATCATTGTGATCCATTTGATTGCACAATATGTGTCAAATGCCTTATAGGCCTACTTAATGGATTGGGGGAATTTGACATTCAAAAAGATTAACTAATCTACCAATGGATGATATATCTAATAAGCAGTAAAACCAGGATTTAAATCTAGAACTATCTGGACAAAAGGTTCCGTCTTTATTCACCATACTATCCTGCCTCTATTTTTTCCTCAGTTGCAATGAGACACCACAGCACAGGTTTAACCAGACATAGAATATGATATTATGCATGACCTGCAAATTCAATCATTTTGATGATTTGTGGAATTGATTTTTAAGACTGGAAACAGTTCACAACCATTTTTTTTGACATTTGCTTAAAGATTAGAATATAATATTTTGTAAGCAAACAGAGTCTACAATCACTTTTTCTTTGAAATTTGCTTGAAGCTTAGACTATAATTTTTTTTGTAAGCAAAGTATTCCAGAGATATACCACTACAAAAAAAATTCTACTTGCATGTAGTCAAATAGTGTGTGTGTGATTAAGCATGCTGCTGTCTCTTTAAACAGCTATGCAGTACTTTCCAGCGAAGTCTCCTAGAGGTCAAACAACTGCTCCATTTAGTGGAAAAGGATATTTAACTAAACCAATTGACTTTTTAGAGATAAAAGTTCAGCTGTTTTCTGAACACAGCCTAAGTTATCTAATATCCTATCAAAAATAACCACAGATAAAAAATAACCTATTACCAAACCAAGCACACAGCAAAGTCTCCTCAAATACCCATCAAACAAATTGAAAATGTTCCATAATTTATTTCCCTTCTCATGTCCATGTAACATGAGAAACCAATATTTAATGTATTTGAGATCTTATATCTTAGTTTCCTCTGCCTCAGTTTACAAATGGACATGAAAATAATCAGCATCATAGAAAGTATTAGCATAGCTTTAAACTGGAGAAAAAGCAGGAGGCTAAACAGTCTGTAATTATCATTCCACAAAGATCAAGTACTATAGGGTACCTCAGCACAGTGCATTTTTCTGTATCAATTTCCCATTTACACGTCCACACCTTGTGGTGCTTTTATACCCTTGTACAGTGTGTACCATACAGGAGGATGAAAGAGACCATCTAGGTTGAACTTTAGATGTATTTGTTATGAGTAAGAGCATTCAGTGTGGACCATTTGCCTTATTCACTTTCCTTCCTTTGTTAGTAGTGTAAGGAAGCCGCCCTTCCCTCAGCATTGTTTTCAGATTTGGGTGTATTTAAAAATGCTGTTCCACTGTGATACCTTTACTTGACACTTTCATTTTTAGCCAGTCAATTCAACATAATATTTAAAATATTTGGACCAAAAAATGTTCCTGAAATCAAAAGCATTTTGAATATGTTAATAATATGTGGTAGTGCATACTAAACTGGATGTTTAAATTATCCAGGTTGCTTCTGTGTGTGCTCAGTCTGTTTTATGAGCTTTAAAAATGTGGGCGTTTTTAAATTGTTGTTTTGAGGGTTATTTCTCCTTTTTCTCTCAAAGTTTGTGATTTTAGTTTAAAGAGTAACTTATTGTAGGTTTTAGCATTTGGGTAGTTTTTGCCCTAAATTTGCACAAAGAAATACTAAGTGGAGTTTCTTCCGTCAACTGAACTTGTTGCATTCCCTTTTTCTCCTTAAGTTTGAATCTCAGTTTTTGTTTGTATAGCAAAATAAATATCCTCAAATTTATATTGATCTCATAAATGCAAATAGAGAAATTAAAACTGATCGTTGAGAAGCTGCCTTGCCTATAAAGAAGTTATTGATTCTGTAGCTCTGCTAGACTCCCAAATGTAGATATGGACCTAATATGTATATCTAAAATACTTATATTCCCCCATAAAGTCTTGAAGAACAATTTGGCCATCATAGGAATACAATTTGGGAACTGAATATGGAATTGTAAAAAGATGTCACCGCTATGTGGAAGCCCAGTACTTTGAGTTCTGATGACGTAGTCATTTATCTATCCATATATCATGTAGTGATTAAACATCTATTGACTCTGTAACTGACATCATGCTATGTGCAGAGATAAAGATAAATAAGACAATGAGCTTTTTTAGTGAAGAACATAAGAGGTACACAGAAGACAAGTTAATACTGCATTAAAAGTGAAAAGGTCACCAAAGTCAGAATCAGGACAAGGAAGGCCAGAGTTCAGTGAAGTCATCCTAGCAGAGACAGCAGTTGAGCTGAGTGCTTGAGTCTTTCAGATTTGGACAAATAAGAGTTAATTAACCAAGAGAATGATTCCAGGATAGGAGGTATAGGGAAGTAAGGGGGACACGGCGCAGTCACAGCCCCTGAATTTCTAGATCATTATAGATAAACTGAATAATTTTTCTAGGTGCAGAATTTTTAGTAGGTAATGGAATGACTTCTTACCAAATTGTCCATGAACAGGCTTATACATCCCTAGGTTATTATGTAAGGTATGTGATATTCAAAGACTCTATGTGTATACATATATACACATAAATATTATAAATATGTTTGTCTCTATTAATGATCCTTAGCTAATTCATGTACATCAAAATCTTGTTTTCTTCCATTAGATAGTTAATGAATGTAGATGGTTTTGGAATCAGAGAAACTGGCTTATTTTCCAACCTTTCCATTTACTAGATGAGTGAACTCGGAAAATCACTTAACATCTGAGAGAGTGCATTTTTTCAGGTGTACAATGATGGGAATAAGAAATATGTCAAAAATATTTTTCATCGAGATTAAATTAGTATTTAGGTAAAGATGGTAATAGGCTACAATAGATGCTTAATAAATGGTAACTTTACTATTACTATTTATCTTATTGTACAAGTCCAGTTCTTAGAACAGTATATTAAATCTTGCAGGCATATTATTATTTCTTTCAGTGCTTTTACATTTGCCGAATGCCTCTTTTAACATATATAACCTAATACTGCAATTGGCTTGTTCAGGAGAAAGACCAGAGTCTCATTCTTCCCCATGAACCAAGAAGTTACCAGATATCTTTATTTCCAGTATGAGAAAACTGAGGCATAGATGGACTGACTGATTTGGGCAAGAAGCCAATTCATTAAATGATAACACTCCTTGTCTTCCCATTAGATTCCCCATGGAAATCTTGGAGGGCTTGGTCTGAGGTCTGATTCTTTGTCATTATGGAAATATCCTATAAGATTATCCAATTAGATTGGTTTCTAGGCAGAGCCATCACTCTGAAGGCTAGAGTCCAAGCCAGTTATGTTAAAGTGGATTTACATGGCAAAGCAAGAAATGAGCCAGCTGTCAGTGTGTCTGCCTTTCAGTCCATTTCACTATTAAGAGTGAAGGCTCTGAGGTTTCATTTACCAACAGTTTGGGTTCCAGACAATTGTAATTCTAGCCTGAAGATTTTTGGAAATAAGTATTTTGGAAGATGCCAACTGAAAGTTTACTTCCAAAATATTTAATGGCCTCTCTTTGGAGAGATGGATACTTTGTAGGGGCCAGTGTTTATTGCATGCCTTAGATAGGCTTTGAAAAAGAAAACTAAAAAATAAAACCACACATTTTCCATCTGGAAGTTTTACTCTTGCATAGTGTAAAATATAAAATATCTTTGTTATTTCATCATTAGATCTGTCATGCAAAGTGAAATTCTTTTGGGTTTATAGCCTTCCTTCCCCTCCTCTCCTCTTTCTTTTCTTCCCCTCTCCTTTCTTTCCTTCCTCTCCTCTTCCCTCCCCTCCCCTCTCTTCTCCCTCTTCTCCTCTTCCTTTTGGTGAGATTCTAACTGTAGGAGTTAGATTGCTTAATGGGTGCCCAGGGTAAAGACTGAAAGAATTACATTATGCAGTGAAGCAGTGGTGTGGGTGGGGTGCGATTTAAAAGAATATTAAGTTCCAAGAAATATAGTTGCCACAAACAGGTCTGTAGGAACTCCTTTAGAACTGGAGGTTAATTAGAGTCCTTACTTCCTGTGAAATTTGATGGCCTAGAGCATAGCCCAAATAGTGACATAGGGAGCTGCCACTTTGTACCCACATTGGTTGGCCATCAGCCACTTAAAAAAAAAACCCAAAACTCAGCAACAAAAATATTCCTGTGTATGTATTTAATTTCAACCTCGTAACATAAAAAATACTTCAGAGAAAACATTTAAAAGCAATTTAAGTGTAAATTTCTTTCTGAGTGAAATTCCAAAGAGCAGTCTACTCTTCCTCATAGGCCTTGGAATTCTTAAATATGAAATCCTAAGCTATTTTGGTATTGCAATAGTAACCAGCCTTCTAAAGGGAGTCCCTGAATAGAATAATAACAGCAATTCGGTTGAGAAACAAAGGTCAAACCAGATGAATATCTCGTGTTAATTTTGTCCAAGGCTTTATTAACATACTATGGTTTGCCCATTTGACATTTGATTTTTATCAAGCTATATTCTTATCCCCATCCTTTATTTATATATCTCTTTTGGAAATGAATATGAATGAAATAAAAATCACAACATTTTAGGGTGTGGGGCAGATCAATTTTCCTTTCTTTGAATTTACCAAATCTGTTTGTGTGAGGAAGCAACGAAATGCATTTTTTGTGCCTAATGGAGTAAGTACATTATTATGTTTCCCACAGCTATTGAAGGCAGTAAGCTCACTTCTAAGTGAGTAAGGTAAACACCCCTCAGTTTTGTGTTGAGCTTTGTATGACTACTGGGTCTTCTCCCCCATCCTAGGATCTACTAAGCACAAATGTACATGTGACAAATGGAATGTAAACAAATGATACCCCATGGGTACACAGCAGGGGAAATGTACAGAAAGGTTCTTACATGCCATTACAAATGGTAGCCTCTAAGTGCCAAGTTAATTATAAAAAGCGGAAGCAGTGACTCCCTAACACACGGCTCAAAATAAAGACGGGTTTGTCCACAAAAAAGAATGTAACAATTCAGTTCTGTGCATTTGTTTATTGATGATCTCTTTTTTCCCCTTACGTCTTGACATTCCACCAAAGCAGGCTGCATGATCTTCCCCTTAGGAAACAACTCAGAGCTTAGCTTTATTTACAAGCTTTATTCTACAAAGAGCAAAATGTTCCAGCTGATAGAATAGATGTTACATGGCAGCCTACTGACCTCTCTATTTGGGAGAAATATTCAACTCCTACAGAGAAGTCCTAAATGTTAGCTGATTCATGGTCAGTTTTTTTTCTTTTCTATTTACTGAAGACCAAACCACTGACTTTAGTTTATTTCTTTTTTTTTCACCAGTAGGATGTTTCTCTGCTTCATGTCAGATTCTGCAATAAACAAGTAGCTTTGGGCTGTGAATTTGAGCTTTATAATTTTTCACCTCCATTTGCTTCAAAGGCACCAAGTTCAGGCTACATTAGAGTTTCACCTTAATGAGAAAAGGATGGTAGGGTGTTGGGTAGGAGGAAGCCTAATCTTCACACTAATCTTCACACCTTTTGGGAATGCTGTGAGATCAGGGTATTTGCATGCGGGCTTCTAGGAGAAATGGGGAGACAACTATAGAACTGATCCTTTGATTCTGGGGCTCCAGGAACTTCTAGAAGCACCTGAGTAGTAAGAAAACTCACCTTGATATAGGAGACTATTGAAAAGACACGTTTTTCAGTTTAGGATACTGATTATTTTTGGGGGAGAGATACTTTGGTGTGTATGACATAAACGTCTCTGATTTCAATCTGAAGGAAGCTGACCTCAGGTCCCCTCAGTAGGAAGGGGTGTAAAAACTAATGGAGAATTTTGCCATTTGGGGCCTAATAAGATTAACTCTAAAGACTAGGGAGGAGAGGTCCTAGCTCCAAATTGGTGAGCTCTGAGCCTGAGTAAGTAGAGAGGAGAGAAGTCCAGAAAGAGAGGACCAGCATGATTGAAGTAGCAGTTGCTAGAGTACAGCTTATCAGAGGATGCGGCAGAAAATTCCAACAAAGAACTAGGAGAGTATGGGAGCCCCCTGGGATGAACGAAAAGGACTTGGACTTTTAGGAGTGGCACACACTCACAGGCTAGGAGCTCAAGAGTCAAAGATAATTGCAACTGTTACCGTGTCTTTCGTGATCTCCCTGGCTCTCTAGGACTGGTGTGGCCTGGGAAAGACCTTTCCGGGCACAACGGCCATTCCACTACCAAGATGCAAATTAAACACTCTACAGAAAAAGATTACAATTTGAAGACAAGCTGTATTTTTTCTAAAGTTGCATTGTTAAAGTATTAGAATAACAGTTGAGAACCCTTGCTTCATACAGCAATATTGCTGCGGCTTTTATTCCTATTACTGACAATAGCTTTTAGTTCTTTTCACCAAATCAAGGAGTTCTAACACATTTAGTACTTGTAGCTAACATTCTGACTCAAGTGGCATGCATAATTAATTCCATATCATGGCCAGTTTAATTTCTTCCCTTTCATCCAAAAGTGCACAGAGGTCTTGATTATATCCTGTATCCTCTCTACCTGAATGAAGCCCATCTTGCCCCTTCTCATATTCCCTGCCTCCCTTTAACCACAGAATTGTCATTCTAAGGGAAAACACAACTAACTGAGTCTGTTTGTTAATCTACCACCTCTCAAAGTGTCTAGGTCAAACTGAATAGTATATTTAGTGGAGAAAACACTTTCCATAGTCTAAATGGAATGTGAGCCTATGCATTCATGCTTTACTGAGTGGTCAACTCATATATGAAAAGAAGTGATCCCAGTAGGTTAGGCATTCTTAGTCACAGGATGAGATAGGAAGTCAGCACAAGATCCAGGTAGCAAAGACCTTGCTGATAAAACAGGTTGCAGTAAAGAGGCAGGCCAAAACCCTCCAAAACCAAGATGGCTGTGAAAGTGACCTTTGCTTGTCTTCACTGCTCATTATATGCTAATTATAATACATTAGAATGCTAAGAGACACTCTTACCAGCACCAGGACAGTTTACAAGTCACGGCAATGTAGGGAAGTTACACTATATGGTCTAAAAGAGGGAGGAACCCTCAGTTATGGGAATTGCCCACCCCTTTCCTAGAAAACTCATGAATAATCCACTTCTTGTTTAGCATATATTCAAGAAATAACTACAAGTGTAATTAGTTGAGTAGTCCACACTGCTGCTTTTGCCTATTCTTTTGTTTCTTTGCTTCTCTAATAAACTTGCTTTCACTTAAAAAAAATAAAAAAGAAAAGCAGTGATCCTTTCCTTAAGGAACTAGGTTGAAATAAGTAGGCCTACTGTGGGAATTACATTCTACATACCAGGTGCGTGTCCACTGGTCATGTGTTGGTGCCTATGTGGTTGGTTGGAAAGGATAAGTCGCTTGGAGTGACAAATATAATTTTGGGTTCAAACATGTTGCTGGGAATCAAATGATAATTGGAAGTCTCTTGAGATCTGAAACTCTGTTGGCAATGTGAAAGTTTTCAGTGATGCACACCTTGAAGTCATGATTGTTGTGGCATGGTTGATTTCACTCATTCAACAAATATTTACTGTGTATTTACCGTGAACCAGTTACTGTACAAGGAGTTGGTGATGGAATTGAGCAACATGGAAACTATCTCTGCCCTCTTGGGTTTTAGCGTTTAGTGGTGGAAGACACGAGAGAAGCAAACAGAGTCTTAGATCATGGTAAGTGCTATGAAGAAAACAAAGCAGGACTTTGAATAGAGTTACTGGTTAGGGGTGGTGGTGGTAGTGAGATGTGCAGTTAATTTAGACTGAGAAGTCAAAGAAGGCCTTTGAGGAGATAACATTTGAATTGTCTCAAGCTAAAAACTCAGGGTTCCTTCTGAATTAGATTCCCCTTTTCTTAGTTATGGACCTATGAAGTTCAGCTAAATATAGTACTTATTTGGTTTTTATTTGCTCCTTCTAAATTAGGCAAACCTTTTTTTCTCTTGCCATGTAAACATTTAATAAGCTTGCAAATGGGGCATAGGGAAGAGTTTCTTTCCTTTTAAGAATCACAGTAAATATCTCACAACTAGGGGAAGTTGCCTCCAGGAAATTGGTGGTACTTTACAAAAAAGAGACTCATGACTTTAATAGCCAGGCCTTAGTTGTGTACATAGCTATTTCAGAGATAATAGAATTTTCTTCCTAATGAAAAACTGTTTTGCTTTCAGTAATTCCATGTACTTAGACGTACTTATGTCTTATTGATGGCTTCCCACTCAAAGAAGTTACCAAAGAAATCATCTCAGCCCTTTGCAGAGGTTAGCTGTGAGAAAAGAGAATTAATTTAGGTAATTCCCACCTATGGAAGAGCCATCAGCCTCCTCAGAAAACATATCCTACCCCATGTCTTCACTGTTAAATCAATTTGCTGGACATTGCTTCTCTATTCATTTTAACCAGTTCCATGTGTAGTTAGATTCTGGAGTGAACCTTGCAAGAGTGCTAATTTTTTGTACCCTCGAATCCAATCCATTTCCGCTAGATGTTGAGATAGTAGTCAGTTGCTGTCCTCATGCCCCTCCTGTGACGCTTCAGGAGATATCCACTGGGGGTTTGTCCTGGAGGCCACCGTGTCCTTCTCCTCCATAGAATTAAATAGAAAATATAGCTCCACAACAGAAAAATTGTAAAAGCCCTTTTAAAAGTGATGCTGATTTATAGGAGTGTTTGAATGAGGAGCTTTTGTTCATTTTGGATTCGTTTATCCACCAATATTTATGGAGGCATTGCATGGATAGGTGGGGAGATGTTAGACTGTGATGCAGGTCTGCTACCTGTGAAAAGAGAAGGGGGAGAAAGGAAGGATTGTGTAGGAAGAGCTTCAGACCTCTTTTTGAGAAAGTTTTGGATAGGCTTATGGGGAGTTCCTGAACCAAGGTTGCCCATTGGAGAAGTCCCAGGATGAAACCACTCGGCTCTAGTTCTCCTACTGCTTTTAGTCATCCCAGGAGCAGCCAGGGCAAGCATTGCCTCCCCTAGCCTCATGAGTGAACACCTGGATGGATCTGAAGGTGGGTTCATGGAGGCTGTCAGTCAATCATACCTTCAAAGCAAGTTTTCTTGAAGGGAGGCTTAATATCTACAATTTTATCTTCAGTGAAGGAGAATGATAGATTGAAGGACAGGCGTGGTTTTGTTTTGTTTTGCTTATAAATTGAAGGTATAGTTTTGGATATGATAAGTTTGAAATACCTGAGACATTCACGTGGAGGTGGACACACTGGAGAGAAGCTCAGAGAAGGGAGTTGGGCTGGAGATTTCAGTCTTGGAGTTGCCATCATTTATGGAAGGTATTTAAAGCCAAGGAAGTAGTTGTGATCATTCTGGGGGAGACTATGTAGAGAAAGACGAAAAGTGTCCAGGACTCAGCTCTGAGGAACTCCAACACTAACAGGTCAGGCAAAGGAGAAGGAGACAGTAGGAGCAGCCAGAAAGGCAGGAGGAAAGCCAGAAAAGTGTGCCAAATGAGGAGGTGTGACAGCAGGGGTCAAGTGAGACAACTGCGTCCAATGAGAAGAGAGCAGAAACGCAGAAAAGCGTATTGGCGACATGGAAGTCTCTGGTGATTTCTTTCTTTCTTTAGTTTTAGTGACATATTGAGTTCAGAAGATAGTAATAGGCTAAAGGGAGAATGGAAAATGAGGTACTGGAGTAAACATGTATTTAAAACTCAAGAAATCTGGCTATTTTTGGGAGCAGGTATTGGGGCAGTGCTAGAAGTGGGTATGTAAACGTTCTCATTTTCAATGAGTACAGATATTGGAAGACGCTTGTAAATATATAGTAATGATCCCATGAAAGGCAAACAATTGATTTTGTAAGAGAAATAAGGGATAACTAAGAAGATGAGAGGAGTACATCTCCCAGTGGAGGTGGAGAGATTGGCCTTTGCTAGAAGGGAGATGGATAACCATGTGTTCTAGCATATGGAATGTCATCCTCCCCCAGGAGTCTGTACTGCCTCTGCTGTCAACTTTTCATTTGTCCAAGGGAGGCTGAAGTAGAGTCTTCATTCTGCCCAGTAATGTGCTTAGCTAGGGATTTTCTTACCAGGGAAGAAGAAAAAAAAATGATATTGGGGGGAGTATAAGCAGTCTTTGTCACAAGATTGTTGGCTTTGCCCTTTAATTACAAAATGAAGTGCAAACCTTTTTTTTTTTTTTGAGATAGTCTCGTTCTGTCACCCAGGCTGGAGTGCAATGGCACGATCTCGGCTCACTGCAATCTCTGCCTCTCGGGTTCAAGCAATTCTCCTGCCTTAGCTTCCCAAGTAGCTGGGATTACAGGTACCTGAGACTAAATTTTTTTTTTTGTTTCTAGTTTTAGTAGAGATGGGCCAGGCTAGTCTCGAACTTTTGGCCTGGCAGTCAAAGCCTTTTGTAGCCTGTGCTCACCTACCTGCGCCCCCATACTCTCCCCAGTTTACTAACCACTCCCTGATATGAAATACATCTGTGATGCTACTCAGGTTCTTTTTTTCTCCCTAGCTGTAGAACATCTTTTCATTCTTCCAAGGCCTGATGAAAGGACATCTGCTGTCTGAAGCCTCCCTTTACTAATAGAACAAATCATTCTCTCTTATGTCTCCACAGCACGTTGTATCTACTTTTATTATATCCCTTAATAAATTGAGGTTTCAAATGTATCTGGATATCTGTCTGCCTGCTAGTACACGAGGTCTGCAAGTTCAGAAAATGTTCTAGTCATCTGGAAGTAACTGCTTGTTTAACTGTTAATGCCAAACTCATAAGATACGTTTTTAGAGAATTTTTTCTATAGGGTTACAAAGGCCATTTGATGGCATTGGGTGGGATTTATTTCACGAAAGGGTAATGACACAGCAGTTCTGCATTGGGTCTGGTATCTGGGTGGAAATGCAGCTGCTCCTACAACATTATCATTTCTTCTTGATAGCAAGAACAGCTTTCACCCAAAGACAGGAATATTTGTCACAGGGTAAGTGCCGAATGGGGAGAGAGGAAAG
The DNA here is from genome assembly GCF_009828535.3 of Hylobates moloch. Lineage (NCBI taxonomy): Eukaryota > Metazoa > Chordata > Mammalia > Primates > Hylobatidae > Hylobates > Hylobates moloch. The sequence goes on from NW_026652280.1 coordinate 127,165,315, forward strand.
TGGGGAAACATACTTCTCTTGAATGCACTCCCCTTCTTTCTTTCCAATTTGACTCCTCTGGAAGGGCATACATGGAGAGTGCTGGAGTATGTACCATAAAATATATTGGAATCTCTAGCCATCCCTCTTTATATTCCTAACATTTTATAATGATAAAAACTAAGCAGTCACTAACTGCCAGCTTCTACAATAAGGGCTTTGCCTTTTTTATATCATTTAATTCTTACAACGATACTGTAAGACAGGTACTTGTATTATTTCTATTGGATATTGAGACTAAGGGCCATAAGGTGACTTGCCTGAAGTCACACCGACACACAACCTGCAGAAGAGTGAGAATAGCAACCATTTCTACCTGGATCTAGAGACTGAACCCTAATCACTGTGCTCCGAAAACTCTAGGTTGGTTGGTCAGTGTGTGTTTCTGCTGGGGAGGCATTAGCAACCTTGGGCAGAAAGGCCCAAGATGATGTTGGAGTTGATTTAAGAGACACTTGGGTGTGTGACTTATCAGCAGGGCTCTAGGTCAAATTTCAAGAAAAGTAGAGTTTCTTTTAGTGTTTTCTGAGTTCTTCTTTCTTGTAGTCTATTGAATGATGCTTGCAGCTGTCCAAAGCTCACCTGAACTCATTCAGAGTTTCTTTTTTAAAAAAAAAAAAAAGCTTTATTGAGAAATAATTTAACATCATACAATTCACCCATTTAAAGGGTATAATTCAGTGGTTTGAAGTATCTTTACAGAGTTGTACATCCATTACAGCAATTTTAGAACATTTTTATTACCCCCCAAATAAACCCTGTGCCCCTTATCTGTCTCCCCCATCTCACTGTACCCATAACCCTAGGAAGCCATTATTCTACTTTCCATCTCTATGAATTTGCCTATTTTGGGCATTTCATATTAATAGAATTATACAATAAATGACCTTGTGTGTCTGACTTTTATTTAGAATAATGTTTTCAAAGTTCATCCATGTTCTAGCATATATCAGAACTTAATATATTTTTATTGCCAAATAATATTCCATTTGTGTGGATATACCACTTATTTATTCATCAGTTAAGGGACATTTGGGTCCTTTCCACTTTTTGGTTGTTATGAATAATGCTGCTATGGACATCACTCAAAGTTTCTTATGCCCTTTTTTCATATTTCTACTCAAAGCTCCCACGTTCTCATTGCACAGATCTTAGTTTGGGATCAGAGAACACTGGAATAGTCTAATTATTACAATTCATACTGCAGCATAGATGACTGATACACTATATGCATTTTAAAAGAGGAGTGTTATAAACCCAATACACCTCTAATTGTTGAAGTCATTGCAGGCAGTTCCTTCTGAGAAATGAGCTCTTCCTGGTTTCCTGTTCTTACACTATCCGCCACCTGTCATTGTTTTCTCCACACCCACAAAATGCCCAAAGAAGCTACTTAGCAGCCCACTCTTGAAAAGCTGCCAAGCCTGTCAGCAGTTCTGTGTCTAATCCATTTTCATTTTCTTCTGCTCACACTGTATTTTTCTTCTCTACAGCAACGTTCTCTGTGCAAACAAAAAGATTATTGCCCTGAGTTTTGTCATTACTCATAATTGAAACCTCTCCATAATCTCTTCTCACCCTGTCACCACCTTCCCTTTCTTCTAGCTCACTCCTTCCAGAACCATGATCCCAACAATTTGAACCTACCTAGATTGCCAGTTCATTGATCCTACTACCTGTAGGATCTGTCTGACATCTTTTTTTTTTAACTGTCCATCATCTTCTTGACATCCTCTCGTCCCTATTGACCAAACTTAAATTCAATTTTCAACCATTCTAATCACTCCCTTGTGGTCACCCTCAATTCCTTGCCTTTTTTGGCTTCAGTTTTCTTCCTCAACAAAGCCACAAGTTAAGTCTCCCTCTCTGTCTGCTATATACCTACACCAATGAATCTGAATAGGACTAAAGAAAACAGAACATCTTGCCCCTCTGTACAATTTGTATAGGTTTGTCCTACTGTAAATTAATCACTACCTACTTCACGTGGGCCTCTGATGCTTTATGCTTCATCCTTAATGCTGCCAGGAAATTATGTTTCTCTAGTCCATTGACTTTTCCACTTTTTTTTTTTTTTTTTTTTTTGTGACATGGTCTCTGTCTGTCACATAGGCTAAAGTGCATAGCTCACTGTGTCTTCCACCTCCTGGCTCAAGCCATCCTTTGGCCTTAGCCTCCCAAGTAGCTGGGACTACAGGTGTGTGCCACCATGTTTGGCTAATTCAATTTTTTTTTTTTTCGTAGAGACAGGGTCTTGCTATGTTGCCCAGGCTGGTCTCCAACTCCTGGGCTTAAGCAATCCTCCCATCTCAGCCTCCCAAAATACTGGGATTACAGGCATGAGTCACAATGCCCAGCCCCACTTTTCTAGTTAATTTTTTAATTTTCACAGCTCTCCCAAAACCTCAACACTTCCTCCATTATCTTCAATCACAACTGAAAGAGAATTCTCCAGACTCCAACCGCCATATTTACCATCTACTAGTGTCTGCATCCATAAAACCTAACATCTGTGCTTATTTCTGTTATTTCTTCTTAGAGAGAAAGGTTATCTTTTCACTTGTGTGCTAGACCCCATTCTTTCTTACCTGATCATTGCTCCAGCAGTTCTGCTGTCTCCTGTTTCATCATTTTTTCACTTTTCAGGAACATTTTCACCAATATGCAAATATATGATTAGATTTCCCATCTTAATGCAATGAAAACCAAAGCTTTCTGCTGACTCCATCATCCCTGCCAGTTACTACCCCATTCCTGGGCCTTCCCTTGCAGCAAAACTCTTTGAACCAGTTGTCTCTTATCACCAACTTCTTGAGATTTCCACTAGAAGAGCCAATCAGTATCTCGAACTTAATATATCAAAAATGGAACATCTGATCTCTAACTTCTTAATACTTCACCCCCAGCTGTCTCATCTCAGTTGATGGCAATATTACTTTTTTTTTTTTTGAGATGGAGTTTCACTCTTGTTGCCCAGGCTGGAGTGCAATGGCATGATCTTGGCTCACTGCAACCTCCACCTCCCAGGTTCAAGCGATTCTCCTGCCTCAGCCTCTTGAGTAGCCGGAATTACAGGCAGCCGCCACCACGCCTGGCTAATTTTTTGTATTTTTAGTAGAGACAGGGTTTCACTGTGTTGGCCAGGCTGATCGCAAATGCCTGACCTCGTGATCAGCCCACCTCAGCCTCCCAAAGTGCTGGGATTACAGGCGTGAGCCACGTGCCCAGCCGGCGATATTACTTTTTTAATTGCTGTGTGTCAAATTCTTAGAGTTACCCTTGAATCTTTTCTTTCTTTCATACTCCATATCCAATTAGTCAGAAAATCCCATTTGCTGTATCTTTAAGCTATATACTTCATCAGATCCATTCTCATGATCTCTACTATGAACACCCTGGTACAAGCCAATCATTGTCACTTACTCCCTAATTGATCCCCCGATTCCATTCTTGTTCATTACCTTTTATTTCAACAAAGCAAAAGCCAAAGTACTAACAATGGCCAACAAAATCCTGGATAAACTGAGCCCCCCATTAATCTCTGAATTTTTCTCTACTACCTTTCCCCTCCTATTCACACAAGCTGCCATATTTTACTTCAGGGCCTTTGCACAGGAACATAGCTTTTGCCTGGAGCACTCTCCCCCTTCACTTGCTCTAAGCCTTATCCAGTGTCCCTTCCTAATGAGGTACACCCAGGAAACACTATTTAAATTTGTGTAGCATCTCCGCCCTGATCTTCCTACCCTGTTCTGTTTTTGCATAATGCTTGTCACCACCTAATACACCATATAGTTTTGTTATTTTTAACATGTTTATTTTTATTTATTTATTTATTTTTTGAGTCCTGGGAGAACTGGGATGAATGAAAAACTTACATTTCATGAAAATGACCCTGAAGTTTCAATGACAAAAAATTACCCTTTGGTAATATTTAAAATGTTTAACTTGTATCTGTATTACCTTGACTAAAAAAAATTCTCAATTGAAAAAGAAAACAAATCCTAGGCCAGGCATGGTGGCTCACATGTATAAACTCAGTGTTTTGGGAGGCTGAGGCAAGAGGATCATTTGAGCTCAGGAGTTTAAGACCCACCTGGGCAACATAGTGAGACCCTGTCTCTGCAAAAAATAAAAAGAAAATTAGTTGGGCTTAGTGGTGCACACCTGTAGTCCCAGCTACTTGGGAGACTGAGGCCAGAGAACCACTTGAGCCTGGGAAATTGAGGGTGCAGTAAGCCATGATTGTGCCACTGTATTCCAGCCTGGGTGACTGAGCAAGATCCTGTATCAAACAATGACAACAACAACAACATCCCCCAAATCTTTATGCCTAGAATCACTTGACACCTCTGAAAATTTTTTTTTTTTTTTGGAGATGGAGTCTGGCTCTGTCGCCCAGGCTGGAGTGCAGTGGCTCGATGTCTGCTCACTGCAAGCTCCGCCTCCCGGGTTCACACCATTCTCCTGCCTCAGCCTCCCGAATAGCTGGGACTACAGGCGCCTGCCACCACGCCCGGCTAATTTTTTTGTATTTTTAGTAGAGACAGGGTTTCACTGTGTTAGCCAGGATGGTCTCGATCTCCTGACCTCGTGGTCCGCCCGCCTCGGCCTTCCAAAGTGCTGGGATTACAGGCGTGAGCCACCGCGCCCGGCCGAAAAATTTTAAATAAGAAATAGATGCAATCACATTTCAAAAAGATCACTGGGCAACAGTGAGGAAAAGGAGGTGGAAGAAGTGCCTAATGGAGCCAGGGAGAACAGATGGTTGTTGACTACTCCAAGAATCCCAGGGAAAAGTGCTGGAGGTGCAGCAGTGAGGATCAGGACCCAGTGGGGACAGAAAAGTGAACTGTGAGCATGTCAGCACTCTAGGACATGGATATGGGAAAGTGAGGAGTGTAGCCTGACTGCCAGATTTGTATTTTTGTAACAACTGGCTATCAGGTGTTGCTGTCACTAGAAAGGAAAAAATAGGGAGAAGAAAAAAGCAATGAATGCAGTTTTGGAATGTGTCATACTTTGAGGCTTTGCCACGTTTGAGGTGCTTTTGTTAAACAATTAGTATTCTTTGACTAAATGGACTGGTGATCCTTGTTGGTGTCTTCCAAGAATTCCCTTCTGGATTTCACACCCAATAACATGGGTTTTAACATCCAGCATTTCAGTGGGGTCCACAGTACCTAAGTCTTGCCTTTCAAATAAAAAATGTCCACCTTAGAAAATGTTTATTTTTTGCTGTCTGTCTCTCCCCACTAGAGTGTAAACTCCATAAAGTCTGGGGCTTTTGATTGTTTTGTTCACAAGCATTTAGTTCTGGGTCATAGTAGGTGCTCAGTAAATATTTGATCAATGAATTAATCTGAAATTGAGACACGCATTCAGGGTCGTCTATTAAATTTATTGACCAAATTGTTCTACTATGTGAAATATCAAACTTCTTTGAAATTTTGATACTGAAATCATTTATTAAATCTGATGCTTATTAAAAAAATAGATATACTACCATCCCCACTACCACCCACATTGTAAGCTTTCATTGACATGGTTGTTATTTGCAATAGAAAATCTTTTAGTCTACATTACATTTAAAAGTAGCATTCTTTTGATAACTAAAATCTTCTAAAATCATGCATTTATTTTAAAAAGAGAAGTTTGAAACAGTGGTATTAGCTTCATGTCCTGGAATTTGGCATCGAGGACTCCCCGGAATTCTCCAGCTGCCAGAGCTAAGAATAGTGCAGAATGTAAACTTCCATAGAGCCAACTGTGAAAGGAATTTTGAGAAGCAGAGTGAGACTATAGCATTCTCAGAAAGTTTAGAAAATGATACTCATTAATTGTCAAATAGCACATATCTTAATGATATATTTTACTGTTCTAAACTCAAATGGAATGGCTTGTAGGACCTCCTGCCTCCTCCCAAGAGAGGTTTCATTCATTCTCTATGCATTCATGTGTTATTTAACATTATTATGAGAGAACATGGCACAAGGACCTGCCTTTGACAAAGGGCAGTGCATATTGCTACCTTTTATAGGAGTACTTTCAAGGCTCCCCAGAAATGCATGTGGTAATTTTATTCAGAATCAGATTTTAATTTGTTGAATTCATTTTAGCCCTAGGATTCTCATTTTTGTTTGTGAGCTTCCAGGGCAGGTGGTGGAATTTAGGATTTTTTCTCCCTCCTTTCCTTCCTTCCTTCCTTCCTTCCTTCCTTCCTTCCTTCCTTCCTTCCTTCCTTCCTTCCTTTCCTTTCCTTTCCTTTCCTTTCCTTTCCTTTCTTTTTTTTTTTGCAAGAGAGTCTTGCTCTATTGCCCAGGCTGGAGTGCAGTGTTCCAATCTTAGCTCACTGCAACCTTCAATGTAAGCCTGCTTTTTTTTTTTTTTTTTTTTTGAGACAGAGTCTTGCTCTGTTGCCAGGCTGGAGTGCAGTGGTGCTCTCTCGGCTCACTGCAACCTCCTCCTCCTGGGTTCAAGCAATTCTTTTGCCTTAGCTTCCCAAGTAGCTGGGATTACAGGCATGTACCACCACGCCCAGCTAATTTTTGTATTTTTAGTAGAGACAGGGTTTCACCATGTTGGCCAGGATGGTCTTGATCTCCTGACCTCGTGATCTGCCTGCCTCGGCCTCCCAAAGTGCTGGGATTATAGGCGTGAGCCACCGTGCCTGGCTGCCTGTTCTTAACTGGTGGGTTGTTAAGAAAAATATATTAGACTACACTTTTATTTCTGTAAAATAAAAAAATTGATCTAGATGATATCCAAGACCGCTCCCTGCTCTAAAATCTTGTGATTCTGTGAGTCTCCTTTCAGGCAATAAAAACTACTGATGATAACTTTCCTGATAAAATTGTGCCATTTTCACCATGCTTGTGGAATTAGCCCTTTTGTTTAGTTAATCTCTCTCTCTCTCTCCCTTTTTGTAGTCACAGGACTATGATTTGAACCTAAAATAGTATTCTGCTTATAGCACATTTCACAGAAGGCAGTTCTGTCTCAGACCTGCTTTCTGGGTATGTGGATTTCAAGCCCCTAACTGGGGCTGGTGGGCAGTTTGGTGGCAAGATGCTGGTGCATTTCCCACTCTTGGTCAAGGCATTGCTTCACGGCCAGCTCTGCTATGTGCTTTTCCACTTTTGGACTCAGCACAGACCACTGAATCCTCAATAGGATCACTTGTTAAAAGCTGTAATGTTACTACATATATTTTGATAGACTCAGTCCTTGCAGACAGCTCCATGTGAGAGTATGCTATGGACGAGAAAGAGGTAAATGAGTAGTATGATTCGTCCTGAAACCCACAGGCCTCTACTGAGATTAATTGTTGGCAAACTCTCCCCAAGATCCTTGACCATAAAGTACTCCAGGGAGCGCAAAGGATTACGGTCATTACCCATATAGCAAGCTAAGCTAATTTTGCCTGGGTTTGACCCTTTGGTTCCAGAGAGTCTAGCTATTTCAATTCTGTCCCTTAGATGACACACCTTAATGACAACATTGACAGCGTGATCAGTTGCTCATCAGGTGCAGGACCCCAGCATTTCCTTTCCAGCTCACAGATATTTCCCTGAAATTTAAAATGCCTTCTGAAACATGAGGCCTTCTGTTCTTTGTTAGTCATCCCTGCTTCGTAGCTAGTCAGTCACCATAGCCAGAGTGTGGGAGGACAGATGCCGTCAGTCACATGAATCTTTCAGTGAGTCCTGTGGAGCCATAGAGCGACAGGTGCTAGACCCGGTGCCCAGGCAAGGCAATGCTCTCTCGGAGGGGGATTAGGGGCCTGGAGGCAAATTACCTTCACAGGGAACTCACTACGTTTTGTATTATTTTCCAGAAGGTTCTTCTTTGTTTCCATATGACTGACAGACACCCACGGTCACCCTTGATTATAGTATTGCTTTCTTTGTTACCAAGGCAGCTTTATTACTGAAACCTGGTGAAACATCTACAGAAAGGAGTCACAATGTGTTACTAAAAAGTTCCAACGAAGGAAAATAAATTCTTCATAAAAGAGGAGTGATGATTTGGTTCAAGTTTTCTCAGCACTATATATTGCAGTCTTGGTGGTGCAGAACAGACTTGGGAAACAGAGGGGGAAGAATTGGGAATACTGTTTTTTAGTTAAACCATGGTTTCAGTGCACAGGTAAAAGTGGAGAGTTGAGGCTAATTAGAATCGAAATTACTTTGGCAGTTCTGTATAAGTAAAGGCCTGGCATTTCCTGAAGAGGAGGAGGAAGTGCGGATACCACCTAAAATCCTCCCCGCTTCCAAGTGGTTAATCCTCAGGAACTATCCTTTGTGGAGGTCGTTACTGCTACTGTGAGATGATAATTTCAAAAAAAAAAAAAAAAAAAAGCAGGCCCATTTCAAAGACAGTGTGAACAGTATAGAAGACTGTGACCTGAGTGCTCACCCATCCAGATTATTCTGAGGAAACATGTGCCATCCTAGTACATTTTGTGGTTCTTAATGGCAGAGAAACTGGGCATAAAGTCATACTCTTTTCTAGTTTCATTGATACATACTTAATGTGCAGAATTTGGGTGAAGTTTAGAATACAGGATAAGAAAAGGGCTTTGTATGCAAAGTTTTAAGTCCTATAAACACTTTTAGTGTCTTAATTTTACTTATATTTTATACATATAAATCTGGATGGGTGATCACTCAGGCCACAGTGTTCTTTTTTTAAATTTTATTATTATTATACTTAAAGTTTTAGGGTACATGTGCACAATGTGCAGGTTTGTTACATATGTATACATGTGCCATGTTGGTGTGCTGCACCCATTAACTCATCATTTAGCATTAGGTGTATCTCCTAATGCTGTCCCTCCCCGCTCCCCCAACCCCACAACCGTCCCCGGTGTGTGATGTTCCCCTTCCTGCAGGTCCCAGTGTTCTATACTGTACATGCTGACTTTGACATGGGCCTACTTTTTTTTTTTTAATTACCATCTCACTGTCGCAGTAATGACCTCCGCAAAGGATTAACCATTGTTTTTTTTTTAAACAATAATTTGTCTTCTTTTTCTTCACAGAGTTGCCCTGCTTTGACTTGCTCACTCTATTACAAAGGCCTATTTATAACACATATAGCTTAGTGTGGACTGGAAATCCTGATTCATTCATTCTCACCTTTAATCACTACCTAAGCATAGGTATTTGCCTTTTTGATGGTGCTCAGTGTTTGCTATAGGAAAGGGCTAGGGACCAAATTTTAGTTCTAACGTGCTATTAAGAGCCAGAAATCATTTTGAAAATAATAGTATGCTTAGCTTGTACCTGCTAGAAGTTTTCCACCACTCTGTAGGCATTCTCAAATGTAAAATAATAGTAACAATAACATTTAAGGAAAACTTGCTATGCAACAGACAGTGCAGATCCTTTATGTATATCGACACACTTAATTCTCAGAACTACCTGATGGGATAGGTCCTATTGGCCTCCACTCAAGGGAAGGGCTGAATGGCTAGGGATTCAGTTCCACACGTGGGCTAAGAGTCGAAGGAGGGCGGTGACTGATTCCAAACAGTGTGTGGTGGATGCCCTCTTGGATCCAGCTGCCTGACTGGAAATAATGAGTAAGCATTGGAAATTAAAGAGAAAAAAGCTTGAAATGAGAGTATGGGAGGCCGTGTGGCCACGCTTGTGATGTGGTCCAGCATGGGCATCACCTTAGCAGTGAACAATTGTCTCATAGGTGGTGCAGGAACTCTGCGATTATGAACCATGCTATGGCGCTAATGGACAGGGGGCCTTCCATTCTCTCCCTTTTCCTAACTTTTGGAAGAACAACTGAGCCCTGAATTGAATTGTCAAAGCCCTTGGAATTCTTGCACAATTCAGAGTTAGGATGGGATGCTATCTTTAGGAGAAAAATGCTAGACTCTTACTAGGGCAGATGCTGTTTCCAGCAACTAACTGGAAAGATAAAAGAGGTATGCCAGTATTTATGCTAGACGCTGGAAGAGGGTCTTACCTCTGTGAATACACAGTTCTGTGGGTCACTGCCTTTTCTGAAATCTCCAGTTACTTTCCATTATATACAATGTCCCGCTCATTCCTCACATCAGCCTCCAACATACATCACCTCTAGTCCTTTCAGAGTCAACTTTGGATCTTTTGTTGGATCCAAGTAGTCTCATTTTTGTTTCCTAAATATGCTGTGCTTCCCACTTGAAGCTTTGCTTATGATTTATTCTGTGGCCCTTGAGAGGAATAAGCCCTCTCCTCCCATTATCCACATTCTACCTTTCTTTCACTGAAACACCCACGACCTCCATGAGGATTTGAAGCAAGGGTTTATGTTCTGAGAAGGTTGAATTGCAGGACTTAGCATTTCTTCTGTGTCCACCACAAGGAAACTGTGACCAAAGGAAGGAAAGCCATGCATTGAATCAGAAGACCTGAATTTTATTCCTGGCTCAGCCATTTTCTCACTGTGACCTTAGGCAAAATTTTCAAGTCACAGCTTCTTCATCTGTAATAGCCATGTCACGGGGTTAATGTGAGAATTAAACGTAAGGTAGGTGAGAATAAATATATAAACACCATATAATTATTCAGAGTATTTGCTCATAAAAATATGGATGATTGTCACGACTGTAATCCCAGCACTTTGGGAGGCCGAGGTGGGCAGATCATGAGGTCAAGAGATCGAGACAATCCTGGCCAACATGGTGAAACTCTGTCTCTGCTAAAAATATAAAAATTAGCTGGGCCTGGTGGTGTGCACCTGTAGTCACAGCTACTCAGGAGGCTGAGGCAGGAGAATCACTTGAACCCGGGAGGCAGAGGTTGCAGTGAGCTGAGATCACACCACCGCATTCTAGCCTGTCAATAGAGCGAGACTCCGTCTCAAAACAAACAAACAAACAAAAAACATATGAATGACTGTCACCACAACCATACTTTTCTAACCGTAGGAATATATGCCATTTTGGTACCTTAATTAAGGAATGCCAGAATATCCCATAATACATAGACTTCATGTAAAACTTCTCTATTAAAATCATGATCTTCCTTCTAGGTGTCATTTGCCTGTGTAGCCTGGACTTTGTTGTTAATCATATCAGAGAGGTGCTATCTATCATAGTAGATAGAGTTTTTTCCCCCATGATCTCCTAACTTTTTAACCTTGCTATATTTGTTATTTATTGCTCTGTGGGTTGCTAATTTAAACTTAGTGGCTTAAATTAGTAATAATCGTTTATTATCTCTTTTGGTTTTGTGGGTCAAGCATTTAGGAGCATCTTGTGATATTGTAGTCAGATGTCACGTGGGGCTGCCATCGTCTGAAGGCTTGATATAGGGTGGAAGACCCACTTCCAAGGCAGCTTACTTACGTAACTGTTGGCCAGGGGCTTCAGTTCCTCTTGCCATGGGAATCTCCGTGGACTGTTTGAGTCTCCTCATGGTAAAATAGCTGACTTTTCCCAGAGTGAATGAACTGAGATACTAAGACAAAAGCTGAAATGCTTCTTATGACCAAGTCTTAGAAGCCACAGATTGTTACTTCTGCCCCGTTGTACTGGTCACACAGGGGCAGCCTTGATACATTAGAAGAGGGAACTGTAAAAGCGCATGAGTACATGGAGGGGAGGATCACTGGAGGCCATTTTTGAGACTGAATACCCTAGTCCACCCTCTGGCCCCCAGTGATTCATGTTCCTCCTACTTAAAAATATATACTTATCTCCTTCCTCAAGGCCACCAAGTCTCATGCCATTACAGTATCAGCTGAAAGTCCCAAGATTGGGTCACCTAAGTCAGATCTGGGTATAGCTCCTTGAATATTGATCCTCTAGATCTGGAGACCTGTGAACTATGGAGACAAGTTATCTGTTCCTCATATAACCAGCACCCCTAAATTACAGGAAAGGTGTAGGGTAGTAGCATTCCACTTTCTTCAGAAAGGGAGAGAATAGGAGTCACACAGCAGTCACTGGCCCATGGCAGTTCTGAAATCCAACCAGGCACATGTTGCCAAGTCCTTAATTCAGGCTCAATCCTGCTGCCTTAGAATGATTCTTTAAGGTTCTTACCTCTGCTCTCTGAGCTCTTGGTTCTATCTTCTTTTTTTATTTTTATTTATTGTATTTTTTTGAGATGGAGTCTTGCTCTGCCACCCAGGCTGGAGTACAGTGGCGTGATCTTGGCTCACTGCAACCTCCACCTCCTGGGTTCAAGTGTTTCTCTGCCTCAGCCTCTTGAGTAGCTGGGATGACAGGTGCCCACCACCACACTCAACTAATTTTTGTATTTTTAGTAGAGATGGGGCTTTACCACATTGGCCATGCTGGTCTCAAACTCCTGATCTCAGGTGATCTGCCCGCCTCAGCCTCCCAAAGTGCTGGGATTACAGGCGTGAGCCACCATACCCAGCCTGGTTCTATCTTCTGAGCCTTCCTTCCTTTCTCATTAGAAATGGCCTGTATCTGCAGATGAGTGGTTTTCTAAACCTGCTTCTTGCCCATAGAGGTTTAGGGAACCAAAGCCTTCTCATTTTGTACTGTTTCAGTTCCTTTAAATCCAAGAAGATATAATTCTTTAAAACGATTTCGTATTTTAAAATGAACTAATTTATAGACCACTCCATTAGACGAAAGTCACATATATACTTTTTTTTTTTTTTCAAGAGATACCCTCTTTACCATGATCTTCCTGCAAGGTGACTGAGGGACATCTCCTTTAAGAGTCTGAGAGGGATTTTTCTTTAAAGGAGTGAATTTGTGAGGCTTACTTTTGGAGTCTTAGAAGGCCTTTTGTCTGACTGAAAGGTTTTCTCAGGGGCTGTATTAGATCTTTCTAAGGTTTTAACAAAGGATTTAATAGTTCTCCATTGGATTTGGTTTTTGCTCTGAAGTAATTTCTTAATTTGAGAATCTTGGAAGTGCTGAGAATGAGAAACAGTTTTATTTTTGAACTCAGCAAGTCCTGGATTCTTTACATCTGATTTTTTTCTTTATCTCATCATTCCTCTCACATTTTACTGTAAGCAGCAAAAAGAAGCCAGGTGGCACTTTTAGCACCCTGCCTGGAAATCTCCTGGGGCTTGGTTATCTAGTCCATCAGGTACATGTTTTTACTTTGTCCATTACTATATGCAACAACGATACTAAATTTTCTGCCACTATATAAAAAGGAAACCATTTCCTCCAGCTTCCCATAACATTTTCTCACTATTTTCTTTTTAAAATGGACTTTATTTTTAGAGCAGTTTTAGGTTCACAGCAAAATTGGGCAGAAAGTTGAGATTTCCCATATACCCACTGCTGCCACAAATCCACAGCTTCCCCGACTATCAACCTCCAGCACCAGGGTGGTACATTTGCTGCAATCAGTGAACCTCCACTTGACACATCATTATCACCCAAAATCCACAGTTTACATTAGGGTTCATTCTTAGTGTTATACATTTGGCAGGTTTGGACAAACGTATAGTGGCATGTATCCACCATTATAGTATCATAAGGTGTACTTTCACTACCTTAAAAATCCTTTGTGCTCTGCCCATTCATCCCTCCTCTCTTCAGTGCCTGGAAACCACTGATCTTTTTACTGTCACCATAGTTTTGCCTTTCTCAGAATGTCATATAGTTGGAATCACACAGTATGTACCCCTTTCAGATCGGCTTCTTTCACTTAGTAATATGAATTTAAGGTTCCTCCATGCCTTTTCATGGCTTGATAGTTCATTTCTTTTTAGCACCGATTAATACTTTATTGTCTCGATGGGTCAAAGTTTAGTCACTTACTTTCTTTTAAACTCTCATTCAAAGCCTGCTTAAACTAAAGCACATCAGGCTTTTGCTAGCAGTTTCCTCGAAGTCCTTTAGGTGCTCACTGATTGTGTGTGTGTGTGTGTGTATTCCTTAATATATAAAAATCAATACACACATAATATAAAAGGATTGATTTATTTTAGAGCTTTAATCTCGTGCAATTATGGGAACTGAGTGCACAATTTGTATGAGGCTATTATTTCCTTGCCTGATAATGAAGCCCAAAGTTTGCAGGACAGGCAGTTGGGAAGGGAAGTCACAAACTGCTCCTGAAGACAGTCTGGCACTGAATCAATGTCTCACTGACTCGATAGCATTTTCTTTCCTTTACTTTTTTTTTCCTCTTCTTTTCCTTTTTTTAGAGATGAGGTCTCACTCTGTGGTCCAGGCTGGAGTGCAGTGGTGCAATCATAGCTTACTATAACCTAGAATTCCTTGGTTCAAGCTCTCCTCCCAGCTCAGCCCCCTGAGTAGCTGGGATTACAGATGTCAGTGACCATGCCTGGTGAGCCTAGCATTTTAAACATTTGGATGAATTCCCTTGGGCCTGGTGCTGCACACACTGCCATATCTAGGTTTAGCTCTATGGGTTTCCAGGAAGATCTCGAGACTATGCCATGTGCATTTCTCTTTTGGCAAGAAAAAACATAGTTGAATAAATGCACATCTAGACCATTGATGAGATGGTGAAGACATGAGGAAAGGAAGTTTAAAGCTTACCAATTTGGTGCAGCCATCAGGAAATTACTTTGCTCTGTGCTCTTTCATGTGTGTGACAGTTTATATTGGCTCCCTGGTCTTGTACTCTCTTGATGTTTAGACATGTGAGATTCTAAAAGTGCTACATGTGTATAGGGGAAATTTCCATACTTCAAAAAGTTTATTTTCCCAATCTTTAACCAAGTGTGGGCAAGAATTTACACATACAATAAACATAAATATTTTTATTATATCTAAGGTTCTCATCCATATTTGAGTATCTTGCTTCCCTGGCAGTAAATTGTCATGGAAGTGAGCATGGGGCCACGGACAGGTATAATAAGCTTAAAGTAGTTTCACTTCCTGATGAAAAGAGCACTGGGCCCAGGAGTCAGAAGACTCCTCAGATCTAGCCTCAGCTCTGCCATTGACATGCTGTAAGAGTTGAGCAAATCACTTAAATTATCTGTTTTCAGTTTTCTGTATTGTGAAATAAAGGGGATGAATGAGGTAATTCCAAAGGTACTAAGTCTAAAATTCAAAGGCAATTGTAATGGGAAATACAGGTTTATTAAGTAGCAGAACTGAAGTCATTATTCTGGAAAGTAATACAGAGTCATATTTAAATGAAAAAAATTGGAAAAATAAATTAAATGACCTATTATGGCTTTAAAACTTTTATCAGAGTCTTACAGGATAAACTAATTTTCTAACTGGCTTTAAGTGAATTGAACTTTTTGAGGAAGGTGAGAGGGCTAGCTGCAAGACTGCACCCTGGCATACCAATCTGTTTAACGTATTTCTTCACAAGGGCCAATGTCAACAATCAAACATATCCAAATAAAGTCATTGAGTCAAAGTTTCAATACGTAAGTGACTGTGGCAAGTTGAGTTTTAATGGTGGAATTTGATAAAGCATCTAGATTACTTATTACCTTCATCAACTGAAGCAATTATAAATACTCTGAAAAGATTTGATATGGAATGTCCTCCATGAAGACATCCATTTGGAATTTGGCCACATCTTTTAGTGATGATAATTGCATGAAACAATTTGTAGCCTGATTTCTTCAGTATCAAGCATTGAAAATTTATAATGTTTCTTCTGAAGTAAACCATATTATTGGTGTTCAAGGGAAGATGATGAATTAAAAATAGATTTTTTTCACGAACAAAAGTAAAGATTTATAAGCAAAACTTAGATTAAGAAACTTTCTTTTTACTTCTAATATCTTAAATAGTAAGAAGAAAGAGAAACCTGGAGTAATCAAACCTAGAAGGAGAGCTGTGGGCTTTTAGGCCTTTGGTGATGCAACAGGGCTAGCTTTTGAAAAACTACGAATAAAGGTTGTTTTTGATGCACTCCCCATTTTCCTTTCATTCCTATCTCAGCAATTTAATAAGGATCTGCCAAAGGTAAGGAACAGTGATATATGCTGGCACTTATTCTCTATCCCTTTGTGGTTTTCAGCCAGGACACAAATACATGTAACGAAAGTTTGATGGCAACATGACGACATAGAAAAGAGCCCTAAACTGAAGAGCTCTAAAGAGTCCAAGGGGAGGAAACCTAAGGAGTCTTTACAGTGTTACTGGCCCAAGAGCGTGTATTTTTATGGAGGAAATAGTTCCATAGTAATTGTATTGAGCATATACCTTTTCTAGTTTTCAAAAAAGTTCTTATAAAAATCTGTGGGAAAGTATCATTGTCTATTTTTTTTTTTTTTAAGATGGAGTCTCACTCTGTCACCCAGGCTGGAGTGCAGTGGTGCAACCTTAGCTCACTGCAACCTCCACCTCCCGGGTTCAGGCAATTCTCTGCCTCAGCCTCCCGAGTAGCTGGGATTACAGGTGCCTGCCACCAAACTCAGCTAATTTTTTGTATTTTTTTAGTAGAGATGGGGTTTCACCATCTTGGCCAGGCTGGTCTTGAACTCCTGATCTCGTGATCCAACTGCTTCGGCCTCTCAAAGTTCTGGGATTACAGGCGTGAGCCACTGTACCCAGTCCATTGTCTATTTTTTAATTAAAAAAACCTGACCATCAATGGATGAATGAATTTTTAAAAGGTGCTCTGTATGCCCAATAAAATACCATTGAGTCTTAAAAGAGAAGGAAATCCTGTCATTTGCAACACATCATCCACAAGATGGATGAACCTGGAGGACATTGTGCTGAGTGAAATAAGGTAGGCACAGAAGGACAAATGCCATATCATCTCACTTATATGTGGAATCTGAAAAAGTCGAACTCCTAGAAGCAGAGAGTTGAATGGTGGTTATCAGAGGCTGAGGTTATGGGAAATGTTGGTCACAGGGCATGAACTTTTAATTTTTTGACAGGAGGAATAAATGTTTTGAGTTACACTCCACAGCATGATGACTATAGCTAATAATAATGTATCTTTCAAAATTGCTAAGAGTAAATTTCAAATGTTATCATCACAAAAAGTGATAAGTATTTGAGGTGATGGATAGTAAATTAGGTTTATTTAATAATTCTGCATATTATACATATATCAAAACATTACTTTCTACCCCATAAATATATACAATAAAAAACTTGAACCTCAGTGTTTAAATAATTTCTCCATGATAAAAAACCTGGGGAGTGGTAAAAATCAGATTTGTACCATATCTATCTAATGCCAGATTTCATCCATCATACCTTGTTCCCTCTGATTTCAGGTCCTGGAACAGAAAATATGGAGTTTATTGGGAAGTAGGGGTGGGATTACTAGATCTACCCCTAAATAATAAGCCTTGTTTATCTGGGCCATTAGAGAGGGTCTACTAAGTATGAAAACTGCCAAGAAGATTTTCGAGTATAATATCCCTTCCCACTTATCCCCCATCCCTCCCTCATTTCTGACAAAGAAGAGAAAAGGAATGTGTAGAACTGTAGTATTTGCAGAACAAAGTTGGCTAATTCAGGAGGCTATGATTCTGTTATTAGGAAAAGTATGCACTGTTCTACAGAAAGCCCTTGAAGTGCTTTGGTTAGTGATTGAAATATGGTCTTGACGTGAGTGGCTAGCTACATAACTTGTGAGGCCCAGTGAAAAATAAAAATGTTTCCAGTTTTTAGTGATTATTGCTGCAATTTATCTTTTGAATAAAGAGCAGCTTTGTTCAAAATCACTAAAAACTGGAAGCAATGAAGACGTCTTTCAGCAGGGGAAGGATAAACAATCTGTGGTATGTATACTCAGTGGTATGCTACTCAGCAGTGAATTTAAATTTGTTAAAGAATTATTAATTTCAAGACAGAGACAGCAGAGCATTAAACCAAGTGAGGGCCCTATGCAGCTGTACACAGATTGCATACCTTGAAGTTGGTCCTGGATCCTGAATGCAGAGAAAGAATTACCTCCCCCAATTTTTTAAACTGATCTACATTGAAGATAGCTTGCTATAAAGATTGGTAGTTTATACCCATTAATAGGGTTGTAAAGAGTAAAAGTTCAAATTAAATTTAAAAAATTAGTCTGCATGATATTTTCAGGCACAGAAAAGCTCTAGAATTTTTGAGAGAAGAACCAAAGAGTGGGAGATATTTACTGGAATAAATGAAAGAGAATTTGAGTTCGTAATTAGCTCAGCTGTTCAGAAACTGCATATAGCATCATAGTGGAGGTAATCAGAACATAAAAAATGCATTTTATTTATTTATTGATAACCTACTTTTCTATCTTGTCTTTTTGAGGAGAGGATAAAAGAAAAGTTGCACATAAATTACACATTGAGTTGTAAATGAAAATATTGAAAATGCCTACTAATTGTCTTCTGACTTTCTGGAGCTGTAGAGAAAGTAAAGAAATAAGAGAAACAAGCTTCTTTTTGAAGAGCTGACAACTTAGCTTACATTTTAGCAAACATATTTAGAAAATTTCTTAAGAAACTGTATGACTGAACTTAATGAAGAAGTTTGAGGATAATATAAAGACAACTTTCAAATAATTTTGGAGTAATTCTACATGAATCAGAGGGTCAGTGGAGAAGGTACCATTTAAGACATATGATATACAAAAGATGAGTTTCACTAATGAGTCTGAGAGACCATAATGTAATTTTTCTGAAAATTCATAGTTCAGTACTGTTATATTTGAGAGGCATGATGCTTTAAAGTAATGCAAACAAGTTGTTCATTAATATTTGCAGAATTTTAATGTGCTTTGTAGAGAATTGCCATCTTTTTTGTCTAATACTAGTTTACTCATATGAACTAGCTACATTGGCTACACATCCTCAAAACAGAGACTAATTTAACCTGGTAATTTTTGTTTGTAAGTAATACAGCACTATTCACAGATGAATAATTGGCCTGAGATCTTCAGTTACCCACAATTGTTGACATTTTTAGAGGAGCTTTTAACTAGAATAGTTTTAAAAATTATGTTGATAAACTATTAATGCTTAATGCTATATTAAATTTTATGGTTCAACTGATTTAAGACTGCTTTTGAATCTGCAGTCTATGCTGTGATATTTTTTAAAAGCCTCTGGAAAGCCATTTGGCAGTTTCTCATAAAGTTAAACATACACTTACCATGTGACCCAGAAGTCATACTCCTAGGTATTTCTCAAGTGAGTTGAAAATTTATATTCATTCAAAAACCTGCACATAAATGTTTGGAGCAGCTTTACCCATAGTTACTAAAAACTGGAAACAATGAAGATGTCTTTCAGAAGGGGAATGGATAGACAAACTGTGGTATATACATTCCATGGTACGCTACTCTGCAATAAAAAAGAATGAGCAATTGATTCCTACAACAACATGATGAATGTTAAATGCATTTTACTAAGGGGAAGAAGCCAGATTCTAAAGGCTACATATTGTATTATTTCATTCATATGACATTCTGGAAAGGCAAAAGTATAGACAGAAAATAGGTCAGTGGTTCAGTGGTTGCCAAGGACTGGTGGATTGGAGGAGTGGTTGACTACAAAGGGGACATGCAAGAACAGTTTAGGGTGGTGGAACTATTCTGCATTCTACGGGGTTGATGGGCGCATAACTGCGTTTTTTAAAGTCCATAGAACTACACGTCACATGCAGTGAACTTGAATGTATGCAAACTATAAAAAATCAGCTTGAATGTCAGAGATCTTAGGATGGAAGCAAATGAATCTAACAGTTGTACTACAAATATACAACATAACTGCACTAAAGGGTGTGAGTGGAAAAGAGATGACCTAAATAAGTTGAACATATAAGTAAATGGGTGGTTGATGGTGGGTACCATGATTCTTACGATTGGAGTGGGAGGTTACAGGTAAGCAAGAGGGGAAGGCTAGAATGGATTCTGTGGGGCTGGAGTTGGAGACACCAGTATATCTCATGAATGGCTTGATATATACAAAGATGGAAAATCCTAACCAGAGAAATCAGATAAGAGAAAGAAATAAAAGTCATTCAAACAGGAAGCCAAACTATCTCCCTTTACTGAAAATATGATTCTATATTTAGAAAATCCTAAAGACTTCACCAAAAGGCTATAAGAACTGATAAATGATCTTAGTCATATTTCAGTATACAAAGTCAATGTACAGAAATAAGTAGCATTTCTATATACCAATAATGGCCAGGCTGAGAATCAAATCAAGACACAACTCCATTTACAATAGTCACAGAGAAAATGAAATACTTAGGAATACAGCTAACCAAGGAGGCGAAAGAGCTTTACAAGGAGAACTACAAAACACTGATGAAAGAAATCAGAGACAATACAAATAAATGGAAAATCATTCTATGCTCATGGATTGAAAGGATCAATATTGTTAAAATGGCCATACTGCCCAAAGCAGTTTACAGATTTAACACTATTCCTATCATATTACCAATGACATTCTTAACAGAATTAGAGAAAACTATTCTAAAATTAATATGGAAATAAAAGAGATCCTGGATAGCCAAAGCAATCCTAAGCAGAAAGAGCAAAACTAGAGTCATCACACTACCCAATCTCAAATTATACTACAAAGCTAGAGTAATGAAAACAGCATAGTACTGGTACAAAAACAGACATATAGATCAATGGAACACCTACAACCACCTGATCTTTGACAAGGCTGACAAAAACAAGTGGGGGAAAGGACTCCTTAGTCAATAATTGGTGCTGGGATAACTGGCTAGCCATATATAGAAGAATGAAACTAGTCCCTTACCTTTCACCATGTACAAAAATTAACTCAAGATAAAGATTTAAATGTAAGACCGCAAATGATAAGAATCCTAGAAGAAAACCTAGGAAATACCCTTCTTGACATCAGTCTTGGCAAAGAATTTTTAGCTAAGTCACCAAAAGCAATTGCAACAAAAGCAAAAATCAACAAGTGGGAACTAACTAAACTAAAGAGCTTTTGCACAGCAAAAGAAAGTAACAGCATAAACAGACAATCTACAGAATGGGAGAACATATTTGAAAACTATGCATATGACAAAAGTCTAATATCCAGAATCTATAAGGAACTTAAACCAATCAACAAGCAAAAACAAATAACCCTATTAAAAAATGGGCAAAGAATACAAACAGACACTTCTAAAAAGAAGAGATACATGTCGTCAACAAGCATATGAAAAAATACTCATCATCACTAATCATCAGGGAAATGCAAATGAAAATCATGAGATATCATCTCACACTAGTCAGAACGGCTATTATTAAAAAGTCAAAAAACAATAGATACTGGCAAAGCTGCAGACAAAAGGAAATGCTTTAACTCTGTTGGTGGAAATATCAATTAGTTTGGCCACTGTGGAAAGCAGTTTGGAGATTTCTCACAAACTTAAAACAGAGCTACCATTTAACCCAGCCATCCCATTACTTAGTCTATACCCCAAAGAAAATAGATTGTATACCAAAAAGACACATATACTTGTATGTTCATTGCCTCACCATTCACAATAGCAAAGATATGGAACCAACTTAGATGCCCATCAGTGGTTGATTGGATAAAGAAAATAAGGTACATATATACCATGGAATACTATACAGCCATAACAAAGAATGAAATCATGTCCTTTGCATCACTATGGATGCAGCTGGAGGGCATAATCCTAAGTGAACTAATGCAGGAACAGAAAACCAAATACCTTATGTTCTCACTTATAAGTGGGAGCTAAATGTTGAGCACACATGGACATAAACATGAGAACAAAAGACACTAAAGACTACTAGAAGGGGAAGAGAGGGAGGGAGCATGGGTTGAAAACTACGTAGTGGGTACTGTGCTCACTACCTGGGTGCAATATACACAGGTAACAAACCAACACACACCCCATAAGCAAAATAGAAGTTGAATTTCTTAAAAAAAGTAATAAATGACATTAAAAATTGGAAATAAATAAACAATGGAAACTTCATACAAAAAACCCCACATATATACACAGAAGGAGCAAACCAAAACCAAATAGGAAATATTTTAATATGTGTATATATTATACATATGATAATATACATACATTATCTGGCTCTGCCACAGTGAAAATCTAGAAGCAGTGACACCCAGGAGAGACAAGCACTCCATTGAACAGATCTTTGTTTATAAATATAATTTTCCAATTAAATGAACCAGGGGTCCTTGGATAAATGGCTGGTTCTAGAACTGGACAAAAAAACTTCAAGATGGTCCTGGAGCATCTTGTAGTACCAAAAAGTAAGGATGTGCTAAAAGAAATTTAAGAATGGGAGCATATCAATACAATGCAGTAGTCAAACTGAAGGAATGCCCAATGTCCAAAGCTGGACTAATTTGAGCAACAAAATAAGTAACATAATTTAGAAATGTAATATGAAATAGAAAATAAATTTATGGATACATTCATACATATATATGAATACATATGTATGAATATGTATGAATACAAAAGTATGAATATGTATGAATACATATGTATGAATACATATGTAGAATATACATGAATATATATAAATGTATCCATAAATTTATTTTCTATTTCATATATATGAATGTATCTACAAATTTATATATATCTATTTATATATATATATCAGTATTAGAATAGATATATATGATTGAATAATAAAGTAAATAGGAGAGAAGAGACAAATCTTCCTGACAGAAAAGTTTCAAATAATTTATGTAGATGAAACTTCCTTTCCCCTTTTTGAATGTTGTTAGATTTACAGCTTTGCTTTCAAAGAATAGAGTAGGAACTGGGAAAAGTGGTGACTTTACAGTGGAGAAACCCAGCAAACTATCTTAACCATGTGACCAACGTTGACATCACCAGTGATGTCATATGCATATCATGTTCCCCTAATATGTGTAATGAGGACACTTCACTTCTGTGGCATCCTTTCCCAAAACACATAATCCCAGTCTAGTGATGAGAAAAGCATTATCATACAAAATCAATTCTAAAGACACTCTACAAAATACATAATCAATACTCTAAAAACTCTCAAGGTGGTGAAAAATGAGGACGCTCTGAGAAACTGTCACAGACCAGACGACATTAAAGTGACAGTGACAGTGATAACTAAACACATGTGGCTCCCTGGACTGGGTACTGGAATAGAAAAAGAATGCTACTGGGAAAATTAATTCAAGTCCAAGATAAGTCTGGAGTTTACTTTGTAGCAATGTACTAATATTGACTTTTGACAAATGTACCATGGAAAAAGTAAGATGGTAACATTAGGAAAAACTAAAACTGGGTAAGGAGTATATGAGAACTCTCTGTTACTGTCTTCACAACTTTTCTGTAAACCTAAAAATATTTCAAAAGTAAAAAGTTTATTTTTAAAACAGCCCTGATGTTAGAATCTTAATTAATTACTTAGTGAATTCATTCAACACGTAGCAACGGAAAACTTGCTGCCCCTAGTCACTGCTGTAATAATGGTTATTAGCAGGTCAGATGCCATCCCTATCTTTCCAGAGCTTACAGTTTACTGGTAGATAAAGATAACAGGGATGTTCAAAATTATTTGATAAGTGCTGTGAGAAAATGCCAGAGGTTTTAAAAATATTTTTCTCCTATATTTAAATTAATAAATCTGGCATGTTAAATAGATCTCGGAGCATAGTAAACATATTAGTCCTCAAATAAATCTTCTCCTGAATATTTTCCATATCAGATAATCCTTAAACTCTGTACAATTTGCCAAGTATTGTTTTAGATTTTTATTAGAGAAATTTGGGAATATTCTTTAGTTCATTATACTTTGCTCAGTGATATGGTTTGGCTCTGTGTCCCCACCCAAATCTCACCTTAAATTGCAATAATCCCCATGTGTCATGGGAGGGACCTGGTGGGAGGTAATTGAATCATGGGGGCGGATTTTTTCCTGTGCTGTTCTCATGATAGTGAACAAGTCTCACCAGACCTGATGGTTCTATATCCCCTGCACATGCCCTCTTGCTTGCCACCATGTAAGATGTGCCTTTGCTTCTCCTTTATCTTCTGCCACAATTGTGAGGCCTCCCCAGCCATGTAGAACTGTGAGTCCATGAAACCTCTTTCCTTATAAATTACTCAGTCTTGGGTATGTCTTTATTAGCACTGTGAGAACAGACTAGTACACTCAGCAAGGAATTATTTTCTTACAAAGTAGAGAACTGTTTCCCTTTTCATGTAAAAAATGAAAAGTTAAGGCCGGGTGCCGTGGCTCACGCCTGTAATCCCAGCACTTTGGGAGGCCGAGGCGGGCGGATCATGAGGTCAGGAGATCAAGACCATCCTGGCTAACACCGTGAAACTCTGTCTCTACTAAAAATACAAAAAAAATTAGCTGGGCTTAGTGGCGGGTGCCCGTAGTCCCAGCTACTCAGGAGGCTGAGTCAGGAGAATGGCGAGAACCCGGGAGGTGTTGCCATGAGCCGGGATTTCGCCATTGCACTCCAGCCTGGGTGACTGAGCAAGACTCTGTCTCAAAAAAAAAAAAAAAAAAAGTAAAACTAGATAATTCTTAAAATATCTTTCAATTTTAAACGTCGTGCTTTGTCAATTATGTAGTATTTTCTTGGCTGTTTATTAGATCAGTAAGAAGGTTTACTTATTGATCACGTAAAAACAAATATCATATTTTTCTTTCATCATCAAGATTCCTATTTCTTCAGTTTATTTCAGGTAGAAAAGTGTATTCCAAAGAAGGAAGATATTCCCATAGTGAAAAAGGAAAATACATATATTCCCTGAGGCAGGCAACACTTTTCAAAAGAATGAGAAGCCTGTTACCATCATAAAAAGTCTGAGACCCAAAATGCAGACCACTGGAGTCACAAATTCTGCACTTGCCAAGCCTTTTAGTTTTTGAGTTTTGAGGTTTTAGCTCAAAAACCTCAGGAATGGGCATCTTAAAAGGAAATACTTTTTGTGGATTTGCAAGGTCTCACTGCAAAGAAATTCACCTCAGTTTGAAAGACCTTGTGGGATTAAAAGTCAAGATTCATTTGGGAACGCTGGCTGGTAGACATTTCATGTCTCTCTTTTGCTGAGAAGTAATCTCACGAAGAATTTATAGTCTATGGCTGCATATAAAGGTGGCTTCTTTGAGGGGCCCACATTTGTATGTACTTTGAGAGGAGAGGATGGGAGCTGAATATAAAACACTGTGGCTGATTTCAACATCTGCTCCTATAGTTACAGAGAACCAGAAGCTGGGCTCTAAAACAAGAATGGAAGGTCACAAGCCAGAAGTTTCTGAGAATGTGTTGGGGAAGAAGTGGGTTGGGAAAGCAGCCGTATTTCCTCTAAAGAAAAAAAGGTATCTCTTTGAAGTCTGGGTATTTGGTAAATTAAAAAAAAAAAAAGAATAAAAGACAATAGAAAAGGTATCACTAATGGGGTAGAAGGAACAAAACACTGAAATTGAAACCAAAACCAAATCAACCAAACCAAATAAAATTCCTTTCAGTGGAAGCACACTTGTCTAAAACCACACTTTTAAAAATGACCTCTCTTCTGGATTATTTCACTAGCCTCCTATTTTACCTTTCTGCCACCAATTTCTCCCATCTTCAGTTTATTCTGCAAACTACTTTCTGAATGATCTAAGACATTTTAGTGATCATGTAACCATAGCCTTCATGATCAAAAACTTTCAATGTCTCCTCATTGTCGCATGAAGAAAATCCAAATATTTCAGTTTTGATTTTCAAGTCTTTAGATGATTAGCCAAATCCATCATCTGTAAAATGAAATCAATATATAGAAATTTATAGGTTATCTCAGCAGCCTAGGTCAGTTATGTAACTAAATAATTTTTAAATGGTTAAAAACAGTGGGCAGGGCGTGGTGGCTCATGCCTATAATCCTAGCATTTTGGGAGGCCGAGGCGGGTGGATCACTTGAGGTCAGGAGTTCAAGACCAGCCTGGCCAACATGGCGAAACCCCATATCTACTAAAAGTACAAAAAAAAAAAAAAAAAAAAAAAAATAGCCAGCCGTGGTGGTGCACACCTGTAATCCCAGCTACTTGGGAGGCTGAGGAAGGAGAATTGCTTGAACCCAGGAGGTGGAGGTTGCAGTGAGCTGAGATTGCACCACTGCACTCTAGCCTATGTGAAGGGAACAAGACTCCATCTCAAAAAAAGAAAAAAAATAGTGTTTTGCTTTATATCTATCTATCGTTCTATCTAATCCATCAATTATCTATTTTATACTAGTACTAATTAGTACCTGGGGTGAATATAAATGTGGGGTATGAATTGTCTCATTTCTAATGTTATATTGATTTACCTATGCAAGTGGTTTTGATTTTAGTTACCTTGACTAAGACACGCTAAGTAAATAAATCGAATATCCAAAAATAAACCATGCTATTACTATTTCTTAGGCCTTAAATCAATCTCGGCCATATTAACGAGAATGTTTTTGGTGTCTGCTATATATTTTCAGGAGCTTTTGTAAATACTTGGTCTAATTTAATCTCATAATCTTCAAAAGTCTGTTGAGCAAACCCTGATAACATCCACTTCCAGTCTGGTTAATTAGAAAACAATTAGGTTCTAACAAGGCTTTTGCTTCCTTACTCTGTTTACTACACAGTTTCAACATCCTTCTATTGATATGAAATGTGTGGAGACATAATTTTTTTCCTTTTCTTTTTAATCTTGATCCTGGAAGCTCTGGTAGAATAGTTAAGGAAATTTCTTAACGGCAAACAGGGGAAGTCTTTTATTCTGTTTGGGTTTTGATGGTACACAAATTAACTCGTTTCCTCTACTGTGATGGGAATTCAGAAAAGGGAACCTATTGGAAATGTGAACATTCCTATTCTTCCTGACTGTTAAATTTCATTAGAAAACTTTACGTCACATAACTTTTACTAAGCGGAGACTGGAGGCAGTGTTTACCAAGAATGTTTGTTAATGTGGAGGTAAAAAACAACATAGAATCACTAGCCACTTGGATAATGAACACTGCAAACATCATTGCTTATAGAAATGGTGTAATACTAGGATAGAATTTAAGTTCTAGCTCAGGTTGCCATTGAAAGAAGAGTACAAATATTTGCTGAGCACCTACTATGTGTCAGGCATTGAGTAATCCTTTTTTCATATTTTTAGATTTTTTAAATTTAAAATTTTTATTTTAAAAAGATAGAGATTAGAGATAGGGTCTTGCAGGTTGCTCAGGCTGGTCTCAAATTCCTGGCCTCAAGCAGTCCTCTCACCTTGGCCTCCCAAGTGCTGGGATCACAGGCATGAACCACTGCACCTGGCCCTTTTTTTTGTTTGTTTTTTCATATTTCTTCTCATTTAATTCTCAGTGCAACCCTGTGGCTGGACATTTTTTCAATCTAAATTATTAGAGATAAGGAAATTGAGAGTTAGGGAACTTTAGTAACATGTCAAAGGTCACACATGTGTTAATTTCAGGGCTTAGTTTTGAAACCACTTTAGTTTGATGTGAAACTAGAAACATTTCCACTATAGCAGACTGTCTTCATGCATGTTTTTACACCCATCAGAGTCTGGTTTCCTACTAACCTTGACCTGTTTTGCAAGGATGAATGGGCTAATGAATTACTAATTGTAAAATATGCTTATAATTTTAAAGAACATGTAACTATTGAAAGAAAAATCATGACATTTTATAGTTAACTTCTCAGTTTCTTTTCTTTAAATAGTCCCAGGATAATATACGAAACTATCTGTGTTCTCTCTTTCATAGCGTAAATTAATGGAGAGCAAAGGCCTTTCTTTGCAAACATTTTCTAACACAGTTAACCCGTGCTTCCCTGCTGCTAACTTCTCTCAAACGTTTAGATTCATGGGGACATAAAGGCCAAACTGCTGTCTTATTAAATTCTTCTTTTCATAAGAATATGCAAGATGCAAATGAGCAAAATGTTAAAGCTCTATAAAGAGCATCTCTGGATTTTATAGCCCTGCTTCCGAAGAGTGTGTCTATGGGATATCAAGTGAAGAAATAGGAGCATGCATAATTGCATATGTAATTGGGCTGCAATTTTGCAGTATATAATACAAAATATATATACATTTATAGTTGAAAGACCTGAAATAAATATGCCAAAATGTGAGCCATGATCACCTGTAGGTGAAGATCTATAGGGCAATTGCATTTCATTTTTCAAATGTTTTTATGCATTTAAAAAATAAAAATATGTTTCTTCTATTACCAGAAGAATGCAATGCATTTCATCCATATTTTAAAAAGACACATTCTTTTGAAAGCAGTTCTGGTTGCGTGTGAGGATGAGAATATCCTCAAATGGAAACAATTTTGTTTGTTAGGGAATTCAGCTTTAAAACGGGAGCAAGGCATTTGTCTCTTTGATGCCATGGCAACCCCTGGGAAAACGCAGAGTCCAACAATGGGATAAAAATGTGCCTCAAGAGTGGGTAAGAAGGAGGCAACCTTGGACTTCTTTTCCCCCCACTTTCCCTTGAACAGAAGGTTGCATTGTGTTTTTCCAGCTGACTTTGCTTTCCAGCTAGGCTGCTGTGAGAGGAAAGAGCAAACAATAAGAAGAACCTTTTTCTCATGGAGTTTTGGGCTCTCCGAAAAAGTATGTGCTTTCTCAGTGGAGAAAAAGCTCAGTTTCTTTTCTCTGTCTTCCCCTCCCCTTGACATCTCCCAATTCAGTCATTTTTATTACAGGTTTCTCAATCCCCTATACATTTTTCCCTCAGGATACTCCACTTGTCTTCTTTGGAGCTGTAGGGCTGGATTGATCTTTTCTCTATGGTCACTGTTTTCTTCTATGGTCTTTTCTCTACGGTCACTGTTTCTTGATAGAAAGACTCCTGTAGTCTTTTTCAGATCTCAATCCTTAATACATCTCTGTTGGTCTCCAGTGATTTGGCTGTCTGAGACTCTCTTGTATTTTTTTAAGATTTTTTTAACTAATTTTATTCTTTAGGGAAATTGAACTCCCCCAAGCCACTGAAGATTGCTAAGCGTCTTCATTTTGGCAATACAGATCCGAATATTGTGATAACAGAGGTTGCCAAAGGACTTTGTCTCCGTTATATAGTTAAGTAATGAGGATGCCAAGCTTTCTCTGTGGTCTGTGCCATGTTTCCTTCTAACATGACAGCAGCATCAACACAGCAAGGATAGTTGACCTTGGTGCTGGGTTTTACATTAAGATCCTGTGTGTTTGGACTTAAAAACTTTAGTCCACTTAGAAGCTACCAGCAACCTGAGCAAGTGGCCCTGTAGTTTTACGCCTCAAA
The DNA here is from genome assembly GCF_009828535.3 of Hylobates moloch. Lineage (NCBI taxonomy): Eukaryota > Metazoa > Chordata > Mammalia > Primates > Hylobatidae > Hylobates > Hylobates moloch. Next base: position 127,194,520 of record NW_026652280.1, read on the forward strand.
CCAGCGTAAACACTGCTTTTCGACTAATACAAAGAAAAGGAATTGGGGAGGGAGGCCTCTCGAGTAACCACGGAAGTGACTTTAAAGAATTGCAGGTCATCAGTTTGGCAACCAGAGGTGCAGTCTTCAGAGTGGAGGACTCTGTGTGGCAGAGCCAGGCCTTGACCCAGTGTGACCCCCTGATATCGGGAACCACAAGAGACTTGTGCAGCTGCCTGGCCTCCAACCGGCCTGGGAGGCTGGTCATTCCAGGAAACTAGCAGTGATGGTATCATTCCTAGGAGCATGATTCAGCCAAGAAGAATGAAAACTTTAGAGCCATGAAGGCTAACTGTGGAGGATGGAAGGCTCATCTCATTCATCTTTCTTTCCTGAGCACCCATCAGTAAATATTGCCTTAAGTGAGATGTGCAAATTCCAGCTGCTGCTCAGAACTGACGGTTGTATGGCCTGTAGAAAATGTCTTCATTTCTTTAGTAATTTTTTGCAGCCTACATAAATTTTCTTTTTTCCCGGATTGGCCCTTGTGCAAAAAAAAACATTGCTTCCCACAGTTATAAGCCATTATAAATGATGTGTACCACTTTCTTAATTTTCCATCATTTGGAGTCTAGTGAGGAGACACAGATTAGTAGATAAGGTCAGATTCAACTCAATAAAAGTTGGGGGTCACTTCAGTCCTGGCCCAGGGGAGCTTAGTATGAAAGTACCTTATGAGGTTGAACATTTGTATGGTATTGTATAGCATGTTTAAAAAGCCTATCACATAGATGATCTAATTTGACTTTCACTGTGAGTAAAACCAAGGTATCAGTACTGGTATCAGTGATGAACAGACTCATCTGGGTTCAGGAGCTCTCTCATGATGTCCCTCTGCCAGCTGGACAGGGTCCAGGGGCCTCAGGAAAACCATATTCTTCAGTTTATGTGGGATATTCCACATTTCTAGGACCGCGAGTGTTGATGAGAGGGTAGGGGTGTGTGTACTTGGGAAGGAAACGCATAATTCAGGTGTTCCTGAACAAATTGTGATCTAGATGGAGTCCAGCTCTTTTGAATCTGATAACAATGCTAGTGAACTGTCTCAGATTAAAGGACTTTGGATCAACCCCTGGTATCAATTTGGTACCAGGTTTGATATATAGTAGAGAGAGCTGTTTAACAAGCCATGTTCTTCATCCTGTTGATAAGGGAGAAACAGGAGAATATGAAGTTATGTAAGGGGGTGTGAGTTGTCCAAAGCTGAAACAATTTCATTTGCTAAAGTGATCTGAGGATTAGCATGTCTTTCTATAATACACATATATATTTAGCACAGTGCTTGGCACTTAGTAGGTACTCAATACATGTTAATAAGATATTATGGTAATAAATAATAGATTATGCATGGTCCTGTTATGGTTTTTTGAAGTTTTTTCCTTAGTCTTGAGTTCTGATTCCTATATTGCTTTTGGATGCCAGGTTATTCTCTGTGCATATTTGGTTCTTGATGTACTAGTTATGCAATAAAATCTGTTGAAGGAATAAATGAAGAAGGAAGGCTTGCAGTGATACTTTGTATTTACTTCTAAGGCAACGTTGACATTCTCTATTCCAGAAGAACGAAAAAAGATTCACATTCATTGGTGTCCAAATTTCCACATATTTATAATTTCCATTATATTAGGTTGGTGCAGGTGTAATTGCGGTTTTTGCCAATATTAAATATAATAGTGTTAATCAATTAATTTAATATTAAAATGTTAAAATAATCAGTATTTTTTTCTTCTCTTCTTTTTTTCCTTCTTGATAGACTTTCTTGTGCAGTCCTTAAAAAGTAGGACAATTCTACTTTTTAAGTTGGCACTTTTGAAAGTTATTTCATTGAGTATTTACGTATTAGTAGACTGCTTGGTTCAACTTCTTATAGTGGACGTAAATTTTGGCCCAGAACTCGTGAAAAAAATTAATTTTGTTTATTTTCTGTCTGATGATAAAAATTTTAAGTGATATTTCCACCAGGAGTTGGGAAACTTAATCTCCATCAGTTAGTATTTTTCTCCTTCTAATTCTTGATTTGAAATCTAAATTTGGGGGATATTTTGGAGGCAAGAGGTCAAGTGCAGTGGAGTGAATTCCTGGTCTGGACATGTGGGCATCTGCCAGGAATCCTTAGGCCTGTCCGCTTCCTGGCCATTGGTCCACACAACACAGATTGCTCTGCCATCTTCCCATCCTGAATCTGATGCTTTTATGTGGCCAGCTCCCTTCATTACTTGGATGCACCTTTTGGGTACAAAGGCAACATTTGGCTCTTCTTACACTTCCTTGGGACACAGAGAATTCTGCCAGTTCCTTTTGCTTAAGCACTCCACAGAACTATCTCTTCTCCACTATTACTTTACTAAGTTGGTGACAGAAACACCTTAGCTCTTGATACCTCTGCAGGATATCCCTCCTCCAGAGTGTGAAGATACTCTTTGCTCTTGAATCTGCCAAACCAACCTGGGTTTTTGTGAATTCCACCATCACAGGGGACTCAACTCAGGGAGGGAAGAGAACAGTTCTTCTTCTGAAGGACATGCCATTGCCACTGCCTCCCCTCCAGCTCTTCCTTCCCAACTAATCTGGCTATGAAGATTTATCTCATCTGTGGTTTCAGATGGAGGAAGAGGGTGATGTTCTGGGCAGGGATGTCTTTGAATTACGCTAAATTCTTCAAAATCTTCTGTGATGCCTTGAGTTCCCAAGAGTCTCAGGTTGCAACTTCAAGGCCAAGATTTTGATTCTCAGAGCTTTACAGTTGTCAAATGCTGACAACCCTTTAAGGTTCACTAGGTTTCATTGGGTCAGCCAGTGTTATTTGTTACCAAGCACTTATTATGCGCCAAGTAAAAGGAGAAATAGGACAGAGCTAAACTAAAAGACCCAAAGTCTTTCATAATTGCATAGAGGTGGGTATTCAACTTAATAATTATGTACTGATATGGTTTGGCTGTGTGCCCACCCAAATCTCATCTTCAGTTGTAGCTCCCATAATTCCCAAGTGTTGTGGGAGGGACCCAGTGGGAGACAATTGCATCACTGGGATGGTTTCCCCCATACTGTTCTCATGGTAGTGAATAAGTCTCATGAGATCTGATGGTTTTACAAGGGGAAATCCTTTTTGCTTGGCTCTCATTCTCTTTGCCGGCTGCTATGTAAGACATCTCTTTGTTCTTCTTTCATCTTCTGCCATGATTGTGAGGACTCCTCCGCTATGTGGAACTGTGAGTCAATTAAATCTTTTTCCTTTATAAATTACCCAATCTTGGGTATGTCTTTATCTACAGCATGCAAATGGACTAATACACATATTGAGCATTTTCTATTTATCAAGAGCGTGGCCAGGCATGATGGCTCATGCCTGTAATCCCACCACTTTTGGAGGCCAAGGTGAGCTTGAACTTGAGTTCAAGCATTTGAGACCAGGCGTCCTCATGCCCACCTGGTCCCTGGTCATTAGTCCACATAACACAGATTGCTGTGCCATCTTCCCCTCCTGAATCTGAAGCCTTTTATGAAGCCAGCTCCCTGGTGAAACTCATGCAGAAATTCAATTCTACAAAAAATACAAAAATTAGCTGGGTGTGGACTACATCTATAGTCTCAGCTACTCAGGAGGCTGAGGTGGGAGGATTGCTTGATCCTGGGAGATCAAGGCTGCTGTGAACTGTGACCACTCTACTGCACTCCAGCCTGGGCAACAGATAAAGTCCCTGTCTCAAAAAAAGAAAAAAAAAAAAAAAAAGAAGGTACTGACTGTGTATCAGTGAACAAGACAAATACTTAGACAATAAAATGTGGTTAAAAGCTTGAGCTCTGGAGTCAGATGGCTAATTTAAAGGGGTCTTTTGGGATCTTAACTGTCTGAGCCTCAGTGGGCACACGTGTAAGGGAAGAATAGTAGTAATATCCATTTTATAGATTGTAATGAGGATTTAGCTGTGATAATATTAATATATATGAAATATTGAGGGCAGCACATAGCACATAATATGCATTTAATAAGTGTTGGTTATAATAACAGATATCATATATGGGCTGGCTCAACATCTCTTCCAAACTCTACTGTGCCTCCTTGTAAATCTTGCAGAACTGTGTTGTCTGGACTCCCTTGCTGCTAGGATGCCATATATAATTTAGAGCCCTCCTACCAGATGGATTTGTTTCCTGAAGGCTCATAATTCTGGGTTTGACTATATTAACCTGCATGAGATTTGCATGAAATAGTACCCATATTCTTTCACTCTCAGAACACCAGGCACACTTGCAGCTCGTGCATGTAGTCTCTATCTGCTTGTTCACCTTGTTGGCATGGGGCAGTAAGGCATGGTTTCTATTAATATTTTCATGGAGCTATGGCTTAGCAAGAGAGAAAATATTACAAGTGTGGTATGTTCTTTTTCCTTTCATTGAAAAGATTTCCTTTGACGCTTCTCCCAGTTCCCAGGAGGAAAGTAGTAGTGTTTTTTCCTTGCTACGTTGAAAGAAAGCTGGGGCAGAGGGCATCTTGCTAAAATTCATATGAAAGTTTGGTGTGAAAGTCGATGTCTCACTGCAGGCTAGATTCAGGATTGTGGGAACTGCTGATTCGGAGTGACATCTCCTTTGACACTAAGTTGGGAGAAGGTGCTGCTAAATATTTTCTTGCTAAACATGGAAAATAAAATTTTCTTGTTAGTGAAAGAAAATACTTGGAATTTTTCAAAGGACAAGAAAGAACAAAAAAACCACACACACAAAAAACCTATCAAAAGGCCTGGTGTGTATCTAGACAGATGTAACTGTTATATCATAAAAAGTCAAAAGCATCTTCTGCCTTATATTTGTGGTATATTTTTGCCTTTCCAAATGTAGCTGAACATTTTTCTTACAGGAGTATTATGCTGAAGATTATAAATTAAAGTACTTAACACTCAGTTATAAACCACCATATTGAATTTAAGGTATTGCCATTTAAAATTTCTAAAAGTTACAATAACATTTCGTATTTTTTAATCTAGCAGGATTTCACAATTTTACTTTATTTCATAAATAACAGTATGGTCAGGTGTCCCTTCAGATCCTTCAGTGTTTAAAGTTATTTTTTCCACTGTTTTGCATTATCCAGTAACATTAACATTAAATGCTGATGAGAATGGAACACAAAGAAAACATGCATATTTTTCTCTCCTAAATCCCAGAACTTCAGAGCTTTAACTTTAGTCTTCACATTTTCCTAATACACATATGAAATCCCCTGACTACCCAAATCTGGTAGGCGTTAATACGTAACATGTACTTTTCCCCCTGAATCTAAGCTGTCAGTTTTTCAGGATGGAAATGGTGAAGTTGTCAGGAAGTTGATGTCAACAACTCAGGAAATGGTGGGGCTGGATCACAGGATAAGGTACCCACAGGGGAAAGAACAGTCTTTAGCTGATTTGGGGTTTCTCAGCTTACTGTTTCAGGATGAGAGATTTAGGTTCAACAGGGATTGAGTAGTTATTCTGTACTTAGCCTGTGCTAAACATTGGAACATTATTTATTTAATCTTCACAACAATCCTGGGAGAACAGCATAGGATACATTATAAGAAGGAAATTGAGAGAAGGAAATTGATGTTCAGAGAGGTTAAGAATGTTGTACACTGAGAAACAGTGGAGTCAGATTGTTGCACAAATTTCTCCTTTACACTGCTGCTGCCTTTCAGAGAAGACAGAAACATCGTTAAGTCCTCTTTCCCCTGACTTTCAGCCTCATAGACTTTTTAAATTAGGTTCAAGATTTTGTGGATTTTGAGGTGGGAAAAAGGACTTAAAATAGTGCATCTGCATCCAAATCTGAGTTCCTGCAATGAAACAAAACCCAAGACCACAAATGTTGACTAGCAGAATAGGCAAAATAAATCACTTGACCCTTTAATGAGGTGCTGATCACTTTGTCCCTTAAAGTTTGCTATAATTTAGAATAATAATAGCTACACTATTCATAAAAGAATTATACATCCATTTTTATGAGAGACTCTTTCAAAATTAATTTCTGCTTCTTGTTTGGGAAAGGTAAAAAGACATTTGGGAGAATAAATAGGGAATATGCAGGATACTTTTTATAAAATCAGTTGGGAGAATGGAACATACTAGATGCCCCACAAGTAATTGCCAACTAAATAAACTAGAATACATTTCTTTCACCTCTGTTTTCCCTCTAACCCCCTCTTCTTAAGAACTCTCTTCTCTTTAGATGATGGCCAGGCATATAATAGTTTTAGCATGTACTTTCTTAGGTTAAGAAAGTATCTTATGGAATTTGTTCTGCAAATGCTTCATATATGCATAAAAATGTTCTCTATTTGTGAGGTGCAGGATTCTGTTTATCTCTATTAGATTAATCTTGTCAAACTATGTTGTCTGAATTTTCTTTTTCCTTTTTTTTTTGAGATGGGGTCTTGCTCTGTTGCCCAGGCTGGAGTACAGGGGTGCAATCATGGCTCACTGTAGCCTTGACCTCCCAGGCTTAAGAGATCCTCTCACCTCAGCCTCCCAAGTAGCTGGGGCTACAGGTGCATGCCACCATGCCCAGCTAACTTTTGTATCTTTTGTAGAGATAGGGTATTTCCATGTTGCCCAGACTGGCCTCAAACTCCTAAACTTAAGCAATCTGTCTGCCTCAGCCTCTCAACATGCTGGGATTATAGGCATGAGCCACTGTGCCCAGCCTCAGTTTTCTAAATCTCAGTTTCTTTTTCTGCTTGATATGTTTCTGATAGAGGTATTTAAAAATTGTCCTTTGTCATTGTTGTTTTGTTTAGTTCTCATTATTCTGTTAGTTTTAGCTTTATAAATTTGAGGCCAAATTGTTAGATGTATATGTGTTTATTATTGTAACTTAGTGGAATGCTCTTTTTTATTATTTGTGCACACCGTTTTTCTTATTCGTTATTTCCCTTTAAAATATTTCTTGTTTGAAACATGAGCTTTCTTGGGTTAGTATTCTTATGATACATCTTTTTTAGCCCATTATCTTCAAACTTTCTGTATACTTTTAATGTGTTTTTAAAAACTACACACATATATATTTTTTTCTTGATGATATCTGTTATTTAATGGCTGGTTTAATGTATTTACATTAATTATGATTATTGGTATGTTTGGATTTGTTTCTACTATCTTATATGTGTTTTGGTTATTATTCTTTTTCTTTGCTTTTTTCTTCTTTTTTATTTCCTTTCTTTCTCCCTCCCTCCCTTCTTACCTTTCCTCCTTTCTTCTCTTTCTCTGTTGAAGTGATAGAGTTTTCTATATCCTTCCTCTTTTTGTTCCTCTCCTGGTTTAGAAATTAAAATTTTACACACACATACGTATGTACACACACATACACATGCATTGTATGTACAAATATACATGATTATATACAATTATGCCTGTAAGAATGTATATATATGTACAGATGTGTATATCTTACATACATACACAGACGTTTGTCTCTTTCTCCACTCACATATAGAACCTTGTTTACGTAGTCAGTGAGTATTCTTATTATTTCTGAGGGTATTTTTATTTTGCTCATACTCTTGAAAGATAGTTTTTCTGGGTGTAGAATTTAGCTTGAGCATTATTGGCCCTAAGCTTTTAGGAGATATTACTCCATTATTTTCTGGCATCTATTCATACTGATGAAAAATCTGCTGACAATGAAAATGTGAAGAAAAATGTTGACAGTTATGACTTTTTAGGTATTTTCTCTTTTTCTTTGGTAGTTTTAAAAAGCTCTCTCTTTGGCTGCATAAATATCTTCTTTTGAGAAGTGTCTGTTCATGTCCTTTGCCCACTTTTTGATGGGGTTGTTTGTTTTTTACTTGTAAATTTGTTTGAGTTCATTGTAGATTCTGGATATTAGCCCTTTGTCAGATGAGTAGGTTGCGAAAATTCTCTCCCATTTTGTAGGTTGCCTGTTCACTATCATGGTTGTTTCTTTTGCTGTGCAGAAGCTCTTTAGTTTAATTAGATCCCATTTGTCAATTTTGGCTTTTGTTGCCATTGCTTTTGGTGTTTTAGATATGAAGACCTTGCCCATGCCTATGTCCTGAATGATAATGCCTAGGTTTTCTTCTAGGGTTTTTATGGTTTTAGGTCTAACATTTAAGTGTTTAACCCATCTTGAATTAATTTTTGTATAAGGTGTAAGGAAGGGATCTAGTTTCAGCTTTCTATATATGGCTAGCCAGTTTTCCCAGCACCATTTATTAAATAGGGAATCCTTTCCCCATTTCTTGTTTTTGTAAGGGTTGTCAAAGATCAGATAGTTGTAGATATGCGGCATTATTTCTGAGGGCTCTGTTCTGTTCCATTGATCTATATCTCTGTTTTGGTACCAGTACCATGCTGTTTTGGTTACTGTAGCCTTGTAGTATAGTTTGAAGTCAGGTAGTGTGATGCCTCCAGCTTTGTTCTTTTGGCTTAGGATTGACTTGGCGATGCGGGCTCTTTTTTGGTTCCATATGAACTTTAAAGTAGTTTTTTCCAATTCTGTGAAGAAAGTCATTGGTAGCTTGATGGGGATGGCATTGAATCTATAAATTACCTTGGGCAGTATGGCCATTTTCACGGTATTGATTCTTCCAACCCATGAGCATGGAGTGTTCTTCCGTTTGTTTGTATCCTCTCTTATTTCATTGAGCAGTGGTTTGTAGTTCTCCTTGAAGAGGTCCTTCACGTCCCTTGTAAGTTGGATTCCTAGGTATTTTATTCTCTTTGAAGCAATTGTGAATGGGAGACATTTATGCAGCCAAAAAACACATGAAAAAATGCTCATCATCACTGGCCATCAGAGAAATGCAAATCAAAACCACAATGAGATACCATCTCACACCAGTTAGAATGGCGATCATTAAAAAGTCAGGAAACAACAGGTGCTGGAGAAGATGTGGAGAAATAGGAACACTTTTACACTGTTGGTGGGACTGTAAACTAGTTCAACCATTGTGGAAGTCAGTGTGGCGATTTCTCAGGGATCTAGAACTAGAAATACCATTTGACCTAGCCATCCCATTACTGGGTATATACCCGAAGGACTATAAATCATGCTGCTACAAAGACACATGAACACGTATGTTTATTGTGGCACTATTCACAATAGCAAAGAGTTGGAACCAACCCAAATGTCCAACAACGATAGACTGGATTAAGAAAATGTGGCACATATACACCATGGAATACTATGCAGCCATAAAAAATGATGAGTTCATGTCCTTTGTAGGGACATGGATGAAACTGGAAATCATCATTCTCAGTAAACTATCGCAAGGACAAAAAACCAAACACCGCATGTTCTCACTCATAGGTGGGAATTGAACAATGAGAACACATGGACACAGGAAGGGGAACATCACACTCCGGGGACTGTTGTGGGGTTGGGGGAAGGGGGAGGGATAGCACTAGGAGATATACCTAATGCTAAATGATGAGTTTAATGGATGCAGCACACCAACACGACACATGGATACATATGTAACAAACCTGCACATTGTGCACATGTACCCTAAAACTTAAAGTATAATAATAATAAAATAAAATAAATAAAAAAAGCTTTCTCTTTACACAGTGATATTCTTCTGATTTATTCTTGTGTTTAGATGCAGATTTATCTTAGTTTATCCTGACTAAGCACTTAGAATGCTCTTTTAATGGGTGCTCACAGCCTTCTCCATATTTTAAGCGACCGTAGCCATGATGTCTCTGAATACAGCATCAAAGCCATTCCCTCTAATACTTTATCATTGGCACTACTACTAGGAGTTAGAGACCCTTAATTTGTCCTTCAGGTATTTTAATTTTTATATTTGTCTAGAATCTTTTTATTTTCTTTTATTTTTTTGAATTTTGGTAACTTTTTCCAGTACTACATACTAATTTTCTAATTTACTAATTTTCTGTGTTGTTTAGACTTTACCATGCTTGAATTTTTAAATACCAGTGGCAATATTTTAAATTTCTAACACATTAATGCATTCACTTTACATTCACTTGTTTTACTTCTCTGATTTCATTTTAAAATTTTTTTCATTTACAAAATGGATGTTATTTCCTCAATTACCTCTTTGCAGACTTTAGACATTTCCATTATGTTTTTTACATCTACTACAAGGTTTCTCAATTTCAGCACTATTGGCATTTTAGGCCAGCCCATTCTTTGTTGTAGTGGATTGTCCTGTGCACTTAACATGTTTAGCAGCATCCATGGATTCTGCCTACTACTACATGATAATAACACCTCTACCCCTTCATTTGAGACGGCCAAACATGTCTCCAGTCATTGCTAGTTGTTCCCTGTGGTTGAAAAAAGTCATTCTTAGTTGAAAACCACTGATCCTGAGTGAATTTATGCTCTGTTGATTTTTTTTTAAGTAACTTTCTTAGTGCTAGTTTTCTTCACGTGTTTTGGAATATGATGTGTAGATTTATTCTCTCACATTCTCTGCTGTCTAGTTGTAGTTGCTATCACTGGCTGCTTGGCCCAAAGCCCAGAACACATCTTATATAGATGGCTGAGGTTTCTATCCCATGGTGTTATTAAGGATATGACAGATTAAGGCTCTGAATGACTAGGCTCAGATCCTTGTCATGAGTCTGTTTATGTTTCCTTTACCTCCTCCAAGCATTCCACTTCCTGCAAGCTATTGTCTCACAGAGCTGTACGTGGCAGCTTTTCTCGACTTATTTTACAACCTGGTTTCGCACAGTGATACTTGTTTAATTCTCCACTTTTTCCATTGTTGTGTAGGACCCAAACTCCTGGATGCCACTGCCTGACCTTGTATACAGAGTCCGGAAGGCTCTCCATTTCATATTGCTGCCTGGTTCAGTTCACAGAGATGCTTATTTTGCTTATAAGCACAGCTTTGAGTTTTGATGTACTCTTTCCCTATTTTATCTATCACTACTGTGATTGGAACAAGGCCTTAGGGAAGATGAGGGGGGCTCAAAATGTGAACTTAAATTGGAATTGTTAAACTTTAGCATTCACAATTGCTGAAAAGACCTGTTAACTTTTGATGGCTCTAGTACAGGATTTCTCTCAGTCTCAGAACTATTGACATTTGGGGCCAGATAATTATTTTTTTAGGGGGAAGGGGATTATCTTTTGCGTTGCAGGATGTTCACCAGCATCCCTGGCCTCAACCCACGATATCCCAGTAGCATCTTCCTTTCCTCCAAGTTGTGATGACCCAAAATGTCTCCAGTTTTGCCAAATATGCCCTGGGGGGACAAAATTACCCCCAGCTGAGAACTACTGCTCTAACCTACGAATGTCTCTCTTCGTACTCTGTCTATGTCTCATCCCAGGGTCCTTGATTCTTATAGTCTACAAAAACTTAAACTGATTTTTCATTTAGCATATTCTTTTAGAGTTTATATGGTTAGACCACTGGATTTTGAATGCATTCAATGAAGAAGGTCAAGATGATGTTTTCTGACTTTGATGTTAGTTGCTTTAGAGCATATATGACTTGGAACAATGTTCTAGAGGGCATTAGAAGCCCATAAACGGTAGTGGGATTGAGCACTTTTGATTTGTCCTTGACCTTCTCTGTTCTAATCCCTTTGATAGCACTGCCTTTAAAATATAATACCACTTTAATGAATAGTTTCATTTCATAAATTCCACTTCTGCCCAGCCCATTGTTGACAGGATAATTTTGTCTAGCTACAGTATTGGGGAAAAGTCATGGAGGCTGAGGTTGTTGTGTGAAAGGCTCTTCACTTCTCCTGACAACTCTAGCTAGGCCAGAAAACTGACTGTGTCTGCATTGGGGGCTCTCTAATCTAAACTCTTCCTGAGTGCTCTACTCATTCTTTCAGGAAATCCAAGATTTAAGATTGGTTTTGACTTGGAAATTTTATTTTGCAATGAAGATTTACAGTTCTACTCCTATGGAATAACTGAGACATAAGCTCCTCTGGTCTTGGGCTGAGGTCCGAGTGTGTGGTAGACACCTGCTGCTTTACCATAGGACAGGACAATGATGCGGAGTGCTAGGGGATGTCTGGAAGGTGGCAGCTCAAGCTGGTACCTGCTGGCAGGGATCAAAGAGGTTCAGCTTGATGAAGCAGAGCCAGATTGGAAAGGTAGGAAAACAAAGGTGAGCATGTTCTCTCACAAAGGGTCCCTGCACTGGAAACAGAAGCTGTTCTGTTCTTTTTCTCTTGGTCGTATAGAGGAAGCTCTTTCTAACAGACTCCCACTGTTGTCCTTGTTTTCTTAGGCAAATCATTCTCTCAAGGTCTGGGAGTGTGTTGCTCCACTTCGGGTTTGGTGGGTTGTGTGAACTAAGGTGTGGCTTTTGTGACCTTTGAAACTCACTGCTGATAGGTAGCAGTGTTGTTGTAGACTTGTCCATTGCCAAGATGTACTTCCTCTCCTTATGATTCTAGATTTTCCTAGCTTTATAGGGCCTCAAGTCCTAGAAAGGTGGAATATCATCTTGCCTTTTGCGTATATGGTTTCCTAACACTTTCAAAATAAAGGTTCTGAATTCCAAGTCATAGCTCCAGGTGTGGCTATATGATAATATTTATACATCTACATAATATCTGATTATGTATTGGTATAAAAGAGATGAAATAAAACAGTAAGATAAATAAAATATTTGTTCAATGAATAAATCATTGCTAATTTTTTTCTGGCCCTGCTCAAATACCAAAGAAACTCCCTCTGAACCCAGTGAGCATGAAATCAGTAACATACCAGAAGAAATTCATTTGGTTGTAAACTCTTAATTTACCATGTTTGAACTTCTCACATCACATTAAAAAATATCTTCTCCACCCTGCCTACAGAGTAGCCATTCTTTTATTCATCTACTTTCTTAATAAACTTGCTTTCACTTTACTCTATGGACCCTTCTGGAATTCTTTCTTGCATGAGATCTAAGAACCCTCTCTTGGGTCTAGATTGGAACCCCTTTACGGTAACATCTTTCTGGTGAACCACAAAGAGATTATACTGAAGAGACCCCCAACCCAAGGGAAAATCATTTGTGTGCAACACCACTTGGCCAACTTTGAAGTCAAGAAACTTTTATTTTGAGCAATTTACAGCTTGTAGCAATTGAGTAAAGTATACTCTTATGAACAAAATTTGGAGCATATTTGTTTCTTTCTACCTGATTTCTCCAGAATTTGGAAACTGTAAGTATTCTTAACTTATGGCAATGTAGTTATTTGCATAAGTGCAACAAGAATCTGTTTCTTTTGCAATAGGACACAACTGGTTATTTTACCAAGGCTTTGACTGGAATGGTGTGTATTCCTTTAAGGAATTGAACTTGACTTATAGAGCCAATAAGAGCCCTTTGGGAAAACTGGCCTCATGCCTTGTCTACACAGCCCCTGTACAGGGTTCCTGACCTGTGGTAAGTAAAGAATGTCACTTTCTGACAGGCCCAGGAGCCCCAAGTTATCTTGGGACCTCGAGAGAAGAGGAATTTATCCAACTCATAGGTATTTGAGAGTACAAATCCATGGCTGGGCTAGGCTTTAAAAAAGTCTTCTCTAAGATTCCTTTTATGAAACAAAGTACCATGGAAGCCAATTTAAAAAGCCTCTGTGAAAAATTATTTCTGCTGTACTTCATACAAAAATAATCAGGCCAAGTATAATAAAGCAAATCTGTCTTACCATGATTTGTCTTCAGTAAAAATGGGAAACTGAAGACAGAAAAATTATGTTTCAAACTATGGTACACCTGTTTTTAGATCTAGTCTCATCAGTTTTTTTTTAAGTTATTTTCTGCAATTTAGACTAACTCTGCTTATTCCTGTGAGCCTATGAGTGATATCTGACTGCTGCTCAGAAGAAACAAGAGGGATGGGTAATGTAAAAATCTGGATCAATATTCTAATTCTGGGCACATATTGGAATCAGCTAGCAACCCTGTATCAGCTTGGTTCCAACATTAACCCAGTTCATGGAAAACTTTCTTATTTAGTTTACTTGGGATAATTTTGCTTATTTTGCTTTATTCTTGTGGAATGTATCACTATTGTACTCTTCATGTAGGAATGCAGGATAAACAGCTTACTGAATATTTTCTTAAATTAAACACTTATTAATCTTCCATATATCACCTTTTGTCGGATGGCCCTCATCATACTGAAGTTATGAATGGCCCTCATCATACTGAAGCTTTCTGACTGAACTCCTCTTTCCCCTGAATACAAGAGACTTCAGTAGTTAGGCAGAAATATCATTACCCCTATTCAGCCTGAGGAAGTTATAGAAGATGGATCTCTGTCCCTTTACAACCCTTAGGGTTAAGGGTTCTCTTATGAAAGGGAGGGGTGAAATACATCAGAGGCATTTGAACAAAAGTGATTCCATCTTGAATACGGGCTGGGTAAAATAAGGCTGAGACCTACTGGGCTGCATTCCTAGGAGATTAGGCGATCTAAGTCACAGGATGAGATAGGAGGTTGACACAAGGTCATGAAGACTTTGCTGATAAAACAGCTAGCAGTAAAGAAGCTGGCCAAAACCCACTAAGACCAAGGTGGCAGCAAAAGTGACCTCTGGTCATCCTCACTGCTCATTATATGCTAATTGTAATGCATTAGCATGTTAAAAGACACTCCCGGCAGTGCAATGACAGTTTATAGATGCCATGGCACCTTTATGATCTAAAAAGGAGAGGAACCCTCAGCTCCAGGAATTGCCTACCCCTTTCCCAGAAAACTTATGAACAATACACCCCTTGTTCAGCATATAATCAAGAAATAACTATAAGTATCCTTAGGCCAGCAGCTCAAGCTGCTGCTCTGCCTATGGAGTAGCCATTCTTTTATTCTCTTACTTTCTTAATAAACTTGCTCTCACTTTTAAAAGAAATTTAATTTTCATCAGAGTTATCTACATTTTAGACATCTTGTTTACTAGACTGTAAGTTTCTTTTCTTTTTTTTTTTTTTGAGTTTCGCTGTGTCCCCCAGGCTGGAGTGCAGTGGTGCGATCTTGGCTCACTGCGACCTTCGCCTCCCAGGTTCAAGTGATTCTCCTGCGTCAGCCTCCCGAGTAGCTGGGATTACAGGCACATGCCACCATGCCCAGCTAATTTTTGTGTTTTTGGTAGAGACAGGATTTCACCATGTTGGTCAGGCTGGTCTTGAACTCCTGAACTCGTGATCTACCCACCTCAGCCTCCTTATAGGTTTTTAGCAGAATTCATATCTTATTCATCTTCCTTGTTTGACATTGACAGAGTTTAGCCAGAGGTGGCAAAAGAGACTCCTAATAAATATCCATGGGATTAATTTATCATTAAAAATCAAAAGAGAAATCATGCCTGTAAGTCTCCCCAACCTCTCCATTATTTCTCTGTTCTCTCATGTTAATGTAAGTACTTAGCCTCAGGAGGGCAAGAAATATGAGAACCAGTTTTAATACACCATTATTTGCAACCTATATTCATAAATACTTTTCCTCCTATGGCTTTTCTTCAAGGCTAAGACAAACAGCAGATACTCTAATACTTGGCTTGGGCCCTTGTATGAGATAGATGCACACAATTGAGTGAAAAGCCCTTTTTGTGCCCCAGTGTTCACATCGTTTTAACAGGCAGGAAAAGGATTCGCTATCACTGATCCAGATGTTCCCATGAATTTCCCATATGGAACTGCATTAGACAGGGTCCAGCCAGAAAGCTGAAACTACTATTGAATGTTACGGAATCTGGGATTTATTATAAGAATCAGACCTTTAAAAAATTGTGGGAGTAGCTGAACGAGTGAATGTCAAAAAGCCAAAGTTAGAGGATGAGAAAGAGTCACTAACTGTTCCTTTTAAAGCACTTTCACAGATGGAGAAGTCAAAGTATGTAGGGAAAATCTGAGAAGCTAAATATGTCCAGCCATTGAAGTGGGAATAAGAATAGAAGCTCAAGTAAATGTTTATACGAAGTTGCATCTGTAGAGCTACCACCTCTGTGGGTCCACAGCGAGGCATCTGGTGGTGGACATGAGGTTACCGTTTGTCACCAGGGTCAGCAGTGAAGAAGAGGAGCTGGATGTGTAGTGGAGGAGAACAAAGACAAGTTTGAACCTGCTGGTCAACTCTGCATCTGTCCCTCACTACACCTCAGTACAAATGCCTACTGCTTTACTTCCACTTACCAAATCTCATGCAAGTTTCTCTTTTGGCTAACTCAGACCTAGAACCACATGGGGAAGAGGATTCTGGGAACTTTGGTTTCCAGCTTAATGATGTTGATAATAGAAACTTCCAGCCCAATAACACTATCCTATAGCATGTGGAAGGGCACATAGGTATAGTCTACTACCAAAAAATGCCCAATATGCTTGGAGCTTAGGAGAGAGTACAAAAGCACCTAGTTACCATACACATTGGATCATCTGGTAGTTCATTCAGGTTCAGCTATCAGTGGTATGGCAGAGTATATTTTCTAAAAGAGAGCCATGCAAATAGCTTCCAATTCCATATACTCTTCCTATAGTTTGACTTATACTGCACCCACCAAGAAGTGGGTCCTATGTCCTCATCCTGTGAATCTGGGTTTTAATCAAGTATGGTGAAAGTGATGCTTTGTAACTTATGAGGCTAGGTCATAAAACGGATACAGCTTCTGTTTCTCTCTCTCTTTATCTGTTGAATGCTTGCCTATGGAATCCAGCTATTATGTTATGAGGAAGTCCAGGCCACATGAAGAAGCCACATGTAGGTGTTCTAGCCCCTGGCCTGTGAGTCTCCCAGCTGAGACCCAGGTTCCTTGAGCAGAGACAAGCCATCCCCTATGTACACTGTGAATTTCTTATCTATTTAGAGAAACCCTGAAAAATAATCAATGATTATTTTTGTTTCAAGTCTCAAAGTTTTAGAAGGTAACTTTTAAAATTATTGATCAATAAGCAATACAGGTAGACACCAGAAACTCCTTCTCTAGACCTGCCCCCATAACTCTCCTCCTTCCTGTTTTACCCCTTTGAAATCTTCCCTGGTTCTGTCCAGATGCCACCAAAATATATACAAGGCCAGTGGGATCCATTTTTTGTTCTTTCCTAGGAAAACTAAGAATTAGCCTTAATATATTATTAGGTTAGGCAACATATCTCATTCCCCACTAAGGATGAAGATGGGGAAGGACAAAAAGTGAAAAAAGGAGAAAGACTCCTTTCCTGATACTGCTTATGTGGCAGAATAGGGACTGGCACTAGTGGGCACTCGATAAATATTTGTGGAATAAATGAATAAATTATGATGCCTTAGGCATTAAGAGAGGACAGACATGGATCAATGGATGGCTTTGTTGAAGCCTATGTCAAAGCTGTTCTAGGTGGTTGGGTGGTCCAGGGGTCTTGCCCCATAGTAGAGCAGTTTGAGATGTCTAGACTGTGCCAAGTCACAAGTAGGTGGGTCTGAGTTATTTACATTTGTTCTAAAGCAAGCCAGGGAATCTCTAAGGTCTCGGTGGGGACTTAAGTGAATGCTTTCCCTCTACAACTTGAGGGCTTTCTTGACTGCTAGTTACCTAAAGCTAGGTTGTAAATTCTGGGACTACTCTAGACTATAGTGAGCAGCACTCTAACCGTCTAGGCCCCAGAATCTACATTCTTCACCAGCAGGTCACCACAGTCTATTTACTAAGAAAATCAATGACCAAATGAGAACGGTGCTCTCCTAAGGTGGGCTTTGCTATCATTATTCCCTAAACTAATGTCATTCAAGGATGGAGGTTTCAGGTACCTTAAGAAACATGGGTGGGTTCTGACTGGGAATTTTTTGAACAACTAGTAAACATTGTTTTCTGTGGGAAATATTAATAAAGCATGAGGTATTAGTGAAGCGGGTCAAAGTCTTGGTTCAGGCGTCCAGTAGAGCCCTGTTTGAATCTTAACACTGCTGCTTGCTGTAATTTTGAGAAACTACATAGCCAATTTAAACTTAGTTTCATTATCCTTTACATGAGGCTAATAATAGTATCTGAGTTTACTATGTAGATTAAATGTCATTATACAGTATGGCATATATTATATTACACTATGAATGTGGAACAGTAAGTGTTCATTAAGTGGTAACTCTTACTATTATCATTACCAGTATATACTTTGGCAAAAGATACTTTCTGTTCAACTGTCCCTTGAAAAAGTCAAAGCCTTTCATTATGATGCACTCAATTTTTCTACTTCCTGACTTTTTTTTTAACTTTTATTTTAGGTTTGGTAGTACATGTGCAGGTTTGTTATGTGGGTAAACTCGTGTCATGGGGGTTTGTTGCACAGATTATTTCATCACCCAGGTATTAAGCCTAGTACCCATTAGTTATTTTTTTCTGCTCCTTTCCCTCTTCTCAACCTCCACTCTCAAGTAGTCCCCAGTGTCTGTTTTCTTCTTTGTGTTCATGAATTCTCATCATTTAGCTTTCACTTATAAGTGGGAACATGTGGTATTTGGTTTTCTGCCTCTGTGTTGGTTTGCTGAGAATAATAGCCTCCAGCTCCATCCACGTTCACACAAAATACATGATCTCATTGTTTTTCATGGCTGCATAGTATTCCATGGTGTATACAAACCACATTTTCTTTATCCGATCTGTCATTGATGGGCATTTAAGTTGATTCTGTGTCCTTGCTATTGTAAATAGTGCTGCAGTGAACATTTGCATGCATGTGTCTTTATGGTAGAATGATAGATATTCCACTGGGTATATACCCCGTAAAGGGATTGCTGGGTCAAATGGTAGTTCTGCTTTTAGCTCTTTGGGGAATTGCCAGATTGCTTTCCACAATGACTGAACTAATTTACACTCCCTCCAATAGTGTGTAAGTTTTCCCTTTTCTCAGCAACCTTGCCAGCATATGTTATGTTTTTACTTTTTTAATAATATCTATTGTGACTGGTGTAAGATGGTATCTCATTGTGGTTTTGATTTGCATTTCTCTAATGATCAGTGATATTGAGCTTTTTTCATATGCTTGTTGGCTGCATGTGTATCTTCTTTTGAAAAGTATCTGTTCGTGTCCTTTGCTCTTTTTTTCTTTTCTTTTTCTTTCTTTTTTTTTTTGAGATGGAGTCTTGCTCTGTCGCCCAGGCTGGAGTGCAGTGGCGTGATCCCGGCTCACTGCAAGCTCCACCTCCCGGGTTCACACCATTCTCCTGCCTCAGCCTCCTGAGTAGCTGGGCCTACAGGTGCCCGCCACTGTGCCCGGCTGATCGTTTGTATTTTTAGTAGAGACGGGGTTTCACCGTAGTCTCGATCTCCTGACCTCATGATCCGCCCACCTTGGCCTCCCAAAGTGCTGGGATTACAGGCGTGAGCCACTGCGCCTGGCTTTTTGCTCACTTTTTAATGGGGTAGTTTGTTTTTCTCTTGTAAATTTGTTTAAGTTCCTTTTAGATACTTGATATCAGACCTTTGTCAGATGCATGGTTTGCAAATATTTTCTCCCATTCCGTATGTTGTCTATTTATTCTGTTGATGGTTTCTTTTGCTGTGCAGAAGCTCTTAAGTTTAATTTGTCATTTTTTGCTTTTGTTGCAATTGCTTTTGGTGTCTTTGTCATGAAATCTTTGCCTCTTCCTATGTCCAGAATGATATTGCCTAGGTTGTCTTTCAGGGTTTTTATAGTTTTGGGTTTTACA
Organism: Hylobates moloch; assembly: GCF_009828535.3. Taxonomy (NCBI): domain Eukaryota; kingdom Metazoa; phylum Chordata; class Mammalia; order Primates; family Hylobatidae; genus Hylobates; species Hylobates moloch. The sequence continues at coordinate 127,214,168 of NW_026652280.1, forward strand.
TTAAAGTCTTTAACCTGTCTTGAATTGATTTTTGTATATGGTGTAAGGAAGAGGTCCAGCTTCAGTCTTCTACATATGACTAGCCAGTTATCCCAGCACCATTTATTGAATAGGAATCTTTTCCCCATTGCTTGTTTTTGTCAGCTTTGTGAAAGGTCAGATGGTCATAGGTGTGTGGCCTTGTTTCTAGGCTCTCTATTCTGTTCCTTTGGTCTATGTGCCTGTTTTTGTACCAGTACCATGTTGTCTTGGCTACTGTAGCCCTGTAGTATAAAGTCAGGTAACGTGATGCCTTTCAGTTTGTTCTTTTTGCTTAGGATTGCCTTGTCTATTTGGGCTCTTTTTTAGTTCCATATCAATTTTAAAATAGTTTTTTCTAGTTCTGTGAAGAATGTCATTAGTTGTTAGACAGGAATAGCATTGAATCTATAAATTGCTTTGGGCAGTGTAGCCATTTTAGTGGTATTGATTCTTCCTATCTATGAGCATTGGATGTTTTCCCATTTGTTTGTGACTTCCTGACTTTTTCTACAAAGAAAAATACTATAAATTAATACTTTAAGCTCAATCTCCTTCATGAAGCATTCCCCTAGCACTTCCGTCTCACTTGTATATTTTCTTTCTTAAAATTTTTATCACTCATATTACTAAGACCTATGCCATTGTATTTAATTTATCACAACTTACTGTTCTCACATGGCTCTGGGTATGGTCTTGTCTCCTTAATAGAATTTTAGGTACTTTCAGGGGGAGGTATCATACCTTATACCACATCTGTACTATCTTGAGATTCTAGATGGTTTTGGGCAAAGAGATGGTAGTCGAAAACTACTATTGATTTTACTTTGTGTTTAGAGGGCATTAAAATAATATTCTTCCACTGGAATGAATCAAAAGGACATCTCATGAGATGTCACTGATAGCTCTGGGTTGGGTTCAGAGAGAGATGATCTCTGGGTTTCATGAGCACCAAAAGAGATTGTGGTATGTATTGCATGTGCACAGGATATGCAAGGTGCCCAGTGTACGTTCAGTCAAACTATCTGTTTTAAACAAACCAAATTATCATATGCCTTCTGCTTTGTCCCTGCCTATTGCTGGTCCAAAGCCAGTGGGATATGGCTGGAAAGGTGGGGGAGACTCAGATGCCTGGCTGTATGGTGTGCACCATTAATAGGGCTCTTTCTTTTCCAATAGCTCCCAGCTTTCTCAGTAGGCCAAGGGCGGGGCCTGGTCTAGAATAGAGGGTTGACAGACAACAGAACACTGTGCTTAAGCAGGACTGAGAGAATGGAAAAACTGATCCACAGGAGATCTGCCCTGCCAATTCAGCGGCAGTTGGAGGAAGTGCTTTCAAAACATAATGTGTGGAGGCTGGCAGACCAGCACAGAGAGACATGCCAGCACTTGCAAGCTCCCTATCTGAGACAGGGTGGATTCCACATGGCTAAATCATAGCGTTCAAATGCTATTGTACCTCCCAACTATCTTCTGTATCACTGCCAATCTTTCAGTAGGAACCTGACTGACACTGTTTAGGCAGAGACCAAAGGAAGAAAAACAGTTGAGGTGTACAGAGAGTAATAGAATAGACTGGCTTATAGCTTGCACTTCAAAGAAATATATAACGAAATATCTTATTTTATGCTAGTTTTCCCATCCTTCATGGACCCTAATTCAAGTAATGAATTCCATGACTGCAGCTAGATTATAGCAGGTAAGCACTTCAATTTCACAGTTTCCATACTTGCTTACATCATTAAACACGTTAGTAGAATATGGCAACCTTTCTAGTGCCGTCTGCTTCGGTTTTATAGATCACATGCTCAATAATAGATCTCTAAATGACCACAGCTCACAGTGGCTATCCTATGGAAGGGAATGGCCTGGTTTTTCTTGATTGGGAAATACACTTGTTTAACCAGATGACTTCATTCTTATTCTAGTAACTGGGAAGAAATACAACAAAAGAATAATAAATTCAAGAATGATGCCTGTTCCCTGGGGAACTGGCAGATAAGGGGGAGAATGGTGTTGTTGGAGGGACAGGTTATGACCTGTTGGAATGAGAAGAAATACAATTGTGATCAACACTTACAGAAGGGTGTTTAACCTCAGGCCTAAAGTAGCTGGCTCAAAAGAAAACAAATTCGTTGATGTGAAAACACTGAGATTATTGACTTTTTGTTGAGAGAGAAAAATGGAGCCATTGTGATGTGGAAATAGCCAACACATTGTTTATTCTGCCTGGTTCATGGAAATCTATTTTTCACAGTACTTTATCCAAGTACTTTGATTTCATAGTACTTCTATTAAAAAAAAGGAAAGGGCCTTAAACTTCATTTTGTAGGGATAGGAATGTGCCTTCCCTCACCTCAGTTCTGCCAAATACATACGAAGGCTCCAGACTCACAGCCACCACGAAGTGATGGGAAAATCCTTATGGATAAGCCTGAGTGGAAAAGGAAGACCAATGTTTCAAAATACAGTGGGACAGATTTCTTTCTTTACTATTGGCTTCAGGTTTCCCTGTCTTTCTAATGTCATGTCTGTGGTCAGAGGACCCCTCAAAAGTCTTTGTAAAGGAAACCTTACACTTTGACTTGTCACATGTATAGAGCAAGTGAAGTGATAGCAGCATGGAAGAAAATCCAGTCCTTTTCTGTGAGCAGGAGACTTTGATAGACTCTCAGACTGCTAGGAATGTTACCTTTTACTCAAATCACTTCTTAAATGAGCAGAGACGCTTAGCCCATTTCCTGCCGGTGGGGTGGCAGAATAGCTGATACTTTTTAAGTGGGACTTGGGTGGTTTTGAAGAGATTTTTCAGAACTTCAGAAACTTGTATGAATGTCCTGAAATGTCATTGCATGAATATTTTTGTCAGTAATACTTTTTAAGTTCAAAATGTCCATTTTGGCAAGAAATTTAGGTTGATGTAAACCTAAGAGCTTTTATAAGAGCTTTATGTAAACTCAATTAGGATGCTGAATGAAGAAGAGTGTTAGCAAAGGACATTTAGGAAAGACAAGGAGCCATGAAAAACAAAATACTTACCCTACTGTGTCTGGGGAAAATCAGAACAAAGCAAAAGGTCTGGCTGTTTATATCAAATTAAATTCCAAATAGATGATAATTTAAATGTAAAAAAACAAGGCATAATGGTAGTGGAAGAAAATTTAAGCAAGATTTTCATAATCTAGAAATGAGGAATGATTTTAAACATGACAGCTACAACCAAAATCCAAAGAAAAATGTATAGATTGGTTACATGAAAATGAAAAAAATCCTCAAAGATGAGATGTATATGTGAGATACTCATTGCTGCTTCACACATAACACAAAATGGAAACCATCTAAATATCTACATTTGAGAATTAGTTTGAAAAAATAAAAGCAAAACCATACAATAGACTACTATTACAAATGATAATTTAAACCTAAATATATTATGGAGAAGAACCTATAATATGTTTGTGCAAAAGGGTCACAAAACATTTCAGTTATAATATAATAATTTGACAAATGGTCATGTTATGCTCATAGGAAGTTTGCACAATTTTTTTCTTGATATCTCATTATAAAAATTATCAAGCATACAGAAAAGGAGAACACATAATGAACACCCATATATTTTCTACCTGGATTCAAAAATTGCTAACATTTTGTCATATTTACTTTGTTTCTGTGTACATACATCGCCCCACATGCATTTGACTTCACTAACTACCTGATTTATGAATCTTTTCTAAACATTAATTAAGGCCCAGATTCTGCTTGAACAAGTTAAGTAGTAATGATCTCAGTCTCATTAAAGGCAATCTGTTTGGTTTTGGGTCACATTTCCTAACAAAGTTTTTCCCTTGATTGCATTAAAATCTGAACTTTTGGGGGTTATTAATGAACACAATTTAGCTATCTTTTTTTTGAAATAAGATGCTGAAACCAAAATTTATTCAATTAAGTTAAACTAGGGATCTTGCAATGCTAGCTTTTATGTTATAAAAAGTAGTAATAATATTGCACATGTATCCTAGAACTTAAAGTAAAATAAAGATAAATAATTTGATTATTCATGCAATTATGTACAATTGTATATGCCTGTTTAAAGACAAATATGTATGATGACATTAAAATAATTAAATAAAATAAACCAATCTTAGTAAATTCTAAAACAATGTAGTAGTAATAATAAATCTTTGGCAGATTTGTCTAAAAAATAATTTGTGTCTAAGACTTTAACAACAGAAATGTCTCAGGGAAGGGGAATAGCACCACCTCTAACAGATGTTTTCACCTGTGGAGCAGCGTTCTCTCTTACAGGCATGGTGAGAAACCACTAAGCAAAGGCACTGTGCTCTGGGAAAATTCCAATCTGTCAGGGAGGCAGATGCTAGATATGAATATGCTGACAGGCGTTCTGGTGCTGTTCCAAGCTCCCCTTCAATGTTCAACTCCTTTGTCCTCATCTCCCATCTTCATCAACCCTCCTGCCTTACTGGGAAAGGCAAGGACTGTTTTCCTGACATTCTCCTTTGATTAGCCAAGCATCTCAGTGAGGATTATTATAATCAACTCTTTTGTAATCTAATGCCTTTTAGAATATGTGTGTCTGTGTGTGCATATGCGTGTGCATGCGTGTGTGTGTGTGTGTGTGTGTGTGTGTGAGAGAGAGAGAGAGAGAGAAAGAGAGAGAGAGTTGAGGAGGAGGCAGCTTTCAGAAAGTGGTGAGAAAGTGCTACCTGCCTTCCCACTACCTAAGAAATTCTCAGATTTGGCCTTAGCCTCCCTCCTCCCTTTTCCCTTTCACTACTTCCTTACTCCAATTTCCCATTTTTTTCCTTCCTATTGAGATTTCTCTTCTAAAGCTGCCACTTGTCTCAAGTCCCCTGGGATTTTATAGTTCAATTGTGAAATCAGATTTCCTTCTTCAGAGTTGTCCACTAGGTTCTCTCACAAACAATATAGTTCCTCCCAATTCTGGCACATCTCAAAATATTCCTGTGGGGCAGCAGTTTCTTAAATCTCTCTCAGCATTGGAACTAGGGCTCAAGGTTAATGATATTAGAGATTTGAGCAGGAGTTTGGGCACTGGATGGCACACTGGATTTTCTGCTGGTTATTATGAGCCTCCCATGTTAGTTTCAGTGCTGGCCTCCTGAGATTCGGCTTTGAGTTAACACAGGGTCAAGTTCCATAAACTGGATATGGTATGGAAACAGCTAGGGGAAGGCTTTCAGCTTTTATTCAAAATTTATTACCTTAGGTTGTTAAAGGCTGATACATTTTTTAAAAATTTAAAAAGTACCATTTTCATCAGTTAATTTGTCATGTTGCTTTGTATTACTATGCTATGTATACCTCTCCTCTACCTTCCAAAAAGTCAAAATTCATGGTAAGGTCTAGAGATTCTTGGCAATTTCATCATGTATTTGCTTTATGGATTAGTCAAGACTAGAATGAAGTACATGCTGAATGTCAGTTGAATTTCTATATCAAAATACTGAGGTGAAAATCTCTAAGAAGCATTGGATCATTGAAAAGGAAACGGAATAATAAAATTGAGAAACATTTGTTAGACCTGCCAAAGCAGCAAATGAACTAATGCCTGGAAGATTCAAAGCTTTGAAAAGATTTATACCTCAGCATTGTCTGGCAACTATAGCGTAGTAGATAGGTACCAAAACTTTTCAATCAAATCATAATATACAAGAATTATTAATAACATAATATATCAAAGGCAAGATAAAAATAATTTTAGACATTATAACATTTTTCTATGCTGTGAAACAAGCAGTTAAAAGATCATTTATGCTGAAGGAGAAGGATGATTTGACAATCTCTCAAGGTCTATTCCGGAATTTTAATTCTATAATTCTTGCATTGTTTAAATTTTCACTAGTGACTATCTCAGCACCAAATATATATCCATATTAATTGCAATAAAGATATTATATATGAAGTAAAAAAAATTGAACTGAGTCTGCTTTTCACATTATTAAAATATTTAATCTCAAATATTTTGTGCTTATTAAAGAAGACAACCCTGGTTAAAATAAAAAAAATGCTAAGCAAGTCAACAGCTCTGCATCGTGTACCTTCTTCATGTATAACAGCGCTTTGGGCACTGAGGATCCTATAAAGGTGGTGAGTCTACCTCTGCTTCTAGGACTCTATGTTCTATTGTTGGTATGCAGATTGTGTACATGTAAGATACAAATAATAATTTACGAAAGATAAATAATACAAGATAATGCATAATACATGAGAAGTGAAAGATGCTGCCAGTGAGTACAGTATTAGGACCAGGAGATGGTGTCTGTGTTGTGAAGATGATAGAACATTTTCCAGAGGAGGGGCACTGTGGGAAAATTGGGGAGTGTTTTTATTGAGAATGAGTAGGCTGATGTGTCACAGATCTGCTCCCAACACAAGGAAAAGAGATACTATATATATTGTTTACACTTAGATCTTACTCTGAAGGGAAAATAGTTTTAAAATAAAAAAATTGTTTTTAACATAACTCAATTATTTAAATGAGGATCAATTCAAAGCAGGTGACATGAATTTTGCCCAAATCAGGGCTTCGGCCACTTTGTCCTTTATATGCAAGATGCTGTTGTAGGATATTGTAACCAGATAATGTATTGCAAATTACTTCAGGGTTTAGGAATCCTAGTTGTATTTGTACATAGGTGCTGTATTTTCTTCTAGGCAGTCTTGACCCAAAGATTTATATTCTTGTATGCACATTTTATTTTTCCACAGATACTTAACCAACCTGACCTCACTTGCTGAGTATTTGTTTGTGAGATTCTTTAGCAAAGCTGCCCACACAAATAAAAATTCAGGAACATTTACAGAGGAAAGTTAAGTACCTAGAATTCCAGATACATTCTACACAAATACTTGACTTTATGCAACCTTCACCTAATATATCTGACTGATGTTTACCAATTTATATTAATATTCATTTTGCATTTCACTGCAGCTTATCAAATTGTTATAGACTTTCAGCCTCACCGTTTTCCCAGTCAACTGTGCCAAAATTTTCTTATAACAAGGAACTTTTCCAACTAATTGATAGAGGTAACAATTAACTCTACCATCTAGAAGCAAGATCTTTTGAGACTGCAGATTCAAATCGTTCAGCTTGATTTTATATCTCAGTAATAGCTGTAATTTGGCAAAATATCCCCAAGTAATTTCATCCAAAAGAGTAGTTCTCCAGGAAAGAGAGAGCGCACATTTACAGACTAGGGCTCTGTCACAAAATATGGATTAAATCTAGAACTGTGCACCACTGAGATAGAAAACACGCAAACACATGAGACAAAACAATGGAGACTTTTTTTGGAGACAAACACAAGGCAGATATACTCTTCTAACATGGTAAATAAAAGAGCGCCCATTAAGAGGCATGGTGGGAAATGAATTGCTATATGTATTAAGAGCAGGTTCCTGAAGAGAACGAAATTCTATGGAATTCTCTGACTCAGGAAGGCTTTGATACATGGAGAGGGATTGGGATCTAGAGTCTGACAGATTTGAGTTCAAACTCAGTCTCTGTGCCTTAAGAACTGTATGATCTTGAGTATATTTCTTTGTCTTTTGGTGCCTCTGTTCCTCATCTTTGAAATGAAGGCAATACGGCACTACTCATCCTGAAGAGCCCAGTATAGTGCTCTATAAATATCAGCGCCCCACTTCTCCCTAGCCCCACATCGAGCAAATGCTCAATCTAACAACTATGCCATCAAACACTATTCACATACTTGGAAAAAGAAGCTTTCTAAAAATAGAATAAAGATCAGTCCTAGATGGTTTTAAACATAAAACACATCTCGAGGAAAGATTTTCACAAGTCTCCACAAATGGAAAGCAAAAGCGGTCAGATGAGAAATAACTTTTATTTCAAAAAGAAAGCTTGGATGGAAATGAAAGAAACTAGAGGTGGTATTGGAAAACAGTGGGTTGATTGTTTGAGTAATTAGTGGTAAAACACAAATGTCAGGTTGTTTTTGGATCCTAAAATCACTGTAGGAAGCCTATGGGAAGCTTTTCTTTGTGGGTGGCAGCTGGCCAGCCCCTGAGTGCAGATGTTTGCATGTCCCAGGCTACTTAGGACCCAGGGCTGCAGGCTGTCTGCTAGGCCCATGATGCTCTTTGAGAGTATTTCTGTGCTTGAGTTAAGAAAGGCCTAGATTTTTTGAGGGGTCTGCTTCTGTGGTCCTGTTTACAAAGTAATTTGAGAGAAATGTCTAAAAATATGTCCTTACTTGCTGTCAGAAATTTTGCCCTTAGGCATTTGTTTCTTTGGGTTAAAGTATTCTCATTTTCAGATGTTCTCTTTTGAAATAAAAAAATTCATAGAGGGCTATGAATAAAAAAATTCATACAGCCGATGTTTGTCCTAATCCTTAATTTAGTCTTACTATGCAAGTAGGGCATCAAGGTGAGCCTAGGCTTTGTCCCCTCCCAGGGTTCAGGCATGCTGGACATGTCTGATGAGATAGTGGGACAAGCTGACAGAACTGTTTGTACAGGCTGAGCACGTCTGGGTGGAAAATTTATCCCAAAGCAAAAAGCCAGACCCCATGCTTGGTTGAGCCATAAAGCCTTAGACGTTGAAGAGGAAAAATCATTCTGAACATGAAAGTGTGGTGTTTGTCCTTTGAAAGAGAGAGAGAATAAGTGAAAACAGAAAAATAAATTTCACTAGAAGTATAAACAGTGAAGTTTGAAAAACAATTCTGAGAATTCCTACCCTTGGAGATTAAGTTATGTAGGAGAGAGGCATTGCCCCATTGCACCCCAGATGGCTTTGCAGGTGCTGGTGACTTGTGGATCAGAGGCCTCGAGCTGGTGGGAGTTTGGGAGTGTGGAATTAGCCTGGGGCTGCTGCAAGTTCTATGTTAAGAGGTATGAGGAGCCTGTGACATTTGCTCAGGTTACAGGTGGAAAATGTGTTACAAAATCAGACTTGGTATCACATGTATAAGGAAAGAGAAAACAATGGCATAGATTTTAAATTACATTATACTTCTGTTTCCCAAGTGATGAAAAAGTGAGGATTCAGTAAAATAGGCGGTCAGTTTGAAACAATGTTTAAGAGTTAAAACTAGCCAGGGAAAGAGCACCCTATTTCTGTATAGACAATTTTGGTCAAAGAGTAAATTATTAATGAAAAAAGGAACTACCTAGTGAAAGAAGTGGGAAACATCTCGATAAAAAATTTATTTTAAAAAGTCTGTCAAAAACTTGTCAGAAAAGTTTATCACACAGAAAATTAGGTCAACATAAGTATTTAGTGGATTCATATATCGTGATAGTGGTGTCTTTACTCTGAGAATTATTTGATGCAATTATATAGTGCATATAAATGGATTTATTTTAAAATAGAAGTTTAAGTTTTTGAAAACTAAGGTTTATATAAAGTTGGTCTCAGTGCTCTTAAAGCCTCCATTCTCATCATTGGCACTGCATCTGGTGGCAGTAATTTGAAGGATGAGGTAAAATTTCTGGTTGAGACTTTTGAAGTCAAACCAGAAACCACCTCAAATACTCAAGGGCTCAAATAATATAACAGGGGTTCACACAGAAGAAAAACGGTAAATTCTGTTAGTTGCCAAGTTATTAATATCATTTAAAGTACCTGCAAATAGGACCCTAGGAATTGGGATTTTTGATGGGAAAGAGAATGAATATCACCAAAAAAGATGGAAAAGATACAGCAAGAATGCGGACCCATAAGTGTGTGTTTGGGAGCTTTTGACAGCACACGGCTAAGGTGTCTAGGAGAGCTCCTTGAAGGCAGGGATTGAAGGAGAGAAGGGATCCAAGAATGATGCAGCCTCCTTTAACACCAAGCTTAGATGCACCCCTTGGAGACACACTCAGGGTTTCCTAGACGATTCCTGTTGCAACTTTTTGTAATATCTTTAAAGTAAGTACCCCGCTTCTTGGAAACTCAAGCACTTTCCCAAACATTGCATGTGATACTCAATTATAATGATTACATTTTGAAGAAACCAGCACAGGTTTTAAGATTTTTAAAAACTGTTGGCTTTAGAACTTCTTTCTCTTCTCCTCAGTTCAATTCAACAGACACTAGTAAGCATTACTATGTACCAGGCATGTGCTGGCCACCAGAGGTAAAAAGATAATTAATCAGTGAATGATTGGCGAGTGATTTTGAGGGATAGATGGATAGGTGGAGCTTAGGTAGAGATAGGAGATGACATGGAGGCTTTATTAAAGATAAAATATTTGTCAGATAAGGAAGAGAGGAAGAAAGTTTCAAATCAAGCGATGGCTTCTTCAGGAAATACTAATTTGGAGTTGAAATATAGGATGCAGAAAAGAATCTAGAGAGAAAGATAGTAAATATATTTATAGCTATTATTTACCGAGTACTTTCTTTGCACATAAAACTAGATTAAAGTCAGACTGTAAGATTTTAAATGTTATGCTAAGAGATTTACACTTAAACTTTATTATGGGAGCAAGTAGAAAATTATTCCCTGTGACAGAATTGTGGAGTTCAAAAGACTAAAGTAATTTAACCATGGCAACAATTATTGAGTATTTATTTTATGTCAAACATTCGGCTAAGTGTGTTAAGCATTATCTCATTTATTAGGTCATTGTTTATTACGTTAGAATAATGAGATATGATAAGGCCCTTGATTAGATTGATTGTACTAGGGATAGAAAGGAGTCAACAATTTAAATATGGTGGGGAAAATATTTCAGAACTTTAACCATTCATTCATTTGCTTACCCATTCACTCATTCAATAAATATTTATTAAGTCACTTACTATTTTGCCAAACTCTGAGCTAGATGTTAAAAGCCAGGTGTCTGTGGTGTGAGCTTCCTTTGTGTCAGCAGCTTCTCTAAGTCCTTTGCAGGTATACATGCCTTTTTATTGTCATTTTTACAGATGAAGAAATAAAGACAAAGAGACATTAAGTTACTTATCCAAGGCCAGAGAGTTAGCATGTAGGACTTGAACCACCTGGGCTGGCTCCAGATGTGGCCTCCTTTAATAGTCTATACCACATTTCACAGATAGGTAAAACCTCTGACCTCAAACATGTCACTTTTTAGTTGGAGAAGAAAGAATAGAAGCAAATAACGAAAATACTCCAAATGTATAATTCCAGTGCACAAAGTGCAGTGTGGTATTTCCAGCTTTGGGGTATTATGAATAAAACTCCTATACACATTCATGCACAGGTTTCTGTGTGAAGTCTTCATTTCTACAGGATAAATGCCTAAGAGTGCAATTGCCATCTGATCTTTATTATTATTATTATTATTATTATACTTTAGGTTTTAGGGTACATGTGCACAATGTGCAGGTTTGTTACATATGTATACATGTGCCATGTTGGTGTGCTGCACCCATTAACTCCCCCCACCACACAACAGTCCCCGGAGTGTGATGTTTTCCTTCCTGTGTCCATGTGTTCTCATTGTTCAATTCCCACCTATGAGTGAGAACATGCGGTGTTTGGTTTTTTGTCCTTGCGATAGTTTACTGAGAATGATGTTTTCCAGTTTCATCCATGTCCCTACAAAGGACAGAACTCATCATTTTTTATGGCTGCATAGTATTCCATGGTGTATATGTGCCACATTTTCTTAATCCAGTCTATCGTTGTTGGACATTTGCGTTGGTTCCAAGTCTTTGCTATTGTGAATAGTGCCGCAATAAACACACGCGTGCATGTGTCTTTGTAGCAGCATGATTTATAGTCCTTTGGGTATATACCCAGTAATGGGATGGCTGGGTCAAATGGTATTTCTAGTTCTAGATCCCTGAGGAATCGCCACACTGACTTCCACAATGGTCTTATGGTAGTTGCACGATTGGTGTTTGAAGACACTGGCAAAGTATTTTCTAGGGTGGCTGCACCGTTTTACATTCCCAGTAGCAGAGTGTGAATAATCCATTTGCTCTGCATCCTTGGCAGCATGTAGCGTTGTCACAATTTTTTATTTTAGTCATTCTAACAAGTGTGTAGTGATATGTCTTTGTGGTTTTAATTTGCATTTCTCTAATGGCTAATGATGTCAAACGTCTTTTCATGTGCTTATTTGCCATCTGTATATCTTCTCCAGTGAAATGTCTCTTCATGTCTTTTGCCTACTTATTAATTGGATTTTTTTTTCTGTTGGGGTTTGAAAATTTTTTATATATTCTAGTTACTAAATAGTAGTTCTTTGCTGAACATGTGGTTTGCAAATATTTGCTGCTCTTGGTCTTTAGCTTGTCTTTAAAAGGTCTTTTGCATATTAATCTTGGGTGTGATTAAAAATAAAATTTGTGAAACAAATATATATTTATCATATTGACTTTTTTTTTTTTTTTGAGACAGAGCCTCACTCTGTCCCCCGGGCTGGAGTGCAGTGGTACATGGGTCACTGCAACCTCCACCTCCCAGGTTCAGGTGATTCTCCTGCCTCAGTCTCCCTAGTAGCTGAAATTACAGACCCTGCCATCACGCCTGGCTAATTTTTGTAAATTTTTTTTTTTTAGTAGAGATGGGGGTTTCACTATGTTGGCCAGGCTGGTCTCGAACTCCTGACCTCAAATGATCCACTGCCTTGGCCTTCCAAAGTGCTGGGATTACAGGAATGAGCCACCACACCAGGGCTATATTGACTTTTTTAGAGTTAAACTTTAGGGGTCATGCTGATTCGGATGAGCAACTGTTAAAAAAATCTCTAAGCTTTGCTAACTTTTTAAAAAAAATTTAAGTTGACATATCATAGTTGTACATACTTTTTGGGGTCCATGTGATATTTTGATACATGTGTACAATGTGTAATGATTAAATCAGTGTAACTGGGATAGCCATCACCTCAAATATGTATCTTTTGTTTGTTTTGGGAACACTAACAATTCTCTTTTTCTAGCTATTTTGAAATATGCAATAAATTATGTGTGTCTATGTTCATGGTGGATATTGGTCTGTAGTTTTGTTTGTTTGTTTGACTAACTTTATCAGGTGTTTGTATCAAGGTAATATTAACATCACAAAATATTAGCTTCTTCCCTCTTCAATTTTCTAAAAGAGAATGTGTAAAAGTGGAGTTCATCAAGTTTGGAAGAATTCTCTATTGAAATTACCTGGACTTGGAGATTTCTTTCTTGGAAGTTTAAAAATTATAAATTCAATTTCCTTGATACTTATAAGCACATTTAAATTATCTGTTCATTGTGAAAGCTTAAGACACTGGCCCATTTCATCTCCTTTCTCAAATTTATGTATGTAAAGTAATTTATAGCATTTCCTCATTTTTCTTTTGTTATTTGTAGGGTCCATAGTGATACTCTCTTTTTCATTTCTGGTATTGGTAATTTATATCTTTTATCTTTTTTACTTTTTCAGTCTTGCGAAAGGTTGTCAATTTAATTGATCTTTGAAAAACAGCTCTTTGTTTCATTCATTTTTCTGTATTTAATTTCAATGATTTCTTTTCTTACTTTTATTATTTCTTTCATTTTCCTTGCTGTGGATTCAGTTTGCTCTTCTTTTTTTTTTTTTTTTTTTTTTTTTTTTTAGGTTCTTGAAGTGGGAGCTTAGATTGTTGAATTGAAACTTTTCTTTCTTTTTGTAATGCATGAATTTTGTGCTCTAAAGTTATCTCTCAGCACTGCTTTAGTTGTGTTCCGGAAATTTTGATATATTTTATTTTCATTTCATTCAGTTCAATATATTTTTAAATTTCCCTTGAGACTTCCTCTTTTATCAATGAGTTACTGTGGTCTGGTCTCCAAGCTTGGACATTTTTCTGCTATCTTTCTCTTATTGATTTGTAATTTTAGTTATTTGTGGTTGGAGAATACATTCTGTATGATTTCAATTTTAAAAAATTTGTTGATATTTCTTTTATGGTTCAGGATATAGTTTATCCCAGTATGTGTTCTGTGCTCACTTGACCACAATGTGTATTCTACTATTATTGGGTGAACTGTTTTATAAAAGTTGATTGGATTCTGTTCGTTGATGGTGGTGTTGAGTTCCTTATCCTTGCTGATTATCTGTGTAGTTGTTCTATCAATTGTCGAGAGTTAGTTGTTGAAGAAAACAACTAAAATTGTGGGTTTATTCTTTCAGTTCTATTGTTTTTTTCCCCACGTATTTTGCATCTCTGTTGTTTGACACACTTCAATAATGCTATGTATTTTTGGTGGATTAACCCTTTTATCATTTTATAATGAGCCTATTTATCTCTAATAATTTTCTCTTTTTTAAAAGCCTATTTTATTAGATGTTTTTTTCCATCCTTTTCCTTTTAATCTGCCTATATTATTTTACTTGAAGTGAATTTTTGTGGAAAGTAAATAGTTGGGTCATATACTCTGCCAGTCTATTCTTTCACCCTCTGTTTTTTAATTTGGACCATTTTTATTTAATGTACTTACTGATATATAAGACTTAAGCATATCATTTTTTTGTTTTGTTTTCTGTTGTTCCCTCTGTTTTTTTTTTTCTTTTCTTACCTTCCTATGAGTTACTAGAAGGCTTTTATTAGTTCTATGTTGTTTTGTTTATAGTGTTTTTGAATAGCTTTTTTCACAATTGTTCTAGGTATTACATTACTTATACATAACATCGTAGTCTATTGGTTTCATAATTTTACTAATTTGAGTGGCATTGAGAAACATTGCCTTCTTTTATACATATTTCCCTCACTCACTGACTCACAATAAAATTGTCTGAAATTTTTTTCTCTACCTGCATTTAGAGCCACATCACATTTTTGCATCTATCACCAAACATAATTTTGAAAGCTCAAGAGGAGAAGGAAAATATTGTATTCACCATATTTTTGTTTACCATGTTCTTCCTTCCTGATGTTCCAAGGCTCTTTTTAAAAAACAAAGACAAAAAATCAGTTTCTGTCTGTTTAGAGAATTTAATCTATTTTTTTACAGTATATATCTGTTAATGACAAATTCTCTTAGTTTTTTTTTTCCCTGAGAATGCATGGATTTGCTCTTCATTTCTGAAGGATATCCTCTCCAGATATAGGATCTAGGTTGATAGTTCTTTATTTTCAGTACTTGAAAACTGTGCCACTTTATTCTGGCCTCTGTGGTTTCTGATGAGAAATCCACTGTCATTCAAATTGTTTCTTGTCTATACATAATATGTCATTTTCCTCCCTGCTTCCAACATATATATATATTTTTTTCTTTAGTTTTCACAAGTTTGATTACAATGTATCTTGGTGTAAGTTTTCTTAGGTTGATCTTGTTTGGGGTTTTCCCAGCTGTTGATTTTGTAGGTTTATGCCTTTTGTCAAATTTGAGAAGTTTTCATCCATTATTTTATTGAATACTTTTTAAACCCTGTTTTGTTTCTCTTTTTTTTTTTTCCCAGAACACCAGTGATATAAGTGTTAGATCTGTTATAATCCAATTGGTCCCTAAGACTCTTTATTTTTTAATCCTATTTTCTGTCTTCAGATAGAATAATTTCGAGTATTCTACCTTTCAGTTCACTGATTCTTTCCTCCCTCCCCTCCATTCTACTATTTAATCCATAGGTTGACATGTTTATTTGGATCCTATGTTTATTTTATTTGCTCATCCTATATTTTGATCTTTGAAAATCTATTCAGGTCAAATGAGTTTGTCAACTAAGAAGGCGTTGCATTAAAGGGGAGATTTGGCTACACCTAAAATCACTGAACTTACATTGAAAACATTGTCCTGCCAGTGTCTAAGTGCCAGATAAAGCCCCTTGATTGGTGAGAGCAGAGTGATATTGACCCACATTGGCATCATACAAAGTCCAAAGCTATTGGTCAGTTCTCCTTTCATACATGAGATATATTGCCCAATATCCTTGTTCATCTAATAGTTTCATGCTTATCTGTGGAATGACTCTGGACTGGGCTGCTTATCTTTCTTAGTTTGACTTTTGTTCTGACTGGTGAACCCTGTTTCGGATTCTAGTTTTAGTGTTGTTGACCTCTTTTCTGCTAGTACTCACACATGAACTATGCTCTGTATGCTCTGTAGGTTTGATACTTGCTTTTTCTCTGCTCAGAGTTCTATTTCCTTTTCTCTTTGATTTCAATGAGGCTTTCAAAAAATATTTCAATTTCCTAAAGGGAATAATTTTCTAAACCACTGCTATTATGGAGTTGCCTCTATAATTATTTCAGCATTAAATTTTATTTTCTGTACAACAACAGCATTACCACATGATCTAAAAGGACCCCCTTCTTGAAGTGATCTTCAAGTCAATCCTGTAGGGATGTGGAATCCAGTGGCCTTTACAAGGTGTTGGAATTGTGAAGAAATTTCATTTGTATATTGTTTTTTGAGCCAACTCATCAAGCTTGATATAATAAAGCACAATTATCCAGAAGCTGTGTGTACCAAGTACATTTTCCCTCCTATGAGTCTGGGAAATGAGTATTATTAAGACAATATTGGAAAAGTTTTACCAATACTGACCTCATCCAACTAGAGAGTGAGTAGTAAATGATTCACCTTTAGAAGTAAATGAATCTTTTCAGATAACTTTGGTACCAGGTAGTATGCCAGAGACATTCGTTGCTAAATGAGTTAAGCAATTTATTAACAAATTTCCCTCAACTTCAAAAGCACACACTGCTAAATACTAGTCTGATCAATCTCATCTCATGCTATATCAAATAGAATCCAAATACACCTTACGTTAATTGGCTCTCACATGAGACGTCTTTCTGTAGTGCCCAGGGATTGCAAAATTTTTGTCAGCAGCTTTTGGGAGAGAAACTTTATGAAATTTGAACACATTTTAATATTAAAAGTTAGCTTTTACAACTAAAATTTTCCCTGGGCATTGATTTTATCTTTAGTTGATTACTGTGTCACAGTGTCACATCACTAGGCAAAAATTCCCCAGAGTTCAGCTACCTCTTGGTCACATTTATTTGGTAAGAATATTTAACTGAGGACTATGTCAAATATTTGCTGCCTTGTTCTTTGAAACTTAAGGTATATTTTAAACCTTACCTAAAGCAATTGTAGGATACTTTTTGCTTTGGATTTTTATAGGCTAATAAACTTCATATTCACAAAGACTAAAGCAAAAAATATACATACAATATGTGAAAAGTTATTTAAAGTCCAGAAGAGCATAATAACATATTAAAACCATTTTATCACTAAAATGTAAAACATATTAATATAATTATCATGCACTTCAGTGCTCATTTCTTTTAGTTAAAAGAGAATAACTTCCACAGTTTGCTTCTGAATTTAGGAAAATGGTAGTTAAGTTGCTTATACAATTCTTGGGCCATGACTGAAAATTCTGTCATTTTATTTTCTTCTGGCATGGATTGTTGCAGAAAGTACTGCTAAAGCCAGCTGATTTTAATTCCTTTGAAAGAGGCTTTCTCTATAACTTTGAAATTCCTTCTTTCTGCCTCATTCACTTTTTGCTTTTCTTCTGGGATTTCAAAGTTAGACTTCATGGTATCTCCTGTATCTCTTACTCTCTATTCTGTATTTTGCATACTTTAATCTCTTCATGCTTCATTTTGATTATTTTATTCCAATTTTGCTTCCAGTTCACTAATTTTCTCCTTAGCTATGTATGATCTAATTTTAGACTCATTCATTGAATTTTTAATATCAATTATTATACTGTTGATGTCCAGAAAATCTGTTTGGTTGTATTTTATAGTTTCTTTTTTCTTAGTTAAGGTTCTTAGCGTATGTTTTTCTTGTATCTTTAGACACATTATTAAATGCTTAAAGTCTGTGTATAAAAATTTCATCACCTAGGTGCCCTGTAGCTCTAGAACTGTTGTCTCTTATTTCTCTTGGTTTTAAAATATATTGTTGGGTTATTCTTGATTGTGCTAAACAATGTATATGAAAAACTATAAAATTAATTTGAAGCACCGGATAGTGTCATCCTAGACCTTATTAATTGTATGTTTTCTTTTGGCTAGGGATACCAGTAATCCCAGATTATCTCATTCTAATTATAGAAATTGATACAATATGAAGTTATACTTCAGCCCCTGCAAAGATTGAACCACTTCTGGTTTATCTTTATTCCTAAGGCTCAATCTTTGGAATCCTAACCCAAAATGTGGGGTATTTTACCAGAGCTAGTTTGTTCCTGTAGTCAAAGAGTCTTTCAAAATCACTGGATAGATTTCTTTTCTTTCTTTCTTTTTTTTAATGAGAAAACCCCAGAAATTCTGGATTTTATTTATTTATTTTTTTATTATAAATTTATTTATTTATTATTATGTATTTATTATTTTATTTTATTATTATACTTTAAGTTTTTGTGCACAACATGCAGGTTTGTTACATATGTATACATGTGCCATGTTGGTGTGCTGCACCCGTTAACTCGTCATTTAGCATTAGGTGTATCTCCTAATGCTATCCCTCCCTCCTTCCCCCACCCCACAACAGGCCCCGGTGGGGTGTGTGATGTTCCCCTTCCTGTGTCCATGTGTTCTCATTGTTCGATTCCCACCTATGAGTGAGAACACGCGGTGTTTGTTTTTTTGTCCTTGTGATACTTTTTGAGAATGTTGGTTTCCAGCTTCATTCACGTCCCTACAAAGGACATGAACTCATCATTTTTTATGGCTGCATAGTATTCCATGGTGTATATGTGCCACATTTTCTTAATCCAGTCTATCATTGTTGGACATTTGGGCTGGTTCCAAGTCTTTGCTATTGTGAATAGTGCCACAGTAAACATACGTGTGCATGTATCTTTATAGCAGCATGATTTATAATCCTTTGGGTATATACCCAGTAATGGGATGGCTGGGTCAAATGGTATTTCTAGTTCTAGATCCCTGAGGAATCGCCACACTGACTTCCACAAAGGTTGAACTAGTTTACAGTCCCACCAACAGTGTAAAAGTGTTCCTATTTCTCCACATCCTCTCCAGCACCTGTTGCTTCCTAACTTTTTAATGATGGTCATTCTAACTGGTGTGAGATGGTATCTCATTGTGGTTTTGATTTGCATTTCTCTGATGGCCAGTGATGATGAGCATTTTTTCATGTGTTTTTTGGCTGCATAAATGTCTTCTTTTGAGAAGTGTCTGTTCATGTCCTTCGCCCACTTTTTGATGGGGTTGTTTGTTTTTTTCTTGTAAATTGGTTTGAGTTCATTGTAGATTCTGGATATTAGCCCTTTGTCAGATGAGTAGGTTGCAAAAATTTTCTCCCATTCTGTAGGTTGCCTGTTCGCTCTGATAGTATGGATTTCTAAAGATCAAAACGTGGGATGAGTCATGTCTCCCTAGCAAGCTTTTTCAGGATTATCTGAAGGAGACTGAGTGTTTCTGGATATTTGATAATCTTAGTGGGGGAGTCCAGAACATAAAAATAAAAAAATAATAATTTATGATATCTATATACTGGGTCAGAGCTAGATAGAAGTAAAGAAACATGTGTCTTGATCTGTAACTTCTTTTATGTTAAGGAAACAGACTATATATGTGATGTGGATGTAGCCACAGCTCTGTGAAAATACACAAAATTTTATAGCTTTTTAGTGGGTTAGGAGGGACTCTTCTCTTACATTTCTCTCTTTATTTTCCCACAAGTTGGTTAGTTCTGGAATCTGGAAGAAGGCATGGGATTGTTTTGTAACTGTCTCCTGATGCTAAGGCCACTAAGGCTGTCGCCTCCCCAGCAGACAGTGACCTCACCTTGGCCCGACACTCATTAATTAATTTGAAGCACCTTGATTGTTAGTTTTAAAATCTTCTAGGGAAAGAAAAGTGAGAGTATAAAGTTGGCTCCACGTTAAGCATAGATTTTTCTTTAAAATTCTCTAAATATTTATTTAATTCTGAATGCTATATGATTGCTTTCATATTAATTTTTCAGTAGAGAAATTGAATACAATTCAATGAATTTTAATTTGATGAAGTACTTGATAAGATAATTTAAAAATCGGCCGGGCACAGTGGCTAACGCTGAAGTAGTCCCAGCGCTTTGGCAGGCAGAGGCGGGCGGATCACTGAGCTCGGGAGTTGAGACCAGCCTGAGCAACATGGCGAAATCCCATATCTACTGAAAATACAAAAATTAGCCGGGCGTGTGGCCTGTAATCCCAGCTACTGGGGAGGCTGATGCTGGAGAATCGCTTGAACTCGGGAGGTGGAGGTTGCAGTGAACCAAGATCAGGCCACTGTATTCCAGCCTGGGTGACAGAGCAAGACTCCATCAAATATTTTTCTTTAACTTTTACTTTAAGTTGAGGAGTTCATGTGCAGGATGTGCAGGTTTCTTACATAGGTAAACATGTGCTATGGTGGTTTGCTGCACAGATCAACCCATCACCTAGGTGTTAAGCCCCAGTATGCATTAGCTGTTCTTCCTGCTGCCCTCCCTCTCCCCACTCCACTTTCTGACAGGCCCCTGTGTGTTGTTTCCCATCATGTGTCTGTGTGTTCTCATCGTCCAGCTCCCACTTACAAGTGAGAACGTGGGGTGCTTGGTTTTCTGTTCCTGCATTAGTTCGCTGAGGATAATAGCTTCCAGCTCCATCCATGTCTGTGCAAAGGATATAATCTCATTCCTTTTTTATGGCTGCATAGTATTCCATGGTATATATGTGCCACTGTTTCTTTATCCAGTCTATCACTGATAGGCATTTGGGTTGATTTCATGTCTTTGCTGTTATGAACAGAAGCACAGATTTTTTTTATAAGGAGGATAATATATTTTTCTTTTGCTAACCTAATTGAGAAATTAGCTTGTATGTATTTGTCAAGCACGATTTTCTTTCTGCAACAGAGCTTCCTATGGTGTTCATGGGATGGAATTTTAGACCATTCTAAAATGTTGGTTTTCTTCATGTCTTGGAGGTGCTTAAGAGAACAGGCATGCTGAGGGGATTTTGACAAATGTAAAATTGGCTTTTGGTTTATATATTGAAAGAATTCTATGTGCAAGACATTATACTTTGCAAATAGTTAGGAAATAACTGTTCAAAACTTTTCTCCAGTATATTTTTCACAATGATTTACTTGTGATTTTGAAGGATGGGTTAGAGTTGAGTGGTCTTTTGTAGATGTGGGGTATTAAAATGGCCCAATCCTCCATTTTATAAATCCCAAGACTCATTAGTATGTTGAGGAAATACAAAATTGTCCATGCCAAAAAGTAATCAGGGCCCGAAATGATCTTTGTAGTGAAGTCCAGTTAAAACTAAGTTGTAAGTTTTGCTAAATCTATTGGCTGACCTAGTAGTACCCATTTCATAGTGTTGCTGAGGCCAACACAGTATAAGAACATGATAACACAATATTGAGGATTACATCTGATCCTGTTCTTTGTTTTGTTTTGTTTTGTTTTGTTTTTGCTTTCCAATGACTCTCTAAAGGAAGATAATATAAGGGCACCTCATTTTATGCAATTGGAATGGTTCTTGGTAATACACTTAAAGATATGTTAAACATTTTAAAGTGTACTTTGGAGAATATTTACAAGATTATGCTAATATTTTGTAAAACAAAGGAATATTTGAGAAACATGTCTCATGATTACTGTATTTATAATTTCAAATTTTTTTCTATTTCTTAGACTTTCTTAAATTTGGACATATCTGTGTAATAATGTGAATGTAAATGGAAGGGATTGTTAGGTAAGAGAAGGGTGAGGAGGTAGCTAATAGGGGAAGAAGGCAAGATAATATTTGGAGGTAGAACTCTTCACTGTAGGCCTTTAGAAAAAGGAAGAACGTAGCTCACAAAGCAATGATGAAGGCGAGCAATTTTAAGGTATGGCATAGAAAGAGAACAAACAATGCTGTTATGATAAAACCTTTTCTTTTGTGAGAGTGAGATTAAGAACTGTGTCTATCTGGTAAGTCAGGTTTATCAGCCACTATTCTTGTAGGTGTAAGCAAAATGAGTTTACTTGTAATGCATGATTAACATTCTAGCACCACAAACAGTCATTGCTGATGGCGCTTCATAGTTAGCAGTGTTTATTTTTTAAGAGTTCAAAGTGCTTCATGAACATTTTCTCTATTTCTTTAGATCCCTTATCCTTTCAGATCAGCCTACACTGCATCTATACTGAGTCAGCCCACAATGGGAGTTTCACCAGAGTTTTTGACTAATAGACTCAGTCTGTGAAGCTTCCTTAGCCCTGCCTAATGATGGATTTGTAGCTATCAAGAGATGCTTTTGGGTGTTCTGCTGAGATCTTCCTAATCATCTCTCTATAGCCTGCCTTAATTTGTTCATACCACCTGCCAAGATCTATGCTAAGCTGCACAATTGGAAAGGCTGAAATCCGTTCTACTTTTTTTGCAAGATCGGTTACACCTCCTCACCCTTATCTTCTCCCTTCCCAGTCTCATTAGCTTCCCCAGAAGGCAGTGAAAATGTCTATTCACAAGAGGAAATCTGAAGGCCCAGAGAGTATATGCTATATTTCCTGGTCATTCAATAAGTGTAAAAGAAGAATCAGAGTTCCCTCTGTCCTCCTCATGTATCCTAACTGCTAGATCACTCCACTTCTTTATAGATGACTAATTTTCAGGAAAAGCAGAAAGCATTTTCTTTTTTTCTTTGAAGACACTTAAAAAGCACGAATACTGAAATGAACAAGGAATTTGGGTTCAAAGGTCTAATAGTTGAGTTATATAATAATTCCAGCATTTATGACTTTCTTGATCTTACACTTTGGTTTCTTAATCTTAAAATTAAGATTAATTCTAATCTTAAATATTTTAATTTTAATCTTAATCTTAAATTTGAAATAATAAAATCTGGCTCATGGGGGCTAGACTTTATTGCAAATACTCTTCATTGCAAGAGTAATGAATAGTGGAAGTGCTCTGTATACCATAAAGATTCATAAAATTGTTAATCATTATTTGAATATTTGAATCTGTGAATGTATGTTCTCATAAAAATGCAGAAAATGTAGGATTTTCTAATTTTATGGTAATATTGAATGGCTGAAAAATCAGGCACTTTTTACCATTTGGCTTTGGAGCAGGGAAGGGTAGAAGAAAAATGGGAAGAAATTTTGCTTCACCCTAGTTTGTCATTTAAGTGATTGCAATTGACAGCAACAAAAATTTAGACTATGGAAGAATACGAGTTTGACTAGTAGCTCCTGTTGATTTTGCTGCATTTCATTCTTGCATGGGTCCATGAGGAAGTTAAAAGCAGTGATAACATTAAAGGTAAGATGAATTATTCCTGTAATGTTGAGGCCAAAATTTCTGATGGAGCTTTCCAACAGTGTATAAAGAATCATTCTTATAGGGCCGATCTCCATGAATTGTTCTTTATTCACCAGGCAGAACTTTGTAAATATTTAACTTTCTTCAGGATTTGGAATGCAACAAGAGTAATTTATTATTTCTAATGATTAGAAAGATTCTTGGTGTGTGCAAATAAAAGGTATGAGTTAAAAGAGAAAGCATAATATATTTCTTCGTAAGTAGCAGGCAGAACAGCATATAAAGAGAAAAAATAAGGAATGGCTTATCCCTCAGCAATGTGCAAGCAGTAGTGTTTAAAGTAATAGTAGCTTTTATTCACGGAGCACTTAGTATGTGCAAGACGCTATTTGGGCTAAGTGCTTTGTGTGCAAGTTCTGTTCTCTGCAACAGAACACTGCCTAATAGAGGATGCAAATTCAATTGTGTTGAGTATGTTATTTGCCTATGTTGGCATGTTATAATATCATTTTTTAAAATTCCTTTTAATGATAAATTCAAAGACCCTTGAGAAAGAGAAAGAGAGACAGACAGACACACAGGAGAGAGAGAGAAAAAGACAGAGAGCGACAGAGAGATTGAGAGAGATTAGTTGCGAGATTCAGATCTTTTTGGAAAAACATGACTAATGACATGTAAAATAAACACAACTTTATTATTACCTCCTTTAACTGCTATTTCAGACATCCAAGGAAAGAAATGATCTCTTGCTGCTGAGTCAGAACTTGGGTAGATTCCATAACTTTTCTGCTGACACTTAAGTATTAGCATATCCTACCTTCTCTTTTAACCAACATGGCACATGTATACATAGGTAACAAACCTGCATGTTGTGCACATGTACCCCAGAACTTAAAGTATTAAAAAAAGAGTAAAAAACAAACAAATAAACAAAGCAAGTCACAGACTGGGAAAAAAAAAAAAAAGAAACAAACCTAGCCAGGCACAGTGGCTCATGCCTGTAATCCTAGCACTTTGAGAGGCTGAGGTTGAGGGAATCACTTGATTTCAGGAGTTTGAGACCAGCCTAGGCAACATTGTGAAACCCTGTCTCTACAAAAAATACAAAAGTAAGCTGGGTGTGGTGGCACGCCCCTGTGGTCGCAGCTACTCGGGAGTATGAGGTGGGAAGATGGCTTGAGCTTGAGAGGTGGAGGTGGTAGTGATCTGAGATTGTGCCACTGCACTCCAGCTTGGGTGACAGAGTAAGACCCTCTGTCAAAAGAAAAAAAAAGTAACACAACAACAACAAACACAAAAACAAAAACAAACATAGTTTCAATGAATAAATAAGATTTGCCAAGTTTAAGATGTTAATACAAACTGAATTTGATTCAATGCTAGATGTGTTCATTTTCCCAACTCAGGCCTTCATCTAGCTGATATGATTCATGGGGGCATTGCAAGAGTAATGAATAGTGGAAATGCCCTGTATACCACAAAGATTCATAAAATTGTTAATCATTATTTGAATATGTGGATGTATATTCTCATAAAAATACAGAAAATTTAGGATTTTCTAATTTTATGGTAATATTGGATGGCTGAAAAATTGGGCACTTTTTACCATTTGCCTTTGGAGCAGGGAAGGGCAGAATAAAAACTCCACATGGTGAGAGTGTCATGGTTGGCATCTGTCTTTCTATGCTTAGCTGTCATTCTCTTCAACGATCTTCTCATCTCAGCTTTTGAGCATGTTTCTGATGCTGTAGAGGTTTGGAAGGGTAGGGGGGATAGAAAAAGTCATGAATTGGTTCTTGTGGGTTGAGTTTATTCCTAAGGTGATTCTCTCCCGTGGGCATTTTGTGAGTTCTTTTGGCATTCTCATTTCTGGATACCCCTGACCTTGAGGTTTGTTGACCTTGTCAGAGTCATCTCTATATTGCACAGCCACGATGACTCCCTTCCACAGCCCCCAGGAGGAATCCAATGTCTTCTAGCTTCTTGATCCTGGGATTCCTTGTTACTCCAGGGGGCTCTACCTCACAGGACCCAACTCAATGCCATGCCAGCTTTCTCTACCAAGGCACCCAGGTCTGATCCACCTAAACCACTCACACAACCCTTGTCCCCCAAAAGATCACTTTAGCTAGCCCAGGTTGCAGTCTTCCATGCCCATCAACTTCAGGAAACACCTGTTCTTCAACTGGTGTCTTTGAAAGTCCATTCACTATGGCAGAGAGAAGTGAGGTAATACCAGAAACTCCTCTGTTCTGGGTAAGTGGGAGGAACTTAGAGCATGGCTCTTTCTGTAGAAATCTCAAATTATTTTCCATTTTCATTTTTTCTCTCTCTCTCTAACCCGTTTATATGTCCAAAGTGAGTGAGATGACGTAGGGAACCATTTCTCTAACTTTTTGGTAGGGACACATTCTGTATATGGTGATCTGTCTCACACTCAATTTGGCATATGATATAGAACATACTGGTGTCTCAGTAGAAATTAAGGCAGGATAAATCCTTCTGTACTTTAGTAGCAATCAGCTTTGCAGATCAAATAAGCATGACAAGGAAATAGGCAAATCAAGTAATTCCAATGGCCTTACTACTTGTATTCTCAGAGCCTAGTACAGTTCTGGATACATGGAAAATAGCCAGCAAATGTTTGTTTACAGTAGGAAGGGAAGAAGAATGGCAGACAGGTCACCTTTTATAACCTGGTGCATGCACCCATATTCCAATGCCGTGCTTCTATTCCTTTAGCTTTTACCAACTTTGACCTAGATTTTGCTCTTAGCCCCAATGGTTATGTTTAGTTTGCTTGTATCTGCTATTTCTCCTTTGGTTAACTCAATATCTGACCTTAATAATTTCTCTGACTACATTTTCTATGAAACCTGGTTGTGATGTAGGATTATATTTCTTTGATAATGAATCCTTACCTACCTTGTTGTCATGAATTCATCAAACAATTATCTATAACCTGCCATAAGCCAAGCATTAAGTAGGCACAGGGAATACAAAGCTTAAAACTATAGCCTTTGTGTGTTAACACAAATAAATGATGTCAGTGGCAGACACTAAATGTTTTATGAGGATTATCTCATTTAATCCTTACAATAGCCCTGCAAGTAGATGTCATTATCATCATTTCCATTTTACAGACAAGAAAATCAAACACAAGAAGGCTAAACAAATGGCCCATAGGTGTAAAATGGAGTTGGCAGTCTAATTCTTAACCAACTTGCTACACAACTTCATATAGTTAGTTCTCTCTGTTACGTTCCGTAACTTCTGTTTGCTTCTAGGGTAGAACTAGTAGGCTGGCAGCGGGGCTGAAACTGGGGTTGGTGATGGAAGTCAAGTTCCCAGTGAAAAACATGGAGATACAATAGTATATAATGATAAAGAGCATTGGGTGAAATCATGGCTTCAATATTCCCTAGTTGTATGTGTGTATGCATGTGTGTGTGTGTTTCCCAACTTTATTAATGTTTAATTATATGTATTTCTAGTGTATAACATGATCTTTTGATATAGGTACACATTATGAAATAATTAAATCAAGCTAATTAACATATTCATCAACTCATATATTTAACTTTTTTTGGTGGTGTGAGAACATTTAAGATCTCCTCTCAAAAAAAAAGATCTCCTCTCTTAGCAGTTTTGTAGTATATAGTAAATTATTAACTGTAGTCACCATGTTGTTCAATATAGCTCCAGAAATTATTCATCCTGTCTAAACGAAACTTTTTACACTTTGACTAACATTTCATTACCAATCCCCCGTGACATGTACTGTATATCCTCTTGATGCCTTAATTTTCTAACTTGTAAATAAAGATAATAGTAGTATCTACTCATAGGGCTGTAGAATAAATGAAACAGTGCATGCAAAGAATTTAGTAAAGTAAATGACACTCAGCAAGCTTTCAATAATTTCTAACTTTTATTTTGTTGAAATAATTTTTTTAGCTCCCACTTTTAAGTGAGAATATACAGTATATGTCATTCTTTTTTATGGCTGAGTAGTATTCCATGGTATATATATATCTCACATATTCTTTATCCATTCATGGGTCGATGGGCACTTAGGTTGGTTTAATATCTTTGAAATAGTGAATTGTACTGCAATAAACATATGTGTATAGGTGTCTTTCTGATATAATGACTTCTTTTCCTTTGGGTAGATACCCAGTAGTGGGATTGCTGGATTGAATGATAGGTCTACTTTCAGTTCTTTAAGAAATATTCATACTGTCTTTCCATAGAGGTTGTACTAATTTACATTCCCACTGGCAGTGTATAAGCATTCCCTTTTTACCATATCCATGCCAACGTCTATTGTCTTTTGACTTTTTAATAATGGCCATTCTGGCTGGGGTAAGGTGGTATCTCACTGTGGTTTTAATTTGCATTTCCCTGATGATTAGTGATGTTGAGCATTTTTTTCATATGTTTGTTGGCTATTTATATATCTTCTTTATATAAATGCCTATTCATGTCATTTTCCTACTCTTTTGATGGAATTATTTGTTGTTTTTTTTTCTCTCTGTGTTGTTTGAATTCCTTGTAGATTCTGGATATTAGCTTTTGTCAGATGCAGAGTTGGCAAATATTTTCTATCATTCTGTGGATTGTCTGTTTACTCTGATGATTATTTCTTTTGCTGTGCAGAAGCTTTTTAGTTTAATTAGGTCCCACTTATTTATTCTTGTTTTTGTTGCATTGGCTTTTGGGGTCTTAGTCATAAATTCTTTGGCTAAGCCAATGTCCAGCAGAGTTTTTCCTTGGGTTCTCTTCTACAGTTTCTATGGTTTCAGGTCTTAGATTTAAGCCTTGATCTATCTTGAGTTGTTTTTTGTTTATGGTGAGAGATAGGATCCAGTTTCATTCTTCTACATGTGGCTATCTAGTTTTCCCAGCACCATTTATTGAATAGGGTATCCTTTCCCCAATTTATGTTTTTGTGTGCTTTGTCAAAGATCAGTTGGTTATAAGTATTTGGCTTTATTTCTGGGTTCTCTATTCTGTTCCATTGGTCTGTGTATTTACTTTGATACTAGTACTATGCTATTTTGGTAACCATAGCCTTGTAGTATAATCTGAAGGCAGGTAATATAATGCCTCCAGATTTGTTCTTTTTGTTTAGGATTACTTTGGCTATTTGGGCTCCTTTTTGGTTTTATACAAATTTTAGGATTTTTTTTTCTAATTCTGTGAACAATGATGTTGGTATTTTGATAGGAATTACATTGAATCTGTAGATAGCTTTGGGCAGTGTGGTAATTTTCATGACGTTTATTGATTTTGCCAATCTATGAGCATGGGATGCATTTTCATTTGTTTGTGTCATCTATGATTTGTTTCAGCAGTGTTTTGTAGTTCTCCTTGTGAAATCTTTCACCTCCTTGGTTAAGTATATTGCTAGGTTATTTTTTTGTTTGTTTTTGCAGCTGTTGCAAAAGGGATTGAGTTCTTGATTTGATTCTCAGCTTGGTTGTTGTTGGTGTGTAGCAGTGCTACTGATTTGTGTACATTGATTTTGTAACCTGAGACTTTACTGAATTCATTTATCAAATCTAGGAGTCTTTTGGAGGAGTGTTTAGGCTTTTCTAGGTATATGATCACATCACTGGCATACAGTGATAGTTTGACTTCCTCTTTTGCAATTTGGGTGCCTTTTATTTCTTTGTCTTGCCTGATTGCTCTGGCTAGGACTTCTATTGTTTCTATTTCAGAAGAAGAGGAAAATGATGCACAAAAACTGCCAAAGATTTGATTAAGTTTGCTTAATAATTTGGTCTCTAGAATCAAAACACCCCCCAGAAAAGGGTTTGTTATCCCTAATTTCATAGCACTAGAAGACTTGTGAAATCCATGTACTTTGTACATAATTCATAATTTTAAAATGGCAGGGCTGCTGCATAATGAGGCCTCCCCCATGTGGGGACATCAGGTGGGCTGATGAAAGATGATGACCTCCACAAAGATGTCAAGACATGTATGGGACATGAAAGGGAAGCTTACATGGGTGGTCCTTAAGCTCCTTAAAGACAATAAAGTAATGGACGACGTGGGCTTCTTTTGGCTATGAATGAAAGTCTGTTTTAGGGACTGAGTGGTCTATTTGGAATTATGCTTGGCTGTCTATAATCTTCTCACAGTGTAACATTTTTTCTCTGTACAAGCATTGTCCAAGTAAAAGATTATGTCATCAAAATGAATAGAATGCTACTCTGTGACACTGGAGGACACATAAAATGTGCAAAAGCATTTTCACAAAATGACATAAAGCCCGATTATCATTGTTTGGGGTTACATTAACTCCAAAAAGAAAATCCATAGCTTTGAATTTAAAATGATTTCGTCTAAATTAAAATCTTTTGTTTTAACTTTAGAAAGAGAAAAATCATCTTCCAAAACATAGAGCAAAGCTTAATTACCTAGGTCTCTACTATTGAAATGTCCATAGGGAGCAAATCCTCAGACATGAAAACCTCCTTTAGGTTCATGGCTGTGCAAAATATGGCTCTTACTTTTTTATGTATAAAGCATATATATATATATATATATATATATGTATATATAAAATAAGTAATCTGGTACAAGGTATATCTACGGTATTAAATTTGCATGGAAGGGCATTAGGAAAAAAATCATAAAAAGATCCTTAAGAGGATGATGATGAAAAAAAAGTTGAGAAACACTGCTATAGATGGGTTTGACCAAACTGTGACTTTTATGGAGCCCTTGAAGACAGTAACTTGTCCCACCTCAGATCTGATTCTGGTTCATTTCACTGAGATAGAGTACTGAATTGAGGTGAATCTAGGTAATTTGGGTAAAAATATGTTACAAACTCAAATTGGTGGATATAATTTGGAAACTATGTGTGAGGTAAATTATGTAGAAGTCAGTTTTTCCCTGACTCATGGAAATAATGACTTCCAGGGTAATTTTCTTTTTCCCCTTGATTTTGATGGCTTGGCATTGTAAGTCACATGAATTGCAGAAGGCTTTCAGAGCCCATTACAGTCATTAAATAATGAACACTCTTCAATCTCTCACCAATTCCATTAAGAATGACATCATCAATTTCTAAACCCAAAGGCATGAACCAGCCCTTTTTAATATTACAGAACAGTTTGTTGGTAGAGTTGGGATTCAAGGCTATTATTTTTATTTTAGGAGATTCACTCAGTTTCTTTTAATCATTTTATTAGCAAATATTTGTGAAACACAAAAAATGTAACGAATATAAATGTCAGGCCTATGAGGCAAAAGATTTAGAAGATAAAAAGAGAAATTCACTAGTCTAATAGAGAATGGAGAAACAATATAGAAATTCATGAGAATTTACTTTAGAATGAATTCATTTAGCAATCTGATAATCTAATCTAACCAAAAACAAAACAAAACATCTGGTCTTTATATAACATGTGTTCTCTTTGGGGGCAGCAATATGTTCAATACAAACTTCACAGAACTGGCTGGGTGTGGTGGCTCATGCCTGTAATCCCAGCATGTTGGGAGGCCAAGGCTGGTCGATCATTTGAGGTCAGGAGTTCGAGACCAGCCTGGCCAACACGGTGAAACCCCGTCTCTACTAATACTACAAAAAATTTAGCCAAGCATTATGGCGTATGCCTGTATTCCCAGCTACTCGAGAGTCTGAGGCAGGAGCATCACTTGAACCCAGGAAGCAGAGGTTGCAGTGAGAGGAGATTGTGCCACCGCACTCCAGCCTGGGTGACATAGTGAGACTCCGTCTCAAAAACAAACAAACAAACAAAAAAAACTTCACAGAACTAATCAGGAGTCTCACGGAAATAAGTAGGAAGGATGGTAAAGACAATTTACATTTATTTTGGAAAAACAGAATCTACCGATGCTCAGGGGAAGAAAGAATCAACCATAGTAGTGAGTGGAAATGTGTGACAGGGTCAGATGTGGTGGCTCACACCTATAATCCTAGAGCTTTGGGATGTCCAGGCAGGAGGATTGATTGAACCCAGAAGTTTGAGACAGGCTGGGAATCATAGTGAGACCCTGTTGTGACAAAAATACAAAATAAAAAAGTAAAAATTAGCTAGGCATGGTGGCACATGCCTGTAGTCCCAGCTTCCCAGGAGGCTGAGGCAGGAGGATCACTTCAGCCAAGGAGGTTGAGGCTGCAGTGAACCAGGATCTCACCACTGTACTCCCGCCTGAGTGGCAGAGTGAGACTCTGCCTCAAAGAAAAAATAAAGTAATAGGTTGTATTACTATTGATCAATATCTACTTCCCCATCTTACCGAAGACAGACTTGGTCTTGTGACTTGCTTCAGCCAATGAAGGTTGGCAGATCTGATATGAATCACACCCAGTCAGAAGCTTTGACAGCTGGTTGAAACTTTGACATCCTCATTTCTTTGCAGCAATGCTTACAATTGATTCAGAAGGAGGCTGCTCCTTCAGGCTCGTCCTAGAATGAGAAGAGACGCAAACTTGCAGTGAACCACGGGTGAGAAATGGACTTCAACTCTAGTAAGCTAATTGTGTTTGTTACTACAGCCCAGCCTTATCTGACTGTTACTGAAAGCTAGACTAGCAAGATATAAATGCATAAATGCAATTTTGATGAGGCTGATAAATGAAAACTGTGGAGAATCCTTACTTCCAGAGAAAACCAGCTTGATGGAACTCAATAGGAGAGGCAATGTTTATAGTCTAACGGTCCTTCAATAGATAAGGCAGTGCAATTATTGCTGGTTATATTTTATGTATATATATTTGTACATTTCTCTATTTAAGTTAGCAGAGAGAGGAATAAAACTAATCATTCAAAGGGGGAAGAAAAGTAATGGAGAGGGTTACTGATTGCTTTATTATTTTTCAACCTATCAATGTAGTTCATATTAATTTGCTTCCCTTAGAAAGTGGGTAGTTTCAATAGTTTCAGGGAAGGAAAAGCCTAACACAATTTGTTTGCCTGTGACCTCAGGGTAGGGTTTTTCTATCATTTTCCCATAATTTCTTCCAGTGCTCTAACTTACTATTTCCGTTCTGCCACATGAATGATATTGTTTTTTGCCTTTTACCTTCTTTCCCTTGAGTGTGACTGCTATCACTACACTAGCACCTCTGTAATGCTCTTGATTCATGGAGGAGGAAGAACCAACCCAAGTAAAATGATGAAGATTAATAGCTAACATTTTTAAAGCACTCACAATGATCAGACACTCTTGTAAGAGTTTCCCATGGATTATCTCATTTAAATCCTCATAACAAGCCTGTTAGGTAGGTACTATTATTAGCCCCATTTATCACTATAGGAAACAGACACAGAGAGGTTAAGCAATTTGTTTAAAATCATTACAATGAGTGGAAAAGCCTAGATTTATGAACCTAGAAAGTTAGAATTTAGAGCCATAAAGCATTTTTTTTTCTTACCAGCTCTGAGTCTGCCACTAATAAGTGGTGCAAATTTGGGAAGTTTTTCAAGTCTCTGGGCTTCGGTTTTTCATGGTTCCAGCAAAAGGGATTGACTAGGGAAGTAGAACTCTATATATGGACCAGCAAATGAACGCATTTAAATCATTTTTATGATTTTTGGTATGACCAAAACTGTGTGACCTCTGGCAAGTGTCTTAACCTTTCTGAATCTGTTTCCTTATGTGTAAATTGTCAGTAATACCTATCTCAGAGGTTTGTTGTCATGTTTAAGTGAGATTATATAAATTGGTGTTTTTGCTAATTTTAAAGAATACAAATGTAAGCAATTATCACTGTGTAAATGATACTATTTATCCATTCTTTCTTTGAGCCATCCATTCATCTACCCATCAAATAAATACATATTTATTAAATGCCATTTGCAAAGGTGAAAATTATAGTCCCCTCTTTAAGGAGATCACAATCTAAGTGGGAGACAGATACACAAGCAACTAGCACACAAGGTGATAGATGCACATGGGAGGCAGGTTTGGAACACAATTAGTTTTTCTGAATGACATAAAGTAGGCTAATGCAGTGAGAGAGGCTTCACATAGGAGGCAGAAGTTAAAATGAGATCCAAAGATGTAAATCATATAAAGTGTATGTTCACGTGGGTGTCGGACAGTGGGGGATACTCCAGGAGAGAAATAGATTAGGCAAAGACACAGAACTGTGGGATAGCAAAGCTTATTTGAGGACTTACAAGTAGGTTGTGAAGCTTAGAATGTAAACTTCAAGGGTGGGGGAGGTGGAGCTAGAGCCTCAAGGGTCTTGTATCCTGTGTGGGAGAGGTTAGATTCTGTCCCACAGGAGATGAGAATCTACAGGAGAATTTTACTTATTTTATTTTATTTTATTATTTATTATTTGAGACAGTCTCACTCCGTTGCCCAGGCTGGAGTGCTGTGGCACTATCTCGGCTTACTGCAACCTCCGCCTCCTGGGTTCAAGCGATTCTCCTGCTTCAGCTTCCCGAGTAGCTGGGATTGTAGGCGCCCGCCATGAGGCCCAGCTAATTTTTGTATTTTTGGTAGAGACAGGGTTTCGTCATTTTGGCTAGGCTGATCTTGAACTCCTGACTTCAAGTGATCTGCGCTCCTCGGCCTCCCAAAATGCTGAGATTACAGGCATGAGTCACTGCGCCCAGCCTACAGAATTTTAATGGAAGGAATGTGATTATATTCACACACGGAAAATACCAGCAGTGCTGTGGAGGATAGAGTTGCAGGAGTGAGACGACGAGAGGCAAATTGATGGCAGGAGGCACCTCTCCTGCTCACTGTGTGAGGCCTCAAGCAGCGAATTGGCCATGAATGTTTCTGAAACAGCAGCCACGAGAAAGCTCGAGTCTGTGCGGGGTACCGGGTGGGAAGAGAAAGGGATTATAGGGACAAGTGTCCATCACCGGTGCTTCCCTTGGTACCAGCTTAGCGCTGAACAGTGGAGAGTGCAGACTGTGTATGGGTGAATTCCCAAGAACAATACAATGACAACACAACCCAATAACAACCTTGCCATACACACTCTGCACCCTCCACTGTTCAGCTCTAAGCTGGTACCAAGGGAAGCACCTGTAATGACTGGGTGGTTACATAAAACTGATGTTACTTTGACCATTATATTCATTCTCTTGTCCCTTTAAAGCCAACTCCAAGCAGAACTAACTTCAAACTGTAGCAAAATTGCCATGTGTGTTTTTTTTTCCTTCGTTCCCTTCTGTTTTCTGATGGAAGCAACAGAAGGTAGGAACGTCAGAGGCCTGGATAATCCAAGAATTCTTTAATTAATTTCTAACCCTCCTCCTCCATTGACCAGAATAAGTAAAGACAGATATCCAAGGTCATAATATTTATATATCTTTTAATATATATAAATATATGTATATGTCTTTCCACATACATAAATTAAAATTAACACTTGTTCTCAAAATTTGTGTTATATTAATATGGAATAACGTAGAATATCATAAGGGTGCCAACTCTGGAACCAGGCTGTCTGGTTTCGAGTCTTGGCTCAACCTTGGACAAGCTACTTAACCTCTCCATGCCTCAGTTTCTTTAACTATAAAATAGAGAAAATTATAGTTCTTAAAAGTTCAAAGAGTTTTGAAGGGTTTGATGAATATTAAAGGCTTAGAACAGGGTCTGGACTATCAAAATAGCTTAATTGATGTTAAGTATTATTGTTACTAGGCATGATTAATCTTCCTGCTGCTGAGGAAGCAAGTTTGCCCGTCCAGGGGTATTTCTAAAGACAGGAGTGTAGAATTTAAATATCAGGCAAGCAAGAGGCTTGTCCTTACTCAGCATAGAGTTGAATACAGCCAGAGAACAGTGAGAGAGAGAACCTTAGAATTGGAAGGTCATGAATTGCTTTTAGACTCATCTTTCTAATTACAATTTCTGCATGCTAGACATTTGCAAACTACTCTCCTCCAGTAGAGCTGATTCTGGTGGTGGTGTGCTATTCTCTGTTCTCATCGTTCCCCAGGTATCAACTAGCCCTGAGTCTGACCCCCTCTGACTTATACGATCACTGGTACAGACGTGCTTTACAAGTGTTAGAACTTCTGGGTCCTCAGCATTGGCTAAAAGCCATAGCACAGGGGGTATCTGTGCTGCCTATAAATAGAGCTATGTCTGGGTTGGTGCCAACTCCTCCTGTACCAGAAATACTTGATAATCTCTTGGCTGATGGTTTCAAACTGACTTCCTAGCAGAGTGGCAACAATCAGCATCTTCAGCTTTAACTTTATTCTAGATTGCTAAGTCTTTGAACATAGGAGCTGGTTTTTAGTAAAAGAATGAACAGATATGTGGATGCAGTAGGAATTCCCTTTACTTAATTCACAAAGGATAAAAAGAGAGCAATGGAAGAAAATGGCCGGTGAATTTGATTTCAAAAAACATAAATTTAAAACACAATATAAAAAATCATAAGCAATGTTACAACACAGATGACAAATTTGAAAAATTTTATGAGGAAAAATAAAGAAATTAATTTCATTGAAGTATAAATGACACATAAATCAATAAGGAAAATATTGAAATTGGAGCAAGAATGAGAAGAGATAATTCTAGGCAGAGATAATTAAAATCAATAAACATGACAGGTTTTCACCTTCACTAATAATCACATAAACATAAATAATAAAGATATATTATTTTTGGCCTGTGACATTAGTAATGATTGAAATAGGTAATAATTCTGACAAGGTTACTGTAACATTGATTCCATTTTGCGTTGTCTAACTAGTACAATGCTTCAGAAACAGAATTTGACAGTATGTTAGAAAGGGACTTAGAAAACTCCATATCCTTTGATCCAGTGATTTTAGTTCTAGAAATCTCCCCCATAGAATCAGAGATTTTTGTACAGATACATTTACTACAGTATTGTTATATAGCAAATAAACCCAGTACCGTCATCATCATCAACAACAACAACAACAACAAATAATAATACCAAAACAAAAACCTGGGAAAACCTGGGAAAAAGTATTCCTAATGAGTTAAAAATAGGGAATGATCAAATAAATTATAGTTTACTTGTATGGTAGAATAAAAAAAAACCCACCATATTTTTAAGGCAGCCATCATTAATCAGGTTTAGAAATAATATTTAACAACATGAAAATGCATGTATGTATACATCACACTTTATATATATTATATATGATGGACTTATACAAAGCTGTTATTTGGAAGAACTTTTATTAATCTAGGGACATATATGTGCACATATGTCATTACATATGCAAGTATAATACATAATTTTACCATAATACATTATAAAATATATAAAATTACATGTGTATTATAAAGTACATTTTGTAAAAATAGGATAAAAGTATTATAACACATAATTATATTACAATAAAATACTTATATTTTATAAAGTACATCTATACATACATAAACACATATATACATACTGTAGAAACTAAAGACCGGAAGAAAACCAATGAAAATTTTGATAGTAGCTATTTGCTCGCTAATAGGGAAAAAAGGGTTGCAAGCAACTAAAAAGAGCAAGAAAATTCCTGCTACAGAGATGTGATTTATACAGCATTTTTGCATAGTTTTCATGTTGAGTCTCATTACAATCCTACGGGTAAGTGCAGGCAGGTATTATTTCTCCTCTTTATAGAAAAGATGCTGAGGCTCAGGGAGATGCTTGGTTTAGTCAAGGTCACAAGGCTAACAATGAAAAGCAGAGCTGAAATTTGAACATGGGTCATTTGA
This sequence comes from Hylobates moloch, assembly GCF_009828535.3. Taxonomy (NCBI): domain Eukaryota; kingdom Metazoa; phylum Chordata; class Mammalia; order Primates; family Hylobatidae; genus Hylobates; species Hylobates moloch. The sequence continues at coordinate 127,251,088 of NW_026652280.1, forward strand.
CGCCATGTCTGGAGCTACCTTCACTAAACTAAGGTGACTGTAAGATCACATGGCTAGAAAATCTACAGATACAGAAAGGCCAGGAAATGGTGGAACCTATAGTTCTAATTCCTGAAAGTCTCATGGGCATTAGCAAGAAATAGAAAATGTGTACTGAGAGTCTAGATTGTAGTTCTATGCAGATGAAATGTTCTACAGGCATAAAGGAAATTATTTGTTATTGAAAACATTATAGTGTACTGGCTAAATTGGAGAACCTTTTTCATGAGTCATTCCTGAGAACTTTGAAGGAAAGTAAATGGATATTACCTCATTCTACACAAAGGGAAACAAATTCATAAATAAGGGAAGAATACTCTTTATACTCTCACACACTAAAACAGTAGACAAGGCAGCCATCATTAATCATGTTTAGAAATAATGTTTAACAGCATGAAAATGCATATATGTATACATCACACTTATTATATATTATATATGATGGACTTATACTACATTCTACACAAAGGGAAACAAACTCATAAATAAGGGAAGAATACCCTTTACACTCTCACACATTAAACAGTAGATAAGAGTAAGATAAATATCATATTCCAGTCTTCCTGTGTCATGTACTGGCTTCATTTCTAGCACGCTGAAGAGGGTGTGTTACTGAGGAGGTACTCGTGACTGGTTTAGGGGTGAGTGCATATGGGCTGCTCGCTGAGATGCCTGCCTCTCTAGTTCAAGTTATTTATTTTCATATTCTATTTTATGGTCTCAAATAAGAGCTTGAACATTCTTAGTCAAGAGTCTTGGAATCAGAAAAATGAGCATCAGAGTAATTTCATACACACTAGGAAGCCACAGTGCATAACCTTCACTCCTCTCCTATCTGAAAAAATGATACTCTGGTTGGTACAGGAAGCTTTGTGAGTCAGTATCTCCTGCATGCCAGTTATTCTTATCTCTTAGAATCAGATTTATTTTAGTTCATCAATAAGTTCTCTTTTATATAATTTACTCTTTCATCTTAAGTAATTACCTACTTAATCAAGCTCTAAAAGTTTTCCCTCAGTTTTCTAAGTTTGCCTGGCTACAGTGTTTTTCTTTCTGACTTTTCTAAATATTTTTCTTAATTTATCAAATCGCTTTGCATAGAAAAATCTTGTGTTCATTATTCTTTTTGTTAAAAAAATTGTATTTTTTGAGATGGAGTCTTACTTTATTGCCCAGGCTGGAGTGCATTGGCACAATCTCAGCTCACTGCAACCTCTGCCTCCCGGGTTCAAGTGATTCTCCTGCCTCAGCCTCCTGAGTAGCTGGGATTACAGGTGTGTGCCACCATGTCCAGCTAATTTTCATATTTTTAATAGAGACAGAGTTTTCCCATGTTGGCCAGGCTGGTCTTGAACTCCTGACCTCAAGTGATTCGTCTGCCTCGGCCTCCCAAAGTGTTAGGATTATAGGCGTGAGCCACCGCGCCTGGCTGATTATTCTTAAAATGTAAAATACTATATTAATTTATTTTGTGCTTGTTTCTACCTTTGTGCTATGATATATTGATAAACATTCTGCACAAAGGCACTAGTAAATATTAATAACTGATTAGAAATTATAATTTATGCAAATATGGAATACTGTCTACTATCAGTATTTTGGTATTCTGTACACTATAAAAAAGAAATGTTTCTTAAGTTCTGATAGCTCTTATCAACATTAAAATCATAACCCAAGATGACCCAAAAGTAGATAGATAGGTTCATCTTCAATCACACCTCTACTGGTCTTCTTCACCTCATGCCTTGTTATTTAATTCCTCCATTTGTGCCTTACACAAATGGGAAGTATTTATTGTCTGGGTTAGACTACTGTACATAGCAATGTGCTAGGTGATAAGAGGGTAACAAAAGCATACACCACGACTGAAAAATAAGACCAGTTTTTGTATGTACCTACAGAATGTAAGTGCATTGTGTTAGGCACTTTGAATAGTTCTGTGGCTTTAATAGGCTTGCAATATACTTAGGGAAAGAAACAAAACATTTATTTTAAATTAAATAGCAATATAAAATAGTGATCAAGACTATGCAACATGTAAAAACATATACTGGAGGGGAGCTTGATTTCAACTGGGGAGAAATTGCTGCATGGTAGAGTCATCAAGAAAGTTTTCACCCTTCTATGGAAAGAGTGACAGTGCAATGTAGTGGGTAATAGAATCAGCTTTGGAGCAAGATAGGCCTGGGTTTGAATCTTGGTTTTGTGATCTTGAGCAAGTTATTTTACCTCTTTGAGTTTTGATTGTCTTTGACTCAACTGGCTTAATAAAACTTATTTTGTAGATATGTTGGAAGAATTAGGTAAACAAATGCATGAAAAGCATTCAGCTAAGTTCCTGGAACATGCTCAATAAAGTAGCTGCTATTAATTAAACAGGAGCTTGAATGATGTATTGTATTTCCATAGTGAGGAGTCGGGGCAGAGGGAAAAGGGGAGACAGGGCAGAAAAAAAGGCAGAAGATCTTGCTGGTGGAACAAAGACGTGCTCAAGGTTGAGAAGGTCTGAATATGCAGCTATGTTTAAGGAGAATATAAGTGAACCATATTGAAGGTTTCCTGGGGAGGGGGCTGTGGATATTATGCCATTTGTCTTTAATAGAGGCAGTTTGCTTCAGATGACAAATGACTTGACCTTAGCAGGTGGCTTGGCAAATTCTGAGATGTTGCTTTTTGGCAAGGTAAAGATCCTATATTTATTTCATTTCTTGCTTCACGGTACCTTGGAGTGTCTTACACATTATGTAGCTCTTTAATATCACATCTGTGAGGTAGGAAGGGCTGTGGGAAGAAAATGCCTGACATGGACTGAATGACTCACAGCAGGTGAGTGTGCTGTGCAGATGGGCCTGACTTCCAGGCTTTCTCCTTCCCAGAGCCTCTCTGTGAAAGCTCATGTGGCCAATCTCGGCATTTCTCATTAGGCATCTCTTCTGGGGGAGAGAGAAAGGAAGGAGAGAGAGAAAGGAAGAGAAGAGAGCACTGTTAGGTCTTAAGCAAGAGACTTCAAAGTCTTTTCCAAATGAGTCATGCAAACAGTTTTGCTTAACGTATATGGAATATGAATCTGTAATTATGAAAATACTTACACAAAACTTCCACAATAGCAAAGCATCAATAAGCAGGTGTTTCCTGTGTTTACAAAAAGGGCTCATCCCACTTGTAAAGTGTTTATTTTTATAATATGTTTCGTGTTAGACTTATGCTTTTCTTTGGACAGCTAATAGCTGTTTCTCCCTTTCCTCTGATGAATGTCTAGGTGAGCAGAGATGGAAAACATCTTATGAAACAATATAAATTTTGGAGAACATTTGTATTTACCTAAGTCACGAAGCCAAAGCAAAAAAGAACTCAGTGGATTTGCTTCAGTTTTGTGAGCAGGGAAAGAACATTGATTAAAGGGAAATTTTTCATGCATTATCACGGAATTGAAGAACTTGGACTGGAAAGAATGCTCAGGGATTGTCTAGCTGATGCTTTATTGTTATGAAAGAGAGCTGAAGCCAAGAGAACATGTCAGTGATTCGCAAGCTTGGCTACATATTGGAATCACCTGTGGAGATTTAACAACCACTACTGCCTGGGCCCCATCTCTAGGGTCTCTAATGTAATTGGTTTGGGGTGTATCTAGGACATCTGGAGCTATAAAACATCTGTAGGTGATTCTGTGTAGTTCAAGATTGAAGACCACTGTTTTAAGTGAGATGTATAATACCACTTATACTAATGTACCAATATGCTATTAATAACATATCAATACGGACATGAAGATTTATAAGCAGGGGCCCAAAGTGCTAAATCTGAAGCTCTTTCCTCAAGCCTCCAAACTTCTTTCTTCTTTCTTTTTGCTCCTCTTCCTATTTACCTTTCACAACCCACAGCTTTTGATTCTACTCTCTCTTAACTATCAAAATAAGTTATCAGAAAAGGAGTCAATAAAAACATCATTCTGAAATGTAACTGACTAATCTGTAATACCTCTCCTAGATGTACTGTATTTGTATTTTAACCAGAAACAAACGCCCTGCTAGAAAAACCCTTTATGAGCCAGGCATGGTGGCTCATACCTGTAATCCTAGCACTTTGGGAGGCCGAGGCAGGTGGATCACGAGGTCAGGAGATAGAGACCAGCCTGGCCAACATGGTGAAATGCCGTCTTTACTAAAAATACAAAAATTAGCTGGGTATGGTGGCATGTGCCTGTAATCCCAGCTACTTGGGAGGCTGAGGCAGGAGAATCACTTGAACCCAGGAGGCAGAGATTGCAATGAGCCAAGATCATACCACTGCACTCCAGCCTGGCAACAGAGCAAGACTCCATCTCAGAAAATAACAACAACAAAAAAAACCTTCATGATAAGCTTGAAATAATAACCTATAGGCAGTTACTTACTGTCTGCAAAGAGACAACCTGATTTTCTTTATCAAATAGACTCGTTGGCTCATCCAGGAGAGCATCATGGTCTTTAGTTGAAAACAGCTGGCTATTCAAACTTATTGAGAAATTGGTATCTGAGAGTACATGTCAATAACACTCCAATTGCAAAGACTAAGACTCTTTCTACTCATTGTGGATGTTTCCTCCTTATTCCCAACCCCTCTGTAAATATTAGGAGACAAATCAGAGTTTATTTCCTTAAACAAAACTAAAGTATGTCTGGCTGTGCTTGGACAAAGTGTCTCTTCATGGGATAGGGAATCTGGGAAACAGCATGAATTCTGCTAGCCCCTACCTCTATCTTAATCTAAGAACTCTGTTTATGTCTCCACTGCGTTGTTCTTGGTGTTTGTCTTTACCCTGATTCTGTCTTTCCATGAGGTTGCATTTAAGAAATTGGACAATGATGAATACGTATTTCTGTCATGAGCCTTACAGAAGGTAAGAAGTCTAAACACCAATTTGTTATTAGTTGGCATTCCTACTGTCACTATGTTATAGATTTTCTTCTCTAGGATGATAGCATGTTGAATTTTTAAATAGTAGGATTATAGTGATTTGTGGAAATTATCTGTTAGAAACATGCTTTTATTATGTTACAGTTAGTAAGGTATGGAAAGAGAGGAGCGAGGATATAAAAGAGCAAATAAATGAGGATTAATTCTGTGCTTAAGAACTTTATGAGCTGGTGTGGTAGCTCATGCCTGTAATCCCAGCACTTTGGGAGGCTTAGGCAGGAGGATCACTTGAGGCCAGGAGTTCGAGACCAGCCTGGGCAACATATGGAGACCTTGTCTCCACAAAAAGTTAAAAAATTTGCTTGGCATGGTGGTGCCTGCCTGTAGTCCCAGTTATTCAGGAGGCCGAAGCAGGAGAATCACTTGAACCCAGGAGTTTAAGGCTGTAGTGTGCCATGGTATACCACTGCATTCCAGCCTGGGTGACAGAGTGAGACCCTGTCTCTAAAAAATAAATAAATAAATACAATAAAAACACTTGATGCCTGACTTTAAGATTTGGCCATGATTAAGTAGCTTATGTTAGACTTGTCCACCCACCAAAACATATATAAAATATGGAAAAAATTTAAACGAGTGTTTGCAGAAAGTGAGCAGCAACAAATGCAAGGCTGATATCCCTGAGATAAGGAAAACATATGACCTACACCCTGCCTTCACTCTGGATTTCTCCCAAAGAGCAATTTTCAAACGACTGTATGGGAGCATACAGCCCTAGCAGAAAGCAAAATTCTTGCTCTCAGGGAAAACAGAGACTGGTTTTAGGAGTTACAATGGTGACTGGGATTTGAGGGTTAGGGTGTTAGGAGAGAGTTACAGAGAAGTGGCTCCAAAAATCTACATAAAAATTCACATTGGGTCTTTGATGCATAAAAGTGTGTATTCACATAATGAGATTTCAGGAGATATAGCAGAGAAAGGATGTGGGGTACTGAGAGATAAGCAGAGATTTCAGAAACTGCACAACTCTGGGGAGACACTGACGTTTGGGTCCAGCTAATGAATACCTTGGGCCTGTTGTTGATGTTACTATGGTAGTATCACATCTTAGAAGTAAGGAACATGCTAGGAGTAAGGGTTAGACTCTAGGAATAAGGGAAAAAGTGAAATAGACCCACTTTAACAAAGACTAAAGTCAAACTGTGGCAGGATAAGGGTGATTTTTCATAATTTAATTGCCTGCTAGATAAAAACTTAATCTCTAGAGGAAGATAACACATTCCACAGCATCTATGGTGTATCATTTATAATGTCAAGCACATAATAAGCAAGTATTAGATATGCAAACAAGCAGGAAAAGCAACTAATAAGAGAGAAGACAGTAAATAAAGGCAAACTCAGAGATGATATAAATATGTGATTTGGTAAATAGAGTACAAAAATAACTGCGATTAATATATTAAAAAGATAGTCAAAATCAATAAAAAGATGGAATACTTCAATAGAAAATTGAAATTTATTAAAATAACATGATAGAAATTCTGAGCTTGCAAAATGCAATATTTGAAATTAATCTCTTCATGCTTGATAACTGACTCACAAGTCTGGACTCTCATTGCAATAATATTTATCTGCCACATAGAATAAAATCTGGGATGTGAATAGAGAAAAGAGTAAGTACAGGCTAATGAAAGACAATGAAAAAGAAGAGACTGAAGTTGCATATGCAAAACAGAAAGTTCTTTTTCTGAACTGTACTGATTTGACCAATAAGATGAGAAAATTACAAAAATGACGTTCAAAATGACCTAGTAGTACATATTTAGTCTGTGAATTCATTTGCTAGGACTTCTGTAAAAAAGTAACAAACTGGGTAGCTTAAACCAGGAGTCCCCAACTCCTGGGCTATAGACTGGTACCTGTTCGTGGCCTGTTAGGAACTGGGCTGCACAGTAGGAGGTGAAAGGTGGGTGAGTGAGTAGAGCTTCATTTGTATGTACAGCTGCTCCCCATCACTTGCATTACCACCTGAGCTCCGCCTCCTGTTAGATCAGCAGTGGCATTAGATACTCATAGAAGTGTGAACTCTATTGTGAACCATGTATGCAAGGGATCTAGGTTGTATGCTCCTTATGAAAATCTAATGCCTGATGATCTGTCACTGTCTCCCATCACCCACAGATGGGACTGACTAGTTGCATGAAAACAAGCTCAGGGCTCCCACTGATTCTACATTATGGTGAGTTGTATAATTATTTCATTATGTATTACAATGTAATAGTAACAGGAATAAAGTGTACAATAAATGTAATGTACTTGAATCATCCTGAAGCCAACTCCCATGCCTGGCTGTGGAAAAATTATCTTCCACAAAACTGGTCCCTGGTGCCAAAAAGGTTGGGAATAAACTGGCTTAAACAATAGAAATTTATTGTCTAACAGTTCTGGAGGTATCAGGTATCAGTAGGGTTGGTTACAACCTAGGGGGTGAGGCAGAAATCAGTTCCATGCATCCCTTTAGTTTCTGGTGTGTTTTGGCAATCTTTTGGCATTCTTTGGCTCTGTTGCATTACCCTAATCTCTGTCTTCATCTTTACATGGAGTTCTCTCTTTGAGCATGTCAGTGTCTTTTTATTTTTTTTTGCCCAGATTTACTGGAATTAGGTTACTGTTGCTTTCAATGGAAAGACCTAGGCCTTTGAGACTTCAGTAGGTTTGCTAATACAGTTGATTGTTGAACAACACGGGTTTAAACTGTGTAGGTCCACTTATATGTGGATTTCCTTTCACCTCTGCTATCTCTGAGGCAGCAAGAACAGCCCCTTCTCTTCCTCCTTTCCTCAGGCTACTCAACATGAAGATGATGAGGATGAAGACCTTTATGAAGATCCACTTCCACTTAATGAACCGTAAATGTGTTTTCTCTTCCTTATGATTTCCTTAATAACATTTTCTTTTCTCTAGCTTGCTTTATTATAAGAATACAATGTATAATACATGGAAAATATAAAATATATGTTAACCATTCACGTTATCAGTAAGACTTTCTGTCAACAGTAAGCTATTAGTAGTTAAGTTTTTGGGGAGTCAAAAGTTGTATGTGAATTTTTGACTGTGTGGGAGGTCAGCACTCCTAACCTCACATTGTTCAAAGATCAACTCTAGACAGAATGGAGTGAAACTTGGAGATCCAGATGGATAAATAATCTATTTATTTATTTATTTGAGACAGGTTCTCATTCTATTGCCCAGCTTGGAGTATAGTGGCATTATCATGGCTCACTCTCACTGTAGCCTTGATCTTCTGAGATCAAGCAATCCTCCTGTCTCAGCCTCCCAAGTGGCTGGGACTACAGGTGGGCACCAACATGCCCAGCTAATTCTTGTATTTTTTCTGGAGACAGAGTCTCCCTATGTTTCCCAGGCTGGTCTCAAATCCCTGGGCTCAGGTGATTGCCTCACCTTGGCCTCTCAAAGTGCTGGGATTACAGGTGTGAGCCACTGCACCTGGTCCATTTATTTATCTTTTGGTAGTCAAAAAAAATGAATAGCAAGGAGTCTGAAATGCGCCGTAGGAAAAGATGGTAGAATTAAGAGGAGGACTGATTTTTGGGATAACAATGCAGGATAGGCCTGGCTTCAGAGTCTAGTTATTGGGCTGGATCCTAAATTAAGGACATTCAAATCTTTCTCCTTATTTAGATTCCCTAATTTGGTCACATGAATTAGCTATAATTGCAGGTTGGTCTCTACTGTAGTTTGATGCTAATCTATGCTTACACTTGTAGAGACACTGAAATAACAGCATGCCAAGAAGATGACATTCACATTCACATCCTGACCCCCTAGCTATAATTGGACCTCTAGATCTCCTACTTCAGAAAGTATATCAAAATACAAGTGAAAAGTGTTTTTGAAAAAACAAAAAACAAAAAACCTTGGACTTATTTAAATTCTTTGTGGAATAAAGAATTTAACCTTTTCCAAAGAGAGATCTGGCCTTTGCCCTCAGCTTCTGGGAGGTAATCTCTATGTTCTCGCAATGTCATACCTGATAGGAGTGTCTTATTTGGGAATTTAGGCTATGCCACACAGCCTAACAGTGCAATTTATGATGGAAGTTTTGAGTCATGTCAACCAAAATTAAGGCTGCTGAGGCAGAAATAATTTGACAAAAGTTTGTTGGAAGCCAACTGTGAGGACTGACCTGGGAAAACACACCAAAAAAGTTGGGCATATTCCACAGTCCACTATCAGTTGGAAGGCTTTTACAGGAAAGTTTAGAAGAAGGGAGGAGAACTCCTCACACCAGAATTGTCCTTTTCATTGCAGGGTGCAATACAGAGATTATAATCATTGGCTACAGATTACAACATAGAAGCTAAAATGTTCTACATGCAAGACAACCAGTAAAAGTTCATGACTCAGAAACAAATCAGTGTTCTTTTCAGTGTTTGTAGTTAACGTATTAATTAGTATGTCAACAATTTGAGGAACTCCCGACAAGATTTGAGGAACTCACGACAGGATTCTTTAGTCAGAGTCAGAATGCAAGCCTTTCAACCTAACCTAATCTGCATCCTAAACCGTCATCATTAAGTATAACAGCATCCAGAGAGCTCTGTGAGTCTTTCTAGTGCATTATTAAACCTAAGTATGGTCTTAGAGATCCTAAACTTGAAATGGTGTCAGAAGTGGGGGTAGTCTTGTGGACTACCCTTTAACATCACACTCAAAAAGTAAATAATTTGTAAACTATGTTCCTGTAATTACTAATCATGCTAAATTAATCTGTGAAGAACTGTTAACATGAACAGCTGATATAAGAATAGTGCTGATGGCTGGTTATTGAAAAGAAGAGAATTTGGGGTTTAAGCACCTAGCAAGTACTCTGAGTACTGAAGTATTCATTTATTCATTCAACAAATATTTGCTGAGTTCCTGACTACATGCCTTAAAAATAGTCCCTTCAACTGGGATGATCCCTAGTAAAGAAAAATGATAATAATGTCTAATAGAGATATTTGATTCAATTCAAACAAGAATCAAACAATTCTAATGGAGGTAGAGACATAAAAACTGTCAGGTCTGTTTTGTTGTAATAGTTAGAAATGCGATATTTGGAGCCAGGTAAAACTGGACTGGCTACCTGACTGGTGATTTTCAGTACCACACGTACTGTGACATTCATTGTAACCTTAAGCTCTTTCCCACTTTTCTCATTTGTAAAATGGGGATAATAACACCTACTTCATAGAATTGTTGTGAGGATTAAATGAGATGATGTAGTAAAGGTACTTAAGGTCAGTTACCTAATCAACACATGTTATATATATAATTAATAGTAATATGCTCAGATTTATCTTCTAATCAATCTTTTTTTTTAGCTGAATGTGAGAAGGTATTGCTTTCCAGCATACCTATGTTAATTTTAGTGGCTACTTATTTCCTTAGTCCCAGGAACTATAATGGCATCAAGAGTGTAGGCCCAATTTTGAACTATATAGTTTAGTAGAAAATTGCTAATGAACAGGTTTTGGATTTATCTAATAGCAGTGACTTCAATCACAGCTTCTTTGGCTGCCTTTTGTTTTGTCAGTAAAATACCAGAGGGATTTGGGTGTTGTATGTACAAGGTATAAAAGCCGCAGAGAAGGTGAAATTAGACTTTGTAATCTCATGGCTTGTAGGCAGGAGAAGGATTATGAAGCAGCTGGTGAGGGTAAAATATTCATTAATTTAGTCTGTAGCAATATGCAAATGTTTAGATGGTTTCTCATCTGGGGTAACTCAAGCTCTGCCCCTAAGACATTTTAATTGTGCAGAATATATTGAGCAGGCAGGACTAGCATGAAACCCTGGTGAATTGGTTATTTCTGAGATTTTATTCATTCTCATGAAAATATGTATTAGACTTTAGTCTACCCTATCAAATTTACAGGATAAAGGGAAGAGACTACACAACCTGAATAGCTAAGCTAACATTTTATAAAATCAAAATGTTTTGTCTTGAATACATTATTTTTTAAGGCAATGTTGTCAAACATGGTACCTTCTGCACAATCCTGCCTTCAAGCAATTTAGCCATTGTCGCTCGGTGTACTAATATCTTCCAGGTAATTATACCTCACACTACTACTATCACACTACTGGGCTCTGCTCACTTAATTCTCAAAATTTATTAATCTTGGCCGGGCGCGGTGGCTCACACCTGTAATCCCAGCACTTTGGGAGGCCGAGGCAGGTGGATCACAAGGTCAGGAAATCAAGACCATCGTGGCTAACACGGTGAAACCCCGTCTCTACTAAAAATACAAAAAATTAGCCGGGTGTGGTGGTGGGCGCCTGTGGTCCCAGCTACTCAGGAGGCTGAGGCAGGAGAATGGCGTGAACCCGGGAGACAGAGCTTGCAGTGACCTAAGACCGAGCCACTGTACTCCAGCCACCGAGTGAGACTCCGTCTCAAAAAAAAAAAAGTATTGATCTTGTTGGCTAACTCTTAGATTGTACTCATTTTTAAGTAAATTGCTCAAGTAAGGGCTAGACAGTGGCAGAGCTAAAAAATTTAGTGCTAGTTCTGCCGGAGGCATTTGAACCAGAGCAACACCATCGTGAATAGGGGCTGTGTAAAATAAGGCAGACATAATGGGCTCATTCCAGGAAATTAGGCATTCTTAGTCACAGGATGAGATAGGAAGTCAGCACAAGATACAGGTAACAAAGACCTTGCTAATAAAATAAGATGCTGTAAAGAAGCTAACCAAGACCCACTAAAATCCAGATGGTGACAAAAGTGATCTCTGGTCATCCTTACTGCTCATCTTATGCTAATTATAATGTATTCGCATGCTAATAGACACTCCCCCCAGTACCATGACAGTTTACAAATGCCATAGCAATGTTAGGAAGTTACCCTATATGGTCTAAAAAGGCGAAGAGCTGTCAGTTCTGGGAATTGCCTACCCCTTTCCCAGAAAACTCCTGAATAACCCACCCTTTGTTTAGCATATAATCAAGAGATAACTATGGGTATATGCAGTCTAGCAGCCCATGCCGCTGCTTTGCCTATGGAATTGCCATTCTTTATTCTCTTACTTTCTTAATAAACTTGCTTTCACTGTACTCTGTGGACTCGCCTTGAAATCTTTCTTGCGTGAGATCCAAGAACCCTCTCTTGGGGTCTGAATCGGGACTCCTTTCCCATAACAGTTCCCTCTTCAGTAGACCTATGGTTCCGAAACTCTCACATGCATTAGAATCACGTGGGAAACTTGTTGAAAATATATATGCCTGGTTGTGATACACATAAGTGCTGAATCACAATGCCTGGTACAGAGACCAGAAATCTCCATTTTAAACAAACACACCTAGTGATTCTGAATTAGGTGATTGTAGGACAACACCATAGGGGTCACATATGAAGGCTCTGAGAGCAAAAACTATTAGTTATTTCTGCATCTTTTAAACATCTTGTGGAATTTAGGGTTAATGCCACTACTTTTAGGAGAGAAGAAAACAGAACTGGTTTCCGCAAAAGGGAAACGCTATTTTCTTTTTCTCTGCCTGTCTGATGCCACTGCTAAAAAAGGCATGCATCTAACTCTTTTTGAAGTTTTAAGTTGAAGCTAAGCTTTACTCATGGGACTCCTAGAAGTGGCCTCTATTTCTGATATTCATACTGCATTAGGTAAGAATGTGGAAATAATAGAAGCAAATCAAAGCTTCAGCCATGAAATGTTCCTCTTTCTGGAAAATCCACTGAAATCCTCTATAGCCGCTGATTAAATGCCACAGACCCACCCTATTCCTGCTTTTTGTTTGGTCTCATTGACTCCTATCAACCTCTGCAAGTAGTTACCAGGAAACAACAACATTCTAACCTTTCCTAAGACCTACTGCTCCTTCCCAGAAATATCTAAGCAAGCCATCTCATGAGAATAAAAAATTGCCTCTGGGTTCATTCGGGTCGTCAATCTCTGGAGGATGGCAGTTTCTGTAGCAATGTGACACTCCTACTTTCTACTGAAATTGGAAACTGCCACTTTTCTTTATATTAAGTAAAATTCAGCTTTTGGCATGAGCTTTTACTGTCTTTTTTTAGCCTCAGGTTTTGCTGGTCCTAATGGGAATTACTTCCATTTTTACAGTGCAAGTGCTAGATATATAGTGTCAGAATAAAACACCATGTTCTGCGGGGCTCCCAGGAGCTACAGCTGTGCCATAGAAACAACAAAACAAACGAATGAAGCAGGTTTTATTTATATCAGTTAATAGTCTGCATACACATAAGTCTTTCTGTGAACTAACAAAGATGATATATTGGAAAATTTTCTTAGCAATATTCTGAATTAAATGATTGTATTTAATTTTCTCATCAGTAAAATGAAGTGGTTAGACTAGATTAGGGGCCAGATTTGATTAGGCTCTCTTTTCACGGTCGGTCTCTTTCACAGTTACCCAATGCTGCTGTTAAGGAACAAAGGCAGCCATGGAGAATACATAAATGAATGGGTGTGGCTCCATTCCAATGACTATTTATAAAAACAGGAGGCGGGCTGCATTTATTCTGCAGATATAACTTGATGACCCTGGATGCAAAGGTATTTTCTAGCTCCTTGATTTTGTAATTTTATTCAGACAAATGGAAAGCCAGCTGTCATTTGGCTAAGATCTCTAGTTTTGTCTACCAAAGGCTAATGAAATTAGAAATAATAATAATAGCATTTTGTACTGAAACGTGAATGTGTTGTGAACGTGATAAATATTTTAAAAATATTTAGTTGAATCCTCTCAAAAAACCTAAAAAATGGTAACATTATTATGATCAGTATTCACAGATGAGGGAAACTGAGGCTCAGAGAAATAAAGTAACGTGCCCACAGTAAGTGACTGTCGTAGTTCGTTCAGGCTGCTGTTACAAAATACCATAGACTGAGTAATTTATAAACAACATAAATTTTTTTCTCACAGTTCTAGAGACTGGGAAGTCCAAGATCAAAGTGCCAGCAGATTCGATGTGTGGCGAGAACTCTCTGCTTTATAAATGATGCCTTGTTTCTGTCTCCTTATGTGATGGAAGAGGCAAGGGGCCTCTCAGTCTTTTTTATCAGAACGTTAGTCCCATGTCTGACGGTGAAGCCCTCATGACCATATCACCTCCCAAAGGCCCCACCTCTTAATACCATCACTGTGGGGGTTACGTTTCAAGATATGAATTTTAGTGGGACACATACATTCAGTCCATAGCAGTGAACCTGGGAGTCAGGTTCAGATACATCAACTTCGAGAACTTGATTCTTTGAGAGCCTATTTGAATTTTTTTTTTTTTAATGAGATGGAGTCTCTCACTGTTGCCCGGGCTGGAGTGCAATAGCACCATCTTGGCTCACTGCAGCCTCTGCCTCCTGGGTTCAAGCGATTCTCCTGCCTCAGCCTCCCAAGTAGCTGGGATTACAGGCACCCACTACCACACCAGGCTAATTTTTTGTATTTTTAGTAGAGATGGGATTTCATTATGTTGGCCAGGCTGGTCTCAAACTCTTGACCTCATGATCCACCCACTTGAACCTCCCAAAGTGCTGGGATTACAGATGTGAGCCCCCGCGCCCAGCCTATTTGATTCTTATATACCATCCTCTCTACTGATTTACATGAAGGTAGAATATTTTTGCATCGCAAAGAATTAGCTTGTGTGCTAATCCCTTATTGGGGAATGAATGTAGAGCAGGAATGAGGGGAAAGGGAAAAGAAGAAGGAGAGGGCAGCCACGGAAAAGAGGGGTTTTTAAAGATATATTGTCAAACATGTCAGAGCCTGAGGCAGATAAGAACTAAGAAGAAACCACTGGATCTGAAAAGTAGAAAGTGTCTGATGACTGTTGGGGTAATGGTTGGGGCCAGAAGTCAGACTACAAAAGGAATAATAAGTGAAAGTAAATGTAGACCTGTCATGTCAGAAAACTGGCAAGATAGATGGGAGAAATGGATGGTTATTTCCAGCTCTCCTAATCTTTTCATTCTCTCTACATGGAGCATTTCGGAAAAAAAAAAAAAAAAACCACAAACAAACACATATCCTTTCATCAGCTGATTGCTATGCTGCTTGGCAAGGTTGTCACAATTTAAAGATCAGGACTTAGTCTTATATGGGAGCAAACATTTCTTTGTGGCATAAGTTCATTAGTCTTGCTCCCAGTCGGCTGGTGACAGAATGGGCACTAAGGTTTTCTTCTTGGCGGTTGGGAGTGTTGCTTCAGCATCACTGAGCTCATTATTCCTTTACTTTCAGAGCAAGATGAAATTAAGAGGCCAGCTTGTTAGGAAGTCAGTTCACTGTGTCATGCAGATCTAAGAGGAATGTTGGAGCAAGTGCTGCTCCTAAAAAACATACATGGTTATTGGACTAACAAGCAGAATTCTGTTGATGTTTGCTTTCCTTAGGAAGTAGGAGAAATGGATCAATTATGGCAGGGTTCAAAGCTCTCTATAGCTGAAGAGAAATATCTCCAAGGGCCATAAAAATAAAAAGACAGTTTGTTCATATCAATCCCTAACATAGAAAAATATCACTGGCTACATTTCCAACTATCTATTTCTACTACAGCCTTCAAAGTGGGGACTGGGAATCTCGTGCTTACTTTGAAGAGGCTTGAAATGATTGCCTCCTTTTGCAAAAATCTTTAAATTGAACAATTATTTTCAAGGCAGATTGTCTATATTGAGTCATTCTGCAGAACTAAAAAAATCTTAGTATTTTTAATGCATTGTCATTTGGAGCACTTTAAGATTAAATAGTTATCTTGGGTGACACAATATGAAACCTTGAGTAGAGGTCAAAGAAGTTCTATGACATTTATAGATGTTTAAAAATAGTACTTTAAAATAGAGAAAACTATGAATTACCTTTATTAACCATAGTGATATAATGAATAATGGCATCTACCAATAATCAATCTCAAACCTCAATTAGTCATGATACAAGGTTCAATCTCTCACTAAGAGCAAACATTTTACTAGAGTAGCTAATAAATAACAAATTGATATGATTCCACTTAAAAAAATCATGTTTCAATTTTGATAAGGATGATTTGTATCCTTCTCAAAGAATTGTTATTAAAAGGTAACAGGTAGGGCAAGAGATTTGAATAATTTGTCCATGTAACTGAGGCTTGGCTAAAATAGCATGTAATGTAATTAAATTATTTAGTGAACACATTGGTGGTGGTGTACAGCTTTTAGTATTTTAAGGGATATGAAACTTTTCATTTTCCCTAATTATAATTATTCTTATACTTCTATTTCTATTAATTTATCTGTAAAAAGGAATTTAAAAATCTTCATATAATACTGTAGAAAGTCATTAATCCATTATTGAAGAATAGGAATATAATTATTAATTTATCTTTCTTATCCTTTTATTTATCTTTAAAATGTTTGTTTAGCTGTGAATTTAAAAACCTTTAACTGGTTCTGCTGTTAGCTCTAAGGGCCAATAATTATCTTCTCTTAGAAATGCAGCTTAAGTTATTTATCATAGTGGAATTAAATGTTGCCTAATTAGATTTTCTTGATTTTCTCCATGGGCCATTCTTAGACAGATGACTGAAGACCTCTTGTTTGAGGACACATTGGCTTAATATGCAGTGTCTGACACAGTGCCCCGACACACAGAGAGTAGGCGTGATTGTGATTTTGAGTTTATATTCTTTTGAATTGACTTTTTTTTTGGCTTATCATTTTTTTCCAAGTTAAATCTAATTTGACATAATTTTATAGACAAACAAGATTCCTATGTTGCTTATCATTTGTCTTTAGGTATTAACCAACTTTGCTTCGTGATGTTGAAATAGACTCTAGAAGTGAGCAAATCACCCCAGAGTTTCCTCAGGTGCTATTATTTTTGGGGCACTATGGGAAGAAATAAAAACAAACTCTAAAACACAAGCCAGGTGTGCATACAGCTCTAGAATGAAAAGGTATTTCTGTTATTTCTTAGGGCAAATTTTACTTTTTGAGGATCTGTTTATTATTATTTTGAGTATTAGTCATGAACTTAAAATATTAGTAGGCTTGTAATTACTAGTAATATCTTTTATATTGAGACAGTTTCATTTGTACTGAATGTATAACATTAATAGTGATATACATGGATACTTAATTAAAAACCAATTACTGAGTTATTTTTGTTTATTTTGACAGTAGGAATTTATTCTAAAGCTTTGCATGTGTGAAAACATGGATCTCCTCAGGCTGTTGTTGGTAGTCTAGACATAATAATAATGTAACTTGTTTGAGAAATCTTGTTCTTCTATGGGCAATCAAATACATGATTACTGAAGAAATCAAGTATTTAGAATCAGTTTGTATTGAAACAAACCCTCTATAGTCCCAGCTTACAGATACATTAAAATTGTAAGTCACAGAGTCTAAGTCTATTTTTTATTGGAAAGCTTAAACCCCAGACTTATGATAAGAATTTTCATAAAAGGAAGTAGAACTTTATTTCTGGAAATATCAGATATTGTAGTTTGTTTATTTATTTTGGTGAGGCATTTCTCAAAAGGGAGTCATTTCTCAAAATTAATTTTTAAAAATTTCTGAATCTTATTTTGCCTTTGTATTAAAGGTGTTTATCTCTTGTTTTGTTACAGAGATAAAAGATAAAAAGGACAGCTTTAAACATTATTGATTTCAATATTTAATCGACCTAGACAATTTACATTGATGGCACTAAGAATTATGCATCCACCTCTGAGCATAATTAATTTATGAACTGTTAGAGTGTCATTTTTTATTGAGTAGTTGTTAAGAGTTGAACTGTATACCTCTGAATTCACATGTTGATTTCTTAACACCCAGTACTTCAGAACAGAATGTGACTGTGTTTGGAGACAGGGTCTTTAAGGAGATAATTAAGTTAAAATGAGGTCATTAGGGTGGGTCCTAATCCAATACGACTGTTGTCTTCATAAGAAGAGGAGATTAGGACACAGACATGAACAGAGGAAAAACCATGCGGAAACAAGGGGAGAAGACAGCCATCTTCAAGACAGAGAGAGAGGCCTCAAAAGACAACAACTTTGCCAACACCTTGATCTCAGACTTCTGTCTTCCAGGGCTGTGAGAAAATAATTTCTTATTTAAGCCACCCAGTCTGTGGTACTGTGTTATGGTAACCTGAGCAAGCTATTATAATACAGTTACAGCTATAGCTATGGAAATTCTAAGGCCAATCTCTGTCCTCTAAGAGGTTGTATGAATTCCAAGCCCTGGCAGTTGTAAATGTTATCGTAGTCAGCTTCTCTGTCACCTGGTTTATTTCCTCTGACTCCTTGTCAGGTAGATAGAGAGTGTTGCAGTGGATACTGAGAGTGTGATGCATCCTGGTTCATCTGAACTCTGAATCTACTTTCCCTATGGCTCCATGTGCTTGTGTGTAAGAAGTCAGGTTGCATGGACACGTGTGCATACCTGTATGTGAGGGTGTATGTGTGTATTGAAGAGAAGTTAGAGTATAGTACTGCTTAAGAGCACGGACTCTGCAAGCAAATGGAGCCTAACAGCTCCACATTTACTGTGTACTATTGGGGTTATTTAACCTCTCAGGGCCGCGGGTCTCTCATCTAGAAAATGGGGTCAGTGATAGTCCCTACTCTCATAGAGTTGTGGTGAATATTAATTGATTAAAGTATTTAGAATAGGGCTTGACACACAGTAAGAGCCAGGTCAGGCATAATGATCTTTATTTCATAGGGCTACTGTGAAGACTAATTAAATGATACAATGGGTTTGAAGTACCTTACAAGGTGCCTGGAAAGTAGTAGGCACTAAACACCTGTTGTCTTATTTTTCATCCTCAATATTCCCATAATCTCAATATGGTATTAAGGTTATACTCTTAACAAGGGCACCAAGGTGTGGGAACTGCAAAGGCACTTTAAGATCAACTGATTTAACTATTCACAAACAGGTGGAGGATGGTGAGGCACATCAGAACACAGAACTCCAGTCTCCCTGTTTCTCCCTCCTTCCATGTTGATATAGTTCGGATATTTGTCCCCACCAAATTTCATGTTGAAATGTGATCCCTAATGTCGGATGTAGGGTCTGGTGGGAGGTGTTTGGATCATGGGGACAGATCCCTCATGAATGGCTTGGTGCCCTCCCCTTGGTAACAAATGAGTTCTTGCTCTGTTAGTTCATGTAGGAGCTGGTTGTTGGAAGGAGCCAGTTTCTCGATTACTTTCAGTGAAAAAATAAAAATAAAATAAAGGAGCCCAGCACCTCCTCTCTCTCTTGCTCTTTCACCTGTGACACATCTGCTTCCCTTTCGCCTTCTACCTGATTTAAAGATTCCTGAGGCCTCACCAGAAGCTGAGCAGATGCTGGTGCCATGCATGTACAGCCTGCAGAAACATGAGCCAAATAAATTTCTAAGTTACCCAGTCTCAGGTATTCCTTAATAGCAATGCAAGATAGACAAATACATACATCAACATGTTGTCTTCCTATCATGCATCCTTTTTTTTTCCTCTCCCCTGCCTCTCACATGAGGGAGAATCACATTTAATACAATCAGTGGTTGGTGGTAGATAGAAACTGGGCAGAAGAAACCACATGTTAGTAAGGACTTGGCAAGGGTTTCATTGTTCTTACAAATGTGAACATGTTTTATTTTTCACAGGATTATGGCCATCAGCCTTTTAGAAACTGATGACTTAAAGCACTAAATCTCTCCTGGTTCCTTCCCTGCCCTTTCAGTCTCTTCTATACGACCTAATTGATTTGCTCCTCTTTGCCTACCTTTCCTTACTCATTAATGCAAGGCTTTCACAGTTAACCAAGGGAAAAGTGCATCAAACTCACTTTGTACTATGAATCTGGAATTGACATATCCCCTCAGCAGCATTTTTGCACAGTGGCTGATTTGCTATGAATTTCTGTTTTGCCAATAAAATTTCATTAGCCAATTAATTTCCATTTTAATCTTTTATGACCCTTACACATTGCAGATGAGTAAAGGGGAGTATATTGATAAGATGAAGAATTTTCAAGCTATATAAATCCAGTCCACACCAATTTCAGCCCTCTTTCAAGGGAATGCAAAACTCTGATAAGACTGAGAATGACTCCAGAAGAAAAGCTTGAAAGTTTTATAAGAGACCAGATGGTGGCAGCATAGAATGTGTGAGAAAAACTCCATGAGCAATGTTAAAAACATGATACAAATATGTTGCAAATAGTAGCAAAACTACTAATTATTGATGAGAACTAAGATAGAGAAACTGGTTATAGACATGCAATGTAGTACCAGAAATACCTGAACTGGAGTCTGTGTTCCTACGTGTTGGCTGTGTGAACTTGGGCAAGCCAATTAGCCTCTTTCTCTAAGCTCTGTTTCCTCATTTATGAAGTGGGAACATTGATAGTTACGGGATCGTTTTAGGATTAAGGGAGATAATGTATGTTAAAGACTTAGCCCTTCCTAGCAAAGATATTGTAAGTACTTACAGAGAGAGAGAGAGAGAGAGAGAGAGAGAAATTTAACCATGTAAAATACGAACATCATATATCAAAAGAAAGTTTTTGTAACTTTTTCTAAATCAGTAGGATAACAAGAGGAAGATGGGAGCAGTAGTCAGTCCCTATGTGCAGGTAAAAAGGAGATGCACTGTCCCTAGAGAGTTTAAAAATACTAACAATGTCAACTAAAATCAGTCTACTTTTTATAATCACCATGAACCAGCAACTCCAAACAATGTCACGGTAAAAAAACTCTTCTTTATGAGAACTTTACTGTTCCTAGCAAATTGAAATTTTCATTATTATTTTAAGCATTTTAAGACCCTTTACCCTCTGCTTCTGACTTATCTGCCTTTTATGCTTTTCGCTTCCTGAATCCTTTCCAGTCCAACGGTACAAATTGTTCAATGGAGATGCTTTGCATATCCTGCTTCTCCATTTTTTAATCACACAATTCCTACCACCTGAAATGCCCTGTAATCTCCTTTTCATTTATTTATAGCTTACTTTTCCTTTGTGGGTACAGCTTAAGGGCTACATTCTCTGGGAAGCTTTCCTCATCTGCTGGATCCTCCAAGGACATATCTCTCTTTTTGTGTACGTAGCTATTTTGGCCCTTAGCATCTGCTGTCTTCTATTGAAACATATTGCCCCTTCCTTCCAGTGTAAAGGAGGAGCTCATTCACAGAGTTGATATTATTTCCATAATCTAGCCCAGCTTTAGGTTTTGATATCATCTGTACACTTGGTGCTTACAATTGTGTTTGGAGTTCAAGACGTTCTGTCACAGAGTGAACATAACTAGCGGGTATCTTCAATTTTGAACTTCCTTTGAGATGCGTATGCTACCTTAAATAGTGTACACAATGTAACAATTATTAACATTTAGACATTTTAAAAGGAAGAAATAATGATTACCTTGTGGGCAAATGATTGGAGCCTGTATTTCCCAGAACCAAGATTAATATGCAAGGCCCCATCTGTGAGCTCTAAATTCCAGATTCCAGTGATGCTGTTTTTCAGTCATTTTTTCCACGAGACCTGGAATCTTTTCATCTCTTCTTAGCTGGTGTAAAACTGAATGTATATTTTAGCATGTGGTGGCCACTCCCTTGGTGAAAAAATACTGGGTCTATGAAAAATACTGGGTCTTCGAACTTGAGCTTTAACCTTTTTTCTGTATCCTAACCAGCTACTATAAATAGAATGCTGT
This sequence comes from Hylobates moloch, assembly GCF_009828535.3. NCBI lineage: Eukaryota > Metazoa > Chordata > Mammalia > Primates > Hylobatidae > Hylobates > Hylobates moloch. Next base: position 127,272,757 of record NW_026652280.1, read on the forward strand.
CAGCATTTACCTGTCATTAGAGAAAGTAAGTATAAAATATCTTCCTTCACATCTCATATTCAATAAGATAGCCATATGCTGCCAAGTCCTTTGTGAAAAAATTGGCCAGATCCTGGGATCAGAGGCTCATTCTCCAGAAGTGCAGAGATCTCACAGGTTCTGGTATTCTAAGGGAGTGCCCTGGGAAGAAGGAAGTACTTCTGAGCTGAGTTGGCTCCTGGTCAGAAGAAATTCTGGACAGGTGGTTTAGTTTTACTTCTCTCAGACTCTTGTGAAGTTGGACCTGGGTGTTTAGCCTCTTTAATAATCTTTTGTAATTACACGGAGGTGGGTGAGGAAATCTTTGTCTCATATCATTATTGATTAGAATTACTATCTTTGTTTCAGGAATCTTGTTTACAGAGTAGGCTAAAGTTCTTCATTAGCAAAAGTGCAGAGTGTAGCAAGGGGAACAGGGCAAGGTCTAGCTATTTGAAACACTTGCTGTGGCACATTCCCCATGAACCCAAGGAACAAAATTAGGAACAATGCTAATAGAGCAACATAATAGTTCAACATAAATGGGAGAACTTTCTAACAATGAGTTGTCCACATATAGGATGAACCATCATGTTGATACTGAGTTTCCCGTAATGTGAGATATTCACATAGGTGAGAGTGCTGTGGGGTATTCAAGTATTGGTGAATGATGTGAATAAACGGATTCAAATTCTTTTTCTTACCTAGAGTTCTATAGTTTAGGGGTTTTGCCGTTTCTTTTTCCAAATCAGTTGATTACAAATGAATAAACACATCAAAAGCAAATTATTGTATCCTTTTTTCTACTCTTTTAATTATTGTAGATGTTGTTCTCATCTCCTAACATATACTAATTAGAGACATGGAAGGAATAAGCCTCTAAGTAGAAAAGTATATGATATTAAAACATTAGGAGTATGAAAAATTACATGGGATTTTGGAAATGCACAGAGTTTTACTTATTTTTTTTTTAATTTGGAAAGAAATGCAGTCTTGTAATGAAGTCTTAGGTGGCATGTGAAATGAGAAATCAAGATTTTGGCTCTCTTGTTGGGCTTTTCTATCAATGGAAGCTTTATTCCTGTATTGAACAATTCTTTTCTCCTAGCTGGCTCATCTCATGGGAGAGATTTAATGAATAATTGATGGAAGGCACAAGTGCTCTATTACACCTTCTATTCAAGGAGGAAAAGATATGAGCCTCTTTGGGTGTCTGACTCACTTATTATATGCAGATGCTACGTTGGCAATTTCCTGTATGAAAAGAAAATTAAAATAGACTCCCCACTTCTTCTTTAGAGTGGGGTTGAACATAGGAACTGCAGTGAGGTGGTTTGAAGATCTTTAGAAGGAGGGTAGTTAAAAGCCATATGATATTCAAATCACTGAGTCTGAAAAAGAATGATGTGTAATTGTATCAGTCTATGTCCAATCAGGAGACAGAAACTGCACAGTGATAAGTAATTTGAACAAAGTTAAATATATAGAATTGTTAAGTATAATAATCTGGAGTAACGGGGTTTGGAGTAATACAGGGTTAATTAATATAAAGCAAACAGAAGTTTAAAGAATACAGAATAGCACATATAAGAAGCAGCTACTACTTCCATGGCTGAGACAGAGCATCCAAAGAAGAGCCTGCCCCTTGCCCCCACCCCTGGGGGGTGAGATACAAACCTTGTTTGAGGACACAGTTATGAGTAACTAAATGGTGGAGAACTCACTGGGTGGTGCTGCACAGGTAGAACTTGCTGGAAATCTGAATCCAGCGTTCCAAGAAAAGCTGCTAATGAGGAGGTATCTTACTGGGAGTATGTTGCTACAAATCATACAATGGAGGTGCCAGGAGACTATGCTGGCTGTTTCCTGCTGATCACTTTTGGTTTTATCTATTTTGTCTTTTTGCTGTTTTTGTTGTTGTCCTCAATTCCATTGATTTCTGCTCTTTTGCTTGTTATTTTCTTATGTTTGGTTTGAGATTATTTTGGTCTACTTTTTCTAGTTTCTAAAATTGAAAGTGTAGATCATTGATTTGAGGTTTTCTTCTTTTTAAATTAAGTATTAGTGCTTATTAACAATAACAAAGACATGGAATCAACCTAAATGCCCATCAATGGTAGACTGGATAAAGAAATTGTAGTAGATACACACCATGGAATACTATGCAGACATAAAAAAGAATGAGATAATGTCCTTTGCAGGAACATGGAGGTTGAGGCCATTATCCTTAGCAAACTAGCTCAGAAACAGAAAACCAAATGCTGTATGTTCTCACTTATAAATGGGAGCTAAATGATGAGAACATGTGGTCACGAAGAGGGAAACAATAGACTGTGGGGCATGCCAGAGGGTGGAGGGTGGGAGGAAGGAGAGGAGCAGACAAATCACTATTGAGTATTAGCCTCAGTACCTAGACAAAATAATTTGTGCAACAAACTCCTGTGACACGAGTTTGCCTATATGACAAACCTGCACATGTACCCCTGAACCTAAAATAAAAGTTAAAGAAAAGCATGAGCCTTTTAAGTGAGGAAAAGGAAAGTTGAGGTGGCTATAATAACATTACGTAAAATCTCTATTTTGGATAGAGTGTCTGCTTCTGAAGTCTATTTTGTCTAATATTATTATAGCCACCTCAACTTTCCTTTGATTAGTGTTTCAAGGTATATCTTTAACATCCTTTTACTTTTAACCTACCTATATCTTCTGTGTAAATGGGCCTTGCTTCTGTTGTCCAATCCAACATGTTCATTTAATTCGTGTGTTTAGACTGTTTGCAATTAGTATAATTGTTGACAGGCTTGTACTAAAATCTGTTATCTTGTTAGTTGTTTTCTATCTTTTTTTCCCCCAACCTTTTGATTTCCTTTGGATTGAGGATTTCTTATGACTTCATAGAAAGCTTATATGCTTTTTATATTTAGCTTATTACCTATACTCTTTACTATGGTTTGAATGTGTCGCTTAAACTTTGTGTGTTAAAAGCTTAATCCCCAATGCAACAATGTTGAGAGGTGGAACCTAATAAAAGGTGATTAGGTGATAAGGGCTCTGCCCTCATGAATAGATTAATGTTGTTATCACAGGATTGAGTTAGTCATTGTGAAAGTGAGCTTGTTATAAATATGAATTTGGCCCCCTCTTGCCCTTTTTCTCTCTCTCACCTTCTTTTATCCTCTCATCTGCCATGAAATGATGCAGCAAGAAGGCTCTCACCAGATACTGGCACCTTGATGTTGGACTTCCTGGTCTCTAGAACTGTGAAAATACATTTCTTTTCTTTATAAATTACCCAGTCTGTGGTATTCTGTTATAGCAACACAAAATGAACTAAGCCAGTCTTATTTACCATGTATATTTAATCAATTATACACTACCTTTAAATTATATTATACAGGTTAAAATAGTGTAAAAACCTTACAACAGTATATTCTCATTTTTTTCTAATTCTTTGTGCTATTGTTAACATATATTTTACTTTATGTGCACCATAAATGCACAATTCACTGTTACTATTTTTTTTGCTTTAGAGCCAATTGTCTTCCAGAGCTTTTAAAAATAAGAAAAAATAAATTTAATATTCGTCTTTATTTGTCTCAATTTCAGCATATTTTATTTCTTTGTGTACCTCCTGGTTTTTGTCTGGCATTGTATTCATGCTTCCTGAAAAGCTATCTTTAACATTTTATTATAGTACTTGTCTGATAGTAACAATTTGTCTCTTTTTACATGTCTGAGAAAGTATTTTTGCTTTAGTTTTGAAAGATATTTTAATTAGGTCTAGAATACCTGATCTGCAGGTTTTTTTCCTTTTCTTTTTCTTTCAATACTTTAAAGGTGTCACTCCACTGCCTTCTGGGTTGCATGATTTCTGACACAAAGTCTACTGTAATTCTTATTTGTACTGTTCCATATGTAATTTTTTTCTCTGCATTCCTTCAAAATTTCTTCTCTCTGGTTTTTGACAGTTTTAATATGATATCTTCATGGATGTGTAAGTGTGTCTATGGTTTTGTATTTTTCATTAGTTTTGGAAAATTCACAGCCATTATCTTTGCAAATGCCCCTGTTCTATCCTTATTTTCCTACTAGGATTTAAATTATATGTATATTTGATTTTGTTCCACTGCTCTTGAATGTTCTGTTCCTTTTCTACCCTCACCTTTTCTCTTTGTGTTTCAATTTGGGTGATTTCTACTGACCTCTTTTAAAGTTCACCAATTTTTTTTTTCCATCAGCTGTGTTGAGTCTACCAATAAACTTGTTAAAAGCGTTCTTCATCTGTTACTGTATTTTTTACTTCTAGCATTTCTTTCATTTTTTCTTATAGTTTCCAGCTCTCTGCTGAAATTCTCATGAGTTCAGGTGGTGTTCCCACCTTTTCCATTAGTGTCTTCGACAGTTTAAGCATAGTTATTTTAAATTCCGTACCTAATATTTACACACCTGGGTCATGTCTGAACCTGGTTTTGCTGATTATTTTGTCTTTTGACACAGTGTTTTTGTTTATTGCTTCCTCATGTATTTTGAAGGTTTTGCGTGCATGTTATTTACCTTGTGTAGGAATTTAGAGACTGAAGTAAATGGAATAGGAGCATGAGATTTGTAATACCACTTGCTAAACCTTTTGCATGGGAATTGAGTCAATCTAGTCAGAAACTGAGCTGGGTTTGGGTTTTGTTGTTATCATCTGGGCATATTTTAGGGCATTTGATTATTCCTGTCATTGAGTCTTCCAAGCAGCAGTCATCTTCCAGTAACAAAGCTACTCAATCTATTGTGTTCAATAGCATTTAATAATAGATGATGTTTAATTGTATTAGGTCTGTACCTGTGGTAGTTTATTGCACTTGTACATGTCTTCTCTAACTCTAACTGTTAGAAGCAAAACCAAGTTCTTGTGAGCTGTGCCTGAAATGCAAAGGTAGAAATTTGGTTACATACCTTCACCTTTCCTGCCTTTTTTTTTTTTTTTTTTTTTTTTTTTTTTATCACTCATGCACAGCACACAGGCACTTCTACCACAGATGCATTCTCTTTGATACACAGGCATATTGGTTTTTTCTTGGAGTCTTTATTTTAATCCAGGTATCAAGATGTTTTGTAATTTGATTGTTCCTCTCTGTGAAGGCATTTTAAAAATGTCATTCCACTTTCCAAAAATCTGTATACCACTTCCATGTACGAAAGACCAAATATACTTACCTCTTTTCTAGACTTTAATCTATTTTTCTTGTAAGGACAGCTGATAGTGTAATGTTTCAAAGTCTTATGCATTTCTGAGAATAGAAGTTAGTGAGATAGGTGGAGATACAGGTGTCCTATAATATTGAGACCTAAGCATCTTGGGGAAAGGAACTTTGAAACATGTTCTTTGCCATTTTCAGTGTGAATACCTAAAGAGTTAAATAAGAACAATCGTCCATTCTCTGTTACGTTCTTATGTTCACACAGGTATGTAACAGTGCTCATTACTGAAGAGAAACACCCTTATTTTTGAATCAAAAAAATTACAAAATCTTAATTCAGAGAAGAAAAGGTAAATGTATTGGTTTTGGAATGTATTAGTTTGTTTTCACGCTGCTGATAAAGACATAATGGAGATTGGCAATTTACAAAAGAAAGAGATTTAATGGACTCACAGTTCTATGTGGCTGAGGAGGCCTCACAATTATGGCAGAAGGTGAAAGCCATGTCTCATATGGAGAAGAAGAGAAAAAAATGAAAGCAGAACCCCCTTGTAAAACCATTAGATGTTGTGAGACTTTTTCACCACCATGAGAACAGTATAGGGGAAACCGCCCCCATGATTCAATAATCTCCCACCGGGTCCCTCCCACAACATGTGGGAATTATGGGAGTACAATTCAAGATGAGATTTGGGTGGGGACACAGAGCCAAACCATATCAGAAGTTGTAGAAAAAATTTTAATTTGGTACCCTTTTTATTCATGAGGTTCAAAATGTGTTATGTGACAAGTGTGTTTTCTTATGTGAACCTCACCATCAATTTCCTTGTTTGACCATATTTACTACCTTCTGTCTTTCTCATCAAAGGCATTTCTACTGAAGAGAGTTATTATTGTTTTTTTTTCCCCTTTAGGGATAGCCTGATACTATTGTCTAATATCCCCAAATTTATTTCTTCCAAGACAATTATCAGCACAGACAACCATCCTCTTGCTTATCCCAAATCCATGGTTTCACTTTTGCTTGGGCATGTGAAATTCATTAGTAAGAAATGGTGTCATGTTTTGTACCTAGGGTACACTGTTATTGATAAGATATTTGTTATTATTTGGGGATGGGTGATACAGAACAAGGTGTAAGATAGCACTTTTTAATTTTTGTGTTAAGAAATAAACATCTTAGATAAAACCAGAAATGAAGAGATTATTTCAGGCAATTAATTACCCTATATATGGTTATATTTCTCATTTCCCCTCTAAAAAAATCTCTCAAATATTATTCTTGGTATTTCTGTTCCTTGTTTTTACCTCACATCATCCAAAGAAGAATCATGGAAGAATCCGGGCTTCTATTTCCTTGCTACCTTCTTATGTATGTGTGGGCTTCATCTCCAAGTTTACCAGGTGGTCCAATAGGGCTACATTCCAGCCAGAGAGTAGAAAGGGATAAAGCAGGGGAAGCACCCCGTCCTTGAGAAAACTTCCTGGAAGGTGCCTTATGCCACTTCCACATTGACACATGCCGGCTTTCAGTCACATGGCCACACATAGGTGCAAGAAGAGTTGGGAAATGTCAACATTCTGAGTATGCCCAGCTAAAATCTGGGACATACTCATACTAGGTTGGTGCAAAAGTAATTGCAGTTTTTGCCATTGAAAGTAATGGTAAAAGCCCGGGCGTGGTGGCTCACATCTGTAATCCCAGCACTTTGGGAGGCCGAGGTGGACGGATCACCTGAGGCCAGCAGTTCAAGACTAGCCTGGCCAACATGGTGAAACCCCGTCTCTACTAAAAATACAAAAAAATTAGCCAGGTATAGTGGTGCACACCTGTAGTCCCAGCTACTCAGGAGGTTGAGGCAGGAAAATTGCTTGAACCCAGGAGGCGGAGGTTGCAGTGAGCCAAGATTGTGGCATTGTGCTTCAGCCTGGGTGACAAAAGTGAAACTCCATCTCAAAAACAAAACAAAAACAAAAACAAAACAAAACAAAACAAAACAAAAAACAGAGAGAGAGAGAGAGAGAGAGAGAGAAAGTAATGGCAAAGACTGCAATTACTTTTGCGCCGACCTAACAATATATTCAGTTGTATTAGAAACTTGCTGAGGCAGCCTACAGACTGCAGCACTTTCAAATGTAATTCTATTCCCACTTTTTAGCACACATCTCAATATAATTAAAATTAATTCATAGTAACTTTTGGTACAAGCCCAGGATCTTTTCCTTATAAAAGTTAACATGAAAAATATAGGAGTTACTAAATAGCAATACATTAATATGTCTCAGTAAATTCTGTAATAGTTTTAATGCATGTGCTCATACTGTTACTTGTATCAACCTTTCATTTAATACTTGTCTTTCCAGTTTCACATTCTGTGCTGTTTACACCCATTTCAATATTAAGAGTGTTAAAAGATCCAATAATTTATAATAATCAAAAGCATTGATAAGATTTTTTTCCCACTGAAATTAAAGGAAATATTTAATAGAGGACTCTAGCCAATTAGAATTATATTAACACTACTCTGCTTCCCCAAATTGAACTTTATAATTCAACAACTTTATCTTCTTTTTAATAAAATATGTGCTATATTTTGGTGGTTGTTGAGAAATCTAGGTACAGATTTATGTTAAATTTTTATTCCTGCATTTTATTCTTATGATCCAGGAAACTAAAATGGAATGTGACCAGGGGAGTATGTTGCTAAGGAAAAAAAGAAACAAATTAGAATGACTTAATATCTGCTTTGGGTATTGGGAATTATGAAAACTGATCCACACTTGATACCACTTTGGGACACTTGTGAATGCCTGTCAGTGACTTTCTATCAGCCAAGAACATACTAGGATCATTGGCACACCCTGTAACGAACTCTGTTTTTTTTTGGGTGGGGGGACAGGGGGGTACATATTTATATTTCCTTATTAAACAATTACTTATTTTAAATATTATGATATTTTAATCCCTTATATTTATGGTCCCATGATGGACCAGGGACTTGTAAGTTGACAATGCATGTGGCCAGAATATCCTAAATGTGTCCTTATAATTAATTTTTTAAAAAACTGCCATGAAATTCTCAGAAAAGATAAGAGATAAAAACACAATTTTTGCTAATTTTGTTTCAGACCCTGAGGAGTTACTATATCTGATCTCACTACATGGTGCCACAAAATGGTGAATGAATAGAGTTAAGAGTCTCAGTAAAAGATTTTCAGCATTCTCTCATGAGAGCAGTTTGATTGATTGTTGCTGAATGTTCTACTCTCCTCCTGCATTTATAAATGGCAACTGAGGATAGATTTCAGGTGTTTATGGAAACGAATGGCAGTCATTGGGGTCATTTGAGCATGAGATGATTTTTTTTCCCCATTTTAATTTCTTAAATTGACACATGATAATTTTAAATATTTTTGGGGTACATAGTTATGTTTAGATACATGCAATGTAAAGTGATCAACTCAGGGTAATTATTATACACATTATCTCAAAGTTTTATGATTTATTTGTGTTGGGAACATTCAAAATCCTCTTTTCTAGCTATTTGAAAGTATATAATAAATTATTATTAACTATAGTCATCTTACAGTGCTACAGAACAGTAGAACTTATTCCTCCTATCTAGCTGTAATTTTTGTATCCTTTAACAAGTCTATCCCTATCCTGCCAACACTTCCCAGCCTCTGATAGCCACTGTTCTACTCTTTCCTATGAGATCAACTTTCTTAACTTCTGCATATGAGTCAGAACTTGTGGCATTTATTTTTCTGTTCCTGGCTTCTTTCACTTGAGTGAAAGAAGGCTCATCCTTCTCATGGAACTAGGCTCATCTATGTTGCTGCAAACGAAAGGATTTCATATTTTTTTAAAGGCTGAATAGTTTTCCATTGCGTATATGTGCCACATTTTCTTTGTCCATTCATCTGTCAATGGACACTTGGGTTGATTCTATGTCTGGGCTTTATGCATAGTGCTGCAGTAAAAAGGTGGGTGCATATATATATATATATCTTTGATATATTGATTTCCTTTCCTTTAATATATATCCAGTGGTGAGATTACTGTTATCATATGGTAGTTCTATTTGTAGTTTTTTAAAGAACCTTCATAATGTTCTTTATAACATTTCCACCAACGGTGTATAAGAGTTTCCTTTTCTCCATATCCTTACTAGCTTTGATGTTTTTTGTATGTTTAATAAAAGTCATTCATACTGGAGTGCCATGATATCTCATGGTGGTTTTGACTTGTATTTCCCTGATAATTAGTGATGTTGGGCATTTTTTCATATGTTCGTTGGCCACTTGCATGTGTTATTTTGAGAAATGTCTATTCAGATCATTTGCCCAATTTTAATCAGAATATTGGTTTTGCTGTTGAGTTGTTTGAGTTTTTTAATATTCTGGGTTTTAATCTTTTGCCAGATTAATAGTTTGCAAATATTTTCTTTTATTCTATAGGTTGTCTTTTTATTCTGTTGATGGTTTCCTTTGCTGTGCAGAAGCTTTTTAGTTTGATATAATCCCATTTGTCTATTTTTGCTTTTATTGTCTTTGCTTTTGAGATCTTAGTCATAAAATCTTTTCCCAGACCAATGTACTGAAGCATTTCCCCTACGTTTTCTTCTAGAAGTTTTATAGTTTTGGGTCTTACATATAAATCTTTAATCCATTTTAATTTTTTTTTTTGTATAAGATGAGCAATAGAAGTCTAGTTTCATTTTTCTGTGTATGGTTACCCAATTCTCCCAGGTCCAATTATTAAACTGTACTTTCCCTAATGAATGACTTTAGCACCATTGTTGAAAATCAGTTGGCTGAAAATACATGGATTTATTTCTGTGTTCTATTCTCTTCCATTTTTTTTTTTCTTGAGATGGAGTCTTGCTCTGTCACCCAGACTGTAGCGCAGTGGCATGATCTGAGCTCACTGCAACCTCTGCCTCCCAGGTTCAAGCTATTCTCCTGCCTCAGCCTCCCAAGTAGCTGGGATCACAGGCACACACCACAATGCCTGGCTAATTTTTGTATTTTTAGTAGAGGCGGGGTTTCACCATGTTGGTCAGGCTGGTCTCGAACTCCTGATCTCAGGTAACATGCCCGCCTTGGCCTCCCAAAATGCTGGGATTATAGATATGAGCCACCGTGCCCAGCCCCATTGGTCTTTCTAAATGCCAGTAACATGCCATTTTGGTTACTACAGTTTTGTAGTATATTTTAAAGTCAGGTAGTGTGATGCCTCCAGCTTTGTTCTTTTCTCTTAGGATTGATCTGGCTATTGGGGTGTTCTGTGGTTCTATACGAATTCTAAGATAGTTTTTCTATTTTTGTGAAGAATGTCACTGGTATTTTGGTAAGGATTGCACTAAATCTGGCTTTGGGCAGCATGGTCATTTTAACAGTATTAATTCTTCTGGCCAATGAGAATGGGTTGTCTTTCCATTTGTTTATGTCTTCTTCAATTTCTTTTATTGGTGTTTTGTAATTTTCCTTGTAGAGATCTTTTATCTCTTTGGTTAAATTTATTCCTAGGTATTTTATTTATTTTTTGTAGCTATTGTAAATGGGATTGCCTTCTTGATTCCTTTTTCAGCTAGTTTGTTGTTCATATACAGAAATGGTACTGATTTTTGTATACTAATTTTGTATTCTGCAACTTTACTGAATTCATTCTAAGAGTTGTTTTTTTCTTAGAGTCTTTAGGTTTTTCTATATATAGATCATGTTGCCTGCAAAGAGGGGCAGTTTGACTTCTTCCTTGCCAATTTGAGTGCTCTTTATTTCTTTCTCTTGGCTAGGACTTCCAGTACTATGTTGAATAGAAGTGGTGACAGTGGACATCCTTGTCATGTTCTAGTTCTTAAAAAAAAAAAAAAAAACTTTCAGCTTTTCCCGTTCAGTGAGATGTTAGTTGTGAGTTTATCATATATGGCCTTTATTATGTTGAAATACTTTCATTCTATCATTAATTTTTTGACAGTTTTTATCATGAAGCGATGATAAATTTTATCAAATACCTCTTCGGCATCTATTGAGATAAGTTTTTGTCCTTCATTCTGTTGATGTGATGTATCGTGTGTATTGATTTGTGTATGTTAAACCTCCCTTGCCTCCCAAGGATAAATCCCACTTGATCATGGTGTGTTATCTTTTTGATGTGATCTCATTCGGTTTGCTGGTATTTTGTTGACAATTTTTGCATGTATGTTCATCAGGGATATTGGCCTGTAGTTTTCTTTTTTGTGTGTCCTTATCTGATTTTGGTATCAAGGTTATGCTGGCTGTGTAGAATGAGTTTGGAAGAAATCCCTTCCCTTTCATTTTTGGGTGAATAATTTGAGAATCATTGGTATCAGTTTTTCTTTATAAGCCTGATAGAATTCAGCAGTAAAGCTGTCTGGTCCTAAACTTTTCTTTGCTGGGAGACTATTTATTATTGATTCAGTCTCAATACTCATTATTGGTCTGTTCAGGTTTTTATATGTGTTCTTGTTTCAGTATCGATATGTATTTAGCAATTTGCTCATTTCCTCTGGGTTCTCTGAAGTTTTGGTATATAGTTCTTCCTAGTAGTTTCTAATACTCCCTTGCATTTCTTAGTATCAGTTGTAACATCTTTTTTTTTGTTTCTAATTTTACTTATTTAGATCTTTTCTGTTTTTTTCTTAGCTTAGTTATCGGTTTGTTGATTTTATCTTTCAAAAAACCGACTTTTCATTTTGTTGATATTTTATATTCTTTTTAGTCTCAATTTTGTTTCTTTGTGCTCTGCTCTTTGTTATGTTTTCCTTCTACAAATTTTGGGTTTGCTTTGTTCTTCCTTTCCTAATTTCTTAAGCTGCCTCATTAGGTTGTTTATTTGAGATCTTTTCACTATTTTTTTTTGGAGGTGGGGGGATCTCACTATGTTGCCTAGGTTGGCCTTGAACTCTTGGGCTCAAGGGATCTTCCTGCCTCAGCCTCCCAAGTAGTTGGGGCTACAGGCACGTGCCACCATACCAGGTTTTCTTACTTTTTTGATGTAGGCATTTATTGCTGTAAACTTGCCTCTTAATACCCCTTTTGCTGTGTTGCAGACATGATATGCTGTGTTTCTATTTTTATTCGTTTCATGAAATTTTAAAATTTCCTTCTTAATTTCTTTCTTTACCCATTGGCTGTTCAGAAGCATGTTGTTAGATTTTCATGTATTTGTATAGTTTCGAATGTTCCTCTTGTTATTAGATTTCTGGCTTTATTTCATTGTGGTTAGAAAAGATACTTGAAATGACTTCAATTTTTAAACATTTTTTGAGACTTGTTTTGTGTCCTAACATATGGCCAGTCCTGGAGAATATTCCACGTGCTGATGAAAAGAATGTGTATCCTGCAGCTGTGGGGTGAAATGTTCTGTCAATGTCTGTTAGGCATATTTGATCTATGGTATAGTTTACATTTTATGCTTCTTTGTTGATTTTCTGTCTAGATGATCTGTCCAATGCTGATATTGGGGTGTTTAAGTCACCAACTATTATTGTATTGGGGTTTGTATCTCTCTTTAGATTTAATAATATTTGCTTTATATATCTGGCTGCTCCAGTTTTGAGTGCCTATACATTTAGAATTGTTATATCCTCTTGCTGAATTGATCCCTTTATTATCATAATAGAATGTTGTCCTTCTTTGTCATTAAGTTGGTGCAAAAGTAATTGTGGTTTTTGCCATTACATTTAAGTTTAATATTTATATTAAATATATTAAATACTATAATCAAGCTGTAATATTTTTACAGCTTTTAATTTAAAGTCTACTTTACCTGATATAAGTGTAGCTATTACTGGTTATCTTTGGTTTCCATTTACATGAAATGTCTTTTTCCACCTCTTTCTTTTTTTTCTTTTTTGAATGGATAAATAAATTGTGGTATATTTACACAGTGCAATATTACATGGCAATGAAAAAAATGAACCATCGCTACACCCAATAACAAATCTCACAAACATAACACTGAGTGAATGAAGCCAGATATCATTGGGTAATACTGTATGATTCCATTTGCAAAAAGTTCAACACAGGAAAAATTGATCCAGAGTGATGGAAAGTGAAATAGTGGTTATCCTTGGATGGGCAGATAGTAATGACAGAGGAGACATGAAGGAGGCTTCAGGGTTGTTGAAAATTTGCCAGTTGGTGGAAATTCAGACAAGGCACGGTGGCTTACGCCTGTGTCCCAGCACATGGTGAAACCCTGGCTCTAGAAAAAATACAAAAATTAGCGAGGTGTGGTGGCACGTGACTGTGGTCCCAGCTACTTAGGGGGTGGATGCAGGAGGATTGCTTGAGCTCAGGAGGCAAAGGTTGCAAGGTTGCAGTGAGCCGAATTATACCACTGTGCTTTTGCCTGGGCAGCAAGAATGAAACCCTGTCTAAAAAAAAAAAAAGAAAAAAAGAAAAAAATTCACTGAGTTGTACACTTATGATCTGTGTACCTTTCTCTACTTGTGCTATACTTCACGACAAGCTTACACAAAGTCCTTGTCTAAAAGGCCCTACATGATAATGCCACTTCCTCTTCCTAACCCATATTTTGGTTGCACCCCAACTTTGTTCACCCCATTCTTGTGACTCTTTTCTCATTGCTGCTCTCCAATGTACCAGTGTTGGTTGTTCCTTTCTCTAGGATCTTGCATTTACAGCTCTATCTTCTCCCAGATATCCACACAGACTGCTGCCTTGCCTAATTAAAGTTTCTGCTTAAACTTCGCCTTATCAGAGAAGGCTAAGAATGTCTTCTTTCTATGCTCAACACCAGCCAACAGCTTTCATTTCACTGTAAAGAATAGCTGAAGTTCTCACATGGTACACAAATCCCTTTGTAACCTTGCTGTCTGGTCTTGTGGCCTCTATTCCTCTCAGTCAGTCACCTCACTGTTATCACTGTTGTCACATGTGTCTCTGTTTTAGGACTTTGCACTTGCTGTCTGGAACACTGTCCTCCTGTATAACCATACGATTGTTCCTTCATTTGTCTCAGGTCCTTACTCAGATATCACCCTCTCTGTAAGGCCTTTCTTAATCTCTTGTTTAAAGTCTTTCTTCACCTCTTCCGCTATGAACTACCTTCACTCTCTATCCCCCATCCTTTTTATTATTTTCTTCATAACACACAAAAATTTAGCATATGTGTTTAACTTATCTATTTTGTTTGTTTTCTTTCTTTTCAACTTGAATGTAAGCTTTACAAAGGACGAGGACTTTTGCTTATTTTTTTTTCCTCACTGCTGTTTCCTTGGTATCTAGAATAGTATCTGACACATAATAGGCCTAACTCTAAATATTAATTGAATGGATAAATGAATATCACTTTTCCATAGCCTTCATTAGCTGATTTAACTCAAATGTGGGAATAAGAATTTCCTCTCATCTTAATTAAGGAAGGGATCATTTGAAACAAATCTGATCAAAAAGTATTAAAAAATGAGTCCTGAGTTTTCTCATCTAACCGTAATCTTGTATTTTAGCACCTCTATTTCTGGGGCTGTTTTTTCAGCAGTTATCTTCAAAATCAAGTGGAGAGAAAATATTTCTCATACCTCTGAGTAAGAAAAGGATAGAACAGTAACATCATAATAAGGAAGGGTACGATTAATCCCTCTAACTTCAGTTAAAAATAAAATAAAACACTGACTAGAAATTATTGGTAAGTAATTGTTTTTTGAAATGTATGCTTTAATGACTCAGAGGCACACACACAAAAAAGCAACTGAATGAATTATCTATTACAAAAAGTTGTTTCACTTAACCTAGTTTAGAGTGAATGACCCTAATTGTCTCTTCAAATGTGGGAAGGGCCCACCGGCCAGATAGTGGCTCCCAGTTGAAAATGGGCAGACTTCCAATGAAGGAATTAATGTTAGTTAAGGAAGACTCCGTGGTGAGAAAAGTTTAAGCTGTTCTCTAAGCAGGAATGTTCCAACAAAGAAGTTACATGGCAGAGTATTCTGGGTGGAAGCAAATGATATGAGTGCAAGTTGAAAATGAGACCACAAAGGGCATGTGTAAGAAGTAGAAATTACTTTCATATGATTGCAACAGCATTGGAGAGTGGAAAATCTGTAATGCAAAAGGAGAGTAATTGTCTAAAACTTTGTGACCCTTAATTAGCTATTTTATTTTGATCCTATAAGAATTTCTAAGAAGAAAACTATGTAGTAATATTGCTAAAGAGAAAAGGGATTGGTTGGTCTCTAGTCTTAGCTCTCCTGCTAACTGACTGTGTTCTTGGGGGTCATCCAGTTTTCTTGTCTATAAAATGTAGGGGTGATTGTACAGATCCTTTTCAGCTAAAAAATAATCTACAAGTTAGTGGTGAATAAACAGTAAGAACTGTTCCAAAACCTGAGATGTAAGAAATAGCACACATTTCCTTCTAGATGAAATTAAATCTGGTTAATTTATTTATTCCACAAATAGTTATTGTATGGCTTCTGTATGTCAGACATGTGCTCAATTCTGCAGATATTCTTGGAAAAGAAGGCAGACAAGTTCCTGCCCTCCTGAAGCTTATTGTAGCTCTCATTTACACAGGATGAAGTTCAGTATCACTCATTTTTCATAAAGTCTGCTCTATCTCTTAAGTTATTTCAGAACGTTGGGATTTTATACAGTCCAGGAAAAACAAGAGCAATCCCTGCCTCTCTCTGTATCTGGCCATCATCAGAGTTGCCATCGCTCTGTGTCTGGTCCTGTAAGATACTTCTGAAGTGTCTGGATCTGCCAGACATGTGAAAATAATTAATAATAATAATTTAAATAATAAATAATAATTTTTATTGCTTTTTATTATTGTTTTATTATTACTGACTTGGCTGTCATAGGCATCTCAATGAGATCAATTGACTAGCTATTTCAACATAGAGATATTAGTGGGGACTTTCTTCAAAGTAGTTCTACTTCCACTCATACCCTAGCAACATTTTTGGCCCTCAACAACAGAATGTTCAAATGTCTCCTTAGGAGTGGGAAAAAAAGGTCTAATTGTGTGTGTGTGTGTGTGTGTGTGTGTGTGTGTGTGTGTGTGTGTGTAGCACCTCTCCTCTGGTACCAAGTTTTATTCTAGGAACTTTTGCTGAGATACTATTGGCCTCCATTTCCACAAAAACTCATGTAGCTGTCAATGTCCTGTGCATTAAATGGTGCTGTGAACAAGGAGGCTGGTGTCTGGTACTTCACAAAAACCTACCTTTACCCACCTCTCCAGTCTCTGGAGATCAATCTGGGCTTTGAACTATGACCCTACTCAGTACTCAAGGCCACACTGTCGTCCATCATGTTCCACTTTGGGCAGCATAGTCACCATCTGTTTCAGTCATAACGCTGCAAACCTATAGTCCAAAGATTAAATTTGTTGTCAGACAGCTTTGTTATCCAACTTACTACAGTCTCCACCCCTCCTTTTCGATTCCCAATATTGAAACTGAGCATCTGTGCTATCATCCTTTCACTGTTGCTTTTCTTATATTTATGATTAAGAGCACAACCCCTAGAGCCAGACTATCCAAGGTTGACTCTGAGCTCCACCCCATACTAGCTGTGTGGCTTGGTCAAGTTATGTAAACTTTCTGTATCTCAGTTTTCCCATGTATAAATTGCAAGTACTATAAGACACCTATCTCGTAACAATGTTGTAAAGAGTAGCCAGATTTGTGTGTGTGTGCCACTTATCACTCTACCTGACACACAGTAAGTGCTTTGTAGGTGTTATTGTTATTATTATTGCTTTTTAAATAGTTATTTTATTATTACTGACATGACCACCATAGGCATTTCAATAAGATCGATTGTCTAGACATTTCAACATAGCGATATTAGTGGGGATTCTTTTTCAAAGTAGTTCTACCTCCATCCATATCGTAGCAACATGTTTGGCCCTCAATAACAACAAAATGCTTAACTGTCTCCTTAGCAGTGGCCAAAAGAAAAAAAAAAAGGTCTAATTTTGGAAGTGTGTGTAGAGAGTGAAGAGGCATCCTTCATTCCTGTGATATAATACTGGTAATTTTTTGGTCACCATATCAAATTTTAACAGGTGAAAGAAATTTTTTCCAGTTTCTAACTCTGAAGTCTGCACAGATTTCCTCACTCTGCTCTTCACTGAAAGCATCACCAAGTAGCTATCTCTCCTACACTGAGAAATTGGCTGAATTTTTTTCCCATCTGCTTCCTAGAACTAAATTGTGACTTTTCATTTTATATCACTTATAACTGAAGGTAATTTGAGTTACTTCTTAAAGTCTTGGGCTTAATATGTTAGCTAGAATTGTCTATTAATCTGTTAGGTTTGTCACTCTTCCATTTTCTGTACTGACTCAAAAATACTTTTCACTTGGTGAATAAAATATAGATATCTGCATTTTATTGAACCATTTCACATTTCTAGCCCTTGGATTGTTGATGTTTTCAGATTCCTTTCACCCGCTTTATTTTGATTTGTGACCTTTATGTTGCATCAAAAGTCAAACTTCCAATGGAGAAAGTTTTATTTTAATATACACATTGGTATCTTTCATAGGTTCATAAGCTCTTTCTCTTTTTGTGCAGAGAATGAAAATAAATGATCCTTTGACAGGCTGTCAGCCAGAGTTTTATTACCTATGTCTGACCACGTCCCGTGGGTGGAAGTGTCAGCTCAGAGCAGCTGGGTTTTTATTTATTGTCAGGGCATTTTGTACACATTTAAAAGGAACTGTGGTTGTGGGAAATAGATTTTATGTAGCGACCAGGAGAACTAACTTCAGAAGCTGCTTGAATGATCCTGTGATAAAATGGGCAGATCCTAATCTTGTTTCTTGTTGTAGTACCTCTTAGCTAAATGAATTCCCACCATTCTCTGGGGAGTTAGGAAGGGCCCTTCGCTACAACTGTACCTTCAGCATTTGCAATCCTTCCTGTACGCTGGTCCTGCAGGTTGATTTAGACATGTGGGAGTTCGAGACTAGTCTGGTCAACATAGTGAAACCCTGTCTCTACTAAAAATACAACACACACACACAAAATTAGCCGGGAGTGGTGGCGGGCGCCTGTAATCCCAGCTACTCAGAAGGCTGAGGCAGGAGTATCGCTTGAACCCGGAAGCTGGAGGTTGCAATGAGCCGAGATCGCGCCACTGCACTCCAGCCTGAACAACAAGAGTGAAACTCTGCCTAAAAAAAAAAAAAAAAAAGAAGTGTGGAGATCAGAATGAGAAAATTGAAGAGTTCAGCTAAAAGAACACTTTCTTTTTCTTTTCAGGATGATACCTTCAGATATGTCAGAGGACACATTTTTCACGGTGGTGGCTGTAGTTGTTAAGCAGCCATGCCCAGAGACTAAGAAGGGGAAAGGAAAAAATAAATTAATTATGTTCTAATAATTATTTTCAGTGCTTTACACAGTAGATACTTGGATACCTCCTTAATAAAGCTCAAATATGTATTGTTGTAACAGCTATAAAATAAAGAAATGACAAAAACAAGGTTGTACTAAAATCATTAAAATTTAGATTAGGAAGAAATAGTACAGTTTCAGCTTCTAGTTAAAAATAGAGATTGAAGGTGTTCAAAAATTTAGTAATTTTTTCCACTTAGATAATTTATAAGTGTACCCACTCCTTTATAAGAATAAAGAGAACTTCAATTCTGACATTAGCATTAAGTATTTTATTAAATCTATAGATTTTTGACCTAGAATTTGTCTACAATGTGATATATTTATGTTAAATATAAATATATCAGATATATTTATGTTAAATATAAATATATCAGATATATTTATGTTAAATATAAATATATCAGATATATTTATGTTAAATATAAATATATCTGATATATTTATGTTAAATATAAATATATCTGATATATTTATGTTAAATATAAATATATCTGATATATTTATGTTAAATATAAATATATCTGATACATTTATATATTAAATATGTTATAGTGATAAGGGTAGTGGGCCCAGAATCATTTTGTTTTCTTGGCTGCTTGATCTCATGGAAGTTTACTTACATTTTCAGAGCGTCATATTTCCTATGGTATTTAAAACTTTCGAAACGTACTGTATTTCAATCATCCATCAAGCAGCGTCTTGAACAGAGAAAGGATTAATTGAATTAATGAGTTTAATTTAATTTAATTAACTGTGATTGGAGGATGATTTTTTTCTTTAATACTTAGCTTTGGAGATCCTTAGCCATCAGAGACTTCTGAAAACTCGAGTTCAATTGGATTTAGTTAAGCATAAGGGAGAAAGGAAGTATCGAAAGCAGTGACAAGCAATTCCCTTTTCTTACCTGGCCTCTAAAAGTTCTCCTGAGATTGAGACTGTGGCCTTCAATAGATTCCTTGAGGTGCCCTGTATCAATTGATACCAGCACTTGTGCTCAATGACACTTGCCAGCAGTGACAATCACATTAGTGTTTGTGGAGTCAAAGCAAGCCACTGTACATGAAGGCACATTCTCTTGCTTTGAGCAGTGTCTTCTAATTGAGAAAAATATGCAAGTATATTGGTTTCTTTTAGAAAGAAACTTCTCCCCCCCGTTTTTTAAAGACCACAGATTTTTGTACACATTGTAGACAAGGGTGGAAATTGGAGAGGTATACAACGGTCTGCGGGTGAGCACCACTTCACATCTGTGATGATTACTCTGGCTGAAGTAAGTTAAGGACACAGGATGTTCTTTAGCATGGGTGTATGGGGGCTGCAGTATTCAAACAGGAATACATCAACAATCTGCTGGTAACAAATTATTTGAAAATAAATACTTTACAATGCACCAGCAGAAATACTAAAACCCAACCTCATCAAAGGAGCATAGAGATAAAGCTTTTTTCATTAATTCAGAGGAGGATTATCTTTTCTTTCTTTCCGACAGTGGTGATCTGGCCCCTGTGCAGCTCCATAGAAAAGGGGGCTGAGATGTAGAGAGATTGCTGAGAGGAAGGGACTGTGAGCTGGCACATGGTGTTACTGAACAGATTTAAAGGTATTTTAAACATAGGCCTTTAATGCTATCTTAGAATGTGTGTGTATGGCCTCCCTTCTGCTCCAGCTGCTGAGAATAGGCAAATTGCTCCCAGAAAGACAGTTACAGTGTATTTATGGACCCTGCTTTCTTGATCCCAAGTGCTATGAACAAGACAATTCTTAAAAACATATGCCTATGAAAGTACTCCTGTGATTAGATAGCTTCATCTGTGGGGAATTGTGGGGTGGGGTGGAGGGAGCCCTCCCTCTTTATATGAATTTAGCTTTAGGAGTCCATGGCAGGTAGCAACCTGTGGAGGTTCAGCTCATAGATGTACCATTTCCTTTATTCTCCTGAAATATGTATCTTTATTCGTGTCATTCTTGTATCTATTCTACCCTGTAATTTGTGCAAAAGAAAAGTATCAGATGTGCCTGCATAACCGTCTCTATTGACATTTTGTAGAACAGAACATATTGGACCTGTTTTCTTTCTGCAATCAGTTTCAAGGGTTTGAACCTTCCTAGCAGCTGGGAGACAATATTTATTTTTAATCAGCAACTGATTTCGAGAGTCTGATGGCATGTAATATATGCGACTGTGTATTAAAACATACAGAGCTGCCTAAATGATGAGGCAGAATTTCAACAGGAAGAGATCAAGTGTGCTGTGACAGGAATGCTTTGGGATCTTGGAATGGGTCAAACTCCATTCTGGAAATATAATGAAAAAGTTATCAGGGCAGTTCAGGAGGAGGCCAAGGATTTCCATTTCCAGGAAGGCCAGCCAAATTCACAGGCAGGAGGAAGATTAGCCGAGTTTTACCTGGGTAGGGTGGGGATGGAGTTAATACGGCAGAAGAGCTGGGAAAGGTGGTTCATATGGGACCATTTGTGGGGCAGTTTCACAGCATATCAAGTAAATTTCAACAACTTCTGCTTGTTTTTATATTATTATTAGGGAGCTGCAGGAAGGGGTTGGTTTATGTACTTTTAGAATGTGTGTGTAACAAGCACCTTGGGAGCTTATTAAAAATGCAGATTCCAGAATTTCTGGTTCAGAAGGTCTAAAGTGGAGCAAAGGAATTTGCATTTTAAATAATTACCACAGGCAATTCTGATGCATGCAATTTAAGAAAAATTGTTTAATATTTCAAAAGGAGAATGAAGAATCTAGCATTCTTATTGCTCATCATTAAAATCCATCACTAATCCACAAGTATCAAGAATAGAAAGTAGGAAATAAAGACAACTCTAAAATATTCTTGTGCAACTTGACTGTAAGTGATAGGGAAGATAATTAGCATTTTTAGTCTCTACTATTCATCAAAAGACTAACAAAATATATATATTTTAATCTTTACTACAGCCTCAGTAAGTCAGTTAACATTACACCATTTTATAGGTGTAAAACAGGCTCAGAAATGTTGAGTAACTTGTCCACAATTACATATATAGTAATAATCAGTAACTTTTGGGCTTTTCAGTCTCCCCACTTTGCTTAGGGAAGTTTATCTATGCTTCAATTACACGATGTCTATACCAACAAATCTCACATCTGTGCCCACAGCCTGGGTCTTTCTTGTGTGTCTTTCAGCCATTGATCTGATGACCTGTTTGACATCTTTGCTTAGATATTTCTCAGATACTTCCAGTTCTGCATATTCTCAATTGTACTTATTGTCTTCCTCCCATATATTTCTCTCTTCCTCTATCCCTGAACTCAGCAAATAGGTCCTACCATCAATCTATTTGTTCAGTTCAAAAATAATGGGTTTTTTCTGGATCGAAGCACCTAGTTCTGTGTCCTTCTGTCAAACCTCATTGCTAACCTGCTAGTTCAGGCCAGCATCATCTCTTACCAGGCACATCGGTTAGCGTTTGCTGCACAAATCTCCCCATAAACTAATGGCTTAAAATGGAAATCATTTTACTTAACTCACAATTCTGTGCATCAGCCAGGCAGTTCTTTGGGTCTGGACCAGCTCAGCTAATCTCTGCAGGACTTTCTCTTATGTCTGTGATTTGCCAGTGAGTTGGCCAATGGCTTAATAATCTACCATGACCTCCCTCGTGTCTATCTAGGGTGGGTAGGCTGTCAGCTGAGGGCTGGATGGCTTTTGGCTGGGATGCCTAAGTTCTTTTCCATGTGGTTTCTCATCCTTCAGCAGGTTAGCTTGGGCTAATTCACATGGTAGTCTCAGGATTTCAAGTGTGGTAAGAGGGAACAGTGTACGAGTACATTTCAAACGTTTGTGCTATATTTCTTAATGCCAGCCAGGGGCACTGAGTCACTGTGGCAAGGCACTGCCAAAGGGTGTCAGTAGAGGAATAGGAATATTTTATGGCCATTTTTGTAGTCTATTATGCTAGGCCTCTGTAATAACCTAGCATTGTTGGTTTCCTTACCACCAGTCTTGCCCTGTCCAATCCATTTTTTCACACAGCAGTAAATGGATGGTCTATCATGTAACCACCCTATTTAAAACTTCACTGGGATATCACTGCTCTGAGAATAAAGTCCTAACCCTTTAATGTGATGAATATGATACCCCAGGATTTGTATTCTGTCTACCTCTCTGGGCTTTGACTCTTTCCCTGTTATGTTCTTAATTTCTCTTGGTTACTCGAATAGCTAGTTTAATTCTCACCAAGGAAGAAGGGAGCATACCGCAGTCAATTCTCATTGGTCTCCTTTTCTCTTTCTATCTGAAAAACTCTTCATTTTCCTGTCTTTCTTCTTTCCCTTTTCCTAACTCGCCTATTTATCCCTCAGTATCAGCTAAAACATCCTTTCCTCAGGCCTCCCTTAACTGAAGTATAAGTGAACCTTAGCATTTGTACTTCACTGTAATTACATGTTCAAAATCTGACTTTCCCATGAGACTAAAAGCTTTGTGAGATCAGGGACATTATCTGTTTCACCTAGTACTGAATCTCTGACATGTAACACAGTGCCTACTCTATAATAGGTACTTAATCAATACTGGTTGAAACAACAGGTACTCCTGGCTTGTCTGAGTTTTGAACTTTACTATGGCACATTGCAATTTAGATTCAATTTGCTGATCTTGTTTCTTTTGCCCATATATTTAATTAATTTTATGTTCATGAACTAAAAATGATTTTAGTAGTGCGTATATATATATATATATAAATTCAAATCACTTTTCTTGTTCAAGGATTAAATGTAAATGACATTTTATGTTAATGAATTTTTCCTGCAGTCTGATCTCCTTAGAAAAAAAATAAGCAGATAATTTAGGATGAAAATGTCTGGACTACACAAAAGGATACTCAGGCAATGTTTCAGCGGTTTGAGAGCAGTCCTACCCATGTTACTTTAGCTGTGGCCTGTTACCACATGGAAATTTCCTGGTGGGCCACCATGATAAAGATTGACTAAGGTCTACTCTGTGGAGGCAGGTTTACCCTGGAGGCCATTCTAAAAGTAATGGAAAACCTACTCAGGAAATGTAATTTCAAGGCCTATCTTCTTTGACTTGTGCAATTTTGAAAGTTCAGCCTGTGTCGTGCACATTTTGTGTCAGATGAAGTTTTCACAGCAAAACTCATAGTAGTTCTGATAACTGATACTATAAAGAAAAACCAGAAACACAATTTCCAGAAGCTTCTCTGGACACTAGAAAAGATTGTCAAATCAAATAGTTCTTCTCAAATCAAAATGATCGTTATTGCCCTTGAAGACTAAATGATGTATTATTTGAATAAATCTAATGAGTTAGGAACCTATACGGTGGTTTATACCCCTCTTCCCATACCCTTTGCCTTCTGGGATTTCTCAGTTTTCCCATCTATGAAATGGAGATGTTCATAATGTTATATTTCATAAATCTAAACAACATAATCTTATATTTCATAAAATTGCTATAGAGCTAGGGTGAGCTAATAGGTTTGAAATAACTTCGTATACTATAAAATGCTATTAATTCATCAAACATTTATTAAGTACATATATACCAGACCTTGTGCTAGACCCAAGGGAGGGATATAAAAAAATTCTTGCTCTGTGATTGAGCTCACAACCGAGGGAAGTGACAGATGCAGGTAAAATCATAATGTAGGATAAACAAAACTGCAGCATCGCAGATGGTGTATTAGTTAATTCTGTCTAGCGGGTTCACAGAAGAGAAGATATTTAATGTGGGCTTGGAACGATAGGTAATATTTCACCAGAGGGAGAAGGCACAAAGGGCATTCCAGTCAGATATCTACTTATAATCAGTGTCAAGAGAGTCACTCCATTGTTGAAGCAATGATAAGTGGAAGGAAGATAACCAGAAGGCATATAAAGGTGATGTAATTGTTTCTTTTCTTTCTTCTACTTCTTTTTGTTTTTTTTTTTGGATTGAGAGAAGGCAAACTAAATTCGTAAAACAAAGAAGCATCAAAGACAACTGAACCAGGACAAGAAATGGTGAAAATGTAGCAGGGAAAACAATCTGTTACTTTATACATACCCTAACAAATCCATGAAAGTTTGAAACCTCAATGAAACTCAAGAAAACCCCATGAATGAAAATAGGATGCTCCTCTTTTAACGATCAAGCAAGTGAATAGATCAATTTG
Organism: Hylobates moloch; assembly: GCF_009828535.3. Classification (NCBI taxonomy): domain Eukaryota; kingdom Metazoa; phylum Chordata; class Mammalia; order Primates; family Hylobatidae; genus Hylobates; species Hylobates moloch. The sequence continues at coordinate 127,297,542 of NW_026652280.1, forward strand.
GAGATTACAAAACAATGAAAAGTGACTGACAGTATGTTTGTCAAAGATACATTCAAATGCATTTTACAAAACAACTTCAACAATAGTTCATGAACTAAGCAGGACAATGGGAGAATAAGCTGAGTTCTAGTCAGAATTATTACCAATACATTGTGTCATAGGTGTAAGGGCCTGTTACTCCTTTATACCCCCTCAACTCTTTTGCTGAGTGAATATTCTGATTTTATTTTAAAGACAGAAATCTGTGCAAGAAAAAGTAGCAAAGCATTTTAAGGGTAAATGATTCAAAATCTCAGGCGTCAGCGTACACATATACACACATACAAACTCATTTCTCACATTCGGAACTATGAAGTTAAAGATCAGACATATAATTTACACTACTGTTGAAGGTGAAAGGGGGTGCTATTTATAATTTTCATTGGGGAAACAGGTACAAACCTGGACTGTCCCAGGCAGGATTAGATGTATGGTGACCCTAGTTATAGGAACCACAAGTTAGACTTTGTTAAACACGACAAAGCCAATGTTCTTTGTGCTCCTCTAAGGAGCTCCGGGAGCTTTTGGTCTTGACATATCAGAAATTTTGGTATAGGCATAATTTATAATGTAAGTGCTGAGTAGGGATCGGTATAATATTGTAGTTAAGAGCATTACTAGTTTCAAATCCTGGCTAATTATTTGTGTGACATTGGACAAGATGCATCTATATGAGCAGCTACTCTGTACCTTAGCTTCTTCATTTGTAAATTGAGAACAATAATTGGTTATAGTGAGAATTAAATGAGTTAATATATGGAAATTTCTTGTAGCAAGGTCTGGCTTACAGCATCATATATTATTATATATTGTCATTTTGTGTAATTATCCCCATTTTATAGATTTCAAAAGAAACACACACACACAACCAAAAGAAACAAATAAATTATATTTTAGGGTTTATCTGATGTCTTTTAGGTTCACTTTAGAATATTCAAGAAGAGATCCAGGCATTAGACTGAGCTGGAAACTTGGGTCTCCCACAGAAAGAACTATCTTCCCGGCTTTCTCTGGAAATGAGTGGAGGGAATGAAGAGGTACTATTAGCCCTTATTTTATTGGTTTGGTTTCAAGTCTCTGAGATGTCCAATGTTGATCAGACTTATGGCAGAGGTGCTACTCATATAGATGCATTTTCAAGGCAAATGAGGTTTAAAAAGTACTAAAAACATCTGGAACAACCACAGTGGGGTCCATATTTTTATGTTTACATTTAAGTCTCACATGCCCGGCTAAAACTTCTTCATCATTGTAAATAATAAAAATTACAGCTAACATTCTTGAACACTTACTAAGTGCCAGGCCCACCCCTAAGTGTTCATATGTGTTAACTCATTTAATCCTTACAACACATACTTGAGGTAAATACTATTGTTATTACCATTTTGCAGATGAAGATACTGAGGGATAGAGAGGTTGAGGATTTATTTATCTCTGCATTTTACCAGTGCCATACATACCAGGCACCTAATATTTACTGGATCAAATTTTGCATGCAGATTTATTAATATTTTCTAGCAGAGCTCATTTGCATGGTTGATTTTTTTTTTTTCAGTAAAAAGAACTTTTGAGAATCCGTTAAGAGGAAAAACATTTACAGCTGCCTTGTTACCCTTGCCTATATTTGTCTGTGGTATTTTGATTTCTGCAAGACCGTAAGAGTTAGTAATCACAAATAACATTTCAAATAACCTTTTAAGTATCATTTTAGGTAAGGACAGAAATATTAAATGAGATTTTCAGTTCTGGAAATCAGTCTGACAAACGAATATAGATTGTTTTTAATAAATCATTTAGGTATATCTTCCTATACCTGATGCTAAATGACGAGTTAATGGGTGGAGCACACCAACATGGCACATGGATACATATGTAACAAACCTGCACATTGTGCACATGTACCCTAAAACTTAAAGTATAATAATAATAAAAAAAAGAAAAAAATCATTTATATTTGGCTTAAAAAGCATTATGGTGGATTTTTTTCTCTAATGATTTGATTCCTAATTATGTTTACTTCAGGACAATATCATAATTGCTTGTATTTTCCAAGCATACACCAGCTGATGAGAAGCGAGGAGGGACATTATTGGACAGTTCTGTAAATGCCAGTAGGACAGTTTGGGGTTAATGGTGAATCTCTGACTCCTCCACGGAGTGGAAAATCTCCACGGGAACATCCTTCAGTGGATTGCATGCCAGTGGTAAAATGCGTGAAGCACAGAGAGGAAGCTGAGCAGCGAAAGAGGCAGCAGGAAAGACATAAACAGCAGAGAACATGGGGAAGATAACACAAAGTAGCCATTAGAGGCGATTGGTCAGGGAGGCCAGATGAAGATGGTAGTAAATTTTTATCCTCCTCAATAGGCTATTTTGCAATGGTACTTTGTATATTAAATGATTTGCTGAAAAAGCAGATACCACATTTTAATGTTCTGTGTCGGTTATAGAAAACTATAACAGGGGAAAAATAGTGTTCCCAAGAATAAGGTAATATCATTGTGTGTTTATTTGCTATATTTTAACTTTTAAAGGGCCAGGCTCATGAAATGAATTATGGTTAGATTAAATGCTTTTCTAAATGCCAAAGTGATAATGGTCTATTTCTATTTCTTCCTCAGTTTGATAACAGAAATCTGAACATGACTATAATCTCATCAGATTTGTTTCTTTAATAAAAGATGTTACCCACAAGGATTCATTCATGCAACAAACACTTATTGAGCAGTAATCATGGACATGTAAACAGTCTAGGAGGAGATAGAAACACTAAAAAACAATTATACAGATCACCCTAAAATTACAGTCATTTCAAATGCCACAAAGAAAAAGAAAAATTAGGGTGTTTCTCAGAGCGTGGTATAGAAGGACCTGATCTAGACAGGTGTGTTCTGGGAGAGGAAGGAGGGTAGAGAGAAAGTCTCCCTGAATAAGTTATACTTAAGGAGGCGAAGAATAGTGAGGAATTGGCAGAGCGAAGGCAGTGACGGGAAGAGTCAGGTGTGCATGATTGATCTTACTCTATTCTTTATAGTAACTGGGTTTGTGTCTATGAAGTTAGTACAAAAGAAGCTTAGTTAACTATGTCTGGTGTGGCCAGGTGGAAGAATGCAATGGAAATATGAAAACATTACAAAATGACAATAGAGTACTGGATTGACACAATGTTTGTCTTCTAAAATACCCTCTTGTATCCTGGCAAGCAAAGACATATGGTAGAATTATAGAAATAGAGGTGGAGAGTTTGCCTACTTTTTGTCTTTGAAGTTGCCAGAAGAGGGATGAAGAGGCTGTGAATTCTGAAGAGGCAGAAGATAGCAATGAGGTAATGCTGATTGCTGTCCTCATGGTAGTGCAGTTACCACAAGCTAATGTGGACTTCTTGCTGGACAGACAGGGTAATGCATAAAATGCCTTCTAAGGATGCGGATATAAAAAACTCAGATGGCAGACATATAAAAACCCACCTCTAAAGACATTCTGAGGGGAATTCAATGCTGCTTTCAGAGCAAGGGTTTTACATCTACATAATTTAAAATTACGTGTTATGGATAATTTTAGATATTTATTTTTATTTCGATATGAGGAAGAGGAAACTCATATGACTTTTTCTGTGCTGATACTGGATTCTGTATATAGCCTCAGAATGAGTCTGACATTAAAAGTAAAAATGAGTTAAATTCTCATGTCTTTTTTTTGGGAAAAAAACAACAACAACAAACAAACCCAAACCCCAAACTGTGTGGGAGGAAGAGGCAGTGCTCTGTCTGGGAGATTGGAGGGGAGAGCTTTCAGAATGCTCACAGCCCACATGATCACATGGTGCAAATTCTTGGGGAGGGAATTCTTTGGCAGCCTAACATATATAATTTTCCTCAGAGCAGAAGACTTTATGTTAAAGTTTTACAATCACAATAAGATTTAAAGAATTACTCTTTAATTAAGAAAATGGCTAGATATTTTCCTATAGTTTCCTTTCAGAAAATAGGTTTCTTAACAATTTAATGCAATGGTTGGAGTAATGACAGAAAAGCACAGACTCACCACATACTCATTTAGGAACATGTGGGTTTGTTTAGGTGTGAATCCCGGTTAGGAATATGCATTAAATTATTCTACTTTCATGCAATTAGGTGGATTAAATGATCAAATCCCACAAGGATAGTTCTGTGAAAATCATGGCTAGATTGACAGTTCTCAAGTTCAGATATCTCCACTTGAAATTGAAGTAACCAAATATAATAGTTCCTCTGTCAACTCTTGATTATTAGTGTGTAAATTATGCATGGATGGTACATTGACTGCCAAGGGTCAATAGCAACACTTCATCAGGGAGCCCAGATGATTCGAGTTCTGCTGTGTGCCAGCTTGATGCTGAAGGAGATATGAAAAGTTTAATAATGGTCATAGTTAATATTTATTGAGCATTCTCTATATGTCAGGCAATATTCTAAGTGCTTTCATGTCTTATCTCACTGACTCTTCAAAACAGCTCTTTGAAATCTGTATTATTCTTATCTCCATTTTACAAATTAGAGAAAAGGAAAGTTGCAAAAATCGGCCGAAGCTTGTAATTGCACTCAGGCTAGCACACCACAAATGTGCTTTGTGAGAAGGGAAAACATACTTTATGGATTCTTTTATTTTCAAGACATACCTAATTAAAAAATTTAGCCTAATTTGTCCCCATTCAAGGGCTTTTTTTTTTCTTAGTGAAACAAAATTTAGTGCTACTAGAAACTAAACTTTATTGGTCAACACGTGTGGAGAAGTCCCAGGAGGTTACTTTGTTTTCTTGACTTGACATTGTGAGTTTGTAGGAAAATAATACTTCTTGGTTTTGCTTTCCTTATCTCCCAAGGTGAGAAATCACAAATAGATTTTTAAAATCCCTTATAGGTATATAGTATGCAGCAGCATGTCTCAAATGTATTCGACAGTCAACTCCCTCCATCTTTTTGGGGAGCATTTTGTGCAGTAAATGTTTTCCAAAACACACTTTGATAAATGCTATCGTGTGTTTACTATAAGCATATTTTGCCACCTTTTTGTCTCCCACTCACTAGAGTCTGCATATCATCTTTATCTCTTTTCAGATCATGACTTCCCAACAACTGATATTACAGACAATTTCTGATTCCTCTTGGAATGTTTTCCTTTCTGGGTTTCCAGAATACCGTTTCTTTCTGCTCCTTTGTTTTCTCTTTTCAGTTTTCTTTTTTTTTTTTTTTTTTTTTTAACAGAGTCTCGCTCTGTCACCCAGGCTGGAGTGCAGTGGCGCTGTCTCGGCTCACTGCAGCCTCTGCCTCTTGGGTTCACGCCATTCTCCTGCCTCAGCCTCCTGAGTAGCTGGGACTACGGGTGCCCGCCACCACGCCCGGCTAATTTTTTTTTTTTTTTGTATTTTTAGTAGAGACAGGGTTTCACCATGTTAGCCAGGATGGTCTCGATCTCCTGACCTCGTGATCCGCCTGCCTCGGCCTCCCAAAGTGCTGGGATTACAGGCGTAAGCCACGGCGCCCGGCCGCCACACTCATTCTTAATTTATGATACCTTCCCCGACATCTTTAGAAATAATCAATTAATTTTCATTTTCTCTGCTAAATGCACTTTATTTTTCCCATACTGAAATGCATACCACCGTGCATATGTCTGCCTTCTAACTAGCCTCTTTTGTCAAGATGTTATAGGCTCTATTGCATTTAATACTAGTTATCAGAAAAAAGTTTACATCTCACTCATGCAAGAATCTGTCGCAGATCTGGGCAACTCTCAAGGACAGCTGTGTGCTGGTCTGTTCAGTGACTCAGGGATCTAGGCAACCTCAAACTTGAGGCTCTACCTGCTCAATACAAGGACTGTTCTTATATTTCCATGGCAGAAGAGAGTAGAAAGTGAGTAGGGGCTTCTACTGGCTCAGTGTGGACTGACACAGATTTGTGCTATTCACATTTCATTGAGCAGAACTAATGATAGGGTTTTATCTTTTGACAGTAAGATTGAAAGTTTAGTTATCCATGTGCGAGGAAAGAAATAACTTTTATTGAAAAGCTTAACACAGGGATTGTATCATAAATATCTCTATACCCCCAGTACTTGGCACAGAGTTTAACAATAGATGTTCAATAAATGTTTGGTAAATTGAATCTAATCTAGTTGACACTTGAATCATTTTACTGATGGAAGAACAGAAGCCCTTCAAAGAAAAGTGACTTTCCTCAAATTATTCCGATATTTACATGGCTAGAGCAAGAATCTAGATCTTTTGCTCTTTTTTACTATATCTGATATTCATGGAAGAGTTTGTTCTACAAGAATTGTACGATTTTGTTGGGTTGCGCATTATTCCCATTAAGGCTATGAGTTTTGTTTGTTGGAATGTTTGTTAACTTGCTTTACGTTTTTGCTTACAGAGTTAACAGAGATATGGCATGAACATATATTAGAAAAATGATTCACACACAATAGAAAAAATAAGTATAGATTATCAGCTTGTTGCCAGCAGCATCAATAATTTTTTTTTTTTTGGTTACTAAATAGCCCACATAAGTTTGAGCAATATTGTCTCATTTACTAGATGGCGTTTAGTTGCATAAACAAATGCTTTTACTGATAGAAAATAAAAGAAGATTGAAGAAAACCACAGAATATTATCAATTATTACCCATTCTTACTTATTCTTTCTTTACTGTAGTTTTTGGAATGGTAATTTAGTGTATTTGCTTAGCAATTTCGGGGCCTATTTTCCCATTTTATCCTTACTAACTTTTTAAGTAGTAGGTAGGGATTCTCTTAGTACTGTCTGTGGAAATATTGCAATCCTATGGCTACTATAGTATCTTTTTTGGTAACCTTATTTATTTCAATGCTTGATGGTCTTATTTGCTTTACACCTCAGGGTTCTTCTCAAAACTCCATTGAGGTTCTCTCTTAAGCTGTACCTCTATAGGTAATATTCCACTTGAACATATAAACTTCAATGCAATGTTTCTAAAATAAACCCATAATCTTCTTCCCTGCTCTCAAGCTTCCTCAAACAAATAAGCAAACTGGCGGAGACTGTTACCTGTAGCATGTGGCTAATTTCTAGTCAGAGAATATGAACAGAACTTATGGGTATTTCTTCCATGTCTGGCCCATATCATTTTTCTGGCCAACGAACAAACAAATAAGCAAGCCAAATACAACAACGAAGATTAAAAAAAAAAAAAACCCTTCCTAGTTTCCACTTGGCTGGAGAAGACTGTGCCAAGCTTGGAAGCCATATTGTTGAAAGTGGCAGAGCATTTTATTGACTTGAGTTCTTCAGTGACTATGGGGAAAGAGCCCTATTACTCTCCTAGACTGTAAGGAGAGCAAGAAATAAACTTATTCCATGTTGAGTCATTGTTTGAGTCTATTATTACCACAGAATACTTTGATACAGAAACCTCAGTTTGTGTACCTGTTAAATGGGAATAATAACTACCTTACTTTGAGAACAAAATGAGATAATATAAACAAAGCACTTATTTTAATGCATGATTCATAAAAGAGATATGATAAATTTTAGTCTATTCCCTTCCTTCCTTCTTCATATAGATATGAGAAATACCATCCTTTTAATTCCCTTCAGAAACTTCTGAATCCACTATCCCTCTTTCTTGACACAGAGATAGTGGTTATGAGATTGAAACTCTGTGTATCTCCCAATGCTGAATCTACACACAGACATGGATCCAAATCCACATTCTCTTCCCTTACTCCTGTTCCAATACTATTCTTTCTGCTATTTAATATTAGCCAGTATTTATTAAGTGATTAGCATATACCAAGTAATATGCAAAGCTCGGCATGGATTATACAATTAGATCTCATGATGTGGGCATTGTTTTATATCCCCATATTTCAGATTAAAGGATTGGGAAGAGAAAAATTAAGCACTTTGCTCAAAAAGCAAGTGTATCTTCAAACTCTCTCGTTCTATTTTCACTTTTTATCTGCATTTAAACATGCACATATCCCTACAATCTTGAGAAAAACCATTCCGTGAAACTTGGCTTCCTTCTTCATTATCTTCATTTTCTGTCTCAACTTCCTCACCTTCACTCTTCAAGCCCTCTGCTCTCACCACTCCAATGAAATGCCTCTATTTTCTAGTAACACATGCAGTGGTTTGGATTATCATTCAACCTTTCTGAAATATTTAGTTCTGTACTACTCTCTCTTCCCCAAAACACTAGAGGAGGGTTTGTTACATACCACACTACTCTTCTAGCCACTGTTTCTCAGTCTAACTTCGGGGACTCTTTCTTCTGATAGTTCCTTGAATGCTAGTGTCCCTCGGGGTTCTATCCCTAAAATTTTCTTTTTTTTTTTACATTAAATATTCTGCTTATAATATCATTTACTCCTACAGTTTCAATTGCTGTATATGCTACTAATTTCTAGTTTTTTAAAAAATCTCATCTACACGTCTTTTGAATTCCATATTCATTTGATCAATTTCAAGTTGAGATTCTAAATTTAGATCCCACATAAGCACCTCGAATATAACATATTTAAAATTGTACTTATAATCTCTCCCTCTACAATCTTTCCTTCTAACATGTGTCCCTCTGAGCTCCTCTGTCTCAGGAATTTGTCTATTTGTCCAAACTAGAAATTGCACATCATCTTGGGATCTGCTTTTTCATTCATCCCCTAAATGCAATCAAGTTCTAAGTCTTGTTAACTAATGTAAAATTTTATTTCCAAAATATACTTCCTAAATGTACATGATAGGCTTTTTTTTTCAATCATCATTTACTACCAATTGCCATTATTCATGCCTTCTGTGCATCAGAAGCTTATGCAACATTATTTGCCATTCTCAGAAAATAGCATGCCCTTTCATGCTTTGAGAAATGATGTTGTCTTTTTCTTCCTTTTCGAGTTGGAAAACTCTTTCAATAATAACTATATTATCATCACCAGTGTGAATCTTGGGAAGTGTTTCCTGAGGTCAAGCTGGCTGCTCACCTACCCTCCCTCCTATGCTACTATAGAGCTCTGCACTTGGCTCCTTTCTAAATATTTATGAAAAGTTTCTAAGCCTTTGCCTATTCATCTCCCCTTCTAGACTGTGAGAGCCTTGAGAAAGGAAAGCCTGTTTTTATGACAGTGAATTGGATGCTTCCTAATTTAAAAATATATCTGCTAAATGACCAGTTCACTGAATGGTCATTTGCCAAATGATCAGATTCACCAAATTTACCAGATTTATCAATTCATCCCAAATAGTTGTAATAAAGTGATTAGGATGTTTAAATTTGGTACCCAATGATGAAATATGATTTTCTGGATATTAACTTTTTAAGGTTAAACCCAACTTGAGAACCTGGCAAAAAAAATCTGTAAATGCTAAAGAATCAGTATTTATTTTTAAAATTTCTCAAAGGAAAAGCCGTTTTTCAGCTTTTTTTTTTTTTTTTGAGGGGGTTATTTTACATGTAATGGGACTTCTTGTCTACCTCAGATATAGTTTCAGTTATCTCTGAATGTCATTTCCTATTTTGGTAAACTTTATGCATTTTCCTTATTCTTCTGCTACTTCCTCAAATGGCATACCAGCTTTCCTTTTATATCTCTAGCATTTATAGTTTAAGATGAAATTAAACTTTAATCAGGAGATTGAACTTTAAATTTAAATTCACAGGCACTAAAATAAATCAGAATTTTAAATTAAAGTTTAATGAAAGAAAAATTTTAAATTAAATAAAATTTAGAATTAAAATTTACATTCATTCAAAAAAATCAGAATTAGTTTAAACCATCACATCTCACATGAAACTAAAAATGTGATTTCTATCAAGGAACAATTAAGGTATCTTGACTTGGTTGGCAGTAATTTGCAAATGATTCTCTATGAAAGCACATAAAAAAGAAAAAAAAAATGACCACAATGGACCAAATGAAAAAGATACAAAAAATGGATAAAACATAAATAGATTAGGCTGGGCGCAGTGGCTCACGCCTGTAATCGCAGCACTTTCGGAGGCCAAGGCAGGTGGATCACAAGGTCAGGAGTTCGAGACCAGCCTGACCAACATGGTGAAACCCTGTCTCTACTAAAAATACAAAAATTAGCCGGGCATGGTGGTGCGTGCCTGTAGTCCCAGCTACTCAGGAGGCTGAGGCAGGAGAATTGCTTGAACCCGGGAGGTGGAGGTTGCAGTGAGCCGAGATTGCACTACTGTGCTCCAGCCTGGGCGAGAGTGAGACTCTGTCTCAAAAAAAAAAAAATAATAATACTGTAAATGAAAACAGATGAATGCTAAAAGATTGGCTCAATAAAAAATGAAATTTTAAAAGGAATAAAAATCAGTATAAATGAGTAATTTCTACATGAAACTTAAAATTTTACTAATGACATATGTACTGTTTTATATTCAGTCATCAAATCAAAATATTTCTCTTAAAATTTATAAGATTATTTTTATGAAGTCACTATGTTCGATGGGTTGGTTTTCAGAAAATAAGCCATGTGGTGAACCGATTTTTAGTGATCTTTCCCTGCTTATTTGCCACCAGCAAATTTCCCAAACTCCCAACTTCTCCAATTTCCATAACTTCTTCTGTGAAATTGAAGTTTCTCTTCCCCCTGAGATGATCAGCAGTCTTATTAAGTGATAGCCATTTATTCTTTTTTAACCAAGGTTTCTTAAGCTGCTCTGGCTTGACATTTTCTTCCCTCCTAGACCTGGTCCATATCTGCTCTTAGGTGTCTCAGAAATTCTTCAAATTCAGTGTTTCCAAGACTGAATGTAGGTATATTCTTCTCTTCTGGTCCCCGCTATCTGAACTCTCCAAACTTTTGTTCCTTTTAGCTTGCTTTTTTTTTTTTTTTTTTTGAGACAGAGTCTTGCTCTATTGCCCAGGCTGGAGTGCATTGGTACGATCTCAGCTCATTGCAACCTCTACCTCTGGGTTCAAGAGATTCTCCTGCCTCAGCCTCCGAGTAGCTGGGAGTACAGGCACCCGCCACCACGCCCAGCTAATTTTTCTATTTTTAGTAGATATAGGGTTTCACCATATTGGCCAGGCTGGTCTTGAACTCCTGACCTCAAATGATCCACCCATCTTGGCATCCCGAAGTTCTGGGATTACAGGCACGAGCCATAGAATTCTCTTTTTAGGATATGGCCACCATCCATCCAGTAGGATAAGCCAGAAACAAGGAATCAACCCGTGATTGGTTATTCTAGACGTTTTTCAAATGTCCATTCATTTCCATTACCCTGGTTCTAGTCCAAGTTTTGTTGAAACTCCTATAATAGTCTATTGTCTACATTATGGAATTGGGAACATTACATTTTTAAACTGCAAAGCTTAGAACAAAGGCTGTCACCCAGTAAGCATTCACTACATGTATGAACCAACATTGTATTAGTCTGTTTTCACACTGCTGATAAAGACATACCGAAGACTGGGCAATTTACAAAGGAAAGAGGTTTAATGGAGAACTCACAGTTCCATGTGTTGGGGAAGCCTCACAATCATGGCAGAAGGGAAGGAGGAGCAAGTCACATCTTACATGGATGGCAACAGGCAAAGAGAGAGAGCTTGTGTGGGAAGACTCCCATTTTTAAAACCATCAGATCTTGTGAGACCTAGTCACTATCACGAGAACAACACAGGAAACACACACTCCCATGATTCAATCATCTCCCACCGGGTACCTCCCACAACACGTGGGAATCATGGGAGCTACAAGATGAGATTTGAGGGGGGACACAGAGCCCAACCGTATCAGACATTCAATTAAAGTAGTATATTATTTGGTGTTCTCTTATCCTCATTTAAGATTTTATTTAAAAATATTTAAAATGTATTTCTAAAATACAGATTATATTGCCCTACTCTTTGAAACTTTTCAATAGTTCCGTATTACTCCTAAAGACCTAAATTCATTATATGACCTAGATGGTTGTGCAAGCTTTGGCTTCTGAACACCTTTCCACGTTCCTGGGACACCATTCTCCCAATCTGGGCTCCAGGCACTGACTGTAAGGCCCTGGAATGTGCTCTGCCACTGTTTTGCCCAGAGCTTTGTTTGTGTACCTTCTAGTGCATCCCTCCTCCTGCCTATCCCAGCACACTGTAGCTCTTTTTCCGCCTTGCTTTTCTTCTTTTATTAAAAATAGACTTTATTTTTAGAGCAGCTTTAGGTTCACAGCATAATTGAGCAGAAACTACAGACAATTCCCATATACTCCCTACCCCCATATATTCACAGCCTCTCTCACTCTTTCCTTCATTTTAGCCTCCCACGCTAGATCTATTTCTTTTATTATTAGCTCTAATAAATAAATATATTAATATTTATTTAATATTATTAATAGAATAATAAATATATTATTAGTTATATATAAGAGAACCATATTCTCTTCCTTCACACATTACCTTGAGATTGTAATTTTTTATTGTGATTATCTGTAGCTTGTCTTCTTTTCCTCATAAAGCGTAGAATCCATGAGGTCAAGGACTGTATTGACTTTTTTTTCCCTGAGATCTAATCAAGTGCCCATCATATAGAAGGTCTTCAATACACATTCATCATTGTGGCTGAATGACATATATCATATAATCCTACATAGTTTCTGGGTAAAACATATCTCTATATAATTACCATTACAACACTTCGAAGATCTAAAATAAAAATTAACCATAACTTTGCTATTTGTTTCTGTCTCAGGCTAATTTAGCATTTCACATTTATAACTATTCTGGTCCAGTAGCTCTTAAAATTTAGCCACAGATATTTTATTAAGTATACACACACCGATGGAAGTAAAATTATTGTGTTCTGTGTTAAATATAATAATTTACTTTTATTTTTACTCTTTCTTATGTCTGTTTTCAAACCTGAAGTGTTTGATTTCCTTCTGCAAAAATTTGCTTACCTTACCTGAGAGGCAGATACCACCACAAGGGGGCAGAGACAGACAAATATTCAGTTCTTTTGACTGCGTTCTCTATCCTGACAATATTCTTTGACAATACAAAGAATTTTGAGCCATTATTTTTTCCGTGAGTCTCTTTTTTCATTTGCCTTTCAATTTGAAATCTATAAGTACTATTATCCTCTTCATACAGTGTATACATTTTAAAAGATGAAGAGACCTCCACTATATACATTGTAGGCATTATATAAATTAACTCTTTAGTACATTAATTTTACAGTTATAAGAATGATATGTTAGACATTGCAGTAAACTGTTCACTGGAAATTTCATAGCTAGTTTCTACTGTCTTATCTTTAGCCTACACACACATACACACACGTACACACACACATACATAGATACATTGGTGGGGGAAAAAAGAGATTTTATTTTATTTTTGCATAATCATTCAGGGAATATTTAGGTATTTATGTCATAGAAACTAGAAATTAAACATTTGGGAAGAACAGGATTTTATAGTATAGTTTTATTTTTCTATCCTTTGTGCACTAAATATGTATTCATCTTTACTTTGAGTAAGAAAAACACATGCTGAGCTATATGTATCTATCTTAACATAGTTCTCATAAACAGCTTGGATAGGACTTTATGTCAGCAATCTAATTACATAACTGACCTTGTTTTATTGGTTATTCTGAAATTTAGTTCTCTGTAAATATAGAGCCCATCCAATTTAGAGCTGAATTTTAAGAATGTTAACTTTAATGATAATGAGATAATTTATGTGTGAACAGATGCCTTGGTTAGAAGGAAGTTTAGAGGAGAAAGAGAGCTTTTTATTATAGAAAAACCAATAGCAGAAAGAATGTGACTTTGATTCAGATTGGGAATCACCAAAGATTGGTAACCACATGAGAATTTCACAGACAAATCATCTAAACTTGATGCCGGGCATTCAAGGTCATCCACAGTCTGGGCCCACACATCCTCGCTGGCCCTTTTCTCATATCTCCACCCATCCTGCATTCTATTCACCTGGACCACTTGCCTTTTGGGGAACAAGTCATACTTTTCCATGCTTCTATGTCTTGGCCCTTGCCTGCTTTCCTAATCTGGAATTACACCTCTCCACATCACCTCTGAGTTTTCCCCCAGCTAATGCAAATACCTGAGCATATTTGTCATACTCTAATTTATTGAGCTCATGGAAAGATATTGCTAATAGACCACAATACTTTCTCCAGTCTCACTAAATGTAGCCTCAGTGTCCTTCTCAGTACAGCTTCTCAGAATAATTCAGATACCTATACCAATTAATTACTGATGGTTTATGAGATATTTGCCATCTTGGTGACTTAGCCCAAATTGGTGGCTAGTTAAGTAAACCAGGATTGGGTGGCTTTGGAGAATGTAATTTCGACTTGAATATGAAGATGCTTGTAGAACAGTGTTCCTTCCTCTGAACATGGCTACAGAAGAACAAATCAGTTATTCTGAAGGTAAGAAAATAAAACAACTTAAAATGTCATATAATTTTATTCATCTAAGTCAAACTGAGCTATTATATTCATCCCTAAGCACCACAGAAGAAGGGTCATGTTTATTTTGTTTATCACCATATCCTCAGCATTTAGCCAAGGGTCTGGTACATATCAGGTACTCAATAATATTTGCTGATTGAATGAAGTAATAGTGAATAATGGCAAATATTATATTTCATGCCACACCATCTTCTCCATTAAATGGGGTAGATTTGCACTCTAAGCCGGTGACTGCTCTGGAGAAAGGGTTCCCAGAGAAGTAAAAGGGAAAGATTTTTTTTGCAGGTCAGTACATGACCTTTTGGAGGCAGCAACAGAAAGATACCAGCAGTAACAGTTGGGAAACCTGTGAGTGCTTTGTCTAGTCTGCTTCACTTCAAAGTATCAAAGAATCATATAATTTAAATAGTTTGAAACAAAGAGAGATTTATTCTGAGTCAATATGGATTCTATTAAATCGGACCTAAAGTATTAGACATTGGCACTGTTCTGAGACCCAATCTTTGGGAAGATTTAGTTCACTCTTAAATTTTTGAGGGGAAATATTTGAAAATCTTCCAAGGATATTTAATTTGATTTACATTTCTAAAGGTCGGTTAAGTCCCAGGTTAATTCCTCTTATACACTGGTTTCCTAAACTGAGAATAGAAGACTGAAAACTGAAAATTTGGTTATTCATATGACTACAGGAAGTATGAACAATGTTTAGTTTAAAAACGTGAGTTGTAGAAGCAGATGGCCTCTGGACCATCCGTCTCATTTTAAAAATTCAACTTTTACTTCAGATACAGGCGGTACCTGTGCAGGTTTGTTATGTGGGTATATTGCACTCAAGTAGTGAGCATAGTACCCAATAGGTAGTTTTTCAACCCATGCCTCCCTCTGTCTCTCCCCTCTTTAGTAGTCTATAGTGTTTTTATTCTCATGTTTATGTTCATGTGTGCTCAGTGTTTAGCTCCCACTTGTAAGTGAGAACATGTAGTATTTGGTTTTCTGTTCCTGCATTAGTTCACTTAGGATTATGGCCTTTAGCTCCATCCGTGGTGCTGCAAAGGACATGATTTCATTCCTTTTTATGGCTGCATAATATTCCATGGTGTACATGTACCACATTTTCTTTATCCAATCCACCATTGTTGGTCACCCAGGTTGATTCTATGTCTTTGCTATTGTAAATACTGCATTGATGAACATAAGGGTGCATGTGTCTTTTTGGCATAATGATCTATTTTCCTTTGGGTATATCTCAGTAATGAGATTGCTGGGTCGAATGGTAGCTCCGTTTTAAGTTCTTTGAGAAATCTCTAAACTGCTTTCCACAATGGCTGAACTAATTTACAATCCCACCAATGGTATAAACATTCCCTTTTCTCTACAAGCTCACTAGCATCTGTTGTTTTTTGGCTTTTTGATAATAGACATTTCGACTGCTATGAGATGGTAGCTCACTGTGGTTTTGATTTACACTTCTCTGACGATTAGTGAGAATGAGCATTTTTTCGTATGTTTGTTGGCCACTTGTATGTCTTCTTTTGAGAAGTGTCTGTTCATGTCCTTCACTCATTTTTTAAAAATGGGGTTATTTGTTTTTTGTTTAAGTTTCTACAGATTCTGGATATTAGACTGTTGTTAGATGCATAGTTTGCAAATATTTTCTCCCATTCTGTAGATTGTCTGTTTACTCTATTGATAGTTTATTTTGCTGTTCAGAATCTCTTAAGTTTAATTGGATTCCACTTGTCAATTTTTGTTTTTATTGCTATTGCTTTTGGTAACTTAACCAAAAATTATTTGCCAAGACTGATGTTCAGAAGGGTATTTCCTAGGTTTTCTTCTAGGATTTTTATAGTTTGGTATCTTACACTTAAATCTTTAACCATCTGTAGTTGATTTTTGTATGCAGTAAAAGGTAAATGTCCAGTTTCATTCTTCTACATATGACTAGCCAGTTATTTCATCACTATTGAATAATGAGGACTTTTCCCATTGCTTGTTTTTGTTTGCCTTATTAAAGATCAGATGGTTGTGGCCGGGCGCGCGCTTGTAATCCCAGCACTTTGGGAGGCCGAGGCGGGCGGATCACGAGGTCAGGAGATCGAGACCACAGTGAAACCCCGTCTCTACTAAAAATACAAAAAATTAGCCAGGCGTGGTGGCGGGCGCCTGTAGTCCCAGCTACTCGGAGAGGCTGAGGCAGGAGAATGGCGTGAACCTGGGAGGTGGAGCTTGCAGTGAGCCGAG
The DNA here is from genome assembly GCF_009828535.3 of Hylobates moloch. Taxonomy (NCBI): domain Eukaryota; kingdom Metazoa; phylum Chordata; class Mammalia; order Primates; family Hylobatidae; genus Hylobates; species Hylobates moloch. The sequence goes on from NW_026652280.1 coordinate 127,314,289, forward strand.
ATTGCGCCACTGCACTCCAGCCTGGGCGACAGAGTGAGACTCCGTCTCAAAAAAAAAAAAAAAAAAAAAAAAGATCAGATGGTTGTAAGTGTATGGCTTTATTTCTAAGTTTTCTATTGTGTTCCACTGGTTTATGCGTCTGTTTTTGTACCAATATCATGCTATTCTGGTTATTATATCATTATAGTGTAGTTTGAAGTCAAGTAGTGTGATGCCTCTGGCTTTGAACATTTTGCTTAGGATTGCTTTGTCTATTGGGGCTTTATTTTTGGTTCCATATAGATTTGAGAATAGTTTTTTCTAATTCTATCAGGAATGACATTGGTAATTTGATAAGAATAGTGTTAAATCACTAAATCTCTCTCCAGTGTTGTTTTGTGCAGTATTACCATTTTAATGACATTGATTTTTTTCCATCTATGAGCATGGAACGCTTTTCCATTTATTTGTATCATCTCTGATTTCTTTCAGCAGTGTTTTGTAGTTCTCCTTATAGAGATCTTTCACTTCCTTGGTTAGCTGTATTCCTAGGTATTTCATTTTCTTTGTGCTTATTGTAAATGTGATCATGTTTTTTATTTGAATTTGAACCTGGACATTATTGGTGTATAGATATGTTACATAGATTTTGTACTCTGAAATTGTACTGAAATAGTTTACCGGTTCAGGTAGCCTTTTGGCAGAATCTTTGGGGTTTTCTATATATAGAATAATACCATCAATGAAGAGAGATAGTTGACTTTTTCTTTTCCTATTGAATGCCTTTATTTCTTTCTCTTGCCTGATTGCTCTGGCTAGAACTTCCTGTCTCATTTGTTGATACATTAAGGAAAAGGTAACTAAATGCTTCAGAGAAAAGTAATAGCGTATATTAGCAAATTCCTTACAGATTTTGTCTCTTCCAGAGCTGTCAAACAGAACTTTTGCCATGATGACAGTATTCTGTACTTGTTTTATCCAATATGATAGCCACTGGCCACACATGGCCTCTGGGCACTTGAAATGTGGCTAGTACAATGGAGGAACTGAATTTTTAAATATTATTTAAAATAAGTAATTAAAACTTATATTTAAATAGCCACATGTGTCTAGTGGCTACTGTATTAGAGTGCACATCTAGAAGAATATATACTTAATTAAAATTAAAAATAAATTTTAGAAGTAAAATTAAAAAAATTAAAATTATAATTTTTGAGATGAGCCATTGATAATGTCAACAAATAAGACATCAAACTGAAAGCAGAAAAAGAAACTCAAGAATTGTAGTATGGGAATTTTAAAAAGCAGCAAGCTTAGCACTTACCATGTGTTAGACCCTGTGCTAGACCCATTCACATTCATCGTCTCAGTGAATGCTCATAACAACTCTGCAAGTAAATATTGTATCTCCACTTTATAGGCAAGAAGTCAGATATTACAATTTCCTCAGTGAAAAAACTTAAACCCATCTGGTTTCAAAAGCCAGACTGTACAGTTTGAGTGAGCAGAAGAAAAATACCCAGATACAATTATGAATGTGCATCTTATGAAGTGAGGTCAGGCCTGGAATGAGTGTCACATCCAAATATTGCTCAGGAATTTCTTAAAGTCCTCATTGCTGAGTCTAGGCTTGGCTTCTGATGATGTAACAGTCCTGAAGCTAAAGGTGGGGTCAGGTGGTCCAAATTGGGTAGAAGAAGGTGAGGCTGGGGACCAGCCAACTGAAAGAGAGCACTGATGTTCTGGGTGACCATCACTCTTGTAGAACATTGCCTCTCAGGTACCTGAGCAACAATTGCTAGCCTTGCTGTTTCCATTAGAGGTGCTGACTTATGACAGCATTCTCAGCTATAATTTTATGGTTGAGTACTTTGATGTTATTTTTCTCTCCAATAATGCTCTGTGACCTGATTTTCTCCTCATTTGTCAGATAGATTATGTGATGTGGCTTTCACTTGGTAACTGCAATTCAGGGGCATTTCCTTGCAGTAATGTGTCAAGAAACAGCTTCTATAACACCAGAAAGCATGCTTCCTTACGTTGAGGAGAGTGGAGATGTGCCTCCGTGTGTTGACTGTGTCATTAAATCTAATGCTTCTGGATGCGTATGTCTAGCTGAGCACCTAAATAACCTGTATTGTATATCCTTAGAACAAAAGGATATCAGCATTTTTTCCTGCTGGTCTTTGGAGTTTGTGCCACAAAAGAATGATACTTTGCTACCTCAACTATTAAATGAAGGAGTCTACTTAAAGAAGGCTGAATATCTTGGTTTAAGAACTTAGCTTTCCCAATGATTGAAATGAATTAGATAGGAATGATGGCCTGGGTATCTATCTTGGCAAGTCTTGTGTCTTGCTATCCTGGGATTCTTTTAGAACTAGAAATACAATACCAGAATTCTTTGATAAAGATTCAAATTCTGAGATGCAGTAATCTGATCCAGGCAGTTTAGGATTGGGGCTAAGGCTCATTTGAAATGGGGCCATGAGTGGTCAGAGGTATCTGTGAAAGCCAAATATGAGTCTGTTGCAAGATGGAGAACCCTTTAACAGATTAACAGTTTATGGAATTAGTGGTCTAGGAGGCAGCATCCTAGCCAGAAATAGGATATGAAAAGGATTTCTGAAGTGCAGATAAAATGGTCCTTCAATCTTCAGGGCCAAAGCAGGAGGGGAGCTGGAGAAGGAACACAGAATCAGAAACAAGATTGTTACAAGGTGGTTAGTGAGCAAATTGCTTGAATTGCAGCTCACTTACATTTGAGCAAATGTGCTTCCTGGAGCTGGGGGCTTGTTCTTAAAAGAGCCAGTTCCATAGGACAGGTAACTTGCCAAAGTCCAGATCGACTTCAGCGCTGGGAGGTATAAACACATTTTGCAAAATCCAAATGTTCAAACTGAAAGAGAGCCCAGTTCCTAGGAAATGGTGTTTTTTATTTGATATTCTTAAGTATCAACCATATATTAGACAATATGTAGCCTTAGAGAGTTGCATGAAGTTTCTGTAAGCACAGCAAAATTGCTGGATGTCTCCTGCAAAAATAAGAAGAAATCCAGCCGAAAACATTTTTCTCTTCCTCTTTCCCCTTTATAAAGAAGGCTAATAGATCTCTCATTTTTCAAAATGTATCTCAGCTTTGGAGTGGAGAAGTGGAAATTTTTTTTTCTATTTGAAAGGAAGGTTACCTAAACACTGTAGTGTGTGATTCTATTAGAGCTTGCTTGATTTAAACTCTGAGTGTACCTAAAACTCTCAATTCTACTTCACATGTGGTAAAAGGTCAAATACAGTCTTGTTCTACCTTCCAATCATTTACACTCCCTGTCCACCTTATAGGGGAAGACAGACTATTATTAGCCTGTGGAAAAGGCATACTGGGATTCATGTCATATAGAGAGAATATTTATTTTTCTCTTATTTTGCCAAGCCGATGGTGGTGGTGTCTGCAGTACACAGCTGACATGGAGCTAAAGCTAGATGTGGTCCTATGATAGGCAGGACAAAAAAGCAGAAAGGCTGCTCTTCTTCTGGCCATAAATATCAGGTCATATTTCTCTTTCTCCTTCTCTATAAAATTCTCCATTCATGTATGCAGGCCTGTCAACACATGCAAAGACATGTAAAACACATTAATAGGATTGTGAGTTAATTCAAATCCAGTCATTCTTTCAATATACATATATGTTGGGCGCATTATGTGAGCAAGTTCTGCCCACATGAATTGTCTCTAGATATTCATTTGTTTTTTTTTCCTGCTGTATTTTTCTGTTCCTTCTTAGTTTAAGAAGATAACTTTTGTTTTTTGCTTCAAAGACGTTTGCAGAATGGAAGGTAGAAACTTTTTGAAAGCAAACTTTCTGCTTTTCCAAAAGACTGTACTCACTGCAAGTGGAGAAGCAAGAATAGGAGTGTCATCTTCAGGGTCACCGAGGAAGGCTGGAGAGGCCTCAGACTGGGGTGGGGGCAGAGGCTGCTGGGCCCACAGGTAGAATAGCCCTGCCCTGTTTCCTTGGAAGCATCTTTGGGCAATGGCAAACTAGAAGTACATCCAGAGAGGCTGCTCTCAAGCCATGGAATTCCCACTCCCAGTGAACATTCCCAGACCCCAAGCATAGTACAGAGCTGATAGGTGCTAGAAAGGACCGTGTGAGAATGGAAAATGGGCTTCTCTGAAGTAACCAGTGAGAATCACGAACAGGGTGGACCTCTGTAGTGCAGTGCTTTAGGACAGAATAAGACATACCACTCAGATTTTTCATGGCACTAAGCAAATGGGAGAGGTGGAGCCCAGTAATCACTGGGATTAAAACTCTCTCCAGATTGGTGGGATTTAGATTTAAGCTGATTAAGCAGGGATTAGATTTAAGTTAATTTAGAAAAAAAAACCAAAAACAACAGTGCCTTATTTCTTACACATCTGGATTGGTGGATTATGTTTACCTGCTGTCATTATAGCAAGGAACACAAATATTAAACAAGTTATTACCGTTGTGAATTGACCTATGAAGGAATAATTGTGGGTACTTTGGAAGCAGAACTGTGGGGCCTAATTAAAAGTATATTTATGGGTAGGATGGATGGGGAGGAAATTATTCCCTGAATGAATAACATTTTAGCTGTTATCTATAGGATAAATTAAAGTTAGTTAGCTTAGTTAAAATTAAAGGGTGATCCAGGCAATGAACAATGTGTGGAAATGTCCTGAGGTGGATAAGAGCTTAGGCCAATCAGTGTGGCCAAGGCATGCAAGTTAAGGGGATAAATGGCTGGTGCAGAGGCGAAGAGGAGACAGGGTTCAGGGCACATCGGGCCTACCAGCTCACATTAAACAATCATCATAAGTGATGGAGAAAACCATAAAAGAATTTTAAGTAGGGAGTGAAATAAAAGATTTGAGATTTCCTAAGATTAACTTTGCTTGCAGGTTAGAGAATAAATTAGACAAGTGACAAAGAGGATTGGGAGGACCAGCTAATTGAACAAGCTTGTGGCAGGAAGGATGGTGAGAAGTTTATAATGAAGAGATTTTGGACAATTGCATCAATGGACCCTGATGATTAATGTTGTGGTGAGGAATGTGAGATAGACAGGGAAAAGTGAGGACAATTTATAAAATTCTAGCATAAGCAATAAGATAGAGGAAGTGAAATTATGGATCAAGAAACACTAGTTGAAAAACACATTTTGGGTTTGGTTTTGACCACAATGAGCTTGATCTGCTCGGGAGATATTTAAGATTTTACATGCATGTTGTAAGATCTATACTACTGGACGTAATAATAATAATTCATTTTTATACTAAAGGTACTTGTAATGAATACTGTGATACTAATAATTTAAAGGTAGATGATTTTATTTCATTAGATATATTAAAAAGACATTTTAAAAAGGAATTAAAATGGACATGAACTGGTATTTTTGACACAGTTAACAACTTTGACCTAGAAACTGGCCAAAGGTAAATGTTGGCATAAATAAAATTTCTTCTGATTTCCAGATGAAAACAGGAAGCTGATGGAAGACACATTCTGAACTGACTAACACAACACTCTGAAACTGGAGGATATCAACTGATAAGATATGAAGTTCTCCCTTAGTTTCAAATACACTGGGTTCATAAATATTTAACATAAACAATGGATGTCCCGTCAAGCTACCATGAAGATAGCTAGGTCTGCACAACTCCACAAGTGTCGACCCCTCCAAGCACATCCTCCACCTGGAACTGTGAACTGAATGGATAAATGTGTTGGTCAGAAAGGTCTTTACATCTTTGAATTGTAACGATCATGATTAGTTGCTGAGTTTGCCACCTCCCTGCCTCCCTGCCCTCTACCTTCCAAGAATTATCATTACAAAAATAGCCATTTGGTTTATGGCATAAGCTTTAGGACAAAGCTTGACCCAGATTGAAGAATCCAGGCAATTTCTAGCCAGGCTTTTATTTCCTTCATGCACAGGATCATGCTAGAGGCTTAGCATTTATCAAACTATAGCTTTTCCCCAAAGGAAAGGGAAATGGAAATAGACTAGCTGCTTCAGTAAGCGAAACAGGTGGATAACAAATAAGAGATTATTGGCAGTTTATCAGGGTCTCTTTGCTAAAACTCCTTGTCAAATGGCTAAGGAAAGACATTGAGAGGAAGCATGTGTGGGTGCCTTGAGAGCCCGTGAGATCTGTGCTCTTGAAGCATTTTGTTCCTTTCTTAATGATGCTTGTCTTACTCCACCTTGTAGTATAATTAAAAGGCAAGTTTTCTTCTTCTGAGGTGGTAAGTATAAACTTCAAATAGCAGACAGAAAGGAGTTAAGGGGTTCTATGTGCCTATCCCAGCCAGCAGCATTTTGTCATGGTCTGATTGCAAGGCTGGTTGCAACAGTTGGGAAGCATTTGGCCAGGGGGACAGTTTGAAATGGAAACAAGAAAACAGTGTAGAGAAGGAAGTGTGTTGTTCCCAGCAGTATGGTCTTCTCTGTGGCCTTGTGCCTGGCAACTCTTCTTTCCAATATAACACCAATGGAGCAAAAGGCCTCAAATTGGAGGTAATGGGTAGTGAAGTTCAGTCAGGGGGCAGTTCAGATCTATCAGGATGCAAATGTGTGACAAGCTTTGTGATCTAGAAAGTGATGGAGAGACTAGACTGCTTCATAATTATTGTCAGGAATGTTCTGGATGAACAATGTGCTCGTCACAATGGGAGCCATAAGGTTAGATAACTTGGCTGGGTATATCGACTCAATGGGTGGTTGTGAGGATGGCACTGAGACAATACGTCCAGAATGGTTGGTTCATTGTAAATACTCAATAAGTGTTAGCTGTTACCATGATAAGTCAGGCTCATTACCAGGGCCAGAGATGAGATATGACCAGCAAGATAATTTAAACTAGCTGTATGTAGGACAGTAATCACATTTATTATGCTCAGGCACTTTGCTAGGCATTTTACATATCTCCCTTCACTCCTATTTCAAGTATATGCAGCATTATCAACATCTCCACATGCTGGAGGGAGAAATTACAGACTCAGAGAAGTTAAAAACGATTTGCTCAAGGACACACAGCTTGTCAATGCTGGAGCCAGATTTAGAAGTCTGTCTGATTATGTGCTTCTTCCAAGGGCTAGTTTTTTACAGTACTAAGAGATCTGTGTTAGAGAGAAATGGGTTAGAAGGAGGTCTGGACTTTGGAACATAGGGAGAGAGAGATATAAAAATATAAGTGCAGGCCCCCCCCGCTCAGTGCCCCCAGGACACTGTGTGCAAGCTTCCATGGCCCATTCCATACTGCGTTATACTTACGGATTTATTTGGATGGCCTTGTCTACACTGTATACATCTCAAGAGTAAGGAGATAACTTTCTATCCCCAGTGCCTTGTACAGTGCTTGGCACTTAGTAGGTGCTAATATATGTTGAATGAGCTAATTTATTAAACCAAGCCCATAGTTGTATGGTATAGTACGCAAACAAAACACAAGTTGAATTAATGGCATTGCAGCAGAGATCTTTGTACAACAAAGTAGCCTGTACTATAAAAAAATTCGGTTTGGGTCAACCACTTAAACAGAGTAATATACACAGTAACTTGAATGCAGATCCATTTATGCTCATCTTTGTATTCCCCAAATTCTCAGAACAATTTCACATTGTAGACATTCACAATTTTAAAAATTGATTTATAAAACTAAGTTAACAGTTTAAAATACTGTATGATATTAATATCTTGGTAGGAATTAATATTTCCATAGCAGTTGAAATTTAACATCTTCAAATCTTAATATATGAAATGTATATGCCATTTGTCATTTCAAGGTTCAAGTTCACCTCAAAACCAAATTTAGCCTCTGGATAAAAAGTGAAAAATGAAAAAGAATTCTAGGCCAAATGTTTAGATATTGGAGGAATATTTTGCATGACGCGGAAACAGCCTAAAGTATAATATTTTATTTTTAAACCTCAGGCTTAGTCCTACCATGAACATTACATCTACCTTTGCAAATGGGCAAAACCAGCTACCCAGCATTCCTCTGATAACCTCAATTCGTTTAGATTTGAAAATACAAATTGAAACAAGAAAGAAAGCACTTGAGATGCTGGGAAATGATATTGATAATACTAAGACTCTGGTGCTTTTATTGTGCTGGTAAAAAATAATAATAGGATCAAGCAATTGAAAGCTCAATGAGATGAAAACAACCAGGAGCGGGAAGGAGCAGACAGGGGTGAGGGAAGCTGGGAGGTTAGTATCAACTTCCATCTAATTTAGGATTTGGATTCAAAAGCAAAGAAGCTCAAACCTGCTTAAATCATGCTGCCATCTGTGGTTCTGATGTGGCATTTGGAAGAGCAAAAACACATGCTGGAAAATTACCAAGACAAAGAAAAATTCTGGAATCGCAGTACAGGATTTTCCTTTGTGGCTAAAAGGCTGAGTTGCTTTGGAAACATTTGGATTCCTTTTCTGCCTCATCTGTGCTGCAAGGGATCTCTTTTTAAGCATACATTTTGCATTCTATATCAGAAGGAACCTCTGTGGATTAATCAGGCATCATTTTCCAGGCTTGTCGAGAAGTTACATCATTAAGGAATATAAATACTGGTAGTCATTGATTATCTAACAAGGGAAATTTAAAAAGTCTTGTTTAAGTGGCATATTATTTAATGAGCTGTCAAGTGTTCTCTTTAGCCCCAGTTTCCATGGAAATTATTTAATTCCAAGAAAGAGTTCAAAGCATTGAGATAGATTGCATGTTTTCAAAGCATCTAAGCAGAGAAGCAAAGCAAGAAGGATCTGCATCTTTGAATAGAACAACATTTTTTGTGTTACATGCACATCTGCATTTACACCTTAAAAAAGGTTTCCAGAAAGCTGGCTAAAAATGAAAGGCAATTTTAATTGAAAGACTAATTTTGTATTTTCTATATACATGATTCTATTATGAATCAAAGTGGACATATTTTTTAGACATCAAAGGGAGATTATGTGGGCTGGGTGCAGTGGCTCATGCCTGTAATCCCAGCACTTTAGGAGGCCAAGGCAGGCAGATCATGAGGTCAGGAGATGGAGACCATCCTGGGTAATGTGGTGAAACCCCGCCTCTACTAAAAAAAAAAAAAAAAATATATATATATGTACAAAAAATTAGCTGGGCGTGGTGGCGGGCACCTGTAGTCCCAGCTACTAGGGAGGCTGAGGCAGGAGAATGGCGTGAACCCAGGAGGCGGAGCTTGCAGTGAGCGGAGATTGTGCCACTGCACTCCAGCCTGGGAGACAGAGCGAGAATCTGTCTCAAAAAAAAAGAAGGGAAATTATATGATGCAAAAATATAACGTAATACTATTTTCTGTGAACTCCCTGGATTATAAGAAGAGTTTCTTTCAATTCAAAGGAGTTAAAAAAAATTCTTTTTGGACCAGGCTAGTGGCTGCAGGTATGGTTTAGAATGTGACAGATATCAAGGAAAGTATAATGCCCTCAACTCACAAACAGCTTAATGCCTTTTGTGTGTCACCTGCAATCAGTGTTTACTATATTCAGTATCATCCCATTTAATTACCATCTCTCAGTGGCAGCAGTGCTGAGCCTCATGGTGAGGAAAAATAACTTGGACTTCAGAGCCGGAAGTACTGGGTTCCACAACTGACATTGTTTCTCATTAGTTAGGAGGTTGTTGGTAAGTTACTGAATATCTCCAAACCTCAGTTTTCTCATTTGTAGAACGAGAACAGCATTAGCTACCACAAAGTTGTAAAAATTGAATAAGATACTTAGCAATGCTAGTTCCATTCACTGTTTTCCATCAGTGCTAGACTTTTCATTATATGTTCTAGACTTTTCATTATATGAGCCAAGAAATTACCTTTTATGCTTTAGCTAGTTTGAATTGGTTTCTAACACTTCCAACTGGAAGGTTTTTGATTAACACTTCCAAAGATATAGATCAACTTGGGGTTGGGGTAAAATTTAAATCTGGGGTAAGATCATTTTTTATTTTCAACCTATTAATGTAGATGTTCCATGCATTGTGTTATTTCTTTAATGCATTTAGGGCAAAATAATCTAGGCTATTATCTTATTTTTGTATTGGAGTTACAATCTAAGAAGCACAATAGGGTCTTGCATCATGAGGATAGAAACAGTACAGAAAATTTTATTTGAAGCATGTACAAAATAATTCTGCATCTACACCAGAAGAAAGCACCATAGCTGTGTGGGTGTGGCATGAATTAGAATGTGATGACTGTGTAATTCCATCATAACTTGTTGAACAGTTCTGGCAGTCCATATTGGAGGCTTCCCTCCCAGACTGGAAGGGGTAGACAGAGGTAAAGAGGGTAGATCACAGTAGAATGGGGACAACAAATTAACGGAATTTGTTATCCTATGGGTCCTATAATACAAATTAATAATGTGGAAAGACTTAAATTGATTCTTGTGAGATAGTGACCTCTTGAAGGATAGAAGACAACTGGAGAAACATCCTGTAATCTTAAATGTCCACAGAGTGCATGAGGGTAGAGAAAAGACCCCCACGACTCAAGGAGTCCTGAGTCTGGTTTAGCCTCTTCAAAACTTGTGTGATCTTGAGCCCACTGATAATGTAGGGTCATGACACTGCTACCTGACATCAGTGTGGGAAATGCAGAATGGATCATTATTTTATTGTCTTTAAAAGACAATGAACAAAGTTGAAAGTAAAGTTCTAATATACATAAAAGTCTGCTTCTATCATGGTCACCAGGAATCTTCCTGGGCTAAACCCCCATGGTCGTCTCATTCCTCAGTCTTTATTTGACAAGTTATCACTCTCTTTGAAACACTCCACTTCACGGCCCGGATGCTGCACCTGCTAGATGTTTGCTTTCCTTTACTGGATACTCCTTTTCAGTCTCTTTGCTGGTTCTTCCTCATCTTTTCAAAACCTAAAAGCTAGAGATGCCTTAAGGCTGAGTCGTCTTTTCTTTTTAATCTAATGTGTCTACTCAAGGGCAATTCTGCTCAGATCAATGGCTTTCTATACTGTCTGTATACCAATGACACCCCAGTTGATATCTCTTGGTGGAATTTCCCCCTGAAACTGGGGGTCCTTGTTTCCAGCTGCCTACCTGACACCTCCCCTAAGATGGCTAATAGGCCCCTTAAGCTTACCATGTTCAAAGCTGAGCTCCTGATATTTTCCCGCAAGCCTGTTCTTCCTGAAACTTTCTCGCTAGTTAATGTCCTCTTAATTTTTTTAGCTGCTCAGTCCAAAATGTTGGTGTCATCATTGACTCCTGCCTTTCTCTCCTGTATTGAATTAAATCAGTCCTACCAATTCTTTGAAGTGTATCCAGAATTTGACCACTTGTCACGACATTCATTGCTCCCATCCTAGCTCAAACCACCATCATCACTCACCTTGGATTACTAAAATGGCTTTCTGGCTGCCAATGAGATCCTGCTTTTGTCCTTCCTAACACCCACACCACATAGCCAGAATGGTCTGATGTAAGTCAGGTCTTGTCTCTTCTTGGCTCAAAACTCACCAATGGCTCCCAACTCAGAGTAGAAGCTGGTGTCCTTGACTTTACATGATCTGACCCTGTTACCTCTCAAAAATCATCTCTTTTCTAGTTGCTGTGTTGTTCGTCCTACTCCAGCTGCACTGGCCTCTTCATTATTCCTCTAATAGGGCAGGCATATTTCTGCCTCGGGACCTTTGTATGTTCTGTTTCTGCTGCCTGGAATGTTCTTTTCTCAGATATGCACAGGGGAGATCCTTCAAAAACCTCAGATTTTTACTAAAAGTGGCCCCAGTGAGGTCTTCCCTGGCCCCTCTAAAATTTCATTACCTTACACAGTCCTTCATAGCCCCTTTCTCTTATGCAGGTACTTTTTTTCCTTAAAGATAACTAATTATTAATTCCAAAAGAATTCTAGGCACCAGCAGGATATTGGAGAAATAAGGTCCTTCGTAATAGATATTCCAGTTGGTGGATTTGCTGGTGTAAAGGCACGATCACCTTCTGATGACTTGGCCATGTACTAATAGCCCTGTCCACCATCTGCTTGGGGCGGGGGGGATGGGTCTTTAGACCGAGAAACCCGGCCCATGGCATGTAGAGGGCTTGGCTGACGTGTTAGTGTGCTGAGGCTGCTGCACAAGTGTACCACAACCTGGGTGGCTTAAACAACAGAAATTTATTGTCTCATGCTTTAGGGGGCTAGAAATGTAAGTTCAGGGTGTTGGCAGGTTGATTCCTTCTGAAGGCTGAGGAAGAATCTAGCTTCTGGTGGTTTGCTGGTAACTTTTGGCATTCTTTGTCTTTTAGAAGCATCACCCATCTCTGCCTGAATCTTCACATGGCATTCTCCCTGTGTGTGTGTTTCCAAATATCTCCTTTTCATAAGGCCGTGAGTCATATTGGATTAGGGACTCACTCCACTGTAGTATGACCTCATTTTAACTAGTTACATCTGCAACCACCAAGTTTTCAAATAAGGTCACATTCTGAGGTACTGGGGGTTAGGACTGCAACATGTGAATTTTGGGAGGGACACAATTTAACCCATGACAGCTGCTGCCTTCACATCTCCACAGGGATGTCCAAGTGTTCCTGCAGCGGAACAAACGCAGAACAGCAGGAGGAGCTGTATGGAGCATAGAGATTGACTTAGCATTAGGAAGAATTTACATACTGGCTCCTTTGAGGGGAGGGGAGCACCCATTACAGCAAAAGAGCAGACACCAGATGACCATCTGGCAAGAATTTTGTGGAGCAGATTCGTATCAGGAGGAGAGCTGTAAAATCCCTTTTAGCTCTGGAATCTGAAGTGACACCAGCTAGCAGGGATGCCTGGGTTTACCTGCAAGCCAAGCTAGTCTACAAAGTATCTTGGTTCAAGATTATTGGGCTCATGGCCTCATTTTGAGGCTCAGTTGTCCTTGTGCCATTGGCCTTGACAACTTTGGTCCTTCGGGCTGACCTGCCTGATTCCCCAAATCTGGAAAGCCCTAAGAAGCTGTGTGCTCCTGCATATTTTGCAAATATCAGGCACAGGATTTTAAACAGTGGGCAGATGCCAGGAAGCAGTCAAAAACTCTCAATGTGAATTCTTATTTGTGGGAGGAGTGGCTGCCACCTGACCTACCTTCATAAACCGGTGGTGCATTAATAGGGGCTTTCTTGGTGGGGCTTGGGAGGCTGCGACTGAGCCCAGCATGCAGACTGTGAGGGCTTGGTGCAGCTGCCAGGAGACGGGGATGAGGGGACCAGCCTCAGTGGGCTCTGCTGCTTGGGGCATTTTGTCCCTTCTTTGTTCTTAGAGGCAAGTGTACAGGGAGAGGGCTCAGCACTTCAAAAACTGCTGCATGGCCTCAGAGATTCCCACAGACTCCCTGGACTTTTTGTCATAGTCAGTCCGGTCTTTCTCCTGCAGAATGTCACCAAAGACTGTCTTTGACTTCGTGCCCTCAGCAGCAAACCCAGCCTAGGGCTGGAAATCAAATGGTTTGAAGCCCTGGCACTCAAACTCTGTTATAGTTTTGAACTTCTCTCTGTCTTTGGCATTGTAAGATTTGATGGTGCCACTCAAAATCTCAGTGGAGTTTCCTGTGTGCACAGCTTGCACTTCTGGGCTATGAAGGAGATGCCACGGCCCCACTTTAGTGCCACACTGTCCGTCAGTTGGATGTAGTGCCGCTTCTCTGAAATCTCACTACCATTGCCACATTTCATTTTCAGGTACCACTGCAGTTACTTATTTATGCTTTATCCTTTGCGTGTAACACTAATATACTACATATTTTATTTTTATCTTGTTCATTATCTGCTATATTATAAACTCCACAGGGAAAACAGTTTTTTCTCCTCTGTTTTGTGTGTTCCCTTTACTGCTATACCCCTAGCACTTAGAAAAGTACTTGGCACATGCTTGGTGCTCAGTACATTTTTATAAATGAATACTGGCCATGATTTGGAGGCTTCTGTCTGCTACATGTGAGCCCTGTAGTTGCTGGGTGTCATCGTGACTGGGAGGTGGAAACTTGTTGGGCAGTGGTATGAGCAGCCGGGTTGGTGGTGGGGACCCTTGAGAAGTTTGGGGCATCATCTATTCATCAACCGGCATAGAAGTACTGGTGTAAATTGGCCAAAAATCAGCTCGGGGGGCTTCAACAATTCCTGAATTTTCCTACCTCTGCACCTTTGCTTAGGCTGTGCCTTTTATATGCCTCTTCTCCACAGGTTCCTAATAAAATTTCACTTACGTTCAAGATGTGGTTTACAATCCATTTACCTTCTTATATCACCCAAATCAGAATACACTTAAAGTTTTCTCCCAGCTTTATTAAGGCATATTTGACAAAGATTGTTTATATTTATGGTGTACAACATGATGTTTTGATAAATGTATACATTGTGAAATGATTAAATGAAGCTAATTAACATATCCATCACTTCACATACTTAACATTTTTTTGTGGTGAGAACATTTGAGATCTAATCTCTTAGCAACTTTCACGTGTGCAATATGTTATTATTAACTGTAGTCACCACGCTGTCCAATAGGTCTCCAGGACTTAATTTATCCCGTCTAACCAAAACTTTGTACCCTTTGTACCTACCAGAACATGCTATATTTATCAAGGGAGACAATATTCATTCATCTGTTAATTCAATAATTAATTAGTGTATTCACCGAACAAATATTTTCCAAGTGTTTGGAATATGCCAAGCACCAGACTGTATGCATTCTACTTCTGAAGGTTTTTTCCTTAACTGTTCAAAGGAAAAAAAAATCAAAGCAAAATGGAAGCCTGTAACTCATCCTGCCTTGTTATCTTCCATGAGCAGGCCTAGGTCCACTTTATGATATACACTCCCTGGAACAGGGGAACTTTTGAGGAGAAAAAAACACAAATAACTAGAACCATTTTTTTCCATGTCATTCGGACAGAATAAGAACACCTTTTGGGGAGGTAAATTTAAATCATTTAGCTTCCAAAGTACAAACTGTGAGAAACTAAATAAGAATTATTTCATATTCTCTTAGTATTTTATTTGTTATTCATTTGTGTACATCCCAGTCCACAATAATTTAAAAGAACTTGAGAAAACATTTGAAATACAGATGATATAGAAGTGAAAGGCAAAAATAGAACAAGAAAACAAATTGAATGGGAAGTTAAAATTTGAAAAAAAAAATTAAAAATACAGGACATACAGGTGAACAAAATTGTTATAACTGAACACTAACTTTGGGATTGAATTGCCTAGTAGCCACAGTGAAAAAGTTTCTTTTCACAATTTTATACCTACAGGGAACTAATGATATCTGAGGAAAGGTCAGTGCAAATAAGTTCCCCACAGAATAATTCATCTTTCTTTTTCTTTTTTCTCAGAAGGAAATATATACTTTCTTTTTGGGAGAAGTTTCCCTGGCTGTTAAATATATAAAAACAGTTGAATGCTTTGAAAATAAAACTGCAACAATTACTGTTAACTATTAAGCTGTTTATATTAAACTATTTAACTTAAGTCTTTGGTTGATTTCTATTAGCCTATAAGCATTTAGGCAACACATTTTTATTGGGTTTTGGTTATAATATGAATAGATATTTTAGCAACCCAATATGCAGTTCCTCATTATTTGATGTTATACAGTCACATTTATACAGTTTTCATGGTTGTGATGGCTAATTTTAGGTGTTGACTTTACTGAATTATGGGATAATTAGAGGGCTGGTAAAGCATTCCTTCTGGGCGTGTCTGTAAGTTTCCAGAGGAATTTGACATGTGAGTTGGTGAACTGAGTGGGGAAGACTCATCCTCATGTGGACAAGCACCATCCAGTTAGCTGGGGGCCCAGATAGAACAAAAAGTCAGAGAACCTCTCCCTTCTCCTCTTGTCGTTGGACATTAGAACTAGCTTCTTTGACCTTCAGCTGCTGAGACTTGCACCAGTGGTCCCCCTGGTTCCCAGGCTCTTCAGCCTCAGGCATAAGAGTTACACCATCAGCTTCTTGGTTTGGAGGTCTTTGGACTTGTACTGAGCTCTGCTACCAGTCTCTGTGGGTCTCCAGCTTGCAGGTGGTCTATCCTCAGCCTCCATAATCTCGTGAGTTAATTATGCTAATAAATCCCCTCTCATATATTTACCTATCTCTATGTCCTATTAGTTCTGTTTCTGTGGAGAACCCTGACCAATACAGATTTTAAAATCAAGAGTTAGGACTCTTGGCAGCATCCACATGCTGGCGCATGAGTGCATGAGCTATGGAGGCATGCCCGCCTCCCTCTAGATTTCAAAGGATGCTGCAGAGACCTGCCACGGGGCAGAGCCAGTGTAGAGAGTTCCACTAGAGGGTAATGCCTAGTGCAGCCATTGGGGTAGGTGCCACCTCTGAGATCCCCGAATTGTAGAGCAACCAGCGTGCAACACCAGCCTGGGAAGGCTGCAGGCTTGAGACTCCAACCCATGATAACTGCTGCATGAGCTGAGCCCAGCAAAGCCTGGGGGAGCGGCTGGCCAAGGCCTTGGGGAATCAACCCTCTACCCCAGTGTTCTTAGAAGTCAGGACAGGGAATCAAAGGAGATTATTCTCAAGCCTCAGAATTTAGTGTTGTTTTTCCTATTGGGTTTTGTACTTACTTGGAACCTGTTTCCCCTTTCTTCTTTGCTGTTGCTCTCTTTTGGAATGGGAATCCTGGGCCTGTCCCGCCATTTTGGGACGTATCATGGTTGAAGTGAATTTAAGTCACCTGACTGAGGTAGTGCTTGTCAGATTTCTCTATTGTAAAGTTACTCTCGTTTTCTCCATTTCCATTTCCTTTTTTCCATATACACTTCTCTTTGAAAGGAAGTCAATATGTGAAGCCCACACCGAAGGAGTGGGGAGTTATGATGCACCTCCCTGACAGTAGAGTATTTACACAAACTATTTGGAATACTTTTATGTGGGATGTTTGTCTCTTCTCTCCCATTTATTTATGTATTCAATCAATTGTTTATTGATATCAATTTGAACTCATGGATATTTACTTTATACTTCAGGTTATAATCCAATACTCCTCTACTTGTTTTGCTGCTCAAATTTTTTCACCTTTGGCCACTGGAAGCACTTTCAGTTGACTCTTGCATCCCTTTGACATACCCCCATCACTGTGTGTGTGTGTGTGTGTGTGTGTAGGCTTCACACTTTCTTACTTTTTGACACAATCATGTACTCCAGCCTCATGTTGTATATTTCCTGCCCCAGTTCTAGAATCAACCATTTCTCTAAGGAACACTGTTCCTTTTGTTAGAATAGTATTAGAAACCCAAATCACAATGATAGGTATGTTTTTTGCTACTGGGTATCATTGCTTCTAAGCCTTCTCAGCAGACAGAACAAGGATATATATGTGTATACTAAGTCATATATATATATATACACACACACACATATCTATAAATGCTTATGTAACCATCTGATCTCTGTAAAGCTACCATGAGTACTGATATCTTCAACTGTAATCCACTATTACATAAACCATTTTAGCCTCTTCTTTTTATTATTTTTTTTGTTTTTAAAACGTATTTTTAGTTCATTTTTTGTTTATTACATTTACCAGTTTCTGTTCTTCCACTTGGAAAAGTATTCTTGCTTATTTCCAAACTCCCACCCCAACAGTGAGAAAACTGGGTCGCCCCCCACCTTATATCCACTTATTTAATTGTTCAGTGCCGTTATGCATATATAGCAGTATTAGAATTGTTAACCAATACTCCTCTGTGAAACAAATGTATTAATTAGAGTACTGTACTTCAGCATAGTTTCTTTTCCCATTAGTCTTACAGACTCCACTCATTTTCAAAGTTCTTTGATCAATAACTCACCCCCACCTTTTCCTTCAGTGAGATTGTTTCATCCATTTGCAGTACAGTTAGATTTTCTTGTCATGTTCTGTATTTCATCCTGTAATTCCCCAACCTCCTTAACAATTTTTAAAAATTTACATATTCACGTTCACTCTTTTTTTTTCCTAGTTTTTTTTAAAATTTTATTATTATTATTTTACTTTAAGTTTTGGGGTACATGTGCACAACGTGCAGTTTTGTTACATATGTATACATGTGCCATGTTGGTGTGCTGCATCCATTAACTCATCATTTAGCATTAGGTATATCTCCTAATGCTATCCCTTCCCCCTCCCCCCACCCCACAACAGTCCCCAATGTGGGTGTGTGATGTTCCCCTTCCTGTGTCCATGTGTTCTCATTGTTCAATTCCCACCTATGAGTGAGAATATGAGGTGTTTGGTTTTTTGTCCTTGCGATAGTTTGCTGAGAATGATGGTTTCCAGTTTCATCCATGTCCCTACAAAGGACATGAACTCATCATTTTTTTATGGCTGCATAGTATTCCATGGTGTATATGTACCACATTTTCTTAATCCAGAGGTATAGACCAATGGAACAGAACAGAGCCCTCAGAAATAATGCCGCATGTCTACAACTATCTGATCTTTGACAAACCTGACAAAAACAAGCAATGGGGAAAGGATTCCCTATTTAATAAATGGTGCTGGGAAAACTGGCTAGCCATATGTAGAAAGCTGAAACTGGATCCCTTCCTTACACCTTATACAAAAATCAATTCGAGATGGATTAAAGACTTACATGTTAGACCTAAAACCATAAAAACCCTAGAAGAAAACCTAGGCAATACCATTCAGGACATAGGCATGGGCAAGGACTTCATGTCTAAAACACCAAAAGCAATGGCAACAAAAGCCAAAATTGACAAATGGGATCTAATTAAACTAAAGAGCTTCTTCACAACAAAAGAAACTACCGTCAGAGTGAACAGGCAACCTACAAAATGGGAGAAAATTTTTGCAACCTACTCATCTGACAAAGGGCTAATATCCAGAATCTACAATGAACTCAAATAAATTTACAAGAAAAAAACAAACAACCCCATCAAAAAGTGGGCAAAGAATATGAACAGACACTTCTCAAAAGAAGACATTTATGCAGCCAAAAAAACACATGAAAAAATGCTCATCATCACTGGCCATCAGAGAAATGCAGATCAAAACCACAATGAGATACCATCTCACACCAGTTAGAATGGCGATCATTAAAAAGTCAGACAGCAACAGGTGCTGGAGAGGATGTGGAGAAATAGGAATACTTTTACACTGTTGGTGGGACTGTAAACTAGTTCAACCATTGTGGAAGTCAGTGTGGCGATTCCTCAGGGATCTAGAACATTCTTCATTTCTGTTGTAATTTTTAAAGATTCTAGCATTTTTTTTTATTCCTTTCTAGAACTAGAAATACCATTTGACCCAGCCATCCCATTACTGGGTATATACCCAAAGGACTATAAATCATGCTGCTATAAAGACACATGTACACGTATGTTTATAGCAGCACTATTCACAATAGCAAAGACTTGGAACCAACCTAAATGTCCATGTTCACTCTTTGTGTTGTAAAGTTCTATGAGTTTCCACAAATGCATGGTGTCATGTGTCCATCATTATAGTATGAAACAAAATAGTTTTATGCTGTAAAAATTCCACTCTACCTCACTTATTTAATCCTTCCTACCTCATGCTCCTCCCCAGTTCCTCCCCCTTATAGTCTGGCAATCATTTTTTAAAAATATTTTCTGTAGTTTTTTAAAATGACTTAAGCTGCTATAAATATTTATGTACATCCTAAGTATCTAGGAGTGTGATTGCCAGATATTATAGTAAGATTACATTTAGCTTTGTAGGAAACTGACACACTGTCTTCCAAAATGGATGCACTATTTTTTATTACCACCAGCAATGAGTGAGAGTTCCTGTTGCTCTGCATCCTTGACAGTAATCTGTATTGTCATTTCTTTTGGGATTTTAGCCATTCTAATAGGTGTGCAGGGGTATGCATAGTTTCTGAGTAGAATTCCAATGTAATTCTTATTCTTGTTCTTGCGTAGGTAAGGTATTTGTCCTATCTTCTAGGTTCTTTCAAGATTTTCTCTTTGTCTTTGGTTTTCTGAAGTATGAATATGATATATCTAGTTATACTGAAGTTTTATTTGTTTGTTGCTTTAGTATTTATACTGGTTGGTGTTTTTTGAGCTTCCTAGATCTGTGGTTTGGTGTCTATCACTAATTTTGGAAAGTTCTCAGACATTACTTTACGCATTTCATTTGCTCTCTTCTTTCTTCTTCTGGTATTCCAATCCATTTGTTACACCTTTTGAGATCTTCCACAGTTTTTGGATATTCTGTTATGGATTCTTCATTCTTTTTAATTTTGTTCTGTTTTACCTTTGCCTTTTGGTTTGGGAAGTTTCTATTATCATGTCTTCAAGCTTATTGATGCTTTCCTTGGCTGTGGTTAGTCTCATGATAAGCCCATCAAAAACATTCTTCATTTCTGTGGTAATTTTTAAAGATTCTAGCATTTTCTTTTGATTCCTTTCTAGAATTTTCATCTTTTTACTTACATTGTCCATTTTTACTTAAAAATGTTAATCAAAATTTTTAATGTACAATACAGTATTGTTAACTGCTAATTTTAATGTACAATACAGTATTGTTAACAGAAGGCACAGTGTGCCCACCTGTTCTTGCCCGTTGTTTACTTTTGCCATTGGAGCCCTTAACATTAAATCATAGTTATTTTAAATTCTCTATCTGGTAATTCCAAAATCTATGTTATATCTGAGTCTGGTTCTGATGCTTGCTTTGTCTATTCATACTGTGTTTTTTCTTAGAATGCTTTGTATTATTTTGTTGAAGATAGATATAATATATTGAGTGGTAGGAGCTGAGGTAAATACTACACTTTAACTTTGAGGTTATGTAAATCTGGCCAGAACTTGTGCCAAGTTTAATGTCTGCTACAGTTGTAGGTGCCAGAGGCTTTAAATTCCTTTATTATCCTTATTTTTGTTTGTTTTGTTGACTTTGGGCTTCCCTAAGTACCTCTTCTGGGGGAAAATTTGAGTCTTGCAGTTGTTTCAGTTTTAATCTACTGTTATTATACTGGAGCCCTATTGCAGTGGTAGTAAGGTATGTGAGAGGGAACATATTCTATAATCTGATGATTAAATTTCAGTTTTTGGTGGGCCTGAGTTCCTAGGCTGTGACCATGTTTCTTAACCTTTTTACTTCCCTTAGGTGAGACAGTAATGCCAAAGGGGGCTGGAGTAGGAGAAATGCCTTGCTGCAAATGGGCAAATATATTTGTAAATAAATAAATAGCTATTATTTGAAACATGTTGAATTCTTACTAAAGATGAATAAATTCCCTAGCCAATATTGAACTATTTGAAGCTACTCACCTGCTGTTGGCCCCTGTTTTTCAACCTTCTCCCTGTTCTTAATAAAGGACAGAAGGGAAGAGGGAAAATTTTGGCACTACTCAGGGTTTGTTTGGTTTGGTGTTGACTCCTCTTCCTTGGTTGAGAAGCTCTGGTATAATAAAAAGATGAAGAGAATGCTTTGTGTGGGTCCTAATATTATCCTCGATTAAATCTGAAGATAGGATATGTCAACTGATATGCCCCAAACCACATAGTTAATCTATGGTGTCGTGAACTCCAATCCAAATTTTACAATTCCAGATGGGACGATCAGCCATCTTGGCTTGCAGGGGACTGAGGGTTTTCCTGGGACATAGCTAATCAAACCAGGAAGGCCCCAGGCAAACCAGGAAATGCCAGTCACCCTCATGGGGTATTAAAAACCCTTACTTAAAACCAATTTAAAAAGATGATATAAGATGATTAATTTTCCCCTTTGTACTTATTATTTGTGTGCTGATAATAAAACTTGCTTAAAGCATTCCTATAGATGTAACATGGCAGATTACAGGAGGAACAGTTTGCTGGCAAACAGTTTATACATTACTTCATTACTCATATCAGAGTCATCTGAGATTTCTATCTGTCTGACTAAACTAAACAATAAAACAGACAGAAGCTTCTCTTTTCATGGGAACTGCATAAGTGCTAAGCCTATCTACCTACCGGCAACCTACGCTTGGGTGGGAGTTTGATGGAAGCTCTGAGTAAATCTTTCTCTACTTGAGATTTTAGCACCAGAATCAGGAGTGGGAGGAAACAGGATGGGGCTGAAGGGAGAGATCTTTGCATAGCCAGACTTGGGAACAGCTCATCCTGTCTCTACTGTAGCCTCCACTGCAACTGGATTGTGTTTTCCTGAATGTAGTAACAGATTGAGGTCACTGACATGTTCTAGCACCAAAGTCTACTTAATCATCAAAAAGCTTATATTCCCAGGACCCTCAAGAGGGATCTGGGAGTGGTATTAAGGGTAGAGTTTCTGGCTGTCCTAAGCTGGTTATGTGAGCCAGGTGCTCTGATATGGGACACCATCACCATCACAACTGTGGACCTGTGTGCCCCAGTTCTTACAACTGGGATTAAAGCCTCAATCCCACTACCCAAGTTACAGTTATTGTAATCACCTTGTCTCTTATTTTCATCCAACCTGGGACTGAGGCATAGTGTTTTTCCAGGCAGTTTCCTCTTCAAAGGACAAAAATCTTGCCAGCGACCCCCACAAAATTGCTTAGGACCCCGTGTACAAAGACTGATACTACCTATCACTTGTAGACTGCAGCTTAAAATTCACCATCTCTTTGAGCCCTCGTGGTCACAGACAATCTGCTTTAAATCTAGTTGGAGATGAGTCTATCTCTTAGGCACTATTTTGTATCCAGCCTGCTGGAATTGCAATGTTTGTTTGAAACTTCCCTCCCACTCTCCTGGTCAGAAGGTCCGGTTTGTGTCAGGCTAAACCCGGACAGGTGCTATATGGGTGAATGCACTGTCTGGGAAACTAGAGCACGGAAGAATGAAGTGGTGTCCTGGAATGTTGTCAAAGGTTGGTTACTTGGGCATCAATCCAAGGGCTTTAATGGAGAATCAGACCCAACAGATGGAAGCAAAATGGGAGCCAGGGAATCAGGAAATGGTGGTAATAGGACTAGTGGAACTGCCAAATGAGAGACAACTAGGAGGAATTGCGGAAGGGTTGGTGAGCAGACGG
Organism: Hylobates moloch; assembly: GCF_009828535.3. Lineage (NCBI taxonomy): Eukaryota > Metazoa > Chordata > Mammalia > Primates > Hylobatidae > Hylobates > Hylobates moloch. Next base: position 127,337,313 of record NW_026652280.1, read on the forward strand.
GCACTGCAGCTTTTATCCTGGGGTGGCTCAGACTTATGAGGCATGTGGAATTTAGTTAAAGGGGATGTAATGAAATGAACACTGACCTGACCTAATAGGCATGTCTATGGCCATATCCTGCACTTTTGTGGCAAATAGTCCTACTATGAGGGAACAGCAACATCTCCCCAGAAATTATAAAACTGTGATTCAAATATTCTCTTTGTAACCTGCCAGTACTCTGATATTTGTTTCATCTAAATAGAGTTCTGTTATTGGCCTTTACCTATGCTGATTTCAAATCTTTAGGGAATACCTATTTAGATGAATTTTTCCTCTAAGGCTAGATTCTAATTACTTAATGATCATGCAACTAACAATGAGAAATACTCTAAAATAATAACTGTCATGTTAGAAAAAAAGAAATTGAGACTGCCTTAGGCAAAAACCCCTAATATTTCATGTTTTTACTTTCTGATGTTATGAATAACCATGGAAACTTTTGCTTGAATATTTTCCATGCTTGGAAAAGGGGTTTCCAACTTCTTAGGAGGTAAAGTAGCACCTCTGCTTCATAGCCATTAGACTTTGGGGGAGGTATTTGTTGATAAGAAAATTTTTTACTGAAAGATCATATATCTTGTGGCAACCTCTGTTCAGCTGGAAATATTACAAGGGTGTGTCCCTGGGGTGTGTGTTTGTGGGGAGAAAGTTTGGCTGAAGGCTTTTCCCCAGTGAGCCATCATTTCAGGGACTAATCTCTACCACTTTGGAGAGAATATTCTGCTTATGTGGTCCCTATTATTTTGAAAAATTGCCTCCGGGAGTCTCTGCTGCACCAGAGGAGGGAAACTGATACGACACCTTCATTTATTGTTTCGAACTTTGCTAAAAAATACCAAAGCACGGCTGGGTGCGTTGGCTCACACCTGTAATCCCAGCACTTTGGTAGGCCGAGGCGGGCAGATCACGAGTTCAGGAGACCAGCCTGGCTAACATGGTGAAACCTGGTCTCTGCTAAAGATACAAAAAATTAGCTGAGTGTGGTGGTGCGTGCCTGTAATCCCAGCTACTCAGGAGGCTGAGGCAGGAGAATTGCTTGAACCCAGTAGGCAGAGGTTGCAGTGAGCCGAGATTACGCCACTGCACTCCAGCCTGGGTGACAGGGCGAGACTCTGTCCCAAACAAACAACACCAACAACAACAAAAAGTACCAAAGCACAGCTTTTCAAAGCTCTCTTGTCAGGAACCCATTTCATTGAAATTAAAAAATGTTCTGAGATGCAGTTAATGTGTGTTTGCCCTTGTAGGACCAGTGTAAATCTAAGTCTTTTATGTGAAGAGATTCAGGTCCTTATAACTCACTTGGGGAATATGACAAATGGGATGGTATGCGTGAATGTTGTTTTGATGGCTTCAGGGTGATGATCATATCTGGACACTTCTGAGAACTGTTGTTATGGCTCAATACCTTGCCTCCCTTCCTGTCATTTTTATGTATTTTTATAAACAAAATAATTATTAAGAAAAAGGAACTTAATGAAACCTTTCATTTTAAAATACATTATCCCATAACTAAGAGTTAATAGAATGAATCTAATTAATCAGTTTGAGAGAGAGCTAACATCCGCTATAAAGATTATGCTATTGGACACTTACATGGTGTTTACTTTGAGACTGGTGCTGGTTTGAGCACTTTACATATGTTTACTCATCTAATTTTTATAACAGTCATTGAAATAGTTGCTCTTATTATTCTAATTTCACAGATGAGGGAACTGAGTCTTGGAGGAGTTAAGCAAGGTTGGTGGTTGCACACATAGAGCTGACACCAACTCACGGAGTCTTACTCTGTAACCCTTTAGGCAGTGCTAGAGGAACAAAATTGTCATTTGATCACGATGAGCTCAGGCCTTGATACAGTTTTCTGGTTTGTGTAAATCAACTCTGCAATTTCTCTGCACATTTAAAGTCAGACGATCAACTTTGGACAGGTTGTCTGTTAAAATCCACACCAATGGGAATCATTAAAACAAATGACATTTAGGAGGATTACATTTACTGACTAAATATGCTTGGGGCTTTAATAGCTCCAGTTTTGTTTAGTTCCCACCAACTTCTTGATCATGTGGATGTGCTTTTGTCAACCATTTTTGCACTATTTTCCTCAGTGACTCTGATGACCTCTTCTCCTTGTTAATCAGCTTCTCATATTCTCATGACCTTACCAGAGTGCTGATGCTTGCAGCTGCAATAACAGAATGTGCTTCTAAATTATAATTCTCCCAACCCCGGACTCTGAATCTTCTCTTTTTCCTGTCAACAGTTTGTCCCCTCTACAAAGGCCCTGCTGTTTATTCTTCACTGGCACATGCCCTCTGCCACCTGAAATCCATTGCTGGCCTTCTCACACTCTCTTTTCTTCTTTCAACTTCAAGGTCTTTCTAATTTGTCCTTTCTGCCTGTCCTATGTTATTACTTATCACATCTCTCCTGGTCACCTTCACCCCTTCTTTGTTTGGGCCTCCTTCTTTATTTCTGGGTATCTCTTTCTTTCTATCAGACTCTGACCTTCTTCATGCATTATACTTAAGAACTAATCTTCCACATTTTCTTTTGTTAAAGTAATTCTTAACCTTTTTTAAAATCCCATTCATTAGAATAAGCTCATGAGTATTAATGTTTACATTAGGCTTCCCTTCTCTGTCTCTTCTCTTCAAAATACCCAGCCTGCTTGAAGGGAGACATTTCCAATATAATAAAAACAATAGCTAACATTATCTGTGCCAGATGTAGAAGTCCACAATAGTCTTTACAACTTTGTCACAAGCATCATTATTATCTTCACATTACAGATGAGAATGCTGAGGACCAGAGAGGGAAAGTAACTTGCTCAAGTCACACGAGATAGTTAAGCAGTGGAGCTAGGTTCAGAATGTGGATAAGGTGATTCCAAAGTCTGTGATCTTGACCCCTGCACTTTACTGCTCTTTAAAGAGAGTAATCTGGCTACATAGCCTCTGTCACTTCATTGCAATAAATATTTGAGTCTCTGCATCACTTAAGTAGATTGATCAGTATTGCCAAGTATGGAATTCTCTGCTTCTAAAAAATGAAGAGGCCTCTCAGCCAGTTTAGTGTATGATAGTTTATGTGCAATATAGTAACTTGTCCTTTATTTTGAAGGGAATGTCCCAACATGCCTGAGACCAGTGAACTCCAAAGAACTTCATGGGTATAGCAGGCTCTAATATCCTTATAATGTTTATTTCCCTCACTCTGGGGACTGTGTTTCTTATTAAGACATCTAGAGTACTTGCCACTTTTTACTCATTGGGTGGAATTTACATGATATCATCAGTAGAGTATATTCATGTGATTTTCTGCAGAGTGTACGGATTGTTCATGCCCCTTCATATTGTGATAGAGGACATAGTTCTGCCTCAATAACGTTAATATTTACTTTATTTACTTGTCCACATCAAGTGAATGCAAAGTGCTTCTGATCTCCTAATGGATATTGACTAGAACACATTTACCAAATCAGTAGGCACGTGTGACATCCCTGGGACTTCATTCACATGCTTTAGTAAAAACACCAGATCTGGTACAGAAGCTGTAACTGGGGCTAGTGCTGGTTATGTTTGTGTTAGTCCACTGTCATCTGTCAGGATCCACCTGGTTTTTCCACAAGCCAAACTAATGAATTAAATGGGTATAAACAGGGACCACCATTTCTCAGTCCTTTAAGCCTTTGACTATGGCAGTAGCCCATTCTCCTCAGATTTTTTTTTAATTCACTACCTCAACTAAATGGCTTCTGATGTCAAACACTCAGAGAGTCTCTCTGTATTTTAATGGAGAATTGCTTAAGTATTAAATTAATATTTAAAGACTGAGCAAAAGATGTGAAATTAATCCATTCTTTAAACAAATTGTTTTTCTATACCTATTAAAGCCTGGTGAAGAATTTTAAGAATTAACCATACTTAGAGGTGAGAGATCAATGAAAAATATAAGAAGATATAAACAGAGATCAGGCAAATGAAAATATGGTGAAGAGCTTTAAAAGTCAACAGGAGGTCTGCACGCAGCATCCAGGAGTTGCTGGAGGGCCTTGATAAGGAAATATATTACTATTACTACTATGATTATAGTAATGTTTAACATTAATGAGCACTTATTATGGGCTAGGCACTTTATTTACATTTTCTCAATTAATCTTTACTTAATCCAGTGAACTGAATTCCATTATAGATCTCATTTTACAACCAAGAATACTGAAGTTGAGAAATGTTAAGTAACTTACTCTAATTTAAATCTGGTTACTGGTGCTACTGTGGTTCAAATGCTCTAAATTGAGAGCTATTACCCCGTGCTCACCACATCTCTATTGGTAGTGATGTGTTCTGTTGGAGACTGTAGTAATCTAAGTCTGTGGTGACTGGAGTGGGAGGGCAAGTTATTAAACGGAGGAGGAAGAAAGATGCAGGAATACATGTTAATACAGCCCCTTGAATGCTGGGGGTATTAGGCAATCAGCCTCCACCTGAAGAGTATAAATGAAGAGTGAATAATTTTAGTGTTGAACTTGCTGAAGAAGATAAGCGCATAAGAGGAATTTGGTTACTAGAATTCCCATGTCCTACAAAGGGTTGTCAACATAACAATACTTTGTACACTTTGTAGATATGATGCAAAGAAATAAAAGGCATTTATGAGGATAACCTCTTGAGAAGGCAGAGAAGGCTTATTTCCATCTCTTTTTTCTGTTAGATATATTATAATCCCTCTGTTCCTTGCCCACGCTGCAAATTAATCATCTAATAGAGTTTTAACTTAATGCTTACTTGTTCAACAACAATGTGCCATTTTTCTTTTGAAATAGGGATGGTTGAGGTGGTGTTTAAATGCAAACACACTGGTTAAAAATGTGGTTTTCACATAATATCAACATATACTACTGTTTGCTTTTTTAAAAGTAATTTTAAGAAGACTACATTAAATAACAATGGAAATTAAATACATTACCCACAAACACCATACAATACATTGCTTAATATTGTACTCCCTTCCAGTTCTTGTTAATATGTACATTATTTCTACATAATTGTAATCAAAGCAGAAATATAATTTTGTTTTCTTTTTTCCATCAACCTATGAGTAATTTCCCATATAGCTATTTAGTTTTTTAAATTAACATTTTAATGGCTGTATTAACTCCATAGAGTTACTATAGCAAAATGCATTTAACCATTTTCATATCATTGAACATTTAGTTTTTTCTAATTTTTAAAAAATTTTTAATTTTGGTGGGTATGTAGTAGGTGTATATATTTGTAGGGTACATGAGATATTTTGATACAGGCATGCAATGCATAATAGTCACATCAGGGTAAATGGGCTATCCATTACCTCAAGCATTTAGCCTTTGTGTTAGAAACAATCCAGTTATACTCTTTTAGTTATTTTAAAATGTATAGTTAAATAAATTATTATTGACTGTAGTCACCCTGTTGTACTACCAAATACTAGTTCTTATTCATTCTAACTATTTTTTGTACCCATTAACCACCCTACTTCCTCCCCACCCACTAATACCCTTCCTAGCCTCTAGGAATGATCCTTCCACTCTTTATCTCCATGAGTTCAATTGTTTTAATTTTTAGCTCCCACAAATAATTGAGAACATGTGAGGTTTGTCTTTCTGTGACTGGTTTATTTAACTTAACATAATGATCTCCAGTTCCATCTATGTTGTGACGAATGACTGGCTCTCATTCTTTTTATGGCTGAACAGCACTCCATTGTGTATAGGTACCATATTTTCTTTCTCCATTCTTCTGTTGATGGACACTTACGTTGCTTCCAAATCTTGGCAATTGTGAACAGTGCTGCAGTGAACCTGGGAGTGCAGCTATCTCTTCATTATACTGATTTCTTTTCTTTGGGGGTATATATCTAGCAGTGGGATTGCTGGATCATATAGTAGCTTTATTTTTAATTTTTTGAGGAAACTTCCAACTGTTCTCCATAGTGGTTGTACTAATTTACATTCCCATTAATAGTGTCCAAGGGTTCCCTTTTCTCCGCATTCTCATCAGCATTTGTTATTGCCAGTCTTTTGGATATAAGCCATTTTAACTGAGGCGAGAGATGATATCTCATTTTAGTTTTGATTTCCATTTCTCTGATGATCGATGATGTTGAGCATCTTTTCCTATGCCTGTTTGTCATTTGTATGTCTTCTTTTGAGATATGCCTATTCAGATATTTGCTCATTTTTTAAGTCAGATTATTAGATTTTTTTCCATAGAGTTTGAGCTCCTTATATATTATGGTTATTAATCCCTTCTCATATGGGTAGTTTGCAAATATTTTCTCCCAGTCTTTACTTTGTTGATTCTATCCTTTGCTGTGAAGATTTTTTTTCTTTTCTTTTTTTTTTTTTTTTTGAGACGGAGTCTCACTCTGCTGCCCAGGCTGGAGTGCAGTGGTGCGATCTCTGTTCACTGCAAGCTCCGCCCCCCCGGGTTCATGCCATTCTCCTGCCTCAGCCTCCCCAGCAGCTGGGACTACAGGCACCCACCACCACACCCAGCTAATTTTTTTTTTTTTTGGTATTTTTAGTAGAGACGGGGTTTCACCGTGTTAGCCAGGATGGTCTCGATCTCCTGACCTCGTGATCCGCCCGCCTCGGCCTCCCAAAGTGCTGGGATTACAGGCATGAACCACTGTGCCCGGCCCTGCTGTGATGTTTTTTAACTTGAAGTGATCCAGTTTGTCTATTTTTGCTTTGGTTGCTTGTGCTTGTGGGGTATTACTCAAGAAATCGTTGCTTACTCCAATGTCCCAAAGAGTTTCCCCAATGTTTTCTTATAGTAGTTTCATAGTTTGAAGTCTTAGATTTAAATCTTTAATCCATTTTAATTTGATTTTTATCTATGGTGAGAGATAGAGGTCTAGTTTTATTCTATTGCATATAGTTATACAGTTTTCTCAGCACCATTGATTGAAGAGACTATTTCCCCAAATGCATGTTCTTGGCATCTTTGTCAAAAATGAGCTCCCTGTAGATGTATGGATTTGTTTTTGTGTTCTCTATTCTGTTCCATTGGTCTATGGGGCTGTTTTTATGTCAGTACCATGTTGTTTTGGTTACTATAGTGCTATGGTATAATTTGAAGTCAGGTAACGTGATTCCTCCAATTTTAGTCTTTTTGCTCAGCATAGAATTGGCTATCTGAGTCTTTCACGGTTTCATATAAATTTTAGGATTGCTTTTTCTATTTATGTGGAGAATGTCATTGGTGTTTTGATAGGGATTGCATTAAATCTGTAGATTGCTTTGGATATTATGGACATTTTAACAATATTGATTCTTCCAATCCATGAACATGGAACATCTTTCCATTTTTTGTGTCCTCTTCAATTTCTTTTATCAATGTTTTTATACTTTTCATTGTAGATATATTTCATCTCTGGCTAAGTTAATTCCTAGGCATTTTTTAAATTTGTAGCTATTGTAAATGGGATTACTTTCTTGATTTATTTTTCACACTGCCCACTGATGGCATATGGAAATGCTACTGATTTTTGTATGTCGATTTAGTATACTACAACTTTACTGAATTTGTTTATTAGTTCCAACAGTTTTTTGGTGAAGTCTTCAGGTTTTCACAAATATAAGATCATTGTGTCTAGCTTTTTACTTGCATAAATAATGAACTACAAACAAATGGAATTTGAAGTCTGAATGCCCCGAGTTTGAGTCCTGACTTTGCTATTTACAAGGCATGGAATGCTGAGTCAGGTACTTAGGTTCAGTAGCCAACAGTATAATGTACTCACAGATATCTGTTATGTTAGAAACCATGCTTGGTGCTGGGTACATAGTGGAGCACAAGAAAGATGTGGTTCTCTCTCTGCACAAATACATAGGTAATAGGTTAGTACAGTCTATAGTGACGATAACAATAACATCTATCTCACATGATTATTGTGAGAAGTAAAAGAAATAACAAACTGCTTAGCATAGTGCCTGATATAGTGTTTATATTACTTTTATTACTATAAACATTATCACTATAGTGCTCTTATTACTATATTATTTATGCTTAATACTTTCTTCAAAACTACTGGTTTTCAAATATTATGAACCTACTGGTTGCTTTTATTATGCATTTTAGCATTTCTTGAAGCTGCCTTAAGGTAGATTGGTTTAAAAGCCCAGTATGGTGCACTTTAAATGACAGCTCTAAAGGAGACCATTGTTTTCATTTATGGAGCCCTGTCTATGCACTGTCAGGCACTGTGTCAGGCACTAGGGGTCCAGGAGTAGAGGCTGACCTCCATCCTTACCCAGCCACAAGCTAGGTGTTTCTTCAAGAAAACAAACAGAATTACAATGGTCACTGTTTTGTTTTACATAAAGCTACGTGATCAATTTTCAGTGTTTATATTCACAGGGTATGGAAATCCTGACCTTGTACAGAAAAACCTAAAATCTGTTGTACTGGGACATCAGACTTTTAATAAAACAAATATACTCATTTTCTGAAGTTTACTTAAGTCTGCATGACTTAATTATTATGATCATCTTGATGATGATAACTCCCTTGGGTCACTCCATATAGTTATCATGTTGGTTTTAACTCCCAAATTATGAGTCAGCATTGCCACTATTTAAAACCCCTGGAAAATTCAGCCTTTTAATGTAGACAAGGTGACATTTAAATAGAACAATTTTATTACAGTATACATTTTGTTCATTGGCTTTATTTCCTAATATGAGACTATATTCCAAAAATTAGTTACTAAGAGCCTGTGTAATTAATTTTTGCTTATGAATTTAATAACCTTAAAAAATTAAATCTGAACACAGATATCTGTGTAGTTTAGTGGACATGCTTAAGCAGTGGGCTTGTACCATAAGCCATAGTCTGCATGGGAAAGTGGTCAAATGTAGTCTGATCCATGTGCCATTTGAGGAAAATAATGTATCTGTACCATTTCTCTTTTACCTCTCAGCCCATAGTTGTTTTTGTGCATATTTAAAGTGTTACAGTGTAATGTTTTGATATAATATGAACCCAGGAAACCATCATCATAGTCAAGATAATGGCCATTTCCATCACTCTCAAATGTTTCCTTATATCCTTTTATAATCCGTCCTCCCCAATCTCCTTGGCTTTACCTTCATCTTCAAGCAACCACTGATGTGCTTTTTTTTCATTCTAGATAATGTTTTGCTTTTAGAATTTTATATAAATTGAATCATATAATATGTACTCTCATTGCTTGGCATCTTTCACTCTGCAGTTATTTTGAGATGCATCCATATTGCACGTGTATCAACAGTCTATTCTTTAGATTCTTTTGATTCTTGAGATTTAGTCCATTATATGAATATACTGAAATTTGTTTATCCATTACCTATTGGTGGAGGTTTGATTTGTTTCCAGTTTCTGGTTATTGTACATAAAGTTGCTCTGAACATCATGCATAAGCCTGTGTACTTTCGCTTCTCTTGGGCAAACACCTCGGAGAGGAAGGACTAGGTCATGTGGTAGGTGAGCTTTTAAAATGTATTTGAGCTTTTAAAATACTGAGGAACTGTTTCCTAAAGTGGGTGTACCACTTTACATTCCCACCAACAATATATTTTCATATTGAGTTTCAAATATTTGGCCCCTGCTGTAGAAAATGCTAGATATCTGAAATGAGAAATTTAGACTCTGTTAGGAAATCTCTATCTGTTAAATGCACATTTGTCTTACCAGACTAAAGCTTGCTGAAAAAAAAGTGAGGATATTCCTGTACCCTCAACACAACATGAGAAAGATTTTCTTGACATCTTAATTTTTGGGCTTATGTGAATTGATCTGTGTAAGGACATTTATGGAATATCTAACTATGCTTTCTTTTTTAACTTATTGAGCGATGAAAGAAGTGGATTTCCTCACATTTCTTTTCTTTGATGCTTCCTCAGGTATTTCTAAGGGGTATTCAACAGAGGAGGAGCATCAAAGTTGGCAATTAGTGTTTTGATCAAGCCAGTATGCCAATTTCATTATTCAGCTTACATCAGATACGTTAACCTTTGAAAGGATTTTTTTTTCTACTTGAAGACCAAAGGATTTTCTTTCGAATATAGTAACCTTACTCAACCAATAAGGTATTTTGTTGATGACTTTTTGTAAAGACCAATGAATAAGACACTTGACAAAGGTCAACAATAGTTGAATGGCCAGGAAAGCTCTTGGAACACTTCAATTCTGTGCTTCTCATCAAGCTTTCTCCAGTGCCTAGAACAATGCTTGAATACAATAGGACTTCAGAAGCTAGTTACTGAAGGAATATTATAAATATATGAGAGTCCTTGTATCGTATTCTTGTCTTCTGTCCCTAAAACAAAGATACATCTTTTTTTAAAAAAACTGAGCACCTTTCATTTCCATGTTTGCCAAAAACATTTGTTTTAAAATACTAAGAATAGAGAGAACTTAATTTATTGAGATAGACCTATATGACAATACTGTTTGAGCCTGTTGCATGAACACTGGATCTCATTTTTGATATGGGCAGAAATAATGTATTCCCTTTTCCTCCATTAAAAAAATAACAGACAAGCAAAACATGATCACCCAAGTTTCTTTTTGAATGTTCAGTGAGCACACTGGGAATGACCACAAGAAACACTTCAGAGAAAAACAATTGTGAGGGTTGTCATTTCTGGTAATACTGTGAGATAAAGACTGTAATAGAAGTCTAAGCCTAAAGGACAACAAATTTAATTTGCTCTGTTGTTTTTACAAGCCTTGAATGTAATAATAGTTTTAGTTAGGTTCCCCCACCCCCTTCCTCTAAGCTTTAAATAGACTACAAAGACAGGAAAGCCTATTGTTTGGTCATCTTAATGTGTCTAGTACTTTTGTTTATGCTAAATATTACAGTAGATGCCAAGAAGAACATCTGCTCTTAAAAATTACCAACATTCCTAAGATTGTAGAGCTGTAAAGTACAGTAGAATTTTCACTCAACAGTGAGCCACCCACACAGTTTTTTTCAAGCATATGTCTTATAATAAAAATTCTCAGAATATAATTGTTCATGAGAGCTTCTAAAATAAAACAAATTGACATTATATATTTACACATGGATTGCTGTGTTCTGAGATTCTACACCATAATTTCATAAATTAAACTCTTGTCCAAAATATTATCAGATTATATAAGAACAATATTTCAAACTCTTTCTCCAGCAAAAATTCCCATGCTAATAACATAAGCTTTAACAGTTCAGCCAAGTTTCTTTACTTTCGCATATCTCTTGAAAAGATGGTGTAACTCTACTTGTATTGGTGGCTACATATGTAAAATGATAAAAAGATGATTTTCCTCTTCTATCTCTGTCTTTTATATTTTCTAGAATGCTAGTACATACAACTGAAAAGGAAGTATAACTGAAAAAGAGTATGATTTCTGTATAAATGCTTTTTTTGAAGAGATAGCATTCGAAATAATTTTTAGAAAGAGATTTTTTTAGCTTGATAAGTTTATTTAAATAGGCATGGGCAAAGACTTCATGACTAAAACACGAAAAGCAATGGCAACAAAAGCCAAAATTGACAAATTGGATCTAATTAAACTAAAGAGCTTCTGCACAGCAAAAGAAACTATCATCAGAGTGAACAGGCAACCTACAGAATGGGAGAACATTTTTGCAATCTACCCATCTGACAAAGGGTTAATATCCGGAATCTACAAAGAATTTAAATTTACAAGAAAAAAAACACTCCATCAAAAAGTGGGAGAAGGATATGAACAGACACTCCTCAAAAGAAGACATTTATGTGGCCAAAAAATATGAAAAAAAGCTCATCATCATTGGCCGTTAGAGAAATGCAAATCAAAACCACAATGAGATGCCATCTCATACCAGTTAGAATGGCAATCACTGAAAAGTTAGGAAACAGCAGATGCTGGAGAGGATGTGGAGAAATAGGAACGCTTTTACACTGTTGGTGGGACTGTAAACTAGTTCAACCATTGTGGAAGACAGTGTGGCAATTTCTCAAGGATCTAGAACCAGAAATACCATTTGACCCAGCAATCCCATTACCAGGGGGTATACACCCAAAGGATTATAAATCATTCTACTGTAAAGACACATGCACACATATGTTTATAGCAGCACTGTTCACAATAGCAAAGACTTGGAACCAACCCAAATGCTCATCAATGATAAAGAAAATATTGCACATACACCATGGAATACTATGCGGCCATAAAAAAGGATGAGCTCATGTCCTTTGCAAGGACATGGATGAAGCTGGAAGCCATCATTCTCAGCAAACTAACACAGGAACAGAAAGCCAAACACTGCATGTTCTCATTCATAAGTGAGAGTTGAACAATGAGAACACATGGACACAGGGAGGGCAACATCACATACTGGGGCCTGTCGGGGGGTGGGGGGCTAGGGCGGGATAGCATTAGGAGAAATAGCTAATGCAGATAATGGGTTGGTGGGTGCAGCAAATCACCATGGCACGTGTGTACCTCTGTAACAAACCTGCACGTTCTGCATATGTATCCCAGAACTTAAAGTATCATAAAAAAAATCAAGCATTAATCACCTACAGTAAATAACTTATAAAAATAATATAAGACAAATCTAAATCTAAGATTTTTTTGGAAATTTATCTCAGCCCTACAGTAGGAAACGCTTAGAAAGCATTTCTGAAATAAGTCTACAAAACTGCTTTTTATTGCATAATTCTTTACTCACTTTAGATTCTATGTTTAGGGATTAAAAAAGAGGCTGGGTGCAGTGGCTCATTCCTGTCATCCCAGCACTTTGGGGGGCTGAGTAAGGCGGGTTGCTTGAGCTCAGAAGTTTGAGACCAGCCTGGGCAACCTGATAAAACCCCATTTCTACAAAAGATACAAAAATTAGCAGGGCATGGTAGCATGCGCCTGTAGTCCTAGCTAACTGGGAGGCTGAAGTGGAAGGATGGCTTGAGCCTGGGAGGTTGAGGCTGCAGTGAGCCGCGATTGTGCCACTGAGAGTCTTTCTCTGTCATCCAGGCCAAAGTGCAGTGGCGCAACTTCGGACTGTGTGACAGAGCAAGACCCAGTTTCAAAAATAAATAAAGAAAAAAGAAAGAAGAAAAGAAAACAGAAAAACAAATCGAAAGAACAAAAAATGTATAAAGGTCTATAGATCCCTGGGGGCACATGGTTCTGTCTTTTTTTCCGCTTACTATGACTCAAAGATAATTCTTGGATTTATAATCTAGCTATGTTTCTGTTTTTTCCTAACAACGAGGTTGAATGCATAAACTATTCTTGAAAATATATTTTGAGATTTCAAACACAATTAGAATATTTGACTAAATGAAATCACTCTTTCTCTTCTTAAGTTGATTGATGTTGATATTTATTTGTTTTCCTGGTCTTTAAACTACCCACTCTAGCATTTCCTATAAATCAGTTATGAATAACTTTATTAGTCACTTTAGCATCAACTATTTATGAATAAGTAAGAGAGTATCTAGCATGAAAAGTCATAAAGTTATAATTTAAATGGTAAAATGTCTGCTTTGGTTTGCCATTTTGAATTAAAATGGCTGTTCATAAAAGTTTTCAAATGGGCAATAACAGTTTTCTGTTATTGTTCACAAATTTTGGTAAAAATGAAAGTGGTGTGGTGGCTCACAACTATAGTCCCAGCACTATGGGAGGCCGAGGCAGGTGGATCATCCGAGGTCAGGAATTTGAGACCAGCCTGGCCAACATGATGAAACCTCGTCTCTACTAAAAATACAAAATAAATTAGCTGGGCATGGTGGCATGCTTCTGTAATCCCAGCTACTTGGGAGGCTGAGGTGGGAGAATTGCTTGAACCCAGGATGGGGAGGTGGCACTGAGCCGAGATCACATCACTGCACTCCAGCCTGGGTGACAGACAGAGACTCCGTTTAAAAAAAAAAAAAAGGAAAAGAAAAGAAAAGACAAGGGGCTATACCAATCAACCTCTCAAAAACACTACTTAAACTTCTCATAACTGTCAGCCAAGCATGCTATTGTGGGGTACTGGAATTCTCTGATTATTGAAGTAATCATGTTCTTAACGCATCTCGTTAGGAACAGCATCCAGCTGTGGCAAGAGAGAACATTAACTGTAACTTGAAGACTGAATCCAAGGTGAGCATAAGAAGAAAGCCACAGGCATCTGTAGCAACATGGCTATAAAGTCCAGCCTCGTTGAAGTCCAGATGGCCTCAGTTTCCAGGACTATGCTTCTTTAATACTGCCTGCCTGCAGTCTCCTCTCCCTTCAATCCCCTTCTCACTCCTGCCTTGTCTTGACATCAATCCTTACATGTTTTCTGGCTCCTGACAACCTGCCTCAGAGTCTAGTCCTGTCTCTGACAGTGCTGCCTAGAATCTCTGCCCAATGCAGAAACCAAAACAACAATAATTGAGAAATTCCTACATTAATTAAAAAAAAACTTAGCCTGTTTTTGTGGAAAGTTAGATTAACATTAAAGAGCACAAGCTTCAGAGAAAAACAGATTTAACCTAAATTCCTCTCTCAGTTATTGATTAGCACTGTGGTTGTCATCTGGAAAGTGGGGGGCAATCATAGTAATCTTATAGGGTTATCATAATAAGTAAAGAAGATAATGCATATAAAGTGTCCAGGGCTATACCTGCATAAGGAAGATAATAAAATATATCTTATTTTATAACCACGTGCATGCCACAGGTCCTTTAACTAAGAGTCCATTTCACAACCAAAGGCAACAGGCAGTGCACAATTTCTTTTAAGACTATGTGCTTGGGGCCCTTCTTTAAGTTTTAACATCCTTTTATCATGAGATGTCTTCAACACATTCGAACCTTTAACCAGGCAGTCAGAGGTCAAAGTCACTCTAGTACACATAATAAAAATGGACTCAGGACCCCTAGCACGCACTGCACACAGTGTGAAAGACTGTGGCTGACACAGTTCCAAGACTCTCTTAGAAGTAACTTCTCTGAACCATCTTTTCTTTCCTGGAGGGAGAGCCCCAGTTAGCTCCTCTGAACTGGCCTGCCCACTTCCCACATAAAAGATGCAATACATCAGAGTAAAAATTGTTGTAAAAACCCACATGAGTCATTCTCAGGAAGCCACAACTATTTTAAAAGGAAGACTGATGTAGCGTTTTAGAATATGGAGGTTTGGATCCTGGCTTTGGCGTTTCTAGCTATGTGACACCAGGCACAAGACTCACTCTGTCTGTGCCTCAGCTTTCTTCACTGTATAATGGGAAATAATATTGTTAGTGAGGATTAAACAAATTACCATTGTGAAGCACTTAGAACGGGTGTCTGGCATCTAGTGATCACTAGATGAATATTAACTATTATTACTCTTCTGAGGCCAGCAGAAAGAGTTTATTACGATTTTTTTTAGAAGACCTGACTATCCACTTTTATTTCTTGTTTCCTGTAAGTTTTGAAAACATTAGGAAGTACATTGACTATCTGCGGAGGTAATGAGCCACTTGAAAGGTTCTCGGTGCTATCCAAGGAGATTAATATTATGTGGCATTTCCCTTGGAGCAATTACATTGGAGGGAAGTTTTCTCATTTCAGGGCTTAAGAGCAGTATGTTTCCATATTTAACAAGGAAAGTGTTCAAAGCTGCTTTTGTGAGCTATTGGAAATCTAAAGTTTAAAGGGGAGAGTAGCTGTCGTTAAACTAAGTAGGTCTGATCAGGGACCATTTTGATATGATCTTTTTGAGATTTTGTTAAACGAGCATCCAAAAAATATTTAATTTAGTTTAATTATTATCACCAAATCTAACAATTTTTTGTGAGTTTGTCAGCCATAAGTGACAGAGTTTGTTTTGTGGAGATGTTCTGACCTATAATAACAACAATGTCCCATTGTTGGAATCTGCTGGACCTGCAATGTTGCATTTGGGGCTTAGGATCCCTTTAAAAATAGAAGAAAGCAGAATATAGTGAAACTCCATTTTTAGGTATTTATGGTAAGTAAATCTTAGGAGGGACTTGTTTCAAAATGGTCACCCTGGGTTTAATCAGTTTGCCACCAGCCACTCTTCTGGAGATCCTTGCCGAAGAACTCTCATCCATGTTGAACCAAAATGATCCAACACAGGCTGGGCACGGTGGTTCACGCCTGTAATCCCAGCACTTTGGGAGGCCAAGGTGGGCAGATCATGAGGTCAGGAGTTTGAGACCAGCCTGGCCAGCGTGGTGAAAGCCCATCTCCACTAAAAATACAAAAATTAGCCGGGCGTGGTGGCGGGCACCTGTAGTCCCAGCTACTTGGGAGGCTGAGACGGGAGAATGGCATGAACCTGGGAGGTGGAGCTTGCAATGAGCCGAGATCGCACCACTGCACTACAGCCTGGGAGACAGAGCAAGACTCCATCTCAAAAAAACAAAAAAGAGATCCAACACAAGCCTGGGCCACGACTGCCCTGTCCTTTGGCCAAGACCAATGGCATAGTAAGTTTTCTCCTATGTCACCTACATCAAAGGTCAGAATGTGTGAAGAAATTAAAAACTAGAGATATAATTTAAATATTCACTCCCCAAATTTTAAAGCTTGAGCTTGGTGAAAAAAAACCATCTTATGTTCTATACATTTTATAATGATGACCATAAAATAAACAAGCATAATCTATAAACCATAGGGCAGATATTAATCACTGAATATCTAAACTTTCCAAATAAAATATATTTAAAAATATTAATGAGCAAACAGAGCTTTCCTACAGGAATGTTCTTTGTGAACTTTTTGTTGCAGTAAAGCATACATGTAAAAAAGTATGCAAATTATAAGTGTATAGCTCTAAATTTTACAAAGTCAATTTTCCTATGTAACCACCACCCAGATCAAGATGTAGCAAGTTGCTTCCTGCTCTTCCTAGTCAGAACCCCCTCCCCAGACGCAGTGAACGGAGTGCTAAAGATGGTCCTCCAAGATTCTCATTCCCTGATTATCTTATTGAGCACTAATCTAGGCATTGTAGTGAAGAGAGCTTGCAGATGTCAGTTGACCTTAAGATAAGGAGATTATTTAGGAGAGTCTGTAGAGCATCATCTCTGCTTGATGTCAGAGAGAAGCCAGAGATTTGAAGTGAGGGGGGAATTCAAAGTATCTTTGCTGCTTTTGAAGATGGAGGTGGCCTTTAAGAACAGAGAGCTTGTACTCAGCAAGCAACTGAATTTAGCCATTAACTTGAATGGGCTTGGGAAGTCTATTCTTCCCCAGAGCCTCCAGGTAAGAGCTCAGCCTAGCCAACCCCTTGATTTAGGCCCTATGAGACCCTCATTGGTGACCTCAGCTAAGACTGTGAAGACTTCTGACCTGTAGTACTGTGAGCTCACAATGATTTAATCTCAGAAAGAAGTGAGGGACGTATTATTAGAAACTGGAGGAAAGGGGATCCTTGTTAAGCAGAGGCAGGGAGTTTAGCAGAATTATTCTTGCAGCTATGTGGAAAGCAGAACTTGTAAACAACGAGCTTGGATATTTAACAAAGATTTCCAAGTACTGAAGGTGTGACCTAGTTTTTTCTTATAGCTTATAGTAAAATAAGAGAAGTGAGATATAATTTGAGACAAGAATCACACAAAAGAGAACCAGAACTTGATGATTTGGAATACTCTCAATCTATCCAGGTGGTGAAAGAGGCTAAAATTCACAAAATCACAAATGACTGCCAAAAGCATGGCATAGAGAAAAGGCTGAGAGTGTGGCTGTACAACTTCTTGTGGAAATTTTTGAAAGATCAAAGATTATTCAGTTGTAAGAGATTAAGGGTGCGGCTCACAGATTTCAAGTTTAAGAGTCTTGAATGGTGTGATCCCTTGGCCATCTCAGCAGAAGCCAACAATAGAGAAGGGATTAGCCCAGAAAGATCTGTTGGTGAGAGTTTAATGGAGTGAACCCTCATGAAATTCATGCAAAATCCACAAGACTCTAGAGAAAATGATGTTGGCAGAAACACTGCAAGCTAGACTGAAAGGAACAGAAAGTGTATAAAATAAAAGGTGACTGTCAACCCCCATAAACCTACTTATCTGCAAACACAAGCTACATTTCATGCATAAAGGAAAGGTGAATCAGAGGGTGGAACCAAGAGCTAGGAGAGCAGAGCTTGGAGCCCACAGGGTGAGATTGAGGACTCAGTGTGAAGCCCACAGCCTGGAGGACAGAGCTAAGAGACATAGGGGATTATTCAAGGCCTTCAATCTGGTAGCCACTGCCTGAATGCTGGTTTTTAAACCTGCTTTGCACTCACGACTTCTTTTTATTTTCCATTTCCTCCTATATATTCATCTGTCAAACATTACCAGTCTCTCAATTACTGTAGCTTATGGTCAACCTTGATATCTGATAGATTGTCAGTCCTCCGACTTTGTTTTTCCTTCTGTAGAATTGTCTAAGCTATTCTCAGTCTTTTGCATTTCTGTTTAAGTTTTAGAATCAGTTTGTCAATTTCCATGAAAAAAAATTGCAAGGTTTTGATTAGGATTTCATTGAATTTATGTATATAGTTGAGGAGAAGTGACACCTTAACAATATTGAATCTTCCAATCCATAAACTTGGTATATATCCTGATATATTTAGATTTTCTTTAACTTTCCTCAGTGAGGTTTGTAGCTTTCAGTTTAGAGTTCTTGCACAGATTTTGCTCAATTAATCTCTAAATATTTAAAGGTTTTGATGCTACTGAAAATAATGTTGTTTTTAAAAATTTTAGTTTCTAATTGTTCATTGCTAGCATATAGAAATAAAATTAACTTTTAAATGTTGATTTCGTGACTGGTGAGAGTTATTTAGTAATTATAATAATTTGTTGGAGACCCTTTGGATTTTTAATGTACAAAATATCTGTAAATAATAACAGATTTTCTTCTTCCTTTTCAATTATTATTTGTTTATTTCTTTTTATTGCCTTAGTAGTTTGGCTAGGATTTCTGGTACAATGTTATATAGTAATGGTGAGAATGGACATCTTTATAGGTGGAAAGCATTTATATTTCAACATAGTATAATGTTAAATGTACATATATATTATACACAAATATGTAATAGATTATATATCATTGACGTTCTTACCAAATTTAGAAAGTTTCTTTCTATTTCTAGTTTTTTCAGAGAATTTTATTATGAGTGGGGTTTATTTATCAAATATATTCTCTGTATCTATTAAGTTGATTGTATGCTTTTTCCTCCTTATTCTATTAAATTTAATATAAATAATGCCAACAGAAATCCTTTGCTTTTAAAATGTTAATCCAGTCTTGAATCCTTGGAATAGACTCCACCTTTTGTTATGGATTGTGTTATTCAAATAACTTGTCCATTTTCATAAAATTATTGAATTTATTGACAGAAATTTCTTCATAATATCCCCTTATTAGCTTTTTAATGTCTGTGGGATCTATAGCCAAGTCCCAGTTTTCATTTCTGCTATTAGAAATTATGTTTTCTCTCTTTTTTCTTTGACCAATCTTGCCAGGGTTTATTAGGTTTTTCAAGAAACTACTCACCTTTGGCTTTGCTTTTTTTTTCCTTTTATATGTTAATTCTCTATTTTATTTATTTTGGCTCTTAAGATATTATTTCTTTTCATTTAATATTCTGTTCTTTTATTAGCTTATTGTGAAGAATACTTAGTTCATTCATTTCAATACTTTTTTCTTTTGAGATGGAGTCATGCTCTGTGGCCCAAGCTGGAGTGCAATGGTGTGATCTTGGCTCACTGCAACCTCCGCCTTCTGGGTTCAAGTGATTCTCCTCCCTCAGCCTCCCGAGTAGCTGGTATTTCAGGCACCTGCCACCACACCTGGCTAATTTTTAATACTTTTCTTTTTTTCTATTCATTTAGCCTATAAACATATTTTCAAGTATAACTTTAGCTGCATTTTACAATAGTATTTTAATTTGCATTTAGTTCAAAATAGTTTCTACTTTCTATTTTAATATTTCTTTGATTGTGAGTTATGTAGAAATATATTGCTTGATATCCAAAAACACGGTTTAGTTGTCACTTTGAAACTCTTTAATTTTATTTATGCTCTGTTAAATTTTTGACAACTGATTCGATATTTGTTACATAAATATCTTAAATATTATACTATTGACAAAAAGAATCAGCACTCAAAGTCATTAGTCTGTATTTTGTTCATGATGCATTCATTCCACATTTATTGAGCATGTGCTAGATACAAGTACTGTGTATGTTAGTGACTAAGTGAGGGATTCAAAGGAAATGTATGGACCTTGCCCTTGCCCTAGAGGAACTCACAACCTACTGAAGTGACAATCCCAGGAAAGGCAGGGTTCATTGGTTCTCGTTAGCTTTGTTCTTTTCAACTGTAGCCACCAAATTAAAATGTTAATGATAAAGCCTCACAAGCTTTGAGTGAAGTGAAAATTCTCATATACAACTAAATGTTGACTGCTTTATGGTTGCTCTATAATGCTCACAGATAATACCGTAGAAGGGATAATCTTAAACGTGCAAGACTTTTTTTTCTGTAACTGAAACTTATTTGTATTTGAAGCTCCCATTTAGCTGCAGTGATAAAAATCTTATCAATGGGAGGCCTCTCCATCAGAAAGTCAGAAACACTGATTGAAACATAGTCATCAGTGCGCTGTGGATTCTCCAAGGCTCCTGTGCACAGCCTCTGCCCTGGAAGTAGTGGGAGGGCATTCCCAGACAGTCTCTCCTTCCCTTGGAGTGCGGAAGGAGGGTACATGAGTCTCATTCTAATTCCTCCTCTCTTAATCTTGATTTTGTTTTTCTTTTTTGCCTTATATGACGACACTCCTTCTAGCCCAGGATTTTTGCTTCAGAGGCACCTGCCACAACTCATTTTTGCGGATGAAGAGTTTGAGGCTTCAGGTTAGGTGACTGGTTTTTGAAAACCACAGGGAGAAGGAGCACAGCAAGAACCTGGCCCATAGTAAATGTCTAACAAACATTTGGCTGTCAGTCCCAGTGCTCCCCAGCTGGTGTTATTTTTCATATGTGAGCAGGTTAATTCAGAGTATTATTTCAGGGAACAAATACTTGAATACCTAGATGTCCAAGGTGCCAGGGTTACAGGGAATTAGCTAGATAAAGTCTCTGGCCTTACTGGGCTTACATTACATAGAAGGGCAAGTAAGAGACAATAGATTAAAAAAAAAAAAAGAAAAGAGAAAAACAAGGTAATTTCAACCACAACGGGTGCCATATTTAAGGTAACCTATGTCGTCCTCCATGCCAGAATACTTTCCCTTTAGGGTGCCCCAGGACTCTCTTTGGCCTCTGCCGTTGGACATCACAGGAAGCAACTATGGTAGCTGGCTCTTCCCTCTCTTCTTGCAAAACCTGACATGCCATTTATTTCTTTGTCTGACATACCTTTCTTTTCTCTTGTCCTGGGACCATTTACCAGGCACAGGCTCCGGCACCCCACCCAGCAGCCTCTAATTACTTTCTGTTATCAATTTCCTACCTGATTTCTTATGTTGAAAGAACATACTATATAATTTTCATTTTTAGAAATGTGGTTTGTTTTATGGCCAGCATATGGCTTATTTTGGTAAATATTCCTTGTAAACTTGAGAAGAATGTGTATTTTGAAGTAGTTACGTATTTTTTATGTATAATGTATAACAGTGAGGGTGCTTTTGTACTTAGTGGTGTTCAAATATTTGCAAATACCTCCACTGATTTTTTTTCTTCCATCACTTTCTTTTTTTTTTTTTTTTTTTGAGATGGAGTCTCACTCTGTTGCCCAGGCTGGAGTGCAGTAGCACAATCTTGGCTCACTGCAACCTCTGCCTCCTGGGTTCAAGTGATTCTCCTGCCTCAGCCTCCTGAGTAGCTGGGATTACAGGCGCATGCCGCCAAGCTCAGCTAATTTTTGAATTTTTAATAGAGATGGGGTTTCACTATGTTGGCCAGGCTGGTCTTGAACTGCTGACCTCAAGTGATCCACCCAACTCGGCCTCCCAAAGTGCTGCGATTACAGGCATGAGCCATCACCCTTGGCCTCTTCTATCATTTTCTAAGTTGAGTTAAATCCAAATATTTTCTTGGATTTTCACATTTCTCCTCTTAGTTTTTCCAATTTTGGCTCAATTTCTAGTGCATGTTATTAAGAGCATACACACATAGAACTGCCATACCTTTCTGTTGAATTATTAGTCTACTGTATCTGGTATCAGTTTGCTATACCACATTTCTTTTACTGAGTTTTATGTGAAGTGTGTGTGTGTATAATATTCTTTTAATGTTTCCTGTGTCCTCATTTTAAAAGCGTGTCTCTTGTAAGATGACCAAACTATAGATACACACACACACACGATTTTCTTGGTATTTTTTCCACTTAATAAATAAAAGGAAAAGTTTCTTGAGGAAGCCACTCTACTGATTTTTTTTTTTTTTTTTTTTTTTGAGACAGAATGTCGCTCTGTCGCCCAGGCTGGAGTGCAGTGGCGCGATCTTGGCTCACTACAAGCTCCGCCTCCCGGGTTCACGCCATTCTCCTGCCTCAGCCTCCCGAGTAGCTGGGACTACAGGCGCCCGCCACCACGCCCAGCTAATTTTTTGTATTTTTAGTAGAGACGAGGTTTCACTGTGTTAGCCAGGATGGTCTTGATCTCCTGACCTCGTGATCTGCCTGCCTCGGCCTCCCAAAGTGCTGGGATTACGGGCGTGAGCCACCACTCCCGTCCCACTCTACTGATTTTTAAAATAATCCACGTGGCTTCCTATCACCTACTTAACTGCCCTGTACTCTTAGCCACCATGCTGACCCTGCCACTTTGGGAAGTGTAGGTGGGACAGGAGGGGCTGGGGAAGAACCTGAAGATGGAAATGGAAAAAAAGATAACAGGTGAAGAGAGGATGGAAGGAAAGCGTGCCATTAGGTTTTTAAAAGAATTTTTACCTCTACACTCTCTCTCCTGTCCTTTTGCAACTTCAGTTACATGTATTTGGCCTTTTTGTGAATTCTTTACATTTCTTACCCTCTCCATTATTTTTCCATCTTTTTTGTCTCACACTCCCTCTCGGTTTGTTCTTCTGACCTGTTTTCTAGTTCACTAATTTTCTGTTGTGTGTAATTTATTATTAAGCCCATTCATTGGGTTCTTAATTTTATTACTGTATTTCCAGTTTTCTCCAAAGCCATATCATCTTCCAAAGTACAGATCTCCTTCTCCTTCTCCTTCTTTACTTTAGGCTTTTCTTGATGTTGATTTTCATTTAGCTCACCCAAGGGACATTCATAGCGATAGCATAGACCTTAAAAGATAATACATAACCAATACTTAACAGAAAAATATTTTATATCTCAATTCTGTAGGGGTTTCTTTTCTTAATTAAGAAGATGACTATGCCTAAACGGTGTCAGAATATCAGAGCAGGTTGTCCAACTTGATCAAATTTACTTAGGAACAAAAGAAGAAAAATGTCAAAGGATTTAAGCTTTTATGTTTAGTGAATATTAATACTTTCTAAGTCTTCTGTAGCTATCACATTATTTTCTCCTTGGGCACAGATAGATAGTAGTTGCTTTATTTGTACAAAGTTTCACTTTCTAACTTTTACAAGAAATGCTTCTACTCTGAGTCCTCCCACAGTCCAGAGGCCTGAAAGTTCAAGCAGATGTTGATTCTCTGGTATTAATGACCTCTTTAAAGGTGTGTGTCTGACTGAAGCTGGGCCAAGCAGAGCTCTGTCCTGGGATTTTATAATTTTGGATTGGAGAGATAGGTTACAGGCTCCCTTTGATAACAGATATTGGAAACTCTGGCACTGATGGATGGAAATGCGCCCTATCCTGAAGAAGAAGCTAGTTCTTAGCAGATGCTAATGAAACCAAGAAACAGAAACAGAGTCACTTGAGGGCTCCCCACCAGCCCTTTGGTTATCAGAGTTAAAAAATTCCTCTTTGCCTAATTTGGATTTTTGTCAGACACAGCCAAAAGAGTTCTGACTAAGGTGTCCTCTTTCTTTTGCTGAGGCCTGAAAATTACGGGGTGGATTTTATAGTTTGATCACTATGGCTTAATCCAAAGGTATTTACAAATTTCAAAGGCATTTTTAAATTTCATATCTATTCCTACAATAGAAGCAGCTTGGTATATTGAGGGAATACCATTGACGAGGTTTGATAGACCCAGAAAACTACTTTTTCTCTCAGAACCTCCAATTTCTCACCTATAAAATGGGGATAAATACTTTCCTGTGACACAATGTGTGGCAAGGATTAATTGAATTAATACAACTGAAGAAATCCTGAAAGAAAAGCAAGGCAAGTATTATCTCAATTTGTTTGAAGAGAGAACTCAGCTTCAGAGCATTCAATCAAATGTCCACAGTACTGTGCACATTGTCAGCACTGGCCTTAGTGGTACATTATGAGCATCTCTATGAGTTCCCTAAGCCATGGTAGACACTTGGCTCCTGTGAAGAGGCACAGGAGGGAAGTGAGAGAGAAGTTAACATCCCCTGAGACAAACGTCAAGCCTCCCAGTCCTTCAGGAAGATAAATCTGAGGCATGTACCACACAGTTTCTCAGAGAGTCCCCACCAAGATTTGAACCCCAGTGGTCCTAAGTGGTAACTGGCTAAATAAGGCACACATTATTGCCTTTCCATATGTCACTCTCCCTACTCTCTTCTGCTCCCCACATTTTTCTCTCAAATAAACTACTTTCACTCAAAATGACATTGTCTCAGCCTCTGCTTTCAGGGGCTGCCAGAATAAGATATAATTATTCAAATCAACAAAAATGAGAAAAAGCATTGACAACACTCATATTTATCAATCTCGAGTACTCGTTGGTCTCAAAAATAAGACTTGAACCCCCAGGAAACTTAGGATTTTATTTGCATAAGCCACAGTAATTAAGAAATTCAATTTGGTTTTGAAATGGAGATTGACATACAGAAACACAACCCCATACACACATTCTCACACAGTCTGTGGGAAGTGTTTCCAGAGCAGTCTTGTTTGTGGTATTTGTTGTGTGGTCCTAGTGGGGAAGAAGTAAAGAGTCTTTGTTCACCTCAGACAAATTTATAAACTAACTGAATAGATGGCTGACCAAGAGATGGACTTTGTGTACAAGTCTGTTTATAAATAAAATGATGTTCTAATTTTTATTAAATAATAGACACTTAAGCAGCAATAAAAATAAGTATACCAGAATTAAACAAAGAAAGAGGTTCACATCTCACCTTAAAATGGTCAGCTCTTTTCCCCCTAAACCTCAAAAAATCCTCTGTCTCCTCTCACCATCTTATTTTAGAATTGACTACTAACTATTGCAGGAAATTGAACTGTTTTTGACCTACATTTGTGATGAGTCTGGCATAATGTAATTCTGATTGTGCTATCGAAGAAAACCACATATTTCCCCCCCCAAAAAATTATGTGTAATGCAAACGTGATTATCATTGTTAGTGTGGAAGGGTACGATTAAAATTATGAACGAATATTTTTCCCTTTACATTTGCTTTTCCTCTTTGACCTTTCCTCCTTTCAAGAAGCTGGGCAGTTTGATGGAGAAGACACAGAGCAGAAACTAGAAAAAAAATAAACAAGTCTTTTTCCGAATGTTACTCCTTTGAGAACGATGTTTAAGTCTATTTACAAATTAAATGATTTTCTAATTTTTATTAAGTAATAGCAAACAGTGAAATACTATGAAGAATATTTATAATAGAATTAAACATGGGAGGAAGTCTAGAGCTGGTTGTAAAGAAGCCAACTATATATTTTTTTCACACTAAGTCCCAAACTAAATGTAGCATATCTACTTCCCTTCCTTAGAGAAACAAAAATTACTCATAATTTTGATGAAAGATGTAGAAGAAAATACTATATGAGAAAGAACAACCCTCCTACCCCACATACCCTGGAGAGAAGGTTTGTTGGGCCTGTGAGAAGAAAGAGTCAGGAGAAGTGTTAAGAATGTGGATATCAGTAGTTCAGGGTAGAAAGTCCTTTATCTTACTTCCATGATAGACACCTCCCCAGCCCAGAGGCAGGAAAACCAAAGCAAACCCAACCTAGATGGCCTGGGGTTGGGGGTACATCCCAAAAAAGAAAAGACACTGCCTCCTTTCCTAGTTAAGAATCTGAGCAACGGCAAGACCCCCCAAATCTGAATTGGCTGAGTGGTATATCTAAGCACACGAGACCTTAAAACAGACCAGCTAGGATTTCCACACTCTGTGACAAGAAAAATGAACAATTCCTTCGCACCAAACAAGAACACAGAAGTCATGGAGGTTGTTGCTGGACCTGAGGGGTCTTGTGACAGAAACCAAGCAAAGCTAGTGCAAAAAAGAACCAATGACTGAGGCCCAGGGGCCTACTGGATATCTCTGTGGAATCCAGTGTTCATAGCTGCTGACAACAAGGCCACATCCCCTTCTGTGCCCCCAATACCTTGGCACTATGTAAGCTCCCTGGAGCTTATATACACCTCAGAGGAAAAATGGAGGTGCCACTAAGTTGGCTAACATGAAGTTTTCACCTCCCTGGAAAAGTTAGGACACAAAGTAGAAATTACGTTTAATTATAGAAAATAAGGGTTTTTTTTATATACTTGAATGTGCATGAACACATGAGGCACACACTAATCATAATTTTGTTTTTAATAGAAATTTTGCTTTGTTAAATTCCATATTTATTCTTCCTACTAGACTTAAAAGCAAAAAACAAGCTCCTTACAAAGAACATTAACGTGACTTTTTAATTCTATTTAACAATTGTCAAATAAAAATAAACTTATGTTGAAGGTTTAAAAGAAAATGACGTCTGCTTGCTTTTCTTTGACTTTTGCCTCTGCTGTGCTGTAATCATGAAAGTTCTGTTCTGTACACTTAGGCCTAAAACTCACTTATTATCTCCATGTTACTAAAAGCTTTTGGTTTGATTCTTTAGTGTCATGATGTAGAAAGATGGCTGCATTTTGCCTGACTCTCATGTACCATTTGACAGCCTCCTACTCAGAGAGGATTGGCAGACTGGACTCAGTAGTTATTGTGCTCTACAAAGGGAATTATTACAAAGAAATATTCATACAACAGGAAAGGAAAAATGAAACTCACAGATTTTGGCACAACATGAATTGATTTACTTCAGACGATGAATATCTTCATGTTAAGGTTATGTAAGTAAAATCTTTCTCTTTAAATTCTTTCAAATGTTCCTTAAAGAAGTGAATTTTCTTTCATTAGGAAAATTAGAAGAATCTCTGTACTCCCACATCTCTTTATGTATAACTACTACTTAAATTATGATAATTATGCCTAAGAAATATCAGCCCTAATTTACTCCCATATGGGCCACCACTCCCACCTCCATTTCCATGCATACATTCATTTTGTAAATTGCTTTTTTAGG
This sequence comes from Hylobates moloch, assembly GCF_009828535.3. Lineage (NCBI taxonomy): Eukaryota > Metazoa > Chordata > Mammalia > Primates > Hylobatidae > Hylobates > Hylobates moloch. The sequence continues at coordinate 127,364,755 of NW_026652280.1, forward strand.
TTCTCTAATGTAAATCAATGGCATTGAAGTCCAAAATTAATGGCCTCCTTGTATTCATCCCCTTTGCAAAGTGACCTTGCAGATTCTTCCATCAAGAGGTAGGTCTATTGCCTGACTCTCCTAATCCGGGCTAAGCCTCGTGCCTTGTTTTGGTCAATAGAATGTGACAGAAGTGCTAAGGTGCCACTTTTGAGCTTAGGCTTTAGGCAGTCATGAATGCTTCTGCTTTTTCTCTTGAAACCATGCCACTGCCATGTGAATAAGCCTCGGCCAATTTGTGAAGGATAAGAGACCATGTGGAAGAAAGCCCTATTATTCCATGTAGAAGCCAGCCTAGAGTTAGATGATCCTTAAATGTGTGAGACAGTCCACCCAAGACCAGAAGAGCTGCCTACTAGAGCCACGGCTGATTCAGATGCGTGAGTGGATCTAACAAGAATCCAAGAATTACCCTGATGACTCCTAATATGTGCTTTTGTTTGAAGCCATTTAGTATTGGGGCTTGTTTGTGATGCAGCAGAGCTAACTAATGCATTTCATAATTAGTATTTTCTTCAAACATTTCATTATACCCTAGGATTTCTTAAAAGCCCTTGAATATTTGGACACAGATTTATAATTTGTGTAATATTTTATAATATTGCATTGAGATTTTTCATGTGGACTGGGTGTGTGGGGTACTCCTTTCAGTATTTATTTATGTTGTATTTATGTGACATTTGTATTAGTCATCTTGGGATGCCATAACAAAATATTATAGGCTATTTGGGTAGCCATAGGTTGGCTTAAATAAAAAATACTTCCTTCTCAGAGTTCTGAAGTTTGGGAAGTACATGATCAAGGTACAGGCCGGTTTGGTTCCCCGGGAGGGCTGTCCTCCTGGCTTGCTGACAGCTGCCTTCTCACTATGTCCTCTTCATGTGGTGGAGAGAGAGACAGGGAGAGAGGGAGAGAGAGAGGGAGGGAGGGAGAGAGGGAGAGAAGGAGAGAGGGAAGGAGAGAGCTCTCTGATATCTCTTCTTATAAGGACACTAATTCTACCAGATTAGGATCCCAACTTTATGACTGCATTTAACCTTAATTACCTTCTTAATCTGAATGCATTCACATTAAAGATGAGAAATTCAACATGTACGTTTATACTTTTAGGGGACACAATTCTGTCCATAACAGCATCTGAAGAGGTCATATGGTTCAATCTCAGAGTATGAGGTATCTATATCTAGATTTTCCTAACAAAGGGAATAAAAAACCTTATTTAAAATATTCCTGGTACTGGCGATTCAACCACCATCCTGGTAATAATATAGTTCCCTTACAATCAGTAAGTGCTTGCTTATATCTACTTATAAAAGTTCAATTTCTTGAAATTGGACACGTTCAATACAATTTCATACTTATATTCTCTTCTGTACAGTTAGGGAATAAGTGATTGGTTTATTATTAAACTTTTATTGCTTAAAGGCAGAATGGTCATGGCATTATTTCCTCTCCTCATTGTGTTTATTGATATAGTTTATGATTATGATTTTCAGGACTATATCTAAAACTGCCAGTAATACCAATTAAGGTATCCTAAGATGGTTTCTTTTAGACAGCATTTGAAAGTTTCTTAAATTTGTTAACTGATTAAATAAAGCACACTGTTCCATTGCACCCACAAGGATAATATTCAGAACTACCTAAACATCTTTCTCCACAGGAGGAAAAGGCACACACAAGGAACTCATTTTAAGATAACCAAAATATATTAATTTTTTAGTTGATATAACTGATGTTTATATTAGTATGGATGCTCATCTGTCTCGTTCATCTTTGTATATGGCTTTAGTCACTTTCTACTGAGTACATTGTACTGATTTCTGCCAGCTTATTTTTCTGTCATCCTTGAGTCAATGAAGTTGATTCACTTATTCAATGTATTATATACTATTCTAAGTTCTGGGAAACCAAATCTGGGTAACAAATGAAGAACAGCCACTATTCCTAGGAATCTTACTATCTACTGGGGAAGAAGGCAGCACACAAATAAATATAAAATATACTGTCTAGTAGTACCACAACGTGTTATGAGGAAAAATAAATCAAGATAAGTTAATGGAGAGCAGAGGGGGACCATTTGAGACAAAGGGGTCAGGGATAGTATCTCTGAGGATATGAGATTTGAGTGGACATCTAACCAAATTTAGGGAACAAGTCATACATGTATCTGGTGGAAGAAAATTCCAGGTGGAAGAAACAGCAAATGTCAAGGCCTGAAACAGTGACAACTTTGTTTTAAAATTTGTAGCTCAAATAGTACTTTCTATTCCTTCAATCGTTCTACTTAAGATTTTTGTTTTGTTTTATTTGGAAGTAAGATTTCAAAATACAGCAAGAGAAAGCTTTATTTAAAGAGACTGAAGAGGCCGGGCACGGTGGGTGAAAGAGCGAGACTCCGTCTCAAAAAAAAAAAAAAAAAAAGAGACTGAAGAATTTTCTCCCTGGAGATTTCTGAGATTTGGTTGCTTAAGTATTTGAAATAATTTTTATGGCTTTGCCAAACCCATCATATTGTCCCAGCTGATGTTAAATTGGGATTTGTAAGCCTCTTGGTCATTCTCTGCCTCTATGCCTATCGTTAATTTATTAAGAGTATTTATTGGCACATAAGACATGTCAGGGACTGTATTAAAGGCTGAAGATATCTGATTGACAGGTAAACCATGGTCCTTGCTGCTCTAAAATTGCTTATTCCTACTAGAGATCAGCTGTAATAATTATAAAGATATAAGTTCCAGACTCAGACTTCAAGTGTCTGGTGCTGCCATTTATTAAATTTAGATGTTATACAATTTATGCTTGTTTATGCTTCAAATTTCCAGTTTGCAAAATGGGGATTCATTTACTCCACAAAGCTTTAGTGGTACATTACTAGGTGCCAGACACTGTTGTAGGTGCTTTGGGACACAATAGTCAACAAAACAGACAAAATTAACATAATACCTAATGAGAATGTTTTAAGATTTACCCAAGACGATATCTATAGTTCCCAGAATACAGTAACTACTAGATAAATACTAGATACACACTTCTTATATTTGCAAAACTAGTGCTGGTAAATATAAAGCCCTGATAAAGGAGGGTTGAATTGAATTTTGTTATTTTATGGAGCAGGATGCAACCTGTGTTACAGATTGAAAATACAAAGATGGTGATAAATTTATAGATATTAAAGTGAAAATAGATTAATGAAGGGAAAAACATCTGAATGTGTGAGGTCTGTTCCTAACTTTTGGAGTTGACATTGAGCAGCGGCCATGGCATTCCTCTTCAGTTCTGTGGCAAAACTGCAAGTTGCCTTCCCAGTATTCATAGCCTCCCTTCCCTTTTTTTGTTGTCTATTTTGCACAGGTTATCATACTTTGTCTAAGTCAAAAGGATTAAACTGCCCAGCATTCTTCACAGTCAGGATGGCCAATGGTATGAAATGAGAATTTACTTGGTGAGATTCCTAAAAATGGAATTTAAAAGAGGAAGGAACTCAGCTTGCATATGCCTTTCACCCTTCAGTGTTCACCTCTTCCCTGCTCTAGGATATGAACACAATGCAGGCTGTAAAGCAGCCGTGTTATGAGAATGAGCTAGCAAGCAAAAGCAAACATGAGGACAATGAAATAGAAGACTGGAATGAGCCTGGTTCCCCAATGGCATCGTAGAGTTGCTAAATTAGCCCTAGATTTCCTGATCAGAACCTCTTGTTATGTATGCAAAAGAGACCTAAATTTGTTTAAGCCACTGTTACATTTTTTGGGAGGTGAGGGATAGTTTCTGTTATTCATAGCTGAATGCATCCTTCAACCAATATAAAGTTTTTGGATATCACTGTCTACCAAATGTTTTCATGGACCATCAGTGGTGACTCTTGCATTTTTAGGTGTCTAGGTGGTTGCTCACATTACAAGTCCTGGTTTACCAACCAATAAAATGTGTGGCGTTTCAACCTCGTAATTCAGTCCTGTCACCCCTTGTAGACCTTTTCCCCATCGATTTTATGTATCTCATCCTAAATTAACTTGAAGACACAGGTGTAAGATGAATATGAGGGGCTGGCCAAACCTCTTGTTGTGGAGTGTGGAAAAGCTGTTCTCCTAAGGAATGCTCAGTATATTGATGGATGCTCAGTGGTTCCCCAGGGATACACAGAGTTGAAGTTTCTGATGTCATTAACCTCAAAACCAGCTTCCTGTCACTGCCTTTGTGGCATCTGTGTGTCATTTAAATGTAGAATTGCAGCTTTTTCACACCTGCTTTTCCCATTTTCAAGAAGTCTTGGTTATAAAACGAGAATCAGCTGGCCCTTCCGTAAATAAGTGAAAGTTTTCATCTTTTACTAATTAGAAGATAACCTAGATTCATTACTTTTTTATTCATCTTTCTTTTTAGTTATTAAAAATCGATCTTTTTATTTATAGCTGCATGAAAAATTCTTTTGCAGTTTCTTCAAAGGTTTTCTCTCCCCCATTTCTTTATCTTTCTTTCATTCCTAAAATGTAACTTGAGATGTGCACATGGGAAAATCTGTTTGGTTGGAAATAGAATGTGGAAGGGAAAAACCAGCTATCAATGGCACAGCTGTATTTTAAATTTGGACTCTACCAAGCCATCATAGATCAGGAGTATACCATTTCATTTAAATTGGCTTTTTGTCTGCAGGTACCATACTTCAGTATACATCACCTATATGAGGTTGTCAGAAATGAGGCTGCATCATAAATTGTCCTAGTGGCTCTTAGGTCCTGTGCCTCAGTGTGCTAGCCAGCCTTGGCCCCTTTGATTTCTGTGTCAGAGAAGCATCCCTTAGGCATTTCTTATTACTTGCAGGGCTGAAGTCAGCACTTTCTTAGAGTGGGGAGCTCAGGCTTCTTTCCTGGGAGTTGCATGAAAAACTTAAATAGTTGTGGGTGAGAATTTGTGCATACTACATTTCTCCAGGTCAGCTGAAAATTAGCAATGAGCCCTGAAATTTCTCTTCAGACTAATCAGTAAGGTATTTTTTTTTCCAGAGCTGAACGCATATGTACACTATGAATGTCTGACTTATCCTATCCTATTTATTCATGGGTGTCTATTTAAGAAGTATGTTTTAGTAGAAATATCATGGTTTTGGAGACAAAAGACCCTGAGCCCTGCCAGTACTTGACAAATGTAACTTCAAACAAGTAGCCTAAGTTCCAGGAGCCTGTTCTTCATCTGTGGATGGAGTTAACAAGGCCTGTCCCATCTTATCTCATATGATTGTTGTGAGGCTTCACAGTGAGGCAATGTGTGGGGGAGATTTGTACACTATAAAGCACTATAAACACATATTTATAAGATCTCTCCACCGTACCAGATCTTATCACTTCTCTTCATAGGCATGGCTCATGGATGGGAAGTAACTTTACTTCCATGCCAAGTCCCTGTAAATACTATCCATCCCTACCAAGGTAAATCTCAACCCAAACTTGACCGCTTTGCTGGGTTCAAATCCAGACTTCTTTGTTCACTAATTATGGAATCTTGTATTATTTACTTAACCTTACCATGACTGTCACATAATCTAGAACTGGGATATTGATTGTACCCACACTTAAGGCTGATTTAGGGATTATATGAGATGAGCTCTATAAAGTAGTTATTATGGTGCCTGATATACAGTAAATAATGAATGTTAGGTATTATTAATGTATTAGTGTAGGTACAAGTAGATTATGTGATTCTAAGAAGATGGTTGCTAACATCTGTTTTCTTCTTTTTTATTTTTTAAAATTTATTTTTTATTTCGGTAGGTTTTTGGGGAACAAATGGTGTTTGATTACATTAATAAGTTCTTTAGTCATGATTTCTGAGATTTTGGTGCACCATCACCCAAACAGTGTGCACTGTACCCAATGTGTAGTCTTTTGTCCCTCATCTGCCTCCCACCCTTTCCCCTGAGTTGCCAAAGTTGTATCATTCTTATGTCTTTGCATCCTCATAACTTAGCTCCCACTTATGAATGTGAACATATGATGTTTGTTTTTTTCATTCCTGAGTTACTTCACTTAGAATAATAGTCTCTAATTCCATCCAGGTTGCTGGATGTCAAAAGCCATTATTTTTTTCCTTTTTAGGGCTGAGTCGTATTTTATGTTCCATGGTGTGTGTGTGTGTGTGTGTGTGTGTGTGTGTGTGTGTGTGTGTGTGTATACGCACCACATTTTCTTCAGCCACTTGTTGATCGATGGGGATTTGGGCTGGTTCCATATTTTTGCAGTTGCAAATTATGCTGCTATAAACATGCTTGTGTGAGTATTTTTTTCATATAATAATGACTTCTTTTCCTCTGAGTAGTTACCTAGTAGTGGGATTGCTGGAGCAAATGGTAGATCTACTTGTAGTTCTTTAAGGAATCTCTGCATTGTTTTCCGTGGTGGTTGTACTAGTTTACATTTACACCACCAGTGTAAAAGTGTTCTCTTTTTGCCACATCCATGCTAACAGTTATGATTTTTGATTGTGGCCATTCTTGCAGGAGTGAGGTGGCATTGCATGGTGGTTTTGATTTGCATTTCCCCACTATCGGTTAGTGATGTTGAGCATTTTTCCATATGCTTGTTGACCATTTGTATATCTTTTTTGACAATTGGCTATTCATGTCCTTAGCCCACTTTTTGATGGGATTGGTTGTTTTTTCCTGCTGATTTGAGTTCTTTGTAGATTCTGGATATTAGTCCTTTGTCAGATATATAGATTGTGATGACTTTCTCCCACTCTGTGGGTTGTCTGTTAATTCTGCTGATTATTTCTTTTGCTGTGCAGATGGTTTTTAGTTTAATTAAGTCCCATGTGTTTATCTTGGTTTTTGTTGCATTTGCTTTTGGGTGTATGGTCATGAAGTCTTTGCCTAAGCCAATTCTAGAAGGGTTTTCTGATGTCGTCTTCTAGAATTTTTATGGTTTCAGGTCTTAGATTTAAGTATTTGATCCATCTTGAGTTGATTTTTGTATAAGGTGAGAGATGAGGATCCAGTTTCCAACGTGTGGCTTGCCAATTATCCCTGCACAATTTGTTGTTTTCCCCACTGTATGTTCTTGTTTGCTTTGTTGAAGATCAGTTGGCTCTATTTGGCTTTATTTCAGGGTCCTCTATTCTGTTCCATTGGTCTATGTGCCTGTTTTTATACCAGTACCATGCTGTTTTGGTGACTGTGGCCTTATAGTATAGTTTGAAGTTGGGTAATGTGATGCCTCCAGATTTGTTCTTTTTGCTTAGTCTTGCTTTGGCTATGTGGATTCTTTTTTGGTTCCATATGAATTTTAGGATTTTTTTTTCTGGTTCTGTGAAGAATGATGGCAGTATTTTAATGGGAATTGCATTGAATTTGTAGATTACTTTTGGCAGTATGTTCGTTTTCACAATATTGATTCTACCCATCTATGAATATGAGGTGTGTTTCCATTTGTTTATGTCGTCTATGATTCTTCCAGCAGTGTTTCATAGTTTTCTTTGTAGAGCTCTTTCACCTCGTTAGTTAGGTATATTCTTAAGTATTTTGTTTTATTTTTTGTAGCTATTGTCAACGCAGTTGAGTTTTTATTTGATCTTCAGCTTGGTCACTGTTGGTATATAGCAGAACTACTGATTTATGTACATTAATTTTGTATCCTGAAACTTTGCTGAATTCTTTTATCAGTTCTAGGAGCTTTTTGGAGGAGTCTTTAGGGTTTTCTAGATATACAATCATATCATCAACAAACAGTAACAGTTTGACTTCTTCTTTACTGATTTGGATGCCCTTAATTTCTTTCTCTTGTCTGATTACTCTGGGTAGGACTTCCAGTACTATGTTGAATAGAAGTGGTGAGAGTGGGCATCCTTGTTTTGTTCCAGTTCTCAGGGAATGCTTTCAACTTTTCCCTGTCAGTATAATGTTGGCTGTGGGTTTGTCACAGATGGCTTTTATTACCTTAAGGTATGTCCCTTCTATGCTGATTTTCCTGAGGGTTTTCATCATAAAGGGATGCTAGATTTTGTCAAATGCTTTTTCTGCATCTATTGAGGTGATCACGTGATTTAGTTTTTAATTCTGTTTATGTGGTGTATCACATTTATTGACTTGTGTATGTTAAACCATCCCTGCATCCCTGGTATGAAACCTGCTTGATCATGGTGGATTATCTTTTTTGATATACTGTTGGATATGGTTAGCTAGTATTTTGTTTAGAATTTTTATATTTATGTTTATTAGGGATATTGATCTATAGTTTTCTTTTTTGGTTATGTCCTTCACTGGTTTTGGTATTAAAGTGATACTGGCTTCACAGAATGATTTAAGGAGGATTCCCTCTTTCTCTATCCTGTGGAATAGTGTCACTGGTATTGGTAGCAATTCTTTGAATGTCTGATAGAATTCAGCTGTAAATCTGTCTGGTCCTGGACTTTTTTTGGTGACAATTTTTAAACTACCGTTTCAATCTCGCTGCTTGTTATTGGTCTAGTCAGAGTTTCTCTTATCTTCATGGCTTAATCTAGGAGGTTTGTATATTTCCAGGAATTTATTGACCTTCCCTAGGTTTTCTAATTTACGTGCATAAAGGTGTTCATATTGGCCTTGAATAATCTCCTGTATTTCTGTGGTATGAGTAATAATATCTCCCATTTTGTTGCTAATTGAGCTTATTTGGATCTTCTCTCATCTTTTCTTGGTTTATCTTGCTAATGGTCTATCAATTTCATTTATCTTTTCAAAGAACCAGCATTTTGTTCATCTTTTGTATTTTTTTTGTTCCAATTTCATTTAGTTCTGCACTGATCTTTGTTATTTCTGTTCTTCTGCTGAGTTTGGGTTTGGATTGTTCTAGTTCCTCCAGTTCCATGAGGTGTGACCTTAGATTGTTTATTTTTGCCCTTTCAGAATTTTTGATGTAGTGATTTAATGCTACGAACTTTCCTCTTAGCACCATTTTCACTGTATCCCAGAGGTTTTATAGGTTGTGTCACTATTATTGTTCAGTTTAAATAATTTTTAATTTCCATCTTGATTTCATTATTGACCCAACAATCATTCAAGAGCAGGTTATTTCATTTTCATGTATTTGCATGGTTTTGAGGGATCCTTTTGGAGTTGATTTGCAATTTTATGGCACTGTGATCTGAGAGAGTACTTGATATAATTTTGATTTTCTTAAATTTACTGAGACTTGTTTTGTGGCCTATCACATGGTCTACCTTCAAGAATATTCCATATGCTGATGAATAGAATGTATGTTCTGCAGCTGTTGGGTAGAATGTTCTGTAAATATCTGTTAAGTTCATTTGTTGTAGGGTATAGCTTAAGTCCACTGTTTCTTTGTTGACTTTCTCTCTTGATGACCTGTCTAGTACTGTTAGTGGAGTATTAAAGTCCCCCACTATTATTGTGTTGCCATCTATCTCATTTCTTAGGTCTAGTAGTAATTGTTTTATACGTTTGGGAGCTCCAGTGTTAGGTGCATATATATTTAGGATTGTGATATTAATATTTTCTTGTTGGCCTAGTCATTTTATCATTGTATCATTTCCTTCTTTGTCTTTTTTAACTCCTGTTGCCTTGAACGTTTTTTTAATATGATGTAAGAATAGCTACTCCTGCTCACTTTTGGTGTCTATTTGCATGGAATATCGTTTTCCAACTCTTTTGCTTAACTTTATGTGAGTCCTTGTGGGTTAGGTAAGTCTCCTAAAGACAGCAGAAACCTGGTTGGTGAATTCTTATCCATTCTACCGTTCTGTATCTTTTAAGTGGAGCATTTAGGTCATTTACATTCAATGTTAGTATTGGGATGTGAGGTACTATTCTATTCATTGTGCTATATGTTGCTTGAATACCTTTTTTTAAATTTATTTATTGTGTTTTTGTTTTATAGGTCCTGTGAGATTTATGCTTTAAGGAGTTTCTATTTTGGTGTATTTTGAGAATTTATTTCAAGATTTAGAGCTCCTTTTAGCAGTTCTTGTAGTGCTAGCTTGGTAGTGGCGAATTCTCTCAACATTTGTTTGTCTGGAAGAGACTATATCTTTCCTTCCTTTACGAAGCCTAGTTTCACTGGATACAAAATTCTTCACTGATAATAGTTTTGTTTAAGGCGGCTAAAAATAGGACCCCAATCCCTTCTAGCTTGTAGGGTTTCTGCTGAGAAATCTGCTGTTGCTCTGATAGGTTTTCCTTCATAGGTTACCTGATGGTTTTGCCTCACAGTTCTTAAGATTCTTTCCTTCATCTTAACTTTAGATAATCTGATGACTAAATGCCTAGGTGATGATCTTTTTGTGATGAGTCTCCCAGGTGTTCTTTGAGCTTCATGTATTTGGATGTCTAGATCTCTAGCAAGGCTGGGGAAGTTTACCTCAATTACTTTTTCAAATATGTTTTCCAGACTTTTAGATTTCTCTTCTTCCCCAGGAACACTAATTATTCTTAGATTTGGGCACTTAACACAGTCCTAAACTTTTTGGAGGCTTTGTTCATTTTTTAAAAATTCTTTTTACTTTACCTTTGACGGATTGGGTACATTTGAAAGCCTTGACTTCAAGCTCTGAAATTCTTTCTTCTGCTTATTCGATTCTATTGTTGAGACTTTCAGTGCATTTTGCATTTCTTTAAGTGTGTCCTTGATTTCCAGTTTATTTATGCTATCTATTTCACTGACGATTTTTCCTTTCATATCCTCAATCAAGTTTTCGATTTCTTTAAGTCGGACTTCACCTTTCTTTGGTGCCTCCTTGATTAGCTTAATAATTAACCTTCTGAATTATTTTTCTAGCATCAGACATTTTGTCTTGGTTTGGATCTGTTACTGGTGAGCTGGTATGATTTTTCGGGGTTGTTAAAGAACCTTGTTTTGTCATATTACCAGAATTGTTTTTCTGGCCCCTTCTCATTTGGGTAGACTGTGTCAGAGAGAAGATCTGGGACTCAAGGGCCATTGTTCAGATTCTTGTATCCCACAAGGTGCTCCCTTGATGTGGTATTCTCCCCCTTCCCCTAGGGATGGGCCTTCCTGAGAGCAAAACTGCAGTGATTGTTTTTGTTCTTCTGGGTCTAACCACCTAGCAGAGCTACCAGGCTCTGGGCTGGCACTGGGGAGTGTCTGCAAAGAGTCCTGTGACGTGATCCATCTTCCAGTTTTTCAGCTGTAGATACCAGCACCGGCTCTGGTGGAGGTAGCAGGGGTGGGAAGTGGACTCTGTGAGGGTTCTTGGTTGTATTTTTATTTAGTGTGCCAGTTTTGTGTTGGTTGGCCTCTAGCCAGGAGGTGGTGCTTTCTAGAGTGCATCAGCTGTGGTACTATAGGGAGGATGCAAACTTGCCCTAGGGTTGCCTGGTTAAGTATGCAGGTTTCTCAGGTGGTGGGCAGGGCCTTAGAGCTCCCAAGACATTATGACCTTTGTCTTCAGCTACCAGGGTGGGTAGAGAGAGACCACTAGGTAGGGGCAGGGATAAGCATGTCTGAGCTCAGAATCTCCTTGGGCAGGGCTTGCTATGACTGCTGTGGGGGATGGGGGTGTGGTTCCAAGGCCAATGGAGTTGTGTTCCCAGGGGGATTATGGCTGCCTCTGTTTCATCATACAGGTCATCAAGGAAGGGGGGGAAAGCTGGCAGTCACAGGCCTCACACTGCTGCCATGCAGCCCACTGTCCTAAAGGCCAGTCTCACTCTCACTCTGCCCCCCAGTAGCACTGAGTCTATTTCCAGGCAGCCAATGAACAGGGCTGAGAACTTGCCCTGGACAACCAGCCTCCCTGCTGGGAAAGCAAGCAGAGTCTCAGTTTTTTGGAGTCTCAGGGAGCCTGCAGCATTGATCCAGTTCCTTTAAAGGCTCTGTGGATTCTCTCAGCTTTCCTGGTATCTTCCTGTGGTAATTCTTGGAGCAAAAGCTCATGATGTGAGTCTCCACATGCTTCTCTGTCTGTCCGAGTGGGAGCTGCCAGCTAGTTTTGCCTCCTATCCTCTATCTTCCCTATTACCTGTTGCTAACATCTTATTTTCGTTCCCTATAAATGACTAGCAGTTTGCCATAGGGCCTAGGGTACCTCTTTAAATTTTCTTATTCTTTTTCTTTGTATCCCTGTCAGCCAGAGTAGGGTACCTTCTAAGTGCTCATACCAGTGATGGCAGCTAGGTAGGGTTGTGTGTGTGTGTGTGTGTGTGTGAGTGTGTGTGTAAGTGTTTTACCTTTTTTGAGGATATTACAATTTGAATTTGGCCTCTTGACCTGTACCTTCTCTTTATTTCACATTCTGACAGAAATGAAGAGTGATCAATATTTTATAGATACTCTAACTTTATTTTCTGCCAAATATCTGACAGTTTACATTTTTGATTTGAAAACTTATCTATATAGTCTTATAAAGGAGGAATAACATATTTAATTATATATTTATTTAACTTTAATTTTGGGAAAAGAAAAAAGATATGAAATATATTCTCTTCTGGTAAATCTTTTATATATGATGATAGTATTCATGGATTTATGATTTGGATTAATTAAATTAATCTCTTTAAGCTTTCAGAAATATAGTTAAAAATACTCTTTCCTGTAAGGCAAATAAAAATGGTTCTTAGATTATGAAGCTCAACACCTAAAAAGCTTAGGGTGGAATATCAAGTAAGAGGTCTAAAAGAGAAAGACTCATTTCATAGGAATCTATTTCTATTTCTGTGGAGATTTCTGAATGCACTTGTTGAAGGCCTTTTTTTTCTGCTAATCTCTTAACAGGGAAGCTATTGATGACCTGATGTGGATGGGCACAATGGAAATTTTAGGACAAAGAGGATGAAGATTAATGAGGAAATAAATGTATTTCATTGATAGACTTGCTCCTGCATGAGCTTGGAATGGGCTGACTTACAGGACAAAGCTCATATCTGTATAACTTGATTTTTGTTATATGTGTAATCACTTATCTTGCCAGGATGTCTAGGACATCAACAAGTGCCACACACAGGACCCTCCCTCTGCCAATGTATGTCATTCAACTGTCTCCTATTGATCACTGAAGAGCTAGGATAATTTATAAGAATACAGCTATGTGTTGGCAGCCTTCCTGACTCTCCTGTATCTTCAGCCTTTCCCTATTAATTTTAGCTTTATTTCCTTAAACTTGAAATATGTCCAAGGCTCTCTCACATATGTAAGTAAGCAATGACAAAAAACCAAAAAGCCAAAAAGGCTTTCTTCATGCTTCAGGGAATTATCTTAATTATTTTTGTTTGTCCCTATTTCTTTTTTCCCTACTCACTCATTAATCTGGTTTCTCCCTCTGCTATGGTCCAGCACACACATTCTAGCAAGGCTACCCACTCCTAGGTCTTTAGGGACATTTAGTATGGTGAATCCAATGGACAATGATCAGATATCTTCATACTTCACTTTTCTGTGGCATTTGATACTACTAAAAATTTGTTACCTTTCTATTTCTTTTGTAGAATTCTTTTGTTCCATCTGCCTCTTAAATGTTGATATTCTGTGGTTTAATCCTTGGTTCTTTTTCCTTACTTTCTAAAGCTTTCTTGAGTGATCTAATAGATACCCTTCTATAATGCCAGTGAATCCTACAATGTCTCTCTATCCCAAGGTCCAAGCCTATGCTTCTTACTACCTATTAAGTTGCCCTCTGTGGATATCTAATAGCTAAATTAAATATACTAGGTCTAAAATGAAAAATATTTTTCTCCCTAAATTGGTTTCTTCTCAAAACTTAAAAAATTGCTTAATAATAATACTGAATATTACTTAATAATAATACTGAATAATAATGAATAATACTGAATATTCATTCAGTAACCCATGAAAATTCAGAATCTTAGTGTTAAATTTCTGCCTGATCATCAACTGATCATCAGCTACTCCCTTTATTACTGCACATATTCATTCCTGATCTCCTCCCATCTGTCTGTGTTGGGGATCCCCAAGACCACCCTCCATGTTCTTTGATTTGCTAGAATGACTTGCAGGACTCAGCATATAGTTGCACTCATGAATAAGATTTATTATAGCTAAAAGATACAAAGAAAAATCTGCAAAGGGAAAAGGTACATGAAGTGAAGTCTGAGAGGAAGCCAGGTACAAGCTTCCAAGAGTCCTCTCCCTGTGGAGACACAGGACGTGGTTAATTTTTTCAGCATTAATTTCAGACAACATATATGAAACGTTGTTTACCAGGCAAGCTCATTAGAGACCCAGTGCCCAATGTTTTTGTAGTTGATTGGTCATGCAGACACCCTCTGTCTTTTACATACCAAAATTCCAAGTTCTCAGAAGGAAAGCAGGTGTTCCCTGAACAACCACACTCTTTGTATAAACAATTTAGGCAGAGCCATTTTAATAAGTTAGGGAATGTTGAGGCTCTTCTTGAAATCCAGCTTCCCAGACACAAGCCAAAAGCTAATCTTGTAAGTAGCTCTTTCTAAGGATAGCATTCTCAGGCTTGCTGTGTAAACTTTCTTCTCTACACTACCATTTGTATTGAATGTCTTTGTAAGAAACATATCAGTTCTCTGGCTAAATGTTTTTAACCTTCATTAACAATACTACAAATTCCAACCTTCCATTCAATGATGTGTCTCAAAGGTCTATAATGGAGCCTAGAGCATGACAGACACTCCATATACTTCATAATTGTTTTGAAAACATACAAATTCCTCATAATTTTGTCGTGTTCCACATTTCCAATGTCATCTCTTATCTCTCCCCAAAGCATACTCTATATTGCAGACTTTCCAAAGACTGTTCTTCCCAAGTTTTCTCACATTTGTCAGCTGTTTGCAAGGGAAATTTCTTCTTTCTAGAGTACTCTTCCCTCCCTTAGCTACCAGGCCAAGTCAAGCCTCAGCTGAAGGGTTAGCTCCTACTCTTTCATCCCTTATGATATGCTCCAGATAGAGTTAAGTATGCTGTCTGCACATCTATGATATGGCCTTCAACAGTTTAGGAGATTTAAGAACACATGTAATGAGGACGAATAGGTGTTTTCATGTGGTAGGTCAACAGGTCACCTATATACATTGCCACAGGGTGGCATTCATTTATTTGCCTGGTGACCTAGCCACAGTGCAGAATCAGACCCTGAGCTATGTGTGCTCAGAATCCAGCCTCAACCACGTCTCTGTTAATAAGAATGATTGGATGTAAAGATGCTAACTCACACTAAGAGACCACACAGAGGCCATTCTGTCAACTTAAAATGAGAAATATATGTGAAACTGACTTGACATTCACATTTGTCTGTTAAGTACCTTTGTTCTCTGTATTTAAGCTATAATGAAAACCAAATTATCAGGGAGATGCTTGATGAGCATGGAATCAGAACAAGTAGATTTATATCCATTGTGTAATTTCAATATTTTATGACATTAAGCTCCAATAACTGGACACAACTACCTCAGCAACAGGGATGTGCCTTCAGGCAGAGCAGATAATCCTGTAAACCTGATAAAACTCTGGGTAGTTCCTCTGGTAGTTGGAGTAAAACTACTGACCTTTCCCCCTTTTTCCCTGTATATGACTCTCTTTTTCTCTGTATATTTAAATGACTGAAGTACCCCCTGTCTAATTGGCATATTCTTCCTGATTTTAGTGTATTTAAAACAGATAATAGTGTGAGTTTTACTGGCCTGAAGTTCAGTCTGTTTCTTTAAGCAGAGTTTCCAAATCTCTGTTCTGATAGATTGTGTTGATTTTTGAGGGCAAAAATATTTTTTCTTATTTTCTATTTTTTTTTTCTGGATATGAAGTGACTCCTGCATTGTGAATGCTTGTTTATTTTACATTTTTGATTTATCAAAAAACCTGTTACTTTCTACAAGTCAGGGACTATAAATTCCCAATTCTGGTGTCGAAATCCCTAAATCAGAATTGTATTACAGACAAATATGTCGCATAAATGAATGTGAGTTGACAATTTTCTTTGGTGGTAAAGCGATGTTAATTTTCATTGGCATTTTAAACTATCTTTAAGTAAAAGTGTTATTTTGCAGTCTGTAATGATTTTAACATTTTAGAAACTGTGATTTTTTTGTATGTTTTCTGCAATTCAGCTTCCTTTTCAGGAAGTGTTATTCCATCAGTCAATAATGTATTGATACAGAGAAAAAAACAGTGGTTGAAAACAAAGCTATTACCTTATAATTTATGGCATTAAAATATTCACATGTTAAAATTATACAATAAACTTTGATAAATAATATTTAGCTTAACAACAATACAGCATTATTTGTTAAATCTCTCAAGTTGGAAATAGCCAGACATGTGTGATATCAATGGGATCCTAACTTTGAATTATAATGATTACCAAGATTTCTGAAGGCCACGAATATTTTTCTGACAAAGGAAGCAGATCAATTATTCTAAATAAAGGCCATAATGTTTATCAGTTTTAAATGGTTTATATGTGACAAGTTTATACCAGGATGGTCAGGTATTTAGGCCTGTGTTTTATAGTCAGTTTATCTTGCAGTTTATACTGGAATGTTAGAGCTTGTCAGGTATTTATGAGGTTTTTCTTTGTGGGGTTTTTTTTTTTTTTTGGAATGTTTTACAGTCATCGTAGGCATTTTACTGCAGGTGAAATACAATAGAGAGCTAAAAAGCATCATATGCAATAGACTGTTGTCTACTTTATCTACAAAGTAGTAGACTAAGTAAAAATGAAAATAGACAAAAGATCTATTAGCTAAATTGGGGCATGATAAGAGAATGAATGAATGGCTTGCAAGATTAAAT
Organism: Hylobates moloch; assembly: GCF_009828535.3. NCBI lineage: Eukaryota > Metazoa > Chordata > Mammalia > Primates > Hylobatidae > Hylobates > Hylobates moloch. The sequence continues at coordinate 127,381,521 of NW_026652280.1, forward strand.
GAACGCATGTTAACACTGAATATACATGAAAGTAAAAGAGGATCACCATTGGATAAATTGTTGAGATGACCAAAAAGAGGGAGTGGGGGTTAATATAAGACCTTACTTGATAAAATTCAACATCCCTTCATGTTAAAAACTCTCAATAAACTAGGTATTAATGGAACATATCTCAAAATAATAAGAGCTATTTATGACAAACCAACAGCCAATATCATATTAAATGGGCAAAACCTGGAAGCATTCCCTTTGAAAACCAGTACAAGACAAAGATGCCCTCTCTCACCACTCCCATTCAACATAGTATTGGAAGTTCTGGCCCCAGCAATCAGGCAAGAGAAAGAAATAAAAGGTATTCAAATAGGAAGAGGGGAAGTCAAGTTGTCTCTGTTTGCAGATGACATGATTTTATATTTAGAAAACCCCATCATCTTAGCCCCAAAACTTCTTGAACTGATAAGCAATTTCAGCAAAGTCTTGGGATACAAAAATAAATGTGCAAAAATGACAAGCATTCCTTTACATCAACAATAGGTAAGCAGAGAGCCAAATCATGAATGAACTCCCATTCACAATCACTGCAAAGAGAATAAAATACCTAGGAATGCAGCTAACAAGGGATGTGAAGGACCTCTTCAAAGAGAATGACAAACCACTACTCAAGGAAATTAGAGAGGACACAAACAAATGGAAAATGGGAAAACATTCCATGCTCATGGATGGGAAGAATCAATATCGTGAAAATGACCATACTGCCCAAAGTAATTTATAGATTCAATGCTATTCCCATCAAACTACCATTGACATTCTTCACAGAATTAGAAAAAACTATTTTAAAGTTCATATGGAATCAAAGAAGACCCCATATAGCCAAGACAATCCGAAGCAAAAAGAACAAAGCTGGAGGCATCATGATACCTGACTTCAAACTATACTACAAAGCTACAGTAACCAAAACACCATGGTACTAATACCAAAACAGATATATAGACCAATGGAGCAGAACAGAGACCTTAGAAATATCACCACACATCTATAACCTTCTGATCTTCGACAAACCTGACAAAAACAAGCAATGGGGAAAGGATCTCCTATGCAGTAAATGGTTCTGGGAAAACTGGCTAGCTGTAAGCAGAAAACTGAAACTGGACCCCTTCCTTACACCATATACAAAAATGAACTCAAGATGGATTGAAGACTTAAATGTAAAACCCCAAACCATAAAAAACCCAGAAGAAAACCTAGGCAATACCATTCAGGACATAGGCATGGAAAAAATGCCAAAAGCAATTGCAACAAAAGCCAAAATTGGCAAATGAGATCTAATTAAACTGAAGAGCTTCTTCACAGCAAAATAAACTATCATTAGAGTGAACAGGTAACCTACAGAATGGGAGAAAATTTTTGCAATCTACCTATCTGACAAAAGTGTAATATCCATAATTTACAAGGAACTTAAACAAATATACAAGAAGAAAATACACAACCCCATCAAAAAGTGGGCAAAGATATGAACAGACACATCTCAAAAGAAGACATTTATGTGGCCAATGAACATATGAAAAAAAGCTCAACATCCCTGATCATCAGAGAAATGTAAATCAAAACCACAATGAGATACCATCTCATGCCAGTCAGAATGGCAATTATTAAAAAGTCAGGAAATGATAGATGCTGGTGAGACCATGGAGAAATAGGAACGCTTTTACACTGTTGGTGGGAATGTAAATTAGTTCAACCATTGTGGGAGATAGTATGGTGATTCCTCAAGGATCTAGCACCAGAAATACCATTTGACCCAGCAATCTGATTACTGGGTATATACCCAAAGGATTATAAATCATTCTACTATAAAGACACATGCACACGTATGTTTATTGCAGCACTATTTACAATAGCAAAGACATGGAACCAACCCAAATACTCATCAGTGATAGACTGGATAAATAAAATGTGGTACAAACACACCACGGAATACTACAGAGCCATAAAAAGGAATGAGATCATGTCCTTTGCAGGGGCATGGATGAAGCAGGAAGCCATCATTCTCCACAAACTAACACCGGAACAGAAAGCCAAACACTGAATGTTCTCACTCATAAGTTGGAGTTGAACAATGAGAACACGTGGACACAGCGTGGGGAACAACACACACCAGGACCTGTTGCGGATGGGGGGTGAGGTGAGGGAACTTAGAGGATGAGTCAATAGGTGTAGCATACCACCACTGCACATGTATACTTATGTAACAAACCTGTACATTCTGCACATGTATTCCATTTTTTTGTGGAAGAAATATAGGAAAAACATATGTAAGACCTTACGTACCCATTAATTTGTCATTTACACACCAACATGGCACATGTATACATATGTAACAAACCTGCACATTGTACACATGTACCCTAGAACTTAAAGTATAATAAAAAGTATATATATATATATATAAACCTTATATAAACTTCCTTTTTACTTTTTTTTTCTTTTTCTCTGACTGATTATATAGTGCTGCGACCTGTATTTCATCTATGAGTTCCAGAGAAAGGATCAATTGCCAAACATGACACTATGATAATATATCTAAATATAACTGTCAAATCTATAGAGAAATAGTGGGAGGGGTGTTTATTTCTCACCTGTCTAAGTTGAAATTAATGGTGTCTGCCTTTTTCCTACACAGTGAATAAAAAATGTACTTTTCCAATCCTATTCCAGAGAAAGGATGAAGCACTTGCTACCTGTGTTGCAGGTCATTCCTCTTGCTGAATCTGGGTTGTTATTTTCCATGGCAAAGGGTCTGAATTAAAATTAATGACAAATGGAAAGAAGGTTAAATAACTGCCGATGCAAAGAGAGTAAATAAATAGATAATGCTAAAATGGAAAGCTAACATTACCTCACTTCGTTGTGAGATGCTGAGATCAAGGGAATGATACTATCCGTAGGCTGTATTCACACATGAACATGTGACTGGCTACAAAATTTGCAGAGCCCGGTGCAAATAAAAGTGCAAGGTGTTTTGTTCAGAAATGATAAAGCATTTGTAGTCAGTCAAGCATTAAACCAAGTATGTCTCTTGTAAGCATGAGGCGCTGTACGACTGCACAGGTCTCAAACTCTTGAAACCAGCCCTGAATCCTAGAGGAAGGAATCTATTTGCCAGAAAAAATATACTCCTTTATTTGGAGCTAAATGTCAAGGATGGATCCTAGCATTCAATATAGAGTTGGCTATGTGATGTACCTTGATGACCTTAAGACCTTGTGGATGAGCACTTGGAATAATTCTATTTTGCTTTGTCTTTTATTTTCATTTGATACATTATGTGCACTACAGAGGACTCCTATTAGAAGGTAACATGTGGGGATTATTGCTCCTGTATGCACACAAAGACCTTGTTCTATAACAGAGCCACTGTGTAACTATTAACCTAAGTGACGATCTGTTGAAAGTGCCTGGAATGAGCGGACATAAAACATTCTCTCATGTTTCCTTGTGTTTATAGACATGTTGCTATAAGTGGAGACCAATGGCTAAAGTAAAGAAAAGATGAAAAACTGGAACCACTGTTTAGGGATGACACGGTGAAGTCATCTACATACTGCTGATAGCCCTGATACTCACCAAGGGCACCTATGATAAACTCTATGGGATATTTGAGGGTGACTATTAACTATGTGACACTGTCCTGGGACATTGATATCAGTGTTCAGATTTATTGGGAAAATGGAAATGGAAATTTATGTAATTAAATTATACTCTAATACTAAGTCCTCAATGACAATGAAACATTTGGTGGAAAAATAAACATCAGTAAAAAAAATTCTAAAAGGGAATTAGAAGAAATTGGTACAGATCCATGTCCTAGAACAAATCATATTTACCTTTAATGAAGAGAGCTGTATTGAGAAAAAAGATTTATTTGCCATATTGAATGCTGAAATGATGCTATTTTGGAAAAAAAGGAAAAGGATGGCAATTGGCCTGGACAGACAACACAGCTTTAGGAAAACAGGTAAAACAAACTCAACAGATAGGCAGCCAGTTTGCTAGGGGGGCATAAATGGGGAACACTATGCAGGCTGACCCCAGAGGGACTATTGGGTAGCTCAAGGAAAATGGCCAAAATTTTGACAGTAGAAGCCAGGGAATAAATTTGTGGGAGACTTATGATATCTCTAGTAAATTGCAATTTATAAATGAAAAACATACTTTATATGGGTGGCTCTCTAACTGGCAAGACCCCATGTACCAACAAAAACCGCATATATTGGTCAAGTTTCTTCAAAGAAGCTAAACCAATAGAACACACACACACACATACACACGCACACAGAGTGAGAGAGAGAGAGAGAAAGTCAGCCCTCAGTATTTATGAGTTCCACATCCATGGATTTAATCAACCACGGATAGAAAATATTTGAAAATAATGCAACTGTACTGAACATGGAAAGACTTTTTTTCCTCATAATTATTCCCTAAAAAGGGAGGAATAATGTATAACAGGAATATATTATACCAGAATAATGGAATACAGGAATAATGTACAACAATACAATAATTATTTATATAGACTTTACATTGTATTAGGTATTATAAATAATCTAGAGATGATTTAAAACACACAGAGCATGTGCATAGGTTATATGAAATACTACATCATTTTATTTCAAGGACTGGAGCATCCACAAATTTGGTACCTATGGAAGGGACAACTGTATACACATTATCTAACTATATATTCAACTGTATACACACT